>NC_137694.1:204959138-205566181 GCF_964034855.1 Anser brachyrhynchus | reverse complement strand
TAACTCACAAAGCATGCACTGTCTGACAGATTTTTCCTATTATATTTGAACTTTCAGTCGACGTACTGTTCCCCTACATTCTACCAGCTCTGTCCTATGTCAAATTCAGTTTTGGAGAGCATGCAATTCAAATGATGCTGATAAAATCCTTCAAGTATTATATTACATATTTATTCAATTTTTTCTTATATTGCTGCTCCATTCCCCCAAAACCCTGTTGAGGGCAGACTAATCCCAACTGCATGACTTGTCTGCGAAGCATAGCCAGTTTCCTGTTTCATCCAAATCATTCAAGACACTCTGAAAAGAGTGGAGCTGGTGAAGAACAGAGCCCAAAAGTTAGCCTTTTTATAGGAAATGATCTATTTTTTCAGGTAGTGAGAACACTCGGTAATCATCCAGCATGTTGTATCTTGCTGCTAAATGATTTCATGTTAACCTAAGATGCAGGTTAACACAAACTGTGTAGACACAGGTGTGAAATGAAGTTTCTCTTTCTTAAATAAATCCCTAACAGCAAAGGAAGATGAAACATGCTTTAAAGCATTGTTTAAGTAGCCTTCACAGAAAATTACTTAGGGATATACAGATCGTACATAAAGACAAACATTCTACGTCAGCATAAATATTTGTTTTATTTTAAAGATCTTGCACAACTCTTCTTCTTCTTTATATGAAATTTACGCCCGATCTCTTATTTACCATGTCTTATCTTGAAGCATAAGAATGGAACATAGTCTTAAAATACAGTCTTAAAACTGTACAGCCGTGCTTCCTTCAGGGGCTCTGCATTTGGAAATACTTCCCAAAAAGAGCCTAAGCAGAGTAGACTTGTAGCTTGATTTTTCCATGTTCATACTGGAAGCGAATTGTTGTTACTACAGCCTCAGTTGTTTTGGAATAGACATGGCAAATATTAACCCATACCATTTTTATCTTTTCTAGCTTATTTAGCATTTAGAGCTTGTTTCAAACAAAAATATTCAGTGAACCTTTATTGATATTGCATGTATTAAGTGATTATGATTTAAGTAACAGTCAATACTATAAGCCAGCTGATGATTAGCAATTAAAGTTGTTAGTAAGGAAAGCATACTTTCCAATAATTTGGTTTTTATGCAGTAAAGCAAAGCTTACTTGTGTTGGCAATAATGCCTCCAAAATTACATCATCAAGTTTGTCGTGCGAAGATGAGGTGAATACTATAGAACAACTTTCAAATTTTAAATTTCACTTTCCTTGTTTCAAACAGTCAAAAGTTTATCTAAGCTTATAACACCCCTCACATTTACGTATATAGAGTTGGAAGCAAATCTCATGAGAATGGCAACTCCTGCAAAAAATCTAGTGCTTGCCATCAACTTGAATAGTTTTTCCTCTTAATACTATGGCATTTTGGTTTGTCATCCTGTCTGGAATAAACAAATGCAGAGAGTAGCACAGTCAAAATATAACAGCATCACAGAATTTTTTGAATGCTGTCAGACTTGTGGTTGGTGATGGCACTTATCTGAACCATGCTGCACTCAGATGAAAATGGTCCTGGAAGCAGGATAAAATTCTGTAAAAGAGTATGGATACAGTGAACAAAGGGATAATGGAAGATACAAGCAGTGATTTGCATGACAAGGAGAAGAATGGAAGTACAAGGGATATTATAAGGAACCAAGAACTCCTCATTCAGCTCTTCTGCTCTTTAATTCCTGTCTTCCTCATGTACATTCTCCGTTTGTGTTTCCCTCATATCTCTGAGAAATAAAAGAAGAGACAAAAGAGGAATGAAAGTCCAAACAAATGCAAATTACATGAAATGATTTTTGGCAATTTTATCAGAAGCAAGAAGAAAACAAATCACAGAGATTAAAAATCAGACCTCAACAGCAAGAGTATTTTCATAGATGTAGGAACAATGCCCATCATTCTTTTTTTTTTTCTTTGTTAGTTTGAGTAATTCCTTACTTTTATTTTAAAAATTGAAAATACCTGTGTACTGTATCTCATGTACACATATATTGTGTAAATGAAGGTCCAGTAATGTTGAGCATTCTTACCTCTGGTTATCCTTGTGAGTGTTGAGGTGTGTATTCAAAATACGCAAGTGATCCTGCAGGCTTCAAAAAGATGACTTCTGTGTATTCATGTATTGCTCACATCTTCTGCACAATATTGAATTGAAATTAAAGAGAATTTAAGGACCAAAAGCTACTTAGAACAAAATTAGAAGGGGAACCAATCCCTCATAATTAGTTTTGCTCTCCAATTTTTAATATTCTTAGAAGCAATTTAACCCTACTCCCAGTCTAGCAACTCTCACATTTCTTTTAAAGGATTGTACAAATATGAAGCTAGTTAGTATACCCTTTCCTTCTGCAAAATAATAGGCTGACTCATCATCATAGAGTGGATCAGTGTGCTCTTGTTAAACAAATATTTGTATATTAAAATGGGAATATATAACACATAGGCAAACATTTTATACATTTCCATGTTTTATGTAGGACATATTTTGTTTTTAATGGCAACAGTGTTAAATAACAGCCCAATATAGAAGTAATTAAGAAAAAAAAAAGAAAAAAAAAGAAAAAGAAAACATTTTGTCAGTGAAACTAAAACACTAGAAATGGATTAAAAAAATGAATTTAAGTTAAAATAGAGACAATTTGTCCTATAAGACACAGTTTAGGAGTTGGGGAGACAAAATACTGGACTCCTAATGAAAATGCTAAAAAGCTTTATTGCACATCTTAATCTCAAATGTTCAAGTATCTTCCCATTACAGCACTGTGAAAGGGATGCAGTTTAGTCCTAAGATTTTTGCTAAACATTCAGTGTCAGTGGTCTACAAGCTGTGTTGTGCTGCATTGCAGTCTCTCTGCAGTTATTCCTTCACAGCACTCCCTGGAAAAATGTTAAACCAGTCACAAGTTCCAGGTGCTTTCAATCTTTCAACCAAGCCAATTAACTTGCTTTATTAACAGCTGGCATATAGGGAAAACATTCATTGATTACCTTTCGATTAGACCAGCTCATAATGAAGAGGTTAAAACCTTGTTACAAGTGAGAGAATTTCTGCTTTATCACCTTTGGAGCAAGCTGGTAGCTGCTTGCTTGATGTCACCGTGCTCAGTCTGCTGTGCAGTGAGTAACTTCTAGGTTAGAAAAAGAGTATCAGATGGAGATACTGTGATAGGCAGCGTCTGTCTTTGAAGGCACTAGCTGTGGAAATTACTGGAGAGCTGTACTTAAAATTATAAGCATTTCATGGCAGAAAAGATAATAAATTCACTTTTCAGTTCTTTTGTTCCTGAACCTGGGAGGCTTGTACAGTGCCTTGTAACAGACCTAACTTTAATAAGCAGCATCAGCTTTTACAAAAGCATGCTCCTTGTTTTATGCCTTCCTCAGACCTACTGGTGCACAAAACCTGCTCTTAAAATATGAGAGTACAAATCCAGGGGTCATTCTTACAGGTCATTCTTCCGGAGCAGTCATGGATGTTTTTTAGCTCTTACCTCCATTTCATTCCCTGCTCCTGCCTTGAAAATATAAATGTTTGTCACCTGTTTTGGTACAATGGTCACACGTATTCCTGATTCAGATGTTTAGCCTTTTCAGATGCTGCAGAAATAAGTTAGATACAAAATATATGGGAAGAATAATTAACTGTATTTATTTGTTTTATATAGATCTCTTCTGTACCTTCAAATGTGAATGCTCATGTTAAAGGCCCCTTTTCTCAGCTGTTGAAAACTGATATAGCTTAACTACTTGGATAGGTGCATTACAGCAGTTGGCCTTCATCTAGAAGTCCCCGTATCTAATTGCCAAAGAATGCAAGATGCTGAGGTTATATTTCATGCACATGTATTAGAGTATATAACATAATCTAGGAATGACCATGCTGGATCTGGCCAAAGGTCCATTTGCTGAGGATCTTGTTTCAAACAGTAGGCAACAGCTTAGGGAATGAGGAAAGAGCAGGACAAGCATGTTGTAATACTTCCACTGAATGTAGTCCTACTGAGCAAAGGGGCTTGAAAAATCTTTTCCTTCTCTTCAGCTGGAACATGTCACCACTGTAAAGATTAATAAAAACAAGAGATGAGAAGCATGTTTTCTTGGTTGTCTTCCTGAAGCTCAGTAAGTGAATTTCATTGAGAAACTTGTCCATTTTTTAAGTTAAGAGAATATAGAAGGAAGTAATAACGCAAATGAGAAAGCTGGACTTTATGGTAGAGTATACAGAATATATTACAAAATTCCTTATCTTAAAGTTGTTTTTACCTCTCATTCAGGTAGCAATATAAAGGGCTGCTTCCCCCTGCACACTTCTTTTTACAATGGAGTCTCCAACTTCACTGTTTTCCTTATTAACTGATACGGGGGGGTTGTTTTGTTTTGTTTTTAAACCAGTTTACAGAACAGTAGACTCTTTTCTCCAACTGATTAAATGTCAGGCCTCTGCCTCCTGTGATTCTCCATGAAGTGCCCACTGAAGAAAGACTAGCCAGCCTTCAGGTGACAATGGAAAAACTAGTTCTCCTAATGATTTTAGCATGTAGTGCTTTAAGAGAAGTGCAGCAGTTCAGTAAGCAAGAAATTGCTTCTTTGTTGCAGAGATTTCTGTGTAAGCTAGGGTGTTCTGCAGCATTACCTGACAATAACCCACAACTTCATGTAATATATCAAATCCTAGCAAATGATATTTGAATGCTTAAAAACTAAAACTCTGGCACTTAAACTAATCCTTGAGTGCTCCAGGTTATGTCAGCAGTTAATGTGCGTGGTTAGATGCTGTGATTGACATTTGCTGTTTTTCTTTCTTTTGATCGTGTAAATACAGCTTTGGTACCCTCAGGACAAATGCAGCAGTTGCTGAGATAGTCCTACATTTGTCTGGCAGTATAGGATTATAGCCTAGGTATAGGTTTTGCCTCTAATTACTGTATACGACTGAGAATATACCACTTTTATTTTTATAGCGTTGGACCAAAGTTTTCAACCTCAGAATTTTATTGCAAACTTTATACTATCTTTACCTGACATGGAGGAAAAAGAAAAAACACGCATGCAAAAAAGGGGAGGGGAAACCCACAATCCATATTTAAAATGAAAAGGACAATTAAAAAATCTTCTTATTCACTTCTACTGGTAGCATTTCCTTTCTATTTATCTGAGCAATCCTAACCATGACTTCTGCTCTCCTGCAGATCAGCTGTAGTCCCTGCGTGACTCTGCCTGTATGTACAGGCACTGCTCCCGTGCAGTGAGCAGGATATTGCTGGGGCTCTTCGGGTGCTCTTTTAAAGCTAAATCTTTGTAGGAAGCTCCTAAGACATAAAAAAGTTTATATTTTAATTCCTCTGTTAAATTAAAAGATCACGTTCCCAGCACAGTTATGTAGTGTACCTTGTCCAACATCAAATGTCATGTTTTCAAAAAAGTACAGTTCTATTTTTTTTTTTTTGCTTTGACTGAAATAACCAATACTTACTATGCGTGAAACAAGTTATGGCTTTCATTTCTTTTCTTAATGTTATTGTGCAGATTCTTTAACACTGTGTGTTAGTCGAAGCTTAAAGCTTTTATCATGTTAATTCTATGATTTGGGGTATGTGGGCAATGTAGCCATCGCAGTGTGTTGGACTGCAGTCACTGCTTCCTTATAGACTCCTGAGCTTGCTTGATGCTCATTTTCATAACTCTTTCAGTTTAAGTACTCTTTTCATAATTCAGATGTATTTAGATCATTTCTGTCAATAGGCTTTATGTTTCCTTAAATAGTATATTCTTCTGTAAGTTTGTCTGTGTCAGCTATAGGAAATTGTGCATGGAAAATGTGATTTCCTTTTAAAACCTGTCTTCTCTTGTTTTCATTGTAAATGTGATAGATTGAAGTCATGGTGGTGTTTTTTTTTTTGATTCTGCACTTCCTTGTGAGCTTCAGTTAGTGCAGACTGCTTAGTTTTTCATTGTTTGTATATAGTTCTTTATGCTTAATTCTATTTATATATACAGAAAAAATAGTGTATCTGTTAAAACCTCATACTGGAGGATGTAAATTGCTTTTCCTCGGCATTTTATTAATTAAGTTCAGTGAGTTCCTGTTCTTACTGTTTTATTAAGGTACTCATATAGTAAGAAGTTGCTCTTATTGGGAATACAAATAAAGAATCAATTTTATTTTTGCAACAGCTGTTATGTTTGCAGCTGCTAATTTTACTGTTAAATGTGGGATCGAGTTTCTTCCTACTTTTCTTCCCTATTTTAAATTTCACTAAGATGATAACCTTTTCCCCTTATTTTTGACCTAATGTGACAGCTTTTCTGGAAAACATGAACTTGCAGCAATGGATAAGAGATGTGTGGATTGTATACTGGCCTTTTAATCATTCCCTGGCAGTAATAGAAATACCAATTTTGCAACTGCAGCGATATTACAGAAACCATTTCTCTTTCAAATTAATACTCTGATTTTGTATCTTTGACAATAGACTGGAACATTCCTGACCGCATACTTGAGTCTCCCTGTAGGGAAGGTGTGGGGAGCCACAATAGGGAGCACACAGCTGGCTTAGTGAGGGGAGCCCAAGGAAGGTTTCCTTTAGAACCAGATTGAGGGAAAAATTTTGAAATTATGGACTCAGATCCCATTGCATTGTTTTTCTTCTCTCACTTCCTTTCTTTTTCAATTCCTAATTGTGCTTTCTGTTTAGAAAACAAATGTATTCTATCCAAAAGAGGTACATTTTGTTGCAAATATATAGTTTGTTTTGATGTTTTGTTTTTAGTTACTTTCAATGTCACCTGTATTTCTCCTTTAATTACAATTAGTTTGCCTGTCCTATTTCATAGCTACTGCTTTTCCAGGTCTTCATGATAACTTGCACAACTTCATGTTTAGAGTTTGCTAGGGTAACTTGAAACTGGTCCTGGGTGATTGGGCTATTAAATCATAAAATCACAGAATGGTTTGGGTTGAAAAGGACCTTAAAGCCCATCCAGTTCCAACCCCCTGCCATGGGCAGGGACACCTCCCACTAGACCAGGCTGCCCAAAACCCCATCCAGCCTGGCCGTGGGCACTGCCAGGGATGGGGCATCCACAGCTTCTCTGGGCAACCTGTACAACCTGAGCCTCACCACCTTATAGTAAAGAATTTCCTTCTTACATCTAATCTAAACCTCCCCTCTCTTAGTTAAATCCATTACTCCTTGTCCTATCACATGTGAAGATACAAAAGACTCTGCAATAGAAATATTTTTTTATATAAAGAGTTGAACATGTTTCATTTTAATAGAGTTCAGGATCTCACTTCCAACAACTGGTGTTCTCTGCCTTCAGGTGAATTACTTCATGTAGAAACATGACTGAAAATACAGAACAGTCTATAAACTGAATGAGACTTCACACTATTAACTGATGCTCATGTGTTTAAGCTAAGACTCAAATAAAGGCCTCTGTACAATCGCTGTATCAGCTTATGTCCCCAGATAATATGAATTCTAAGAACTTAAGCTTTCTCTGCAGTAATCCGTGTAAAAGTGCTTAGCAAACAAAATACTTTGGTTTGAAATTAAAAGAGCATATTCTTCTGGGGCTTTCTGGAGAACTGCTCTTGAATATCTTCTAAAGAACATAAAAATGTATATATGGCTTTCAAATCTCCCCTGTAAGTTCAGGGTGTGTTTGCTCTTGTGTTTAGTTAGAAATAGACAAATTGAAGAGAGAATCTCTGGTGTCATTTCCCCTGCTTGCAAAACCTCAGAAAGGGCAAAAGGGCAACTGTAGGAGAGAATTGAGCTCCATGGTATTAAAGGATGAAGGTTTCCCAAAGCATCTAGGGATTGCAGCCTGCTTGTGGAGGTCTCTTATGCTGATAAAAGCCTGTAAGTCTGACAGAAAGTGAAGGCTGTTACGGTAGCATTGCTAAATATCACAGGAGGTGACAGAATCTCTCTCTCCAAGGAGGAGACTCCAGAGCTGCTCTGGCCAACCTGTGCCAGTGCTCCATCACCTGCATAATTCTTATTTTAGAAATGACACACTGAGTTCCTGACACACTCAGGAACTTTTCTTTTAATAATATTGCAGAGCTATGCAAATACAAATTAAAGTTTTTGTTTGTTTGTTTCAATTAAATGGGGCCATTGGCTAAGCTTGTTCCCTGAGGTCTGTCCATAGCCAGTGGAGAGACATACACCTCAACTGTGCCTTTGTTTTACTCACTAAACAACATGATCTCAGGGATCATTTTTGAGGCAAATTAGTACAATCATTGTTTTGATGGAGGGAGAAAAGGTGCAAAGTATCATAAACAAAACTGGTATTCTGGTATAAAATTAAAATCAAAGAGTTTCAAGGCAAGCAAGGAGACAAAGATAATCTATTTACTAGCATTTTGACATCTTGGTAAATCAGTTGATTTTTACTTGCAACATATGGGTGAGAATGATGGCAGAGTGTGAGAAGAAAAAAAATAAAGCATAAACTATCTAAATAGGGAGGGAGAAAGATGTAAATGGAAGAACTCTCAGCTGTTTCTGAGCACTGCCCTGGCATGCACAGCTTTTTAAATTGTTTCACTTACAACAGCAAATGGTTGCCCTGCTCTATGTGCCTTCCTGGCTCTATTTACTGAGAGGGGCAACATAAGAGAGATTTAATGAAAGTATAAATATTGATCGGGGGTATATTTAATGGATGTGTAATTTTTATGAAGCACAGAAATGCCAGCAAGTAACGTGCTATGCACTCACATAAGTACACACATGCACACACAGCCATTGGAAACTGGAATTTGGGGAGTCTCCAGGGTCAGATTTTAAGAGCTGCGTGGGATGCCTTCAATAGATTCCTTCACAGCTGTAATATGCCACACATTCTTAGATTTTGTGTGTGAAGGGTAAGAAACTATACAGTATTGGATCATGTACTTGCTTAGCTGTGCTTGATATAAAACTGATTTTCAGCAAGTCAGTTCATTGTCTCTGGAAATCTTTACTACCTGAGCTACCTGCACAATAAATTCCCCTTTTTCTATGACCTTGATCTATATCATTCTGTTTTACAGCATTATTTTTTTTTTGATGGCTGCTAACCTGGCATTTGACAAGAGAAATAATCAGATTTATATTTCTTTTGTCAATCTCAGTACTTTATTGAGAGTCATTGAAAAAAAGTTATGTCATGTCAGCCTCAAAACAAACAAACAAAAAAACCCTCTGCTTAATATTTATTTTGATTATGAAAACCTTTTGCACGATAGATCAATGCACTGAAGATGCATAGTATCTTTGATTTTAGCCTCCCTCACATCTTTGGATTACCATATAGTGGTTAAGTTGGATACTTAAGTAAAAGCTGAATTAAATCATCATTTAATCAATAAAATTTGAATTGGTTTTTAAAAAACAAAATATATTAACCCTAGTTCAGTATGAATAAGCCTTTAAAGATAGAATATAATTTATTTACAAAGTAAAAAAAAAATCTATATCTTTTAACCCGAGAATCCATTTTCTTTTAGAATCTTTAGTATCTATAGAACATAAGTACCTTTTTTTTTTCTCTCTCCTGTCTTCACAGTGGAAGATGGTTTCAAAGATATTATAGTTAATACTTTCTAGGTCAGATGCTCAAAGTTAAGGTCCAAAATAGAAATATCTTCATCTGCTGCACTGCTGAGTGATCACTTCTTCTAGAAATTCAGATTAATCATATTTTGTAGCTTAAATTTGTACTTAGAAATCTGGCATTAGTTACCTGTTCTGAGAGTTTTGTTATTGGACACCCTGAAGTACTGTTTGGTGACTTCTAACTTCTGTTGGAGTTTGCAAGGAAAACACGTGTGTCTACCCCCAGTAATAATTATCATTTTTAGTGGTTCCAACATACTGCATGTTTGTTTTAGAATGGTTTACATAGCATAGCTCAGAATTACATAGAAAATTCAGACTTTACAACCTTTAAACAACATTTGTAAATGTTGAGCTTAATTGATGATTGGTGCTGCTTGGTGCTTAAGAATTTTTCATTATCTTGGAGAGAATCAGCACAGGCTTTTTGTTGTTTTTGCTTTTCAGTAAATCTTGATCATTACGTTTGTCTAAATCTGGCCCCGAACATTGAAGTTGTCAAACTCATCATCTGCTTTAGCAAATGTTGCCACTCAGCACTCAGGATATCCTTACGTGGTGCTAAACTATGTATGTGGGTCAGGGCAGGGCTTTCTTTGTGGATGGTGGGATCCATCCCCAACCAAACTCCATAAACCTTGATAAAATCTTTGTCACTCTGTTAAGGTGACATGCAACACGTTTCTATGTGTATCTATATAGTGCTTAGGCACATTATGGAGTCCTCCTGCATTTGCAGTGGCACCCCTGAGTCTTCCTCCCTTCTTGTACCAAGAAGGAAGAGATCATGTGGGAGCATGCAGAGGAGATGACTGAGACTAATTTTCTTTGTTTGCTTTTGCAAAAGTTCTTGCATCAACATAAAAACTCTATGAACATGGGTCTGAAAAGTATCCCTGAGTAGGGCTTTTGTTAGCTATCCCCTAAATTATGGAGACATGCATGTGGTAATAGGAACCAAGTGTGAAAGGGTGTACAGAGTAGCAAGTTATAAGAACTTGGCACACTAACCTTTCTGTGATGTCATTTGTGAAGTGAGTGATGACAATTTGTTGTATATCTGGGCACTTCAGTTGTGGCTATAAGGCTTTTTTTTTTTTTCCTGTGATGGCTTTCAATGGTGTGCTGTTGGTTTTTTTTTTTAAACCTCCACTATGTTACATGTACATGTGTTTGTGTGCACAAAATTTTGTGTGAAGAACCCCACCACCTGTATCAGAAGCTGTTCAAATGGTTTTAATTATCTAAGCTAGATTTGAATAAGGGTGATCTGCCTTTATAGCTTGGAGGGTAACGTATAGATAGTCTCGCTTCTGTCCCAAGTGTATGTCCCAAGTGTAACTGCATTACTTTTTTTCTGGGAATAATATGCTCTGCATGTGTGCTAGATGCTATGAAATTAGCACCTATCTTAGAAATCCAGCTCCTTTATAGTGGAAAACAACTCAGTGTAAAGTATCTTCTTGGGATGCTAGTAATATTTCCCAGCTGTTTGTAAGCCTATCTCAGTATTTACTTCCAGAAGAGAATTCATTCATATCATTCTTGGGTTGGATTTAGCAAAAATGTAAAATTATGCAGTCTACAGTTACAAAAATGCAGAATGAAAGTGTAATGAACAGCATTGGACAAAACAGTGGAGTTCTGACAGTCAGTGGGTACTGACTCTTTGGTTGACTTTGCATAGCTCTCCTCTGATTACTTCGTTAACCAATGCAGCCATCCTTAAGGATCAGAAAAGTGTATTATGAGTTAGCCAATAATTGTGTTTTGAAAGTGTAGAGAGCAATGCAAGTGCTGATTATTATACAGGAACTGTATGGAGTTTCACTGTAAACTGTCACCCTGCACTGAAATAGAGAGTTTGTAAATTAATTTCATTACTCACAAGCTGCATACATTTAGCATTGTCGTATAACAACCTAAATAGAGAGGAAGTATCTTCATCGTGATGGAGATAACTGCTGCAAAGAAAAGTGCTGAGGACTGTGAGGACACCAACTGCTTTATTCTGTCTTGTCCCCCCAACCAAAAACTATAAAATTGCATCAAATATGTAATAACTGTATGAAATGACTTCACAGTGCTATGAATGAAGCAAAGTGACTGCATCATCAGTTCTGGGCTAGAGGGCTGGATAGGGACAGGCCTGTCTGGAGCCTGGGCTTTAGCTCCAAAGCTGTTTCCTAAGCAATTAGAAGCGAGTGAACAATTAACAGTTTTCTGTTTAAATCAGTTCTTAGTGGGAATTTATGGAGTTTTACTAAATGGACTTTCACACAAATCCAGTTGGCTTCTATGGAAATCTTCATCTGCCAAATGAAACTTCTCATTTCTAAATTGTAGGAATTCAGAAAAAGCCCAAAGAGTTTCCATTTGAAAGTGTTTTTGTGTTATCTTTTGGTACAGTTCGGGTACCTCATCTTCACACTTTCTCTTCCTGGAATTCTGATCACTTCTCCCAGGATCTCCTGTAGACAGGAGCTTGCAAGATGCCTCATTCCCTAGCCCTGAGTACAATTGTAGAAGCACAACAGGACTGTGTTCCAAACGAGAATATTTGGGGTTGAAGGCTGAAATTAAACATCTTAGGAGGAGTAAGAGAGACACCAGTTCTGGTAAACTACCTATTTTGAGAACGGTGTGCAGATTACTGCTGTCATGAAACAATTTGAATTTATGCTCTTTAATTTACATTTCCTTTCCGGATGTGCTCCTCTTGGAGATCTTTCTGTTGTACTTCAAAAGAAGTCCATATGTGTTTAGAGAGGCATGTGGAAACTTCAGGCTGCTGCAAAGGTAAACAATATCACAGGTATTAGGCTTTACCATAAGGTTAAAAAATAAAAGAATCATTTATATATAAAATATACATATATCATTTGTTTATGTTTATATACTCTCTTCCATGTTACAGAAGATAAAGGTAGTGGCTTCCTTGATGTTACTAAGTTGTTGTCGGAGTGAAAATTGCTACTAGCGCCTTTCTGCACTGAATGTCATACGACATTCACTTCACTGGGATGCTGTGTTAAAAGCCCAGATTCAGATGGCTTAAAGCTAATGTGCCTGCCAATGTGCCTACCAATGTGCCAAATGTTGTTTGATACTATCTCTTCGAAGATGCCAAGACACCCAATAGGAAAGGCTAAACACAGGGAAGCTTTAGGCTGTCCAAATGTGGGCCCAAAGCAGTAACAGAACAGTTGATATTTGTCTTCTGCGTGAATACAGGTCCAGATGTGATACTGTATTGTGTGTGATAAGAATAGATCTTGTGGTAATAGAGTAATAAAATCTACCAGAAAAGTCGATATTTACCACTAGTGTAATTGTTCTGGCTCTTATGAGAGAGTTTTAAATGCTGTGAAAAAAAATAATAAAGAAGAGTATTGCATTTTCACTTAGGGAGATTTTCGGTGATAGTCTACCATAAATCCCTGGTCTTCTCCTTAGGAGTGCTTTTGCCTTTGAAATCTCTCAATCTGTTTCTGGTTTAGTGACTGATAAATCACACATTTTTCTCAGCTCCTCTTACCACATCCATGGGAGGGTGTATTGTTTCCTTCTAGATCTGGAGAACAATGAGGTGAGAAGGGTAGTTGATACTGGAATCTTAACAGCAGACTGAGTCACAAGTGGTAGATAAAGTTGTCTTAGTATGTTTTTTTTTAAAAAAAAAAAAAACATTAATTGTAATGCAAGTGAAAACAATGACTGCTGATTGCTGTTTACACTTATACTGCATTCTTTCCTTTCTCTTTAAGTTGTTTCTAAGTTTGAAAACTCAATCATGTTTAAATTGCTTGCATCAGTATGGTAAATAAAATGGCAATTACTGAGCAATCTGCTTTCTAACACATTAAGTGATTTATGGCAGCAGAAGGCAATGTATTAAAAATCTTGTCTGTGAAATTAAAAATATAATGGCTGGAAAACCTAGTATGAATTCAAAGAAAGCTATAAAACTTCCAAATAATTAATGGGGAACACCAAGAAAATGGTGGATAATGTTAAAAAAAGGAGGCAGGAGTAAATTTATTTGGAAAGAAAGTAAGATTTAGATTGTTTAATCTTCTGGATTCCAATGCATGCATAGGAAAGAATGCAGCTTTCAATTTTCTGTAGCTATTTCCAGGGAAAATAATAGCATAACCATTTGCAAAGCTAGCTGAAGCTAAACACTTACATGAATGAAAAATTTTACACTGGGCTGTGTAAGCAAGGCGGGTTTAAAGCATAGAAAGAGCAGGCAGCAGGCTAGGGCTGCAGACTGAAAGGGTGGTAAAATAATCCCATCTGCCTGTTTTGCCTGTGCCAGAGCTTTGAAAAGCTGTGTGGGCAGCTGTCTCCAGCTTTGCAGGAGGGATCAGGGTCTCCCTCACCTCTTTGGCAGAAGAGGGGTGAGCCTGGCTCTCTGAGGCTCTTCCTTTCCTCTCCATCCCAGCTCTGCCCCTTCTCTCTGTTCCCCTCCTTTTCCTTGCAGTAGTAGCCTGGCCTTTTATTCCTGGGGCAGGAAAGATCATTTTTGCCTGTATTTCAAAAGAGTCTTGAACTGGCTTTGCATATACATACAAGACACTGGTCCCCAGTCTTGCAATATGGTTATCAGAAACAAGAGATCTGTGATTTTTTTTTATTTTTTTTCTCTTTTCCAAGCCCAAAGAGGTGCTTTCTCATATTTTCCTTGTTTCCCCACAGATTTTCACTCTCAGTTCATGGTCTGTTGTGGCAATGACAGCAGAAGAGGGCTTCTTGACCTCGAGGTTAAAGCATAAGATTGACAACCAGGCATCGTGGGTTCTTCTTAACTCCACCACTTACATTTGCATTGCTTATCAACTTTTTTTTTGCCTTTTTTTTTTTCCCTCTAGGTTCTTCTACTGTTACGGTATTGCAGACTGCTTTGATCCTTTATATGGTGTTGTTTGTAAAATGAGGTGTGATGTAGCAAGGAGTAATGGAGCATGATAATAAGAACGTTGTGAAATTCCATGAGAGCCCTGTTCAGCACTTCCCATTCACCAAAGCATCCCTGCTTAGTTTACTGGGTCTTGAAGACAGGGAGAGTTTTAGTGAGTAACGTGCAAAAACAGGCTCTTTAACTATGGCTTAACCTTGAGATGCATTTTGTGACTTCAGTGGAAGCTATGCATGTCCAACAATTGTCATATCGGTCCATTTTCATTTGTAAAGTGCTTTGAGATCTGCTGGGGAACCAAGCTATTATACAAGCTTTAGTATGCACTGCCTAAGTGAGCTAATTTTGTGTTCGGGCATAACTAATGGTTGTGAGCATCATGGTTAGTAATGTATTTTGGGACAGGAATCTTGCATTAAGTATAAGAATAATTTATTATTTTAAGGGTTTTGATTATTTTCTTGCATTCAGTTAATTATGTGCAATTTTCAAAAATCCCTCTATGACTTCAGAAAGATACCATAGCCCTAAGTCTTTTTATTTGATTTGACTTGGGGTCCTAAGTCTCTTAGCTTACATGATAGGGTAGTCCATGTGCTTTCCAGGCAAAAACGAATGAAGTCTAGAAGCATGACTAATGGTTCTATAGTGAGTTGGCTTTTAATGCCAAAAGCTGGGATTTTGCTTGTATATCAAGACCGGAATGTATTATTCAAAGTGACATAACTTACTTTATAAACTATTTTTTGGAAAATTTACAAGTAAACATGCTTATAAAACAGCTTTATTAACAGGTCTCTTAAATTTTTTAGTACTTGAAGTCAGATTTGTTGAGTGCCTTCTTTAATAGAGGTTGCCATATGATATTTTTGTGCAAAGAGTTCCACAATGAATTTTCCTTTTTAGAAAATGGATGCAATGTTTTCAATAGATCTGATGCCAAAGGCATGCTGCCTCCTTTTTCACAGTGGCCATCATTTCTGTTTGGAGGCAGCAGTTTTCACATTTCCAACTCTTGAAAAGCTGTGGTTTTCTTTTTGGTATAACCAGATCTGTAAACTTCCTAGTTTTGTAAATCTTGCTTGGGGCTAAATATATATCCCTGTAATGTGTTTTACCTTAAATTATTATGTATGTTCAATTGTATCTCTTGATGCAGTTTTTGTCTGGGAATAATTATTTAATGGTATTCAAGAAGTCCTCAAATGCCTTTTGTGTAAGAAATTTAGATATTAAATAGTGAGATGAATTTCTAGAGTATTCTTTGTATTTTTACTGGCTGTGGAGATTTGCTTCTTCATGTCTCTGATAAAGGTTGTTGGGGCTTGTGTAGCTCTCATCAATGGGGCAGTATTTTAATGAATTTAGCATGTCGTATTTGTTCTGCATAGGTCCTAGAAGGCCCAGTTACAGACATCAGTAAAGTATTCTTAAAACAGAGTAAAAAGAGTTGGAGTGTCTCTGAGAGCTGATGAAAGTACCGAATAGATAAAGACAGACAAATATCCAAAGGCAGCAGTAAGGTAACATTGGCAACATGACAAGGTAGGAGCCCACCTACATCAGGTTTTCCTGCATGTAACACAGTGAAAAGATAAGGATTAGAAGAACGGTGAAAACAGTGCACAGGTATTTCCCAATTGATCCTTATAAGTGTTAGGAGATCCCTGAAAGTATGAGGGGCCTGTCTGAACATCTCTTGACAGGTTGTTGTAGGCCAAGCTGAGGTAGGAAAGTCCTCTAGATACCAAGTGAAGTATCCAGATGACTGTCTGGAGCCCTAACTGCAGTTATTATTAATGTTGAGATGGAGGCCCCCCTTGTGGGGGTGTGCAGTGAGGTCTGGTGCACTAAAAAGAGGAGTGCAGAGGGGGGAGGCCCAGGCTCACCACACGCACATGGCCGCTGCTTTAAAGCAGTCATCTGGAGGGACGCGATTGCTTTTGTTGAGGCAATAGGGTGACAGATGATTTCAAGGCCTCAGGAATGTCACACAGCGACAAATGTGACATGCTGAAAGAGTGCATGAAAAATATCTCCCAACTAAATTTCTTCAAGTAAATGACAGTCTTCCACAATGTCCACAGAAACCGGCATGCTGGAAGTGTTGCGTGACTGAATGTGAGATGCACGCACACACTTAAATCTTTCCCAGTTTTGATCCCCTGTCTCTCGGGCTGCTTTTTACTGTCTTTTTCCTATAAACTCTGATGCAATGTCTTTTTTTAATGCTATGAAAACATTGGATCTTTCAAATCAAAATTGTAAAGGTTTTCATTGCAGCATATAAACATTTTACAGTCATGGCTCATATTTGAGTTTGATAATAACAGTGAAGGGAACACATTTAAAATGAGTCAACAAATGCAAACATGAGTTACGTTAACCTGATATAACCCCATTCCAGTGTCATTGCTAGCATTAACTCCAACCTTACATCTTGTCCTTGTAGAGAGCTGATGTACTGATCGCTTCTTCGAGCTGCAGTTCAAAGATAATACTGTGAGATTTTGATGGTGCTGTTCTGATTCATTGCTTATCATGTTTTTGGTCAGGAAGGTATTTTAAAGCATGAATATATTTGCAGCATATTTTGAACAATGAATAATAATAATACATAATGTTCAATAATTGTTTAGGCTTTTAATAAGTGAAATTAAATCTAGCTTTTCATCTTAAATAATCTAAAATTATTGATAACACATTAAATGCATTCACACTTATTCCTCTCCTGCTTGTGAATTTTTACTGCACAATAATGAATATTGAGTGAAGTTTAAAACTGGTGTTTCTACTTATTGTATTATGGAATTGTAAAGCCTACAGTGTTAGCAATCAACAGGAGCCAGATAAGAAAAATGCAAAACTATTACTTCACATATGTCAAAGTATATATACAAGAGCTCTGTAGAAAAAAAAGTTTTATCTGTTGTTTGTACTATATCTGAATTAGTTTGTCCAAATAATTAAAATACAGCTTTTAACAATAGGATGGTAATGAAAAGCAAATGAAAAAAATATGATGTGTTAATATATACAAGAAAAAGAAAAAATATATAGAGATAAAAATTATTTCATTTAGGGTTGGTTTGAAAATAATGAAGTCAACAATTTTATTCTGATTCTTTCAGGTTCACCAGTAGGCTCATTTTGATTGTGGGTCATTTCTTTTACTATTCAAAAGCACAAACATTTTCAGTTTGAGCATGTTTCAGATTATACCCTTTATATTTTTCCCTTCAAATTTTAGTCTGACTATCCAAGACGTTTAACTGAAATAAAACTCTGAAGAGATGGACAGAAATTTTCAGTGATTCCAGAGAAAATGATTTAGAAGCTTAGCAAAAGGAAAAAAAAAACCTTTCCTACAGGTTGTTTTGACAACTGAAAATGCTGCTGAAAAGATATAATTCAATCTGACACACTGTGAGATTCATCCACTGTGTAACTTCATCCATAATGATGGGCATATGTGTCGACCAAAGTATGTTATTTCTTAAAATTACTCACATTTCTGAACAGGTTTCTCCAAAACAGTCAGATTAGGTTGTTATGATTTAACTAACTTCATTGCATTGGTTAATGCAAAAAGACTATCCTGCTGTGCATTCAGTCTTTGGCATTTGTCTTGCTCTATACTGCAGGAATAAGCTAAGCAAGAAGAATAAACAACCATTTCTGAAATCTGCATTATAAACACTTAATCCTCTGGGCCTTATGAGAAATCTTTTGTTAAAGAATACAGTTTATTGCTTTGTCATTGGATCGTTAGATTTCACAATGTTCTGGTATAATCTTTTGACCAGAAGTAATTGGTGTCATTTTATCTTTTGTACAAGTATGACCAGTATATCATAAGAGATATATTCTATAGGAGAGCTGTGACGATGGTCAGCCTTTAAAAAGCCATCTGTACTTCGTGTCTCTTGAATGGCATTGTGAATATGGCAAACCACATTAAGCTGTAGAGAGGAACTTTAGAGGAATTTGTTAGCTAACTTCAAAACCACTTTTTTTTTCTCTTTAATGCAAGGAATTTCTGTGACAGTGAATTCCCATCTACAGCCATGGTTTTCTTTTTTAGAATTTCCAATAGCTCTGTGTGTGCGTATGTAAATATAAGTGTACTACGTAGTAAGTATGTGCTTGTGTGTTTTTCTACAACATACGTGATCAAGGAAAGAGCAAGTTTTTCTGAAATCAACATTAATTATGACAAAGTAGGGACAAAGCAAGACAAACAAGTATGTCATTTTGTCAGTTAATGTAATTTGTGTTAAATAAGGATCTTTTTTTTCTCTTTTCCATGCTCCAGAAAAGAATCTTTTTTGAGTCTAATTAATCTGTCTCCTAGGGAAGACAGCATAAATGGAGTAGCTTTTGTTAGCTGCAGATCTGTGCTTAATTGTCAACGGCTGCTTCTAGATCCCAACCCAGAACTACATTGCTCCAGCAAAGCTTTCACCCTTTGACGTCCAGAGAGATTTCTTAGAAAGGAGCGGCTGCAAGTCCAAGTCCTGAATGTAAGTGAGGATGTGAGGACACATGCCAACAAGCTCTCAGGTCCTCGCAGGATCAAGCTCTACACAACTGTGGTTCATGGTGGCAGTTAACCATGTTTGGTTGCTTTAACACCTTCATGGGTTCAATGAAGTTTTGACAAGCAAACTACTTTCTTGTGGTGTTGTAGTAAGACACCACTGTAAATTCAAAGGTGAAGCCTCTAATGAAGAGCCAGTTCCTCACATGTTTTAAGTAGTAAAGTGTATTTTCTCTGTTGCAGTTTTCCAAATATCCAGGTAGATTTTTTTTTTTTTGGCATTAACACTAATTCTGCATGAGTACAGTCCTAACTGCATCTGTACTGGTAAAAATACACAGCATTACACTAAGTCTTATACTATCATCACGGTTCTTGACATGCATTTTTGCCTGGGCAAAGTGATGCCTTTGCAAACAAATGTTGGCCATGGTTTAGGCTTTAACCCAAACCACATGCCTTTGCCATTCAACCCTTTAAGCACAGCCAACCAATTTTAGACTTATGGATATCCTTCAGTTGGTCTAGAAGCCAGAAAATAGACCCTGGCCCAGTATGTAGGGTAGATATAGCCACAGGGTCCTTTCCTACAGACACTGACTTGCATGAGTCATTTTAGTGGCAGCAGCTGGACTGTTTAGTTGGGGTTGTACGCCTCACTCTGGCTATAATCTTTACCTAATAACAGAATGAAAGCATTGTTTGTGATTCCAGTTCTGATTTTGAGATTTAAATCAATATTTGTCTCATGGAGGGGGGTGGATGGGGGAGGGCAACAACAAAAATGAAAACCAGGCATGGTCAAAATGCTGCCTTCTATGTTTTTTTGGTTTTGGTTTTTGAATCTTACATCCGTTTCTTTTGGTCTCTGTTCTCATTATGTACCCCTCTGTCACTAATTTGTTTTTGCTATTTTCAGGTTTCTATTCAATCACTGACATAGTTTTTTTAAAACAATTGCTTCTTGGAGTGCCTCACATTTAAGAAGCAGCCACAGAATCATGACCTAAAAAATAACTTTTATTCTAAAGAACACATTGATCTTTTTCAAACCATGCTTCTTTACAAAATCCAATTAATTTTCCTAGTGTGATTCCTTTTAGCCAAAGTAAGCAAAGAGTACAGAATAATCATTTTACTTATTGACCAGAAGCTGACTAATTCACTGTCTGTTTCTCATCCTTTTACCAACATTTGCTACTGTTTGGGTTGTAGATGCTACAGTGGATATTTATTTGCTTGTAAGTGAGTATTTCTAGCAGATTTAGTTTCATCATTTTATAAAACAATTTAAATTCAAAGCATATTGAATTGGCATTCTATGTATAACTTCTGTTTTTTTTTCCTACCAATATTAGCTTACAGATTACTTTGAAAATGAATTTATTACTGTTTATCAAGATGAGATCAATATCACATCATAAGAACTTTCTTTCTAGATGTCGTATGGCTGGTCTTGCCTTTATTTTCTACCTCTTCCCTCTCCAGTTTTCATTTCCTTCTCTTTAATATTATATCCTGATTTATACTGATTTGAAAAATAATGGATTAATAGTATGTCTTTAGTGTAGTATTTATTTTATTGGTTAAGCCTTGATATCTTTTTTTATTTAAATATGAACAATTTTTTCCTCAGGAATAAATCATCTAAGTTCTTTAAGTGGACCTTATATAAATACTACAGCTCTTCTCTGCTCATTCTTGAGATAAAGCTGCCATTAATTCAGTATTTTTAAAGTAGGCTTTATTTTTATGTGTTTAATTGAGAGGGGAATTGAAAGAAAATGGCAGAAATGCAAGAATCTGACAGCATTGATCAAAAATATCTTCAGTCCGTTTCTGAGCAGAGACCAGATATGAGACACACCAGTGGCCTTTACAGTTCTTGCTCAGGTATAACTACACCCTGGGTATCCAAAACTGTTGCTTGACATTAAATTCATTTGCTTGTTCTGTGGCTTGTACTACTGCTTTTGTAGTTCTGTTCAGGTTCTGTTTTATACTTCTGGGAATTGCTTCTAAAATGTTCTATTTTATTCCGTTTGTGCTGAGACTCATTGCAATCGTTTAAACCCCTTGGTATATACCTGACCAAACATTTATGGAAGGTTCTTTATTCACACCTAGTTTTACTTCATTTCAATTTACAACCTCTGTTCTATGCTATGGTCTAAACAAAAGCTAGTTTCTGTCTAGTGATCCTTTGCAATTTTTTTGTGTAAATATGCAATCTTGTGTTATGCTTTCAGATATCTTCCTTGATGTATTGTTTCTGTTTATTGTCTCTATCCTTATGTCTAACTAGTTCAAATTCTCCATTACTCTTCATTTATTTGTTTTCCCCATAGTCCTCTAAGCGTGTTCTGTTTTGCCTTTTTATTATTACTTCTAATGAGAAAGTAGAGACTGGTTGATAACTTTTCAGGGGAGTAGTTTTTATTAGAAAATGTCAACTGCACAGAATTAGCTTTTTGAAAACTCTGTGAAGGCAACTGGAAATTAGGAATATTGCTGTTACATGTGGAGTCAGAGCTTAGAGATCCCAATTCCCTTATTCTCAGACTCTCTCTGCTCAGGGTAATCTGTTCCTGCAGACCATACAATTCAAGTGGCTTCAGCAGTTACAGGATCAAGGCTAACACTGGAAAAAGTGGAGGGTTTAATTTTTGTAACTTAGTTTCAGTTCCAATTTGAGATAATTTTGCCTCCGAACTTCAGTTTTTCTTAGGGTGGAGAGGATGTGTCTGAGTGTGCAAACCTCTCTATCCTGGCACAGTGTACAATTGTATATAGGCAGGGCAGAGCTCAGCAGTTCCTGGTCTCTCCAGTGCAGTGAGAAAGAACATGTGCTGCACTGGGTGCTAATGGAGAGCCCTTCTGCCCAAGGCACTGGAATTTATATCCTACATTATTTCTGGACCTCTAGTCTCAGGGAATGCATGTGGTGTATGTAATCTCTGTGCCTCAGCTCCTGCTCAGTCATAGACTTGTTTCACCTCTCTTCTGCTCTGTTCTCTCTGCCTCCTATTCAAAAAATCTCTGCTTCAATTTCTTTTCATTCTCTCCTGCTTTGGAGCAGTCCTTCCCATACATTTGTGATTCACCAGCTGTTTTATAGCTTAACGCCTTTCCCCTGCTCTGTCCATTGGTTCTTCTGTTAAGATGTACCCCAACAGACTGCATATGTTTCCAAAGGGCTTCCTAATGCCATGCAAACCTGAATTTCTTCTGAACACTTGAAGAGCCAGTCATTCAAAAGAGAGCTGCATTGGCAAAAGGATGGACTGGCTGAACTACCCCTTCCAGCACTTCTCTCTTTGTGCCCAAGGTCTCTGGCCCCAACACGACTGGCTTTTCTCCCTGACAAATGGAATGACATTAGTTTCATTTCTGAACATACCAGCTCAAAGGTGTACTGAAGGCCTATTTAATTCAAGCTGAATTTGAATTTAACAGACACTGTAGCTGATTCTGACCGCCTCCTCCATCTGGAGCTTGCCCCTTTTTTAAATAAAATACATCTCCATTACTGACAATTTCCTAAATGCTTTCCCTACATACCACTATAACCGTTTAATGGCATTGTTTAAATGCTGCATTGCCTGTTGAGCCAAAATTTGGCTCAGCACTGTATAAACAAATTATGTAGGGCCATCCCAACCCCTGTGATCTTGCAGCCTTGTATCTAGGTATGCTGCCAAATATGAAAGAACGATGAGCAAAGCCAGGGCAACATGCGACAGCATGGGTTGGCTGTAATGAGTCACAGGTTGTTGTACCCACTGTGCACTGAAAAACAAATAGCTCTTAAACCAAATATTTCATGATAAAGATGGCCTTTGTTCAAATTGCACAGTGACTGAGCATTTGCCCAGTGTTCAAGTTGTCTGATCCACATGGCACGTGCCTGAAGGCAGATTTAGTCTTGCGAGCTTAGCAGGTGCAAACAGTGCAAACTGATCTCTGTGAAAAGATGCTATTGTCTTCAATCCTCCTCCAGGATTTTTCTGGTCTTAAATTTGTAGCTGAGGCTCAGCTGGAGTTCTCCTGATTGGCATCTGTCACATGTGTTGACACAACATGTCTCACAAGTGTTATTAGTCACTGCTTTTCCAGCATGGGCTTTCTGCTGCTGTGGGCCACAAGTCTGGCTTCAACACAGAGATTCTGTGCTGCGTATTTTTGTCTTTTACAGCTTAGAGAACAGGGCCTAGACAGAAGAAATAATAAAAAGTCTAAGAAGTAAAAGGCAGCAAATGAATGAGGGTTCAAGTTGGGTTCCGTGTCAGTTTTAGACGACTGCACTGCCTGCTTCTAGATCCCATTCAGTTCTCTTCTTCCTGTTGCTGATATTCTGTAGTGCAATAGTGCTGTGTCTCATTTTGCAGCCTCCACTGATGCTTATTTCATTTTTCTAAAGCTCTCACAAATGCAAAAATTATTTTGGAGAGAAGATATGTGGTTTGAATCTCTTCTGAGAGGAGCTAGATTTTTCTCTTCAACAAACAAGATTGCATTTCTGCTCAACCACATAAATCCTTTGAATTTTCTTCTGCTTTTTTTTTTTTCAAAACCCACAGACTTTTCCTTTCTATGGATTAGCATCAGGTGGGCAGCACTCTCCTTGCAAGGCACAATGTCATAATCAAATCAATTTTCAGAGCAGTAACTGCACGATGAAAGCATTTGTCTTTTCAGCTGTGGTGTGTCTGTGGGATGGAGGGAGTAGAGATGTCTGCCCTCTTGCCAAACTCCATCCCTCTGCGTCACGAGGAGCATGGTACCACTCCTTCCCTCTGCAACAGGGTTGACTCACCCCTTTACTCACCCAAGATCAGGTTCTCTAGTGTTGTCCAGCCCCAAGGAGCCAGTGCAGCAGCAGCCAGAAATGTGGTAAATCACCTCATTTATGAGCTGACTCTTTGGGGAAATAAGCCACTCTCAGAGGGGTTGTGCTGCCTGCCTACATAGATGTTTTGTTAGGCTGTTATCTTGGGATGTGTTTGTTTATCAGGAAGGAAAAAGGAAATTGGCAGGAGCAGGGAGGGTTTTTTATTCTGCAGTAGGGAGTTTTTATAAAGTAAAAAACTTTTTTTTTTAAACTAATTCTGAAGTTCACGTAACTGAACTCTAAGTGTGCACAGCTAATATCAGCAGACGGAGGCTACTGCATCCCATAGGGAGCATCTGACTAGTCCAAGTCCAAGTGACAGCTCATCTAGGGCAGACGGTGGATGCATCACAGCAGTGGGGTGCAACAGTGGGATGGAGGTACCTGCTATTTTGGCAGCCAGAGTGCTTCTTGGGGCAGAGGAGCCCTTAGAAGGGAATGCTGCACTGACTCACCAGTCTCTGTGACACTGCAGAAACAGAGGCAAGTGATGATGGTGGATTGGAGGTGGGCCTGTTAACTCTACTGTCAAGATGATACTAAAACTTCAACTAAGTCAGCAGAAGCAATTTAGAAGCAAAAGTCATTAGATCTCATTACTAGCTCCCCAAGGAGTCCAACTCCCCAAACAGCTGTCTCCTCTGAAAACTTTCAGAGCCTTAGGAACAGCACCAATAACTGGAAAACAGTGCAAGATGCATTCAGGAAGCTCCACTTTTCCTGTAGGCAAGATTTTCACTGCTGTCTTGCATTAGGGCTTAGAAAGAGGTATTGACACTCAGCTCTCTTCTGGCACTATGAAAAAAAAAAAAAAGCTGCATAGAAGGGTCGAGGGATTTATAGGAAACCTCTTTAGACTAAACTTAAAGTTCATTGATATTATAGCATGGTAGCTCTGTTAGAAGGAGGAATTAAGGAATTACAGGGGAGAGAGTGCTCTGGCTTTAATTTGTAAGTACCTTTTGGTCACAATCAGTATCTGACATTAACCCGAGGCAAAATCA
Source organism: Anser brachyrhynchus (assembly GCF_964034855.1). Classification (NCBI taxonomy): domain Eukaryota; kingdom Metazoa; phylum Chordata; class Aves; order Anseriformes; family Anatidae; genus Anser; species Anser brachyrhynchus. The sequence continues at coordinate 205,541,187 of NC_137694.1, read as the reverse complement.
CCCTGCCACAAGTAGTCTGTCCATATGGAGTAAAAAAGGCACTGCAACAGTGAGCTGAAGAACACTTAGTTGCAAAAGATCTACTGTTGTTTATACAGAAGGATAATATTTAACAACCTGGTAAATGTTTAAATAATATTGTATTATGGATAATGAATAGAGTTTAGAATATAGATGGCTTTCATCAAGAAGGGGGAAATGAAAAATAATACAAACAGAAAACAAAGGAAAAATCTTATGAAGGTTATACAAGGTCATGGCTGACAGATGTTATGTCATCTTGTTCTGTGCTTGTGTGCTTACTTCCTTGTTTAGTTGAATGGAATAAAGACTCTTTTTGAAAGAAAAGGACCCTGATCCTATGTACCAGTAAAGACAAGGAGCCAAGAAATTGGAGAGGAATTTGGGGAAGAGCTACGTATTTTACTTTGCAGGTTTTAAAATACAGGAGACACTCCTCAATGTAGGGAAGTTCTTAACATGAGTATTGTTTGTCTTGTGTGAGTTTTAATTTAGGAGGGGAACATGGATCCACTTTGCTGCATCTGTGTACAGGATCTGTAGGCTTGTAGATCTTGTCTTCAGTGTGGATCAGATAAGAGAGCAATATAGGTAATATATATAACATCAGGCCATGTCTGCATGCTTGTTTGGTGTCATTTTGTTAGTTTTTCAATTAGTATGCAGAGGCCACTGGGTCAGTTAATAGTGTTTTTATAGTGTTTGTTTGTTTGTTTATTTATTCCTGCTGGAAATCTTTTCCCACTTCTATCTGGACAAGTTTTGTTGTTTCTGGGACTTGCATATTCTCATTACAAGGCAATGCCCTCCACTGTGCGTGTGTGTGTGTAATGTAACATTAGAGTGTGAGATACAAAGGGAAAAATGCTGTTAAAATTTTGAAGATGTTGCAGAATATATCTTCTGAACCCTAACATAATATGCAAGGTAGAAAGAGAACTTTGAAGACTGGACAGTTGCTGTCTTTTTTTTTTTTCTCTGTATTTATTCCATATCTGTAAAGAAGAAACAATAATGATCCAGCAGCCATTTTCTGTACACAGACAATGTTTCCATTTTCTTTAGAAACTAAATAGCCAGACAATTTTTTTTTGCTAAGATTCATCAAGGTATTTTGAAGCCTTTTTAATAAAGGTTTCCATTAGACTTAATAATTTATCATCTAGCTAATTGCACAAAATGCTCTCTAGACAAATCTCTTTAAGACCTAATCTTAGCAACAATGTTATTTTTATGTCAGTTCCTAGAGCATGAAAGCTTTTTTTCATGCTAATATTCCATGTGACTTCAGAAGATTATCTAGGCAATGAAAGCATGAGTTGGGACTTTGGTCAGAATCTCAGAAAATGCATTGGTTTTCTTCTCTATCACTGCACATTTCTTTGCCTTTCTTGATATGCCCAATGAACTGAAGGAATTAAAATTATGAAATACCTGGGACAAGAAATGTGCTTGTGTAATTCCATCAATAATTTAAAGTAGTTTTCCTGACAGAGAGAAACTCTGTAATTTTCTTACCACTGCAATTTAAAATAGGAGATATTTTTCCATACAGAATTTCAAATGCTTTACTATAGCCAGACTTTCAACAGAACATTTCCTATAAAATGTTGATTTCTGTGTGGTGTTTTCCCAATTTATTTTTATTTTGTTAGGGACACTACAACTTAATTAACCTGTACATGTTGTCTTTATATTCAGTTGGTTTTGCTCCATGTTTCTGTGCTCTCTGTCTAACCTATCTGGAAACAATGCTGTATAATATAAGGGAAGTATATGGCCAAAATCCTTATTTAGATGAACAAGCAAGTTTTGTTTGTTTGTTTGTTTTTTGTCTTAATCCCATTGATTATATTTGGCCTCTCACATATTCCGAATGCAAGTATTAGTTGTATATGCTCTTGAAATTTTGGATGGATACTCAAAAGAGGAGTACAAGAGGTAATTTCTTATACTAGGCAATATTTGGGAGTGGAAGTGTTCCTCAGTAGACATTTTTAAGGAGAAAAATAATCCTCCTAAATCTATTAAAGTAATTCTTACTGTTTTTTAACATCATGCATATCAAGGTGAAAACAGTATCATAATCTAGTAAATAATAGATATGTTGCTAGAGAAGAAACATCTCCAGGGTACACCGAAGTCCTAAAAGAAGTTCTCAAGTTTGTGATTGGGATTTAGCAGGCACATTTCCAAAGACAGTGATAGGTGCAAAGGAGATGTTATATTGTTATATATGTTAAATATTTGTCCAGTGTGGTTCACTATGTACTCTGGGGCATAATACAGCTTCTCCACAACATCCTCACCATGAAGAGCAGAGGAACCTGTCAAGAAAAAACACTTAAGTTAGAAGAGTAAAGGGTGTTTCATCACACCTAGAAAAAGGCAGCTAAAATCTCATAACAAATATTTCAAAATTCAGTATTTTTTCAGTATTCTAATGCACAATTGTGACTGAATTTCATGACCCCCGGATACAAGTTCATGAGTATGTCTGTCCTGTTACTGTTGTCCAGAGTGTCCTGTTACTGTTGTCCAGAGCATAGTTACTGTAGTCCAGAGGATATGTTTTAGAAAAATAAGTCCTCTTTTGATAAAAGTTTGAAAGTAGTTGGAGGAAAACTCAAATAAATAGTTCTTTCATGATTAAACAAGTACTCCAGAATTATACAAATCTTCTATAGCAGCAATACAGCATGCTACCTTTGTAGAAAAAGTACAGAGCTAAATGCAAATAAAATCATTTGAAGAAAGGTGAGTGGAGATGGGTCCTGAAAGTGTGTTATAATAAATTTAACAACGTGGAAAGGAAAAAAATGAAAAATTTGAAAGGAAATATGGTTTAAAAATCAAATTGTGTATTATAAAAACAAGCACTTAGAAAAGCTTCTAGTGGAAGCTAGAAAGTGGAACCCCATGTTCATTTTTTATGTGTGAAAAGAGAAGGAAATTAGCATCCAAGCAGAATCAATAAGAAACGAGAGACTGGCAAAAGGTTATTCAACTCCAAAACTAAACAAAGTTTATCCATACAAATCTAAAAAATGAGAGAAATTAGATATATTTTTGAAAATATAGAAAACTTTTCAAAAGATAGAGAGAGAACAGTTCCTCAGCTAAAATCTTGGATCCATTTTTTTTTTTGAAACATGCGAAATTATCTCAATGATAAATGAAAAAGGGAAAGAGAAAAACTCAGTGGTACAAAGGGCAAAGTAACATTAGGAAAAGGATAATTACAGACTGTTTTGTTTAATTAAAAAGAATTATCCACAAAATGGAGATTAGGCTGAATTGAAAAAGTTTTAGTAGTAGCAGGATGGCTGGATGGTGATGTTGGGAATATGATAACCTCTGAATTGTATACAAAGTCAACATGTTATATACAGGTATAGCAGAAAGAATGAAGGGCCTGGACATGAGAAAGAGAAGAAAGTAAATTGTGAAGAGATTTTAGGTTATTTGATATTCATCTCAGCAAGCAAAATATTTGGTGCATTAAAAAATAAATAAATTAAAAATTTTCTCAAAACACGTGAGGAATTCTTGAAAACAGAGAACGACATCTGCAAGAAGGGTAATATGTAATACATGGCAGGCATTTGTAAAACACCTTGAAAGAAAAAGTGGCTTAAGCTTTTTCTTTATATATTTGTTTGATTTATTTTCATCTCTGCAAGAATGAAAGAAGGGTCGGGGGGAGGTTCAAATTCAGAGTTGCTGTTTCACATAAAAAGATCTACAGATACTGTCATCTTGGATGGGACCTGCATCCCCACTAGTAAGTACCAGCACGTTATGCAGAAGATGTTAGAGCTCGTTCCTTCGTTCCTTTCAAGTGGATAATAGTTCACAAAGTTAATCATTTATGATAACCAACTATGAACCTAACAATTGTTTTTGCCAGCAGCTAACTTATAATATGTGGACATTTATCTTCTTTTTCTACTTAGTTTGCTGGCTGTTCAAAGGGCTTTATGAAGGAATTTTTTTGGACACTGAATGTGGAAGGACCTTGGGGCTTTCTTTAGGGAATATTGCAAAGACAGCAAAGGCACAAGAGCACAAAAGAAAATTAATACATTTCTCTGCAGGCTAATTTAAAAGTAGTAGATAAAAACCATTACAAAAGATTCTGTAGTTCTTTTCAGTATGAGAATGGAGTGTTTTAGTGTCTTTAATTTATGAGTTTCTGAGAATATGCATGCAAGAGCATGACCATAACAGTGGAAAACATAGATTCTGTAGACCAGTATCGTCTGTGGTAGCAATCTAGAAGCACAAGAGAGAAAAGGCAGAGCAATTTATGTAATTGAAAGTAACATTTCATAGAGGATGTCTAATTAATCTGAGTTAGGTGTGGCTATGTTCTACTGCTTCTGTTGTACCCTGTATTGGGATGTCTTATTAAGCCTCCTTAATTCTCAGTCTCAATTCTTTAGTTGTTAAAAGAACAAAACAGAAGATTAAATGTACTAGGTAGGCAAAGACTACAACCTGTCCAGCTGTCTAGATGTTCTGCTTTCTATCTGTATCCAGCTGTTGTGTCATTCTCGTCCTGTAAGCCCAGAATTGTCCTTTTCAGTGGTCATAGACAGCTCATGCTGTCCAGTCTTCTTTTGTAACAAAACATCATAAGTCTCCTAGTACAAATACTTAGTTTAGGTAATGCAAACACTGCATTAAATGGTCTGTCCCTGACTGATTCAGATTACAGTATTGTACTATATCTGTTTGTTATCCCACCCTCTTCTCTTCCATCACTCTTTAAATACTCTGTAAATAGCAGAATCAAGTTCTGGGATTCACTTGTAGTGTAGCACCTGTGCCTCCTCCTTCTTGCCACACCAAATTTTAACTGAATAGGAATGATAAATTCTAAAACTGAAAGGACTGACAGTCATGACAATAAAACTCCTGTGCATTAATGAATTCCTTTGTTTCTGAGGTAGCCAGAGCAAACTCACTAATGCAGACATATCTCTGTGCAGCGTTATACAGCTCAGGGGCTGCCTTAGTCCCACACAGTGTTTCATCTGGCAGATGTCTGCATCTTCTCTTGTGCCATCTTGCATTCCCAGGCTGCTCAAAACCAAAATGAATATATCCTGCTGGTTTGTTTGACTTACAGGAGGATGCAGGTCGAAGAGAAAATGTAATTTCACAATGTATATTCAGAGATTGTTACACATGGCAATGTTTCTGACGGTAAAATGGGCTTGAGTTTCCCCAGCTACTCCTATCCATTGCTCCCCCTACATGCACCATAGTTTATTACCCCTTCAGATTACTGATTCATCAGGTAAGTGAAAAGATCACAGTTAAAGAAAAAAAAAAAAGTTATATAACCCAAAAAAGCTTAAAAAAAAAAAAAAAAGAATTTAATGCAAAAATAGTTGAGTCAGCAGCACTGAAGGAGCAGTAGCATAAGAAGATGGAGAAGGGGAAGGCTGGAAGCTCCTGTACTGCTGTAAGGAAACTCAGAGTTGGGATTGTACTCTGCAACTGAAGTTGCTGGGGGAATGAGCTCTGGGAGCTGGGAGGGCTGTACTGTTTCTTTGCAGCGTTGGAATGCTCTACTGAGACGTTGTGATACAGTCTCAGGAACTGGAAAAGCTCAGGGGCTTGAAAAGCAGAACGAGCATCCCGTGTAGTTCATTCTTCAACCATTGAAATTGGTGTGTTTGTTTTTGTATTTGTATAATGTATTTGCTGTGTATTTTGAAGATACCAGTGTCCCACACATAGGGTTTCCATCTAGTTCCCTTTAGAAATTTTATAATATGAAAGATTCCACAATAGGATTTACTCTATTTTCTTTCATATTGTTTAGTCAAGTATTATCCTCTGTTTTCCATTTTCAAATCTGGCTGTAATGACTGTTATTAAGATTGTGCTTTGTTATCGCATACACAGGCTATACTATCTAGCATCTGTAATTTTTTTTGCAAAAAGAAAATGAACGCTTCTAAATCACTCTTGTTGCCTGTATTATCCATCTCCAATATCTCTGATATCATAACATCTTTGTGCTCCAGATTGCATTGTATTTCTCATCTGTTCTTCCAAAGCAAAGCTGGAAATTCAATATTGTTGTTCAATAAGCTGTTCACAAAGACAGGTGGTGAGTTTAAAACACTGAAAACCTATGCTTCTTGTACTGAGCAAGTGATTTTGATGTGACTTGTATCTGATTCTTTACATTTCTATGCTTGTGCCCATAACAGTAGCAGGGCTGCAGGAAACACCCTGTGCTCCTTCCATGCATGCTGAGTTAGGGAGTGTGAGTTCTGAGCTGGTCAGCAGAGATTTATCAGGTGGTTACACATAGGGGCATTGATCTTGGATGGAGGCAAGGTGGCAAATCAAAGCTTGCCTTGGTTGACTTTAATAAGAGCTGTCTTTCTCAGGGAATTAGGAAGGTGTTTGCAAGGGCTGAAGGACAGCCGTTAGAGGAACTCTGAATCCTGGAATGCTTCCTAATCAGGAATGCTTCACATTGTTCAAGCTGATCTGTAAAATGAAAGCTGAAACCTTTCCATCCCACTTCCACAGCCCCTTTGTTATGACAGAAGTCCTCTGGTGCGATTGAAAATGCATTGACATTAGCACAAGGAATCCCAATATTTTCTGCAAGCATCTTGTATTGCAGCTGCCTAGTTCTTCAGAGGTCATGAGAAGGGGTGTAATAATAGCCAGTTTCATGGCTGTCTTGTGGTGCATACGTGGTTGCTTGTGGGACTGAGTGAGCAGGCACGAAGGGTCACCAAGTCATCCTCAGAATAATTTGGAATCACCAAATTCAGCCTTAAGAAAGACAATTAGAAAGCTCTGTTTTAGCCATACAGCAAAGCAAGAAAACCAGATGAGAATGAAGCTGCTGGTAGTATGAGGACACATTTCTTCTCTAACAGGCTGCATTAACATCACCTGTGTTGTGCTATAATATATAAGTGCTATAAACTGGCAAACAAAAGAGTTCTTGCAGAAATAGCCATGAAATGTGTGTGAAGAGAAAACAAACAAACAAGAAAAAAAACATAAATGTACAAAACTAAACTTACAAGACCAAATATCTGTCTTCATCTGCACCGTTCACGGAGACAGGCAAACAAGGTCTGCTGAAGTTACACAACACTGTCAAATCTGGGCTTCTGTAAATGAAAACAAGAATTGCACTCTGTGACTGGGGATCCTTTTCTGGAAATGTCTGGCCTCCAGCCTTTACAAATCAACACCAAAGAGAGTTAAATGCCATCACAAATTATATCTTGCATCAATAATTTTCCCTGTATACTATATCCCATATGTAGATGTTATTTACCTCCATATGGGCAGGAAAAACCTGCCTCAGCTGCAGTGAGCAGAGTCCTTAACTAAAACATCAGCGGAAGCAGGAGCCTCCAGCTGGTTGGCGCTCAACTTATATGCTCCAGCAGTTCCTGGGACAGCAAAAATCCATGCATGGCCATGGAAGCAAACGGGAGTTAAGGAAAAGAATGTGGTGGCTTTTATTCATTGGGACCCATAGAAAATTCCAAATCTGAGAACCAGATTTAGCATGGGAGGAAATGGGGGGGATTCATTGGCCAACAGTTGAGTCAGATGTCAGAAAATGCAAAACTTGCTCTTTTTAAATAGTGCACTTTTGAAAGTCAGCAAAATTGCTTCTTCCTCCTGGGGCCTTCATGTCAGAATGTCTCTTTGGCTAAAATTTGTCTCTTCAAAGCAGCTACCCATGTAGATTTGCTCTGAGATCACTACTACTAAGGAACATCTAAAGCCTTTTCTTCTTCAGAACAGTAACTGTGTGCTTAGAAGACAGGAGAGGAGAGGATGGAAAAGCATGTGAAAAGCTGGGAGAGATTCCTTCAGAATTTTCTGGCATGTTTGCAAATCGTCTCTGCTCATGTGAAAAAACAGCATAACATTAGATTTCTCTAATCTTCTCTAGTTTGTAGAGACGTTACAGCACTAACATATGGATTCCTCTTAACAGTAAGTTATCTTGGAAATTGAACATAATTGGAATAGCTATTCAGTATTGTAAAATACCTTGATTGAAGGTCTAGTTGTCATTTTAGAAGCAGTAGTAACATACAAATATTTATGCATTCCATAATATTTAAAAAATACATTAGATTGTACTATAGCCTAGCAATTAACAGGCTTTAGCTGGCAGTCTTACTATACCCTATCACAACTATGAAAATGTGCCAGCAATGAGTAACCCAGTATAGTTCTGCATAAAAAAAAAATAATAAAAAAAAATTATAAGCATAATTACATTTATTTTTCAAAGAAGAATAGCGTTTCTTGAGCTATGGCAGTAAGAAAGATTGTAGCCTGTGCAAGTGGAATTGAGTGGAAACCAGATTATAGATTACTGTGATCTAACTCATTTAATCATTCCCCTTTTCCTCCTCCTTTCCTCAGTCGTACTGTGTTGCTCTTGCCTGAGTAAAGGTTATTCATTGGATAAGTACTGGTTTTTCATTCTGAAAAGCTTTTCACTGTGTTTATTCACTACCGCGTTTTTTTTCCTTGTGAGTTAATGTTTAATATAAAGAAGAGAGTATTTGGAAAGGAAAATATTCAAACTGTAGTCATTTGTGGGTGCTATTAAACTGACATCTCAGTTTGGTTCTGATTATAGCTTTAAATGAAGAAGGAGGCTTGGCACTTTTATTCATTTTTATTAATTTTGCTGTCAAAATTAGCCAGCTTTACTTAGCAGGATGTGTTGGGACTGTATAATGGGTGCTCAGATGCCGTAAGTTTAAGACAACAGCTATATAATAATCTGTCTAAAATAAAATATGAAAGTATTAACAGCAAGTGCTTTTTGTTCAAACGAAGGTCTTGATATAACAAACACACGATATTTCCAGCAGTGAAAGTGCTGCAGAAACATTAAGCATTGCTATTAATATTTGTGCACAGTGGCTTCTTGTAAGGTAATGCTGAAGCTGACTTGTAGAATCAAAAACTATTTCATCAACATCATACACAAATTTACTTAGGAAATTGAACTCTAAATAAAACACTGGGAAAAATCTTATTTACAGCAAGTCTTCATGAACCTATGAAAAATGCCATTTATAAAGGTAGATTTCTAAAATTGTGAAAAAATTTTAGAAAAAAAAATCAAAGCAGGAGTAGAAGATCTTGCTATTTACTTCACTGAGTGCTGCATCAGACCTTAAATGTGGTCCTGATTAATGCAGTCAGCTAAATATGTCTCCTTAAAGAGTAGAAAAATGCAGCTTTATTTGTTCAAAAAATATCTCCATCATTATAACTGTTGTCTTTGGTGCATAATATGGAGCCCAAATTTTCGTTGGTAAATATCAGCCAGATGGAGTTCCTGCTCTGATAGATTCTTTTGTAAGGGTAACTGGTAATTCCCACCACAGAAATTCAAGCAGCTTCCAGACCACCTACAGGGGGTTTACAGCTACCCCAATCAGACATTTTTTCCTTTTCAGTCATTGCCTGTGCTCCAGGAGCATCCTCTGTTTAACAGAGGGTGCCTGGGCTCAGTCTCTGGCTCTCTCCAGAGACACCCATCAGACTGGCCTGGTGAGAAGAATTGCACTGCAAAATTCAGGCTTAATCTGGCTGTTTTGAAGACAGTGCAGTCAAATAAATTTATTCATTCCATTATCTGTCTTTTCCATAAATGTATAATACTGGCTTTTGGGAAGAATTGGTATTCTGTTGCTGTGAGGGGTGGGACACCCACAAGCCCTGTGTAGAGGGATACACACTGTTGCTCATGAGCCTTTTCTTTAAAAAAAAAAAAAAAAAGGCAGAATGGGAATGCAATTAAAAGATTTTTGTTGTTGTTGTTTTGTTTGTTTGTTTTTTTTTAACTAGTTCATTTAATAATCCTAGCTGGAGAGGCTGGGGGACAGACAGACACCTGGATCTGCAACTGGTGGGACCATAGTATCATGGTATGAGCTTTCTTACATTACGTCATAATGAAAGCTATGACCATTTTCAGTGGATCCCATCAAAATATTTTAAACCCTATGGAATTGTATACACATTTTATTAGATTATTTAATAAAAAACTGTAATTGTAGTGAAAACTTGGATTACGGGTACATTGCAATTTACTGCTTCCAGAATTTAACCAGCCTTATAAATCCTGCTCTGGCTGTGCATGTACTTGAAATGGCCTTGCACAAATGACAAGTGGAAAGCAGGAAAGCAAATGTTGGAGAAAGTAAGAGTGTGCTGGTTTGCAACTTGGGAAGTTTTCTTGTAAATCATTCATTACTGCTGTAGGCCTGAGTAAGGAGAACAGTGAAGACTTTTTGTTGCCTTTTCCTTTGAAATTTAATGAATAAACCACAATCCAAAACGTTATTCTAATCTCAGCTTCAGCAACTTGAAAAAACTTTCACTGATATTTATCATATTTCAGTGTTTCTATGAAGCTTAAAATTCATAAATATTAAAATAGAATTTTATCACTTAAATGCGTTAGTTTCAACAAATATAGCTGCTGGTTATCACTGAAATAAATCATTAACATTCAAAACCAGCTTCGTTGCAAATAGGGAAGGCAATTATTTAGTACAATCTGAAATATATATATATATTTTAAAAAAAAAAGCAACCCTTGGAAGATTGTGGCCCTTTAATTCCTGCAGAAAATCTTCAGTGCATTTTTCCTTTGAAAAACTGCATTGGGAGACTTTTGTATTCACTGACACTTTGCAAAATGTGCTCTAGAAACAGAGCCATGCTAGTTAGAAAGCGTAGCTCACTCCTTCTTCGTCTAGTTAGAGCCAGCAGCTGGGCAAGATTCTGCTCATGTGTGGACTAGTGCTTTTTATCCACCTGTCCCCAGCAAGCCCTTGCCATGTGATGCTGTTTCCTGCTGATGCCTTGAGAGCCTGTTCAGGGACAAGCCCAAGGGACAAACTGCAATGGCAGCTCGATGGTTTGGGGGCCAGCTCTTAAATCTTTATTTTGTCAACAAACTCCTGTGTTGCCCTGATATTGTAACACAAGTGTTAAAGAGAAATGGTAAGCATTACTGATGAAGTGCTTTAGGGTGAAGTTTATGCTTCGGCACACTACGCCTGTGGTTGTCCTCCCTCCTACCTGCCTGGACAATGTACCCAGCTGCTAATAGCTCTGCTATCTGCCTGCTGCAAGGACCGGCAAATGCTCTGGGGCAGGCCCAGCCGTGTGAGTCATGAGTAAACCCGCAGCATGCCTGCCTGAGCAAATATATGCCTGTCAGGCTGCTGAAGATGGTCTTTATGTGACACTTGTCATGCGAGGAGAGATCTCAAATTTGCTATCTCAAGTGGAGTTCTTAATTCTCATGTTACCATCTTGCAGGTAACATTCATCACATTGTGTTCTGAGGTCCTGTGATTGTGGATATGTAGCTCCGTCATCGTTCCTGTGTGGATAGGATAGGATTTATAAGCACAATCAGCAAGAATGGTTTGAAGCAATCCTAGCAGGATTCCTTCTGCATTGCTTACCTTTACTCTCATTCACGCTTGTAGGATGAGGGTACCTGTGAATGGCTTTGGAAATTCACTTAGAGGCACTGTATTAGTTCATACTTTAAAGAAGAAAACTTCTGCAGGAATGCCAGCAGTTCTTTATTCTTTGAAATTACACATTTTTTCTTCAATATTGTTTTATCATTCTGAAGAATGATTACAAGCAAGACAAGTCTTATAGCCAGGAGATCTAAGAGCTCTACCAGATTTACCATGTGAGCTTCAGTTATGTGCTGAAAAGTACAAGGGCATTAAAGCTCCTGTCTTACAGACGGATGTCTGGTTGGCACTGATTCACCTCAGAGCTGCTACAGACAGATATTAAATTTTCAACTTACACTGCTTGGACAGCAAAGAATACCTAAGGCTCAAGTCAGTTTTTAACCAAGGGCTGATCACCTGAGATCGTTGAGCAGAAGGTGGATATGTACTTACTTATGTAAGTAGGATAATACTTGGTCATGCTGTGACCCCCAGCAAGGAAATGCATTTGTAGGTAACAAAAGCAGTCTGTGAATTGTGGCTGGTTGTTTCACAGTTGGCTAAGCTGCACTAACAGTGCTTATTTGTGAAATGACTTGTTGTTTAAAAGATCTGTTGGATCTAGGAGTTGGACTGGATGATCCTTATGGGTCCCTTCCAGCTCAGAATATTCTATGATTCTATGATCAGTGATGTTTTCATGTTAAAAGTTTCAGCTGTTATTTATCTAAAATGGAAAACACAGTAACAAATTCTTGAAAGCACTGGGTGGAATTGCTTACCTATCCATCCCCAGTAGAGGCAGCTGCAGGCAGGAGTTATCCACCAGTTGTGTAATTAATTGAGATGATGTTCAAGCTATTTGATAAGGATTTTTTTCTATTGGTAAAGATCTTCCTTGAGCAGGGATCTTTTAGTATACTTAATATCAGATTACCTATAAATATATTTGGAGAGTAAAAAGCAGGTAACCAGAATATGCTAGTGTTTATATTCTGAAGAAAAAATAAATTGCTATATTCAGGGTTAGTAGACCTTATTCTAGCACCTTTACATTAATAAATAATGTAATGTCACTTTGGTTTTCATCGGTTTCATTAACTTTTAATACACCTGCCAGAAACCTTGAATTACAGATAAGAAAGCGAGCTGTTATTATTTGGTGTGAAGGGCAATTGTTTCTAAAAGGGAAAACATGGAAGGATTTCTTTTTTCTTTTTTTTTTTTTTTTTTTCTCTTTCCATCTATTGCACAGGGAGAAGGTATCAAATGAAGGCAGAAATGAGGCTGACTTAGCATATATTGTGCAGTTTGATTTCTATTAGTTTTTTGTTCAAGTGAAGTTTACCCAGAAGTGTTTTCTTATACTATAAATGTTAGGCTGCAGATTAAATCTTTGCACTGTTCCCATGGAACAACAGGCAAGTTGGAAAGGACATAAAGAAAAAGGTAAGTCAAGAAGGAGCCTTTGTAGGGAATTTTGGAAAAAAGGCAATGTCTCTCTGTGAATTAGTGTCTTAATATGTACCCAAAGGTTTTTGGAAAATGAACAGAATAAATAATAATGGTTTTGTCCTGTTTCATGTTGACTGGAGCAATTCATTTTTCAGTTTTCACAACCATTGAATTCCAATGAAATACACCTCCGGTTTCTAACTCTGCTTGTAACAAACAGGAAAGTGTTAATCAATATTAGAAATGGTAGATTTTATTCAATTGTTTTCACTGTTGTCATCACAAATATCATGAATGGCTCTATATCTAATGTTCAGAAAGCTGATAGGAGTTAAATTACTAAGTGAAAAGCCACTGAAAAAAATACATGGGTAGCAAAATGTAGTCTGAGTGAAGAATTAAGTGGTAGGAACTCAGTTTTCAGGTTGCAACAGTCTTGATTATTGCCACTGAGGAATCTGGGTTTCATTGTGCTGTGAAACACTAAAAAAAAAAGGGGGGGGGGGGGGGGGGAATACAAATATACTAAAATGAGAAGTATTTCTAGTGTAGATTTTGCTGTTAAATATTTTTCCTTACCCATCTTTGTAGATGTGTCCTGTAGCATATAGAATATTGAGAAATGAGACAATTTTTTCATATAAGGAATCTGGTTTCATATATAAATATCAAGAGGTGACATCTAAGAAGATGACTGATGTTAGTGCCTCTCAGAAGTGCTGTTTTGTGATGACAGTAATATAGCTTTAAAGGATGAGTGAATCTGACTTCTTTGTTAAGCTTAATCTTTACGGACAAAGTCTTGTACTACATGGAGGATGAGATGAGAGCTGAACTTTGAAGAAGATGGTGTGCTTCTTTGGAAAACGCAAAATGTCAGCATATTCCAAAAATGGATACAGAATAGATAGTCGGGCAAAGGATTGATGGAATAACATTTTTGACATTACTTTACCCATCGGCAGAAATTCAGGGTAGATAAATAGGGACCCTGTGAAGCAGAAAGCATTATTCTGCTGTCCCACAGAAGCCCTGCTGAATTGCTAAAGTGTATGGCTGCAAAGCCTGCTCCTCTTCCCTGCCTTGGGAAATGATGGGGCAATGTCTGCTCTGGACTAAGGTCTTTTGCATTTACTTTTTCCCCAGGGGGTAGAATATGACTTTCTCCATCTCAATGGCTGTCAGCCTGAAGGGATGCTGACAACCTGTCTTCCAAGGAAAAATTTTAAAGGGGATATCTGGTGTTAACAAGTAGGCTGAATAAATGGATGTTTCATTTCTCTGTTCTGTTGGTTAGACAAGGTAAATGAGAATGGGCTCATCAGCCCGCAAAGGTGACTCTTCATGACAGTTAAGTCCAAGGAGTCAAATGGTATTTCTTATTGGTGTTGCAAAGACCTTTTCATATTCTTTTTATTATTATTATTATTAATATATATATTTTTAATTAATCTGAGAACCAATGGAATAGTGGAGATACGGTTCTGGTTGTGGAGATTTTCTTCTGATGCTCATAAACCAACCATGCTTACAGACATGTAAGAGTCAGTTGTTACTTCAGTGCAGAAGGACTGACGCAGCAGAGCTTGAACACCCATGAAATTTTCTGTGCTGACATTCCAGTTCAATTTCCTCTCCTGCACCTAGAGAAATATCATTAAATTCACTGGAACTCAGTTGCTGCAAAGCTAACAGGCCTATGGTTCTCAGCAAAAAATGTTAAGAGTAGAGCATCCACAACATTAATTTTTCAGGACCTACTTATATCCCACGGAGATAATATGAGCTACAATTAGAAAAAAAAAAATAATAAAAAATTTAGTTTTATATATTTAGGGTTTATTAGCCTGCTTTTCAGCACTGGAAAGTGATTGCAACACAAAGTAACTACTTGTTTTGTGAATGCTTTAAACCTCTGAAGGCAAGGTCGTGTTAAAGGACAGAGAATCAGAACCAAATTTTGATGAGTTTGAAAAACCTGTGATCTTGGACCTACCTTCCACATTGCTTGTGTGACTTCCAACTTATTCGCAATTGCAAATCATGTTTTTCCAATGCTGTGAGTTTGTCTTTGGAGACTGATTCATGATTGTCAGTTTTCATATTGATCCATATAGAACTGAATTTAAGTCAATGAGTTTGAAATTTAAATTTCCTATATTGTCCACTGTATTGGAAGGTGTATACTGTGCTTCACTTAGATACACTACAACATTAACAACAATGATTCAGCAAGCGTACAACTTTCCCTATAGAGGGAAAACTTAGACCATGCCTTCTTGCTCTATTTGTGCCCCTTTTTCACTTATTTACATCAGTAAAATCATTAGCCAAAACCCCAAAATTCATAATCGGTTTTTTTATAAGAAAAAAAAAAGAAAATTTATGCTTCAGGTGTAAGGTGGTATTTATGCCTGTCCATGCTGTCCATTTCTGAAGGAGGACAGAGAGCTGTTGGAGGACTTGGTGGGCATGAAAGCAAAGGAGAAAGAAGTGACGAGGAACCCCACATATATCTGTGGAGGAAGTAGGGATCTGTGTATATCTATCTGAAGGTACATTATATCCCAACAATGATACCATGATCACCAGGTAGCAACAGTGAAACATGATATATGGAGAGAGAGAAGTGCAGCTCATGTTTAGGCAGAAGCTAGGAGGCTCATTGTGATAAGGGCTAAAAACATACGGTGATTTTATTAGAAATGACATTTTCATGTAATCAAAGAATACAGCGCTGAAGCTTAAAGAGCAATTCAAATGCTGTGAAACTCAGGGGAGATTTGGGACAGACAGCAACTGCATTCCCCTTGACATGTCTCACACTATGTTAAAGCGGTTGCATGAAGGACTGCTTCTGATTCAGTACAGCGCTTCCTGTGGTCTTATTACTTAATGCTAAACTAAGCTGCTGCTTTGATGTTGTTTGTGAATCACTGATCACATAAAAATGTTATAATCGGAAATGCTGAGTGTATATGGGTATCTGACGTCTGGGTTGTTTTCAGAATTTTTGGCAAATGCAGGATTTTTTTAAATACATATCCAGGTTCTAGTAGTGATTGTTCTAATATTTGGGTTAAACAGAAGGAAATCATCTAAGTGGAGACTTAGTCATCATTAAACAACTCAGAAATAAGAATTTTAAAAGAGGTTTCTATGTTATCTTACATTGCATAGCAAGTAACTAAGTTTTCTTCACACCAGCTCTTGTTCAGTAAAGTTTATTGTTCCTAAGTTGTTTGTCCAAGTAATTTTGAAACTATAGTAAAAACTTGACAGAATAGACGAGATTAAGTAGATAAAATGTACAGTAGATAAAATGGACAGTTGGGAAGTAGTACTATTCTAGGGTGGAATACAGACTGAGTGTATGTAAGTCAGGAGTGTTCTTATGTGCCTTATATACCCTCCTGGGTGTATACGAGACATGGTCCTTTCCACTGTGTTCTGGTTAGGTATGCATTTATCAACTGAAAAGATAAGGAATCAACAGGACATGTGAAACACTTTATCTGTTCAGGGTCTTGTTCAGTTGTAATGCCAAAACAGGTGTGGATGACCACAGGAGACCATCTGGCCCACTGGGGAAGTGTTTTCTGAGATAAAGGGAACTAAAAAGGCGACAGTGCCAATTTGAAATTTATGTCATTTTAGGATTTATGTGAGTTTTCATGTCCAAATCTTTATTTAGATGGATCCTTCCCATTGGTAGCACTTATCTCGTACTAGTCTGTCATTGCATTTTAACAGATAATGGCAGAAAGAATCTTTGCAGCATTTAAAATTTAAATCCTGATCTCTGATCTGTTATTCAGTTTATCATTTAAATTTAATGGGATATTTGCCTAAGTAACACAAGGCAATCAAATAATTCACAAGAACAGCCTGCCTCTGTATTAGTTAAATAGAAAATGGACACAACTCACAGTGTGTTCAATTATTTCTGTACCATCTTCTCAAATATATGAACCAAATCTACAGTTACGCTCACAAGGGAGCAACTTCAAGCCTCTTTGAACTGCCAAAGCTATATAGACAATATTAGTGGAAGTGAAAATTGGGACCTGTGGTTTCAGTGTCGTTTCTATAGACCACAGCTTTTGAGGAAACAAAGGGCTTGAGGAAACCTGATTGATAACTGGCAGCTCCCAGAAGAAGCATTATAACTTTCCCACATACATACAACTGATACAACTTGACAGCATCAACTTGAGTGCTGATGGGTGCAAAAAGAGGACTCCTGTATCCAGCCCAGGAACAGGAATTGTCGCTGATTGAGGCTTATCAAAGGAAACATGGGAACTTTTCTTTCCCTGCGGACATCCATTCAGGAAGATTCCGGGCCTCCCGTTACCTTTTTCACTGATTTACAGAGAAAATGAGAAGCCATTTCCCCTGTATAAAGAGGATTATTTAAAGTCTATAGGTTGATTCTGATGACACAGTTGTGCTTTAACATCCTGGGAACATATTTTCCTTCTATATAAATTCACGGTTAGAGAGGAGAATAATTTCTTCATTATCCATATATTAACTCTGGGAATATGCCTGTTAACCACTTGCTCCCATGAATCATGTTTGTTTTTCTTTTTCTTTTTTTTCTTTTTCCCTTGATGGATATAAATAATTTAATGCTGTTTTTTCATACCTCTCCAAGGTATTTGACTAGATTGTCTAAAATAATTAGTAGCAAAATTAAAAGCACGCAGTATTAAGAACAGTACAGATGACTTCTGGTGCTATTTGTTGTGTCATTATGCCCTGAAAATCTCTGTTTTAAATGTATCAGCATGTTTTTTGGTGTTCTCCAAAGATCAGTCTTGGGTATTTCTTTTTTACTTACAGTGACAGTGGCAATAACATTTCTAATCATCTTAGGCTGTACAATGCAGAGAGAAGGTTAAAGAGAGAGAGTCTGAATCACAGTGGCTCTCAAGAGAAAGAGAGATGTTAGATTTTTGCTGATAGATGAGTGGGAATTTTGTTAACAATTTTTTCCTGAAATCCCTTTTAAATTATTCACGCTGGCACTTCTATTGAAATATCATCAAATATTTGGTAACTAATAGGCTGCTTTTGAAAGTATAGGTTCCAGAAAGTAGGCCCCCAATCATTAAAAATTAATTTTCCCTTATTAATGCTATCAAATGTTTCTTCTGCTTAGCAATCCTTACATAGCTATAAATCATAGAATCACAGAACAATCCATGCTGGAAGGGACCTCTGGTGATCATCTGGTTCAGTCCTCTGGCTACAGCAGGGCTTTATATTAGGTTACCCAAGATCATGTCAAGTCAAATTTTTCTTGAAAATTTCCAGCAAGGGAGATTCCACCACTTCTCAAGGTGAAGGGTGACCTCTTCCAATATTTAATTGTTCTTACGACGACAATTTTTTTTCTTATATCCAGATGCAATTTCCCCCAAAGCAATTTGCTCTCTTCACCTCTTGTCCTGTCACAGTGCATTACTTGAAGAGAGCACATCATCAGTGATGAGATGCCCACCTTTTCTCCAGGCTGAACAAAATCAATTCCTTCAACCTTTCTTCATACATCGGGTTCTTCAGTCCTCATGAACCTCCTCTAGACTCTCTCCATTTCTTAATGTATCTTTTGGCCTTTGGGGAAAAATGAAAACTGGACACAGAATTCCAGGTGTGGCCTACAGAGTGCAGAGCAGAGGTGGAATACTTGCATCCCAATGTAAAACAATTCATCAGAAGCAGGTTTTTCAGAATACTAATGCTAGAATCTGATTTCTTGCTAAAAGTTATTGGATTCAATGTTTTCCCTTTGTCTTTTAAGTAAACACATGACTAGAACAAATTTATTTATGTGGCTGGGTTTCATCTAGTTTTGCTTTGAGTGTAATTGATAGAGCTGTTCAGATCCACTCATCCTGTCGTTTATCACTTGCTTCCACCAGTGTTCCTTGACCAACAGCTTTATGTTTTTATTTACCTTCGAGATGCTGATTTGAAGGCTCTTTAGAAAGGATTTTCTGGTTAATACTAGACTTTTGGGCTTGTCTGCATTTGTCCACTGATTATGTCACCATGTTTCAGAGAAATGTAAAAACAATTTGCATTTCTGCACAACCTTTCAGTCAGGGAGCTTAAGATGTTTTACAAAATCCCAGCAAACAAGTTCTCATCCATGCCCATGAGAAATGCAACAATTTGTGTCACAATTGAGAAAGCTGAAGCAGTGAGAGAGTACAATTTGGAACTAATAGTTCTAGCACTATCTGATTTTGCTGATCTCTTCCCAGATACATAGTGCACAGAGAGACAATGCAAAGCTCTGCTGTTTTCCTTACAGCTTTCCCTAGTCTTCCCTCATGTAGCCTGTCCTCATGTTGATGCTGGGTCCATCCTGCAGTTTAGAACTTTACTACCATCCTGGAGTAAAGCCCTCGTTGTGGATTGGTGACACTGGGAGTAGGGCAGGCCAGGGGGGATCATCAACCTCTGCTAGCCCTTCCCAGCCCTCTGACATCTTCTATGCCCTCCTGCTTTCTCACCCACATACTTCAGTGTCTTCCAAATTTCCTGCTGCCACAGTCTGTCTCTGCCCCATCTGAAAGCCGTGAGCTGGGCAAGATGGAATTGCAGACCATTGCATGACACAGTGAGAACAGCAGCTGCAGGTGCTAAAGGAATCATATCCATACAGAAGTTATATAGGGCCATGAAGCCCCAAACACTCTCTTTATAGCCTAGATGCTTACACTGAATAGATGGTGTTGCATACCCTTAAGCATCTGTAAATACATTAAGACAAAATCATGGCTATTTCAAGCCATTTCTTGGCTTCTTCCAGTGTAGGTTATAGACTATTTCCAAGGTTTATATATTACATATTAGTTTGCCATTTTTGTCGTTGTTTTTTTAACTAAATCATAAAAATTAAAAAAAAAAAAGTGAGATTTTAAAAACTTAATGGTCTGTAGATTAGCCACTATAATGGGAAGTCTTAATTTTTCAAAGGCACATGGCATTCATAGAAGCACTTACATGGGACCCAGATTTTCAAATATCAGGATGTGTAGTGGTATACATAGCAATATTTTACCTCAAAAGACTGACGTCTCCAAAAATATTTTCTTTTCCTTTGGTGCTGAAATTTTGTGAAGTTTGGAACTTGCATATCCCTCAACAAAATGCTAAATATAGGCCTGGCGATTAGCTAGCTAAATGATCCAAAATACAAAACCATGTCTCCTCTTTAGAACATATACAACTACCTGAAAGTTCTTTAAAACTTAAAAATGGTTGTTATGCTGCAGTCACTATTTCATTTGGATTGCCATTATGCTACTTTAATTTGTGGATGCAAAAGGAGGAGTGAAAATTGGGTACTGTTAATTAAATATTATATTTTAAAACCAACCACCGTGATAATAGATATTCAGAGCTATTCACAGCAATTTTTTCTCTAACAAAGACTGTGCTCTGGGCAGATATGAAGTGTTTTCATTCTTTTTTGCTTATACCCATAGCTGTATACCGAGCATTTGGAGCTTCAGCCTTTGTTGCTCTTTGCACTGAGACTGATATTCCTGAATAAACCTTTAAATTATTTATCTCATCTGATTAATACAGTGACTTTGGATGGGCTCAGATCGCTTTCTTCATACAAAAGATGGTATTGTATATTACTTCTACAGCTTCATTACCACAGATTTCTACTTGCAAACAATTTATTTGAAAAAAATACATCTTGCTTTTCTTCTCTTCATGAAATGTTTGCAGTCAGATGACAGTGTTTATGAATTTGTTCATACTTGATATGGTTCAGTGAACAGATTTTGCAATTGCTGTGTGGCTCTGTATTGATTGCCAACTAATGACAGAAGGTGTTCGGGCAATTATTTGAAATTTACTGTTTGATTTTGATGGCAGGTCAACTGTGTATCTCAGTATTATTTATTTATTTTTTTTTCCACTAAGTAACTAAACTAATCTTTGTTTAATTTACATTCATCTCCAGAAGCAGCTTGGGGCTTCTTAGAAGGATGGGGAAGACTCAATTCTGCTGCCCTTTGGGGAAATGAGATGGAACCAGGGCACATTCGAGGTGCTCCAGCTGTGGGATGGGAAAGGAATGGAGATAAGAATGGGACAAGGATAAAAAGCCAGCGAGAAAAACAATGCAAAGTTGCATTTGCTATTCTGGCTGCTGGTAAAGGAGGTTAAATGGGTCTGTCTGTAAAAGAAAGGACACAGGTATTACAGTTGTAATTCCTGTGCTTCAGATCTTGATTCTTTGTCAGCACCACCAAGTAGGGTGCGATCCACAGCTATGGAGACTGTCCTTTGGTAAGGGATGAGGCAGATGAAGAGGCAAAATCACGGCACTGTAGCAAAAATGAACCTCAAGAGCAGGGGCAATGAGAACTCATCTCTCCATGAAAATCAGGAAACACTTGGTGGAAGGGCAGGGGGTGTGCTTGTCAGTGCAGCCTCCTTGCTCAGGGATCCACCAAACTTTTAGACACATTCAGTGAGGACTACAAAAGTGAAGGCAGGGAGAAATGACAGGTGGAAGCATGTTTGTCAAGGAAGCAGATGGGAAAAAGGCTCAGCATGATTGCTGTGAATAAATGTATTATTAGTTTTCTACTGTTGTTACAAGCAAATGAATGATCATAGAATCATGGAATCATTCTGGATGGAAAAGACCACTAAGATCATTTAGTCCAATCTTTAACCTAGTACTGAAGTCCACCACTAAACCATGCTACTAAATTCTAAATCTACACCTTTCTTGAAGACCTCCAGGGATGGTGACTCAACCACTTCCCTGGGCAGCCTCTTCCAATGCTACACAACCATTTCAGTAAAGAAATTTCTCCTAATATCCAACCTAAACCTCCCCTGGCACAACTTGAGGCCATTTCCCCTTGTCTTATCACTTGGTATTTAGGAGTACAGCATGATGTAATTCTTCCCCCTTTCAGTTAAGTTGTCGTTGGTTTTTGTGCACGGTATTTGTGAAAGTCCTATTTGCTAAGTGTACTTGAGAAAAACACTAATTTTTATGGGAATCTAGAAAGCTTCAAAGTCTAACCTGTTTTCAGGGGTTGCTATGCTTATGGTACTGCATAGCCTCACTGGTCATGGCTTGATGTTACAGGCAATCTGTCTTTAGGGCTCTGAGTACTGCACCAAAACCACTGTGGCAACGTGATTTAGAAGGCTGATGCCCTGCAAGCCTAGGCTGCCGATTCAATCATGTTTAGAAAATTTGACCAGTTTTATGTCAGTATGGCACCATCTGAGCCTGAGTTGTAATTTTATGCCAGATTGAGTATCATCTGTCCTCAAACATCAGGCAGCAGCAACATGTAACAGGAACAGAAACTCTGTAGCACTTGCAGTGGTGCTTGGTTGGTAAGGTGAGTGTATACCCACACTCCATCCACGATCAAATTTGCTTGCTGGTTGTCATATAGGCATCATAGGATTGTAACTTTTCTGGCTTTTTTTCTCTCTTGGATTTACTTTTCTTCACCCAAATGCAAATTGTGCTGGATGCCTGTATCAGGTGCATTAGGTGATAGAAGTAAATTTATAGGGGGGCTACCCATGCACTCACATTAAAAATATTACCCAAAATACTGGTGATACAAAACATCCTGTGAGCTCGTTGTGTCCAATGCATTGACATACATTTAGCAGTGTGTAGTTATATCACTGTCAATTAATAGAAGTCAAAGATTTAGATACCAAATAAGTGTGTTTGGGCATATTTGATAATTCCTGTCTTTCTTTCCTTGCCACTCAAGTTCAACTCTACCAACACCAGGGTCACGGCAGGCCCAAAGAGTAGAGGTTAACTGAAAGAAGCATTGACTAGATATCAGGCAAAGCTGCACCTATAAGAAATCTGAAAGCCGTAAATGCTAGAAGAGGAAAAGAATGCCAAGAATCATCCATTTGCTAAGGAAGGCCTGCTGCTTGTGAATTTTCTACTTGTTGACCAGTTCTGTTTCTCTCCGTGTTTCTATCTGCAAGTCTCTGTTCTAGTCTGTCATTGATTTACACAGAAGAAATAGAATTAGTCCTAAAGGACACAATTAGAATTAGTCCTAAAGGACACAATTGTTTCTCTAATTCCCAATATGAAGCTGGGTTTGCACTTGACTTTCCACTGTGCTTTTATGCATTTAATTGCACTGTGAAATTAAATACTTTGTGTTTGTTTGAAATCATAAAATAACTCTCATCAATGAGTCTTTTTTGCTTTGGTTCAGTCACAGCATGTGTATGATTTAAAAGTTGCACCACCCACGTTGTCCAAAATTTTGCTATGCACAGATGCTCAGTAAATTGCATACCTCCATCTGTGGCAATATAATTAGCTGGAAGAAAGTTTGGGTTTGGATATAATGCATTGTATTCTGATGCAGCTTGAAACTGTTTTCATTCCTCTGAATTATGGGGGTGGGAGTTCTGCCATTTAATATAGTCTGCTCTTAAATTTAAAATGTTTCTCAGTTTAAACTGAGAAAGAAGTTGATCCCATTTTAAGTAGCAAGAACTGAAGTGCCCAAACCTTTAACCATCCAGTAATTCTTCAAAGACTTAACACATTCATATACATTTATAATGGCTGTGTTCCTTTTTCACAATGGATAACCAGTTGAAAATGATATAAGTACAGCAAATACCAGATAAATGTATTCCTAGAAAGTAAATGGGTGGGTATTTTCTATAATAATAATTCTTAAATTTTCAGTAGCATTTGTTATTTGAACATTTCAAAGGCTTCTAATAACTGTTGAGTAACAAAATCATGTAAGAAGCCAGAAGAATTGTTTCTGTTATTTTAATAAAACAGAGGACAAAGGGACTGTGATTTGCCCAAACTCAGCAGAAGCAGTAGAAAGAAAATTCAGCCATCCTGTTCCACAATATTATTTTAGTCACTCAAATAACACTCATAAAAGAATACATAATAAATGCCATTCTCAAGAAAAATCGTCACAGGAATCTTTATTTCAGTTGCTTATTAGGTTAGATGAAGTGTTCCAGAATAAAGCAATGTTTTTCTAAATGTGGTAATCTTGAAATTTTTACATATCATTTTTGCTGTTCTTCTTCTCTAAAAATATAAATATATACTTAAAAAAAAATCTTTTGAGCGTGTGCCCCTGCTGGCACCGTACACGAAGTATAATCAAAACTGCTGTTCAATTGCTGTAAAAATACACTTTTCTCTTAGAGCAACCTCCAAATTCAAATATCTATCTGATCCCCATCAAAGCAGTATGCACTGTATTTATTATCTAGGAAAACATTAAAGTCTTTGTAGATGCTTACTCTTGGTCCTGTCTTTGCCCTTTTATAAACACATACTTAGTCTTTCTCCAGCAAAGCTGAGGGGTAAGAAATCAGAGCAGTTAACAACAGGTGAAACTCACTGCAGGGAAGAGTACAATATACAGCCAACTGCTGTATGAGTTTACAAGAATCCTGCCAAGAAAGACACAAATAACAGCTCATGTTATCTGTCATTTCTTCAAAATGGAGGTTACTAGGCATAGAAAAACAACCCAAACCTCTGAAATATCACTTGGTGAGTCTAACCATTAAACTAACCCTGTAGGATGAAATACACTTGGAGCTAAGGGTAGTATTTAAAATACTGTTCTGAAACAAGGCAATAGGCCCTACAGCAGCTCAAACTGTATTATCTT
This sequence comes from Anser brachyrhynchus, assembly GCF_964034855.1. Taxonomy (NCBI): domain Eukaryota; kingdom Metazoa; phylum Chordata; class Aves; order Anseriformes; family Anatidae; genus Anser; species Anser brachyrhynchus. The sequence goes on along the minus strand of NC_137694.1, from coordinate 205,516,481 downwards.
GTTCAAATTCCTTTGAACTTCAGCAGATCTGTTAGTGGAGTATCTGGGGTGCTCCAGCTTCTCCTGTGTGACGTTCCCATCCTTCTATTTGCTGTACTTCCCAGCTTTCCTACAGTGAAGCACCCTTAGTAAATGTCACAGACACTTCTCTGTGCTCAAAGAGCAGACCCACAGCCTGTCCTTAAGAGGCTCCAGACTGACAGTTTCCTTCGCAGCCCAATCCACTGTTATCTTCCTTGTAACCAATTCCTTATCCATCTTTCAGTTCCTGCCTTAATCCTCATAGAATCATTAAGGTTGGAAAAGACCTTCTGGATCATCTGATCCAACTATCACCCTACAACCAATGTCAACCACTAAACCACATCCCTAAGCACCACGTCCAACCTTTAATTTTCCCCAGGTTCATGATAAGCAAGGGGACAAATTTCTCGTCAAAGGGAAGTTTGTACTTTTTGAGGTGAAATATCTCTTGTGTTTATGTAAAATATCTCCTGTGTTTCTGTCACCATTTCCTATAAATATGTAGAATATTTTCACATTTTCTCCTTTTATCCTTGCCTGTCCTCACTTTTTACTGACTGCTCTCAGATACACAAAGAAAAAGAGCTTTCTAAAATGAGTTTTTAAAAGGCAAAATAAATAAATAAATAAATAAATAAATAAAACACTATTTAGAAACATTTAGAAAAAAGTTTAGAAACTGAATTCCCAGTGAATAATTTAGTACAGTGCAGGTGCTGCAAGTACCCAAACACAAAATGTATGTTTTACTTTGGAGGAACTCTTAGATCCTTAACTCATGTTGTGTTTGACAATATGACATATGTTACCTGACTTTTGGTATGTGAAGTAAATCTGTTGCATTTCATATTTAGTCAAGTTTTAACAAGTGGTTCAGTTAGGTCAATATTTGAAAATCTCTTCAGAGAGATATTGGCAATAAAACAGTCAATAAATTCACTTTGGTTGAAACATTGTTCTTGTAGAATCATAGAATAATTTGCATTGGAAAGGACCTTTGGAAATCATCTAGTCCATCTTCCTTCTCAAAGCTCTTAACTTGAAAATTATATCAGATTGCTCAGGGCCTTTTCAGGTGGTTTCAGAGATCTCCAGAGGTGGAAATTATACAACCTGTAGTGCAGACTATGCTAACTGCATCTTTTTCCCTTATATTTAGCTAGAATTTTTCCTGCTGCAGCTTGTGTCTATTGCCTCTTGTTCTATCACCAAGTACCTTCAAAAGTGGTTGGCTCTGACTTCTCTGTGCTTGCTAAGTCGGTAGCTGAAGAAAGATGTTAGATCTCTACTTCAGGCCAGATTAACCTATCTTCCTCAGCCTCTCCTAGAACGTTATTTTCTCCTGCCCTCAGCTGAGCACCCTTCAGTTTATTAATGAAATTCTGCATTGGACAGTACTCCTGGTTTAGTCCGTTAAAACTGCATAGCAGGGAGTAATCACTTACCTTAACTCATTCACTCTTGCTAGTACAGCCCAGTATGTAGTTAGCCTTCATCAATGGAAGGACTCAAATTGGAGCCCTAACGGCATCATTTAATTCTTCTATGCTTTCCATGACCAGAAGTTAAGAATGATGGCAGTCAATTATAATAAATTCATGAAATGCAGGTGATTGATCAGTTTTCTAGTGGGTAATGCAGATTGCTGTTTTTCAGATGTTTCAGGTATGATTTTGCGTTAAGGTTACTGATCTGCTTGTAAAGCAGAGTGGAAATATCTTATTTCAAATGTTTAGATCCTTGGCAAGGTATCCAGTGTTTTTCTCTTGATATATAGCATTGCTGAGTTGCAAGCAGGATTTTGATGCCTATTTGTTAGGATCAGGGCAAGTACACTTTTCATTATGAATGAATCTGGTATTTTTAGAGATATAACATTAAACTTAGTTCAGTATTCTATCTTGATACCAAAAATTCTGTCTTCTTAATAATTTAGCTGTGTGATAATGCATCAACTTACTATTCTATGTCAACACCTTGAATGTTCTCTTTTAAGTTATATTACTTTTCCTAACAAAATCTTTTTGGACCAAAATATACCACATTTTTGTTAAATACATAAGGCCATATTTTTCAGAAAGTGTGGTAAAAAATTAAATGCAACAATTTTCCATCACTTTTTCAAGTTTGATAAACTACATCTTTCTCTTGTACTTGTTCAGACCCCAAACATTACATTTCATTAAATTTCCAAACACTTGATGTTATAATCTTTAATGTTCGGAAATGGGTGACTTATCTGACAAAATCTAAACTCGAGTTTCACGGAAGACTTGTTCAGTGTTTAGGAGCTATTTGTGGTTAGTTTATTTAAAATAAAGTAGTCTTGCACGTTACCTCATATTAGATGCTCCTTTAGATTTAGAAGCATCCATACGCTAGAATTGAGTTCAGTGGCACAACTGTGTGAAAGAAGTGAATAGAACATGATTACATGCTAGTTGAGTTACAGTCAACTAGCAACTAGTTTACATAATGGATGTCCTATCCTAACAAGTGTTGTCTGGACAAAGCTCCCATGCAAGAGGTTCCTGCTCCTCAGTTCCTACTGATACGATGTGGAAAGGTATAAGCAAAAATTACCACTCAGGTGACACCTGATCCTGAAGTTGTTGCTCTGAAGCCTGTAGGCATACATTCAATCTAGCTATATGTTCTGTTACTTGCTAGACTGAATTTCACATATTTTCCTATGATTTTTCAGATGAGCTTTCACAACCTGCACTAACACACATGCTACCTATGTTAGTGGTGCATGAACAGGTTGCACAAGGACGTATGGGTGACAGTCACTTCTTTGATCGCCCTCTATACAGATACTGAAGAAGTACTGGCATAGAGGGAGAGTTCAGGGCATCCTTTTGTGAAGGTCATCTCACTAAAAGAAGTGATAGTTGGACTGGACAGGTTTGAACTGAGGGTTTCATTTCTTTCATTATGTTCTTCCCTTTTCCCTTTTCTTAACAGAAATTGGAAATCAGAAAAGATAAATTGTGACAGGTCAATCCAGGTTTAGAGTGTTCTGCCTGTGAATTGCTACAAATGAGAAAGTAGTACGCGGTCAGAGCAAAATACTCCTCAACCTTCTCCACTGCTCTTCCCATGTCAGAAGTGGGCAGAAGGAAGGATGACATCCTTCACGACACAAGAAAAAATGACAGAAGTGCAAAAGAATCTAAGGGTCTTCTTTTTGAAAATACATTAAATTAATTCATTATCATCTCTAAATGATGTCTTAATGCCATGCTGATTGAGGCATCTGGAGCTGCTATAACATGGATAATGAAATTACCTGTGTGTATAAATGACTACTTCTTGCATCTCACCCTGTCTGAACTTGAGACAGATTCTGAATACAAAACAGCGCAGGATGACTTCCATTGTAAAGGGCTGAGCTGTTCTATTGGGGTGCTAAGAACATTTGCTTTCGTAGCAAGAAGGATGTCAAAGTTGCTCAGCTTTTTGCATGATTGTGCTTTAAGACTCTGTACCTCTAGCAGATTGACAAGCCAAATAGTAGAAAAAGTGAGTGGGGAGTTGCCATGGTGATCACAACATTTGATAACTGCAAAAACACTGCTTCATAAAGCAACCATGAACCAGAATACAAAGATGGCATTTATTGTGACCAAAGTCCAAATTCCTAGAAGACTTGCTTCATTGACTTTCAATATATTAATAATTGGTTCAATTTGATGCCTGTGATATGACTTCACACTCAAAACAGTTTTTTTTTTTTTTTTCTGTCCCCTAATGAATTGGCAGAGACTATAAAGAGAGAGAAAATTAAAATCTCAGAATTGTGTAGAGATGGTAACCAAGTAGATATATGTCAGCATATGTCTTCTCTACTTCCTCTCTACTGTGTGGCTATCTGTAATGGACTCTTCTTCTACAGCTTCCCCTTCTACAGCTTTGGAAAAAAAAAAAAGTTCGCAGAAGTGGGTTCTTTGGCTATGCCTGTGTGCCACAGAAAGTTGTGGCAGAACTAAAGCCATGCATTTACAGAACCAAGTCATGCATTTATATTCTTGTTTTGCTCCCTGTCCTCTAGTTTTGTCTAGCTAGATTTAGCAGCATAGATATAAGAAAAGGCAGAGTCTCCACTCATCAACAGAACAGATTTAAGCTTTTTTGTCTGTTACTATAGAGAGGCTGTTCAGTCACCTTTAAAATATTTTTTCTCCTAAATATGTAGCTAGTGCTACTCCTAAATCTGTAGCTAAAATTTCTCCAGACATCAGACTTCAACTAACTCTGAAAACAATATTTAATTTGTTTGGTCTCAAATTAGCTGCCATTCTGTTTAGAATGACTAATTTAAAGTTTCCTGTTGATTCTGTTCACAAATCTTAAAAAACCTCTAGTAATAAGCAGAGAGAATCACAAATACAGTCTGAGAGAATGGAGTGACTAATCAGAGCACCAATTAAAGACAATATAACATTGCACAGGAAACTTAGGAAAATGGAAGATTTTGCAAATGCGAAACCTTTTTTAGGATAATCCTTATAATACATTATAGCATAAAATCAAAGTCAATATAATTATCAACATAGAGATTCTGGTAGCCTAACTTCACTTGAAGCTTGATCATATTTTTTGACAGTGACTGTCTTCTAAGATACAGAGAAATGTTAAGTGCGCTTGTGGGAGCAAGCATCGTATTTTCCATCACCTAACATGGCCATCAAGCCCAACTAAACGGTACAAGAAAGGGGCTGATGTACAACTGGCTTGACAGTCTGGACTTTTGACAGGTTTTTTTGTTTGTTTTTTTGGCCCCCATTCATTTCAAGCACAGAGATTGTAATTGCAGACTTACTTTTTAAACAGCACTGACTCATCACTATCTATTCCATTTCAAAATTTTAGTTATGTATCACTATCCAGCCCTTTTGAAGTATTCCTGCTACAGGTTCTGTGCTCTTAATCTCAGTGAGTTTGGGTTTTGTTTATTTACTCTAATTAGGCTATGATTATGAGTTATGAATAAAATTTAGGGGAGGTGGGGAAGGATAGAAATCTAATTTTTATTTTTGGTAATTCATAAGTGCACATTGTTCTTTATGGTAGTGCATGACTCAGACAAGAAGGTAAAAGTTTCTGATTCAAGATCTGAATCAGACCATAGGTTTCCATGCATCTGTTCAGTTTTTGTATTAACTTAAACTAGCTTATGGATAACAAGAAAGTCTAACTGAAGATTAGCAGGCTAAAATTGTTTGTCAAATCAACTGCATAAAAAATAAATAAAATAAAATAAAATAAAATAAAATAAAATAAAATAAAATAAAATAAAATAAAATAAAATAAAGTATGTTGCCTCTAACCTTAAAAAAATGAGGGAATAGTAAAAAAATGTAATAAGGGCATAATTACTTCTTTATTTGAATAGTTTCTTTCACTCGAACTGTTCATTTGGTTAGCCATTGTTCTGAGTGAGATACAGCCTAAGCAGACATACGGCTGCAAGCTATGAGGAGAAGGGTAATCTTAGGGGGTGGTTTGAGATTAAAGGCTGATGGATGTTGTGTAAAACTGGGGAGTCCATCTCACTGGACATTGTGGGAGAGGTAACTGTGGCAAACTTCCATGTGCCTCTTTGTAAGAAAAGGAAATGAAGCAGTGGTTCTACAATACTAAGCCCTAAGGAAAGAGTAGGAGCAGGAAGAAAATACAGAAGGAATACCCCGAATGTTAAGTCATGATGTGGCAAAGTAGATAGGGATGCACAAAAGTGAGGGGAGGAAAGCCACATGGGGGATCCGGTTCTTCTTCAATGATATGTCAGAGGCAGATTCTGTGCCTTGTGTACATCGACCACACACACAGATCTCACCTGGGTCCTGGCTCTTCCCACCCTGCAAGTAATCTTGACTTTTCCCTTGAAACCTCTTTCCTATGAGCTGATGGAAAGCAAACAGACAGAGCAGGCAATGAGGCCATCCATGGGCTGGTCCTGCATGGCAGGTGCAGCCTATAATTAGCTGTTACAGTCACTGTCATTAATTTGTGGCTTCCCATTTGTGTTCATCAGCAATGGTAATTTTCCTCTTTTTTTTTTTTACCTCAAGCCTGCTACCTTCCAACAAAATCCTTAAATGAATCAGATTTATAGGATGCTTAGTCTTAATGGGGAAATAAAAAGATGGAAGAGAACCTGCAGACAATGTGAGTCCTCACCCCAATCCATGCTGTGACAATCTATGGACCTGCAAGACATCATTTATTGCTCGCCTATACCCATATGTTGTCATGTCATTAAATTAATCCTTTCATGATTACTATTTGCCGTGCTTCTGACTAATTTCCATTCCCAAAGGAAAACCAGCTCTTAGAAACCAAATGATTGTTTTCAAATTCACAAAATTGTTATTCATTGCAAAAACAGGATTGCTTTTTCCTTAGAAACTCTCCCAATTATATTAGCCATGCTAGTTACTAGCTTTCTGTGAAATAAGTTTTCTTTTGCCTGTTCAGATAAAAAGCTAGGAGACAAAGCTACTGAAAAATCACTAATAATTATGGATGAAAATCAAAATATTGAAAACCGACAGGGAGTGTTAGTTTTGCACCTAACCTCTCTCCATGCTTTTCTCCCCAGCTTTAATAACAAAAAGCTGTAAATACTGTCTGCACGTTTCCTCTTCACAGTGACTTTGCAAGCAGTATTCTCAAAGTAGAAAGCTCTGTGTTTGCAATGCTCTATACCTCACGAAAGTTACTGTTATGATTTTTCTGAGGAAATACAGCTTTGTTTGTAGCTCTTAGCAGTTACCAAGTTAGTAACTAATGAAATCAGACTGTGGTGGTGGAGGATGCTAATAGCATAATTAGGTTTGCATACTTGAGCCATGCCATGAGCATTCATGATACTTTACAGGCCTACAAAACACAGTTACTGGCTGAACTCACAATTAACAAATGCTCAGTGAGGAAAAGCAGGGACTGAAAGGGTTGAGACACAAAAACACAGCAACAGTTAGATTGTACTTTTTTTTTTTTTTTATGCACTAAAATAAGATGAATAGAAATGTTTGTCTTGACAAGCCCTGTCCTAAGGAGCAGAAATCCCATCTATACTGATGAAGTGGAAGGGAAAGGTCAGTAGAGTTTGTCATCTGCCCAGCCGTGGGTTGTGATGCATCCCCTGGATGTGAAAGGTTGCTCAAAGAAATGACTTCTGTGTGAGTTTCCCTGTGGAATGATCTCATCCTGACTGAAGTCAGAAGAACCCAAGAGATGATAATTCTGTGATTTCCCCCTGAGCAGAAATGTTTCAGTGTGATGGGCTGCTGTGTTGAACCTCCATTAAAGAAACTTGTGGCTATTGTAGTGGCAGCGCTGGCACAGAGAGGATGTTGTGTGTGTCTGCTCTCCTGGAGAGACACCAGTGCCTGCTTATGGGGAATGAGGATAGGAATCTGTCCTGTGATTTTTTGCTTATGGTAGTGCAGATGTTTAGTTGCTGTAGGAAATCAGTTCCACTTAGATCCCGCTGCAGTCTCACATAACTACTGTAGTCTCATTTGATGCTTGAGTTTTATTGCAGAATCCTCCTGCTGTTGATTTTAGCTCCAAGGAGTCTAAGATCCCTGGGGTCTTGTCTATAATTTGTATTTTTCAGTGGGGCATGGATTATGATGAGACCCAGGGAGTACAATGATGTGCCCTGTATCCACTTCAGTGTTACAAATAATGCTGGGGGCAATGCTTTATAAGAAGAGGCAAAACATTATTACTTCTCATGGGATTTATGGTAATAAAATTAATCATGATGAATTATTTGGGTATCTGTGTGGCAGTCATTTTTCCAAAGCTGTTTTTTTCTGCCCTACAGGGGCTGTTTATTTTACGTGCAGGTCAGTGAGCTTTTACTGAAATCATAACAAACATACAAATGTAAATTTTTCATATAAAGTCACAGGGGGAAAAAAAATCCCTAGTTAGGAAAGATGGACAGTAGGTAATTGGAAAAATTGGTTCTGTTCTATGCTATTGTATTCTAATAGACAAAAATTTAGTTTAGGGGCACCCTGGTGAAGTTCATTCTGACCAGTCTGTCCAGGTAGGTGCTAGGAAAAACATTCGTAATAGAGTATGAAATGAATGGTTGGTAAGATATTCTTTGCTAGTTTCAGGTCTCTTTGGAAACAACTGATAATGTGAATTCTAACACTATGAGAATTATAGCTTACTGAGTTATTTCATTATTGTTTTAAATGCAATCCCAAGTTAGAAAAGAAAATGTTAACAATACAGATGTACATTTAAAAAAAAAAATCATGTGGGAAAATCTCTCTGATGTGAGATGCAGATGTACCAGCAGAGCTTTGCTGCTGAGATCCAATTCCAGACCTCTAAAAACACAGAAATTAATGAGCAAGAACACATGCTCCATGGGAATTAAGCTTCTCATGTCACTGTAGGAAAACCAAAAAGATTCTTTGAAAAGTAAGAAACTGTTATTGTTCCTTGCTGTAACCTTCTTTCTTTATGGATGTTCGTAGCTGTGGCTCCCTCATTTTGTTTAGTATTGTTTCGTGTGGGTCTTGGGTGTCTGTTCAGTGCAGTTGATTTCTGGAAACTGAAGAGCAGATGGTTGGTGTTTGTAAATTGCCAAAGCCTCGTGACTTCAAATGCTTAGTTGCCTTGAAAATTTGAGCAGCTAACATAGCTATTTAAGGACTGTACAATTATTTTCTTTTTTCCTCCCCTACTTTCCTGAACAAAATGAAGATTGAATCTCTCCTGTGCTCTTCGTAAACTGTATGGAGAATACTTGTTTACATTGCACATAGTATACTGATAATATACAGCTTAGGAAATTATTCAGATTTTTGGCTTTGATTATAAGTATAGTTAAAACATATGCATATTTGATAGTTTTTTTTCAAATATAGATGAACAAATTTAATATTATTTGACTCTGTATATTATCAAGTTGTGATTCGGGCAGCATATACTCTACAGTGAAGAGTCTTCACTATGTGGCATGGTCTTGGGCACCCTGCTCTGGGTGTTCCTGCCTGAGCAGTGGTTGGACCAGGTGGCATCCAGAGCTCACTTCCAACCTAAACCATTCTGTGATTCTGCAAGCATAAAATTTTAATAGAATTATACAAAATAAAATTTTACTTAGTACTTATTTAGCAAATTGCAATATAAAACAGAATTTTTGCGTTCTGAGAATTAAATAAAGTATTCCAGATTTAGTCTGTAGATTACAGTTTAAGAACAGGGCTCATTTTTTTTAATTAAGCAATAAAATCTGATTTGATCTTGACATATTTATTGGTATAACTATTTTCACTAAGGGAAATATATAAAATTTATATTATTCAGTGCATTTTGCAGACATAGCTTTAGCATTTCCTTTATGTTATAAAGAATAAATAAAAACCATGTAACTAACCCACCCTTATAGTATTAAATATATCAACCAGTTTTCTATCTCTGGGTGTTTCCTTTGCTGCAAGCAAAGAATAAAGGATTATTTCTGCATGCTCATTAATCCTGCATCCTACAAGAACAGAGCCCTGTACACTTTAATTTGGAAGACCTCTTAGAGATTTTGCAGAAGGCAGCCTTTCATTTCCCCCACTGACATGCACTCTGGATTTCTCCTTGAGTTTTCAGTACGTTTGCTATAAGAGCTTGTTCTGAGCCAGCTGCTGCAGTAGCACAGGAGAGCTGATGCTCATCCCTGAACCCCCTCTGCCCATGCTGCCGGGAGGCCAGACCTGCCTTCCACCTCCTTTCTCCCTCACCTGGGGAGACAGGGTTAGCCCATAGGAGTGAGTTGGTGACTCCTCCGCACCAGCATCACCAAGCACCACACAGCGATGTCCATCCCCTGCAGGTCTTGCAGTTCTGAGAGCATCTCCTCATCTCCTAGCCTCTCCTCCCACCAGTCTTTGTGCTTCAGCTTCACTCCAGGCTCATTCACCTTCAATCCTTGCCTCATCCCTCATTATCCCTTGAAAGGTCCCATGTGCCTATACTTCTCTACCTATTAATTAACTCTCTGCACAAAAGATACTGAGATAATTGATATTTGCTTCTGCATGTTACATTCTCTCCATAGCCTATGCCTTTTTCATCCATCTGTCTCTAAGGAGGAGGCAGCTATTCTCTAGGTACATAATTCGTAGCACAGCAGGTCTCTACTTTCAGTCATCCCAGAACTATTAACCATTAGTAATGTGGTTATTGATGATAACAGTGCTTTAGAGGTGTTTTTTTTTTTTCTTTTTTCTTTTTTTCCTTATTTCTGTGACTGAAGTACATGGTGTCACTCTTCATCATTCAGTCTAAAAGGATATATACCAACTATCCCTGGTTTCACGTTTTCCAGTCACTCTTCATTATCCAACTGTACTACCCGCTATATGGGTTGAGTTACTGAATTCTAGAAATTACCTTATTTGTATATTATTGCCCTGTTGCTGCAAGAAAATCAAAATTCAGAGTAAATTTTTTTTAATTTTTTGTTTGTGCTACAAAGTTTACAGATTATCATCTTGGCTTGTAACCAATTGTAACGAATGTGTAACCATAAAATTGATGTTGTTATGCTTTTTTGTTGGTGTTTAGATAGCTGCATTTGCAGAACGCTGACTGTACTTTTGTTTTACATTTCTGTTACAATTAACTCTTCCTTTGGATTAGTCACTGGATTATGTTTACCTCTTCTCCTATGCTTTTATGAATTTAATCACCTTATTAACATCTGGCTAATATCTTTCAAATTCAATGGCTTCTCATATGCAGTAGTATTCGTACTTTCATCCTTTTATTAAATGCTTCTCTCCCTCCCTGCATTTCACTTCTCCTACTCATTTCAGCAAAGTGGTTCCTATGGTGACACGCTTTCCATATACACTTTAGGTTGTGCTCCAGCATAAAAAACATTGTATCAGACTCTCTTCTATTTAATGAAGGCTTAGGCTCCCCCCTCCATGGATCTGATACTGCGTGACTCACTCCTGGATTTGGATCAAGTCTATTTGTTGCGGGGGGATGTGGAGTTTTTAATATGTAAATGTGTTTTGCGATTATAAACCTAGTTTTGTTCACATTTGAAATATTTAATAGACATGATTTTTCTGCAGTCTTCTTCAGCAGCCTATGTGGGCTTATGGCATTTATCATTATTCTTTCAAGCTAGTATTCTTGTCATGAAAGAATGCCACAGAAAACATCACATCAAGAGACCACTGGGCACTTCCACGTTTGCACTTCTCCAAGGCAGGCAAGGATCTGCAGGATCCTAGTTGAGACTTCCTGGGCTTCATTTAAGTAATATGGTCATTGATACCCCCCATACAGGTACAAACTGTGCTCACAAAATAACCATCATTCCCTTCTCTTGTCCCTCATAGTCCATCAACAGGTCTATCACAAACACAATCAACAAGATGTTCGTGTTCGCAGCTTTTGGATTGTAATCACAGTCTGTTATAAACTCATCAGATGTTTCAGATCTGTGCTGCTTTGTGAGTGTTGAACACGTTGCTTTCCAATGTGATTTTTTTTTTCTTAGGATAAAATAATCTTTAAATATTTGCACAATAATACTTGAAAATCACCACTCCACTGAATGTGAGAAGATGGGATAAAATATATCCCTTTTTTTCATATAGATGCCTGTGTGCACACACATAAATCTATGTAAAATCAGTTAAAAAAACATCCTTTTCCAATGACCAGATGCTAAAAGATATTGTTATCTAAGTGTATTATTCCAGTGATCTTTAATCACACACTCCTTTTGTGCTGTTTTTTTTTTTTTTTTTTTTTTAATATAGGACATACATGTCTCCCCTGCCCAAAACAGTTATATTTTATGTACAAGATGTGATTATAGATGTTTGCAGACAGGCAGAAGACAGAGTGCAAGGAAAACAGTAAGACAGTGATGATCAGTAAAATGGACTTTAGCCTAAAAATACTGCTAAATTAAACATTGTTACAATTTTGTAGGTCTCACGGAAAAGCTGATCAAAGCAAAGATGTAGTAAAATTAATTTTGGATAGATTTCAGTGAAACAAGATTTCCTTTGCCAATGGCAGAGAAAAAGAAATTGCAGTAATTGAAACATGATATGAAAGCATGAGCAAAAGATTTAGTTGCATGGAATAGAATTTACTCTGCTAAGCATTAATAATTCTACCTAGGTCAGGAATAATAATCATGTGGAGTTAGAATACTTTGGCTAAAATTTTCAAAAGCATCCATGATACTGTAACACCTATAGGAAAATGGTTTTTGTTTCTAAAAATGACTGAAGCATTTAGAAATGGGTATGCCTTTGGTTAGGTACTTAAATAACGTCCCAGAATCCACCAGATAAGTGTGTTGAGTTAACGCTGCTGATTTTAAGCTAGGTATCTACCTATCTACCGTCAATCTTTAGATTGTGAACTATTTTTCTAATTTTTTGAAGTGAAATCCATTTAAGCTTTTTTGTTTTTTTTTAACTGACCTTTTATGTTGGATTTGTCCCAAGTTGTGGCTGTGTTGTAGAGCTGCTTCACCATTTGACAAAACTGGATTCACAATTTGTCTTCTTTTCTTATTTTATCAAGCAACTGATGTCTTCTCCTTGCAGTTCCCATCAAATGCTCATTTCTTTATTTTGTGTTGGTTAATTGAATTTCTGGATTTTTATTTATTTATTTATTTTAATCTCATAATTTAAAGCTTGTCTACATAGTCTGTTTAGGCAGATGAGAAGTTACTCTGTGATGTGAATTGACTCATGAGTTTCATCTGTTACGTCTATTCTATCAAAACTGCTATTGTGGCAACAGTAATTCTGAAAACATTTTTTCTTAGAGTTTAACAGAAGTGGGTCTACTCATGCAGTAAAACCACTATGTCCAGAAGTTGATGTTTACAGGACAATCATATGAAGTGTTGTCTCTTAGCATCCTATTTAGAAAATAAATTACTCATTCCTATGTGTGCTGGTTGAGGCTGAGCAGAATTACTCAGTTGTAATGTGGTTAACTTCAGTATCCTTCACTGGAGACACTGACTGTATGATGTCACCTATCCAAAAGGCAGGCAAAGTGGAAAGCTTTTGAAAAAGGGCCACTGATTTTGCATAGCTATAAACTGGTGATTTTTATGTCATCACTGTAATTTCAAAACACCTTCCAGGTCTGCATTAATTAGCGTAACTAATGTACGCCAACAACAGTTCTCGTCTCACCTTTTGAAAGAAAACAATGTGGGCAGAGAAGTGTTTTGGTTTGATTTTTGAAGTTATCTATACATGCATATTTCTACATACTCATATTATTTAAAGAAAGGTGAAAAAAATGTTTAAAAGCAAATCTGGTGAGGTCCATGACTACCCTCACTTATGTTGGGAATGAATTCCTTAGCCATTGGCTGATCTGTCAAATTGTGGTTCAGCTCTTGGATGCTCTGCATGAGTCATTCGGGTATAATTCCATCCCAATTAACTTTTATATTCTCAGCTGATGTTCAGTGGCTGTGAGTATGGGTAGGTCCAGTAACTGCAGACGTTCATACTTACGTAAATAAGACCCAAAGTGGGTGATTTGAACTCTTACATCACTGGCCGTGTTTAAAAGTGCTGGTCATAATCTTCCCAGACTACTACACTTTAGGGGCATAATGAGCTTTTTTGGAGAGTATTTGACTGGAGATTATTCAATGACTTAAGCAAGCAATATCTGGCATCCTACAATTCCCTAGAAATTAGTGGTGGGGACTGTGACCTGTAAACGAGAAGTGTGAGAAACTCTTCAGAACGGATTGTACACCCTTAGCAGCTTGTATGTTGATTTTCAAAATGTGGAGGTGTAAAGTGAAGACAAATTTCATCTCTTCAGGATTAGGAGGTTCTGAAAATGTGCAAATCTGGAGATATTCCCACATGTAGCTATAGTTATAAACTAATTTTTACATGATGTGCCTATTTATTTTTTAAAACCTGCATATTTTGTCTTAAGTCAGTTTTATAAAAATGCTTCCCTCAAAGTGTTAAGCATTTGGGTTCTACTTTTGTCTTGTTTTTTTTGAATGTTTCTGGAAGAGCTTTAGTATAGGATTTGATTACAGCAATGAAAATATGTTAATTCACTGAATTCTCTGCATTTAATTTTTACAAAAGAACAGAAATTTCTAAATCTGCAGAGCTCAAACTCCACAAAAAAAAAAAAAAAAAAAAAAAAAAAGATTCTTGAAATAATGGAGAATAAGTAAGGACAAATTTTAAGAATATACTAATATACTTCTGTTAACTATTAGTGCAGTGTAAATGGCTGGGCCAGATGTAAACTAAAAAAGCAAAATTTAAAAGAAAAAACAAAACTCATGCATTTGTAACTTGTCAGATCAACATCAGACCTTGTCAGAAGGTAAGGGAAAGAGAAAGCACGTAACAGAGTGTCTTTCCTTAAGAGCAGCACACATGCTCTTCAGAGCTGAGTGACACCTTCCCAGGTGATCAGAATTTATATATCTATCTGAGTGAAGTTGTGGCTAAAGAGGGAGGAAAAAGCTCAATCTGTTAAAAACATGAAGAATTTATATTTGTTGTAGAACAAGAAGCAGATCTCTGTGAAATGAAGGCATGTCAGTGACAGGTATGGCCTCTTTTGAAAGGCTGAATGCCGACATATTTACTTGATAGCACAATTAAAATATGTGGAAATAATTTTTTCTCTAACTAATAATCTTGACTTAAACAGAAGGAAATGTGCATATAAATACTTTCTAGAAGCACAAAGAAAGAAAATAAAGTGATGAAGTTTCTTCCTTTAAAGTCATAATGCTAGGGGATGGAATTTTCCAAAAACATTCAGTGCTCTGATGTGTTAGCAAGAGTAGAGTTAGACCAATAGAGAACCAACAGGGAATGCTCTGGAAACTATCCAGGAATTAAACACAGAATACGTGAGTTTGGAAGGAACCTCTAGAGAATGTCTTGTCCAACTCCCTGCACAAAGCCAGGCCAGCTCAACCAAGCTGCTCAGAGCCTTCTCCGGTCAAGTTCTGAGCCTCTCTGGCTGAGGATTCTGGGTAACTCACAGCCTGTCTGGGTAACTTGTTTTAGTGTTTCACCACCCTCATGGCGATGTTTTTTTTTCTTTAGGTTTAGTCAGAATTTCTGTTACTGAAACTTTTGTTTTTGCCTCTCACACTTTTACTGTGCACCTGTAAAAATGGCCCTTTTCCATCTTCTCTTAAGGTGGCCTCTTTCCATCTTCTCTAGGCATTCCCAATAGGTTAGCTGCAAACAATAACAAGATCCCCCCTTTGCATTTTCTTCTTAAGGCTGAGTAAACCCAGGTCTCTCAGCCTCTCCTTCAGCATGAATACCTGCAATAGGGCTATTCAAAGTAAACTATATATGAGAAGGCAGATCTCCTGCTGTACTGTGTACCTACCTCCCTTTTTGAGCAGAGGGGCAACTCTGCCAGTCTACTTTTATCCTGAAGCCCTGTGGAGCTCTGATATGAATTATTGCCAATTGTAGGTGACAGAAGAGATGTGCATTGCTTGGTTACAAGAGAACATCTTTGTTCCATGTGACTGCTCCTTTTATTGCAAACCTCACTGTAGCAAAGAAGAAGCCACGTTGTTTCGTCTGCTTTCTGTTCCTTAAAGTATCATTAATTAGTTCACTATTGTAGCTACACATCTAGAATGCATTTCATTTTGTGATCCCAAAATGCTTTGGAAGACTAAGGGCTAAATTATATTTGCTAAGGTACAGAGGTGCAAAAAGAAGATGGAACTAGGAATGACACACAAAACAGAGCAGAACTTGAGCTTGGGGAAGATGAAGAGATCACACAAAGAGACCACTGTGATGATGGTGCCGCTGTCTTCAAAGAGGCAAAGCCGGGAGGAAGCACTCTGGTCTGCTTTCTTGTATTTCATGTATTCCAGGGGTTCTCATATACGTTGTATTTTGGGGCCCTTTTGCCTAAAATTACCTATAGTTAGATTAGTTTCATTTAATGAGAGAGATTTTAAAGCAAATTTTGATGGAGTCTCTATTTTAGTCAACATGCAGTTTTTGAGACAACAAAACTGTTAAAACATTAAAAAGAAATGCATAAACATTGAAATAAACCCCATCAACTACTTGGATGGAGTTAATAAACTCCATCAATTATATTTCCACAGATGTAAAAATCTAGAGGGGGATAGGTCACAAAGCATTTCAAATCATACAAATTGTGTTAAGAATATATTTGTATTTTACTGGTTTGTATTAATAAAGTTATAATTGTAGGCATTTGTTGACTCATAACTGATTTCCTAATCTCTCTCTTCCTATGATATGGTGGTTATTATTGTTGCTTTCATTTATGTATCAGTTTAACACGATAGATGAATTTGCAAAAATTAGCTTTCCATTTCTTTCTATTTTCTCTCTTTCCTAGGAGAAATTTTGTTCATAATGTAATGCAAACTGCCAGGGTCTGGGATCCACAAGATCAGGTATTTAGATATACATATGTCATTACCTGCACCCAGAGCGGGGCAGATACACGTACAGGGATGAGGGGGAACTGGAAAAATATCTTAGCCCATATAATCCAATATGGGATATAATAATTTGCCAAGAAGGAGAATCTATGAATGTCTTGAAAATACAGTATAAGATGTCATTATATTATAAAATTCTACTACTATGGAATTATAGTTTCTTTTTAACTGCGTATGGAAAAAGATGACAAAACTCATCCTTCAGTGCAATGCTGAAATTTTCACAGGATTCAGTTAACAGTCTTTAAGGCCATGGCATGGGCTTGGATTACCTACTCTATTATACCCGTCTATCATATGCTCCTAATTTTCACACTGGTACCACACTGATGAGCACAAAAGTTGTGTGTAACAAAACCGTATTTTCCATGAGGTTAAAGTCAAAGATGAAAACTGTCTCTGAGATCTTGGAGAGTTTATTCATTCTGTCTTGATTTGATGACACAGAGAAATGGAGAAGTCAGCAATTTATGTGCTAATTTCTTCCAATGGTTATTCATTTTAATAGATAGTAAAATGTGTGCGTTATTTCCCATGTGGATTTGTCTGTCTTCCAATTTCTAACCTCCTCTCCTTTTCATGCCTTTCTAAATGAAAGTCATTAACTATGTAATATTTTGTTCCATGAAAATGGCCGTACATTGCAACTTCTCTATTTTCTCTTTACCAAGCTAAAAACCTTTGTAACAGTTTCATCAGCTCTTCAGCTTTCTTTTTCTTTTGAATGTTTTGCCTTCCTCTCCAGTGCCTCACTGTCATTTTTGAACAACGGAATTTGTTTCAGTGTTTTAGTAACAGTTTCATCAGTACCCAAATATGCATTTCTAATCTTCATTTTAGTCGTTTTTCTGCTCAGTTGAAGCACACCTAACCCATCTGAATTATTTCAGCCATTTTTACTCTAGGTACCTTTTAGAATCACTCTTCAAGCATTTGTAGCACAGGCTTTATTTCCTTGTTTCTTTGTATAATATCATATAAGTTGATTATATTCACATGGATTTCACTCAACTGGGACTAGCTTAACAAATGAACCAGATCATGAAATATTGCTGATTTTCTCTGTTATTACCTTTTCTACGAATCTTTGTTCTATCCTTGAGTTTAGTCAAAAGAGCTTAACTTTCAAAAGCATTAATGAAAATGCTGAAGAACATTATATTTATCCCTCTGAAACCCCACTGAAGAGATCAGGAATCATTTTGTGCTTTTAAATAATATTTTGAGAAACAAGCCAATTACTTGTAACTTAATATTGGCTCTACTGGTAACTCTATGACACACAGCCTGCAGTTTTAATTCAAACACTTCACAAAGCACTATTACATTTAAAGATTTTTTTAAATTGGTCATCTTTGTAAAGTCAAGATTGAGGCTTTTTGGAGGAGGTGTATTTTAAGTAAAATCCTGTGAATGGTATGCTGTTCCTGTGTTCCTGTCTTTATTTTTTTTTTTTGTAATTTTTTTCAACTGCATTGCTATTAGGCTGACTACACTGTGCTTACCCAAGAGTCTTTCTTGTCTGTCTGCAGCACAATTCTTTCAGCCTGCTGGAATTTCTTCAGCAGTCCAAGATGCACTAAAGAAGAACATCTATACACCAGATGCATCCTCATCTGTCACTTCAAGGACTCTTAGACATTAATTAATCATGCCTGTTTATATATATTCTTCAATACCCAGTTAATAATGTTTAGTTTTTTTAATGACTAATAAACACTCAACTAATTACAGACAGGTATTTCATCCCTTTTATGAAGGAAAAATGCATCATCCTATTTCTTTCCAAAACCTGAATAGGAGTAATTTAGTAAATATTTCCCTGACTTCTGAATGTGTTAAGGATTTTATTATCTTCACCTAAGGGTGTATCTACACCATTTTTCAGACACCTTTTTTGGTCCGGATAGATTGAAACAGTCCTTCGTATTGTTCTTAGTCCTGCTAGCTATATTTCCTTGATATTTTAAAAACATTCTATAATTTCCTATACTTGAAACCTTTTGATTTATATCAGCTGATACTTTTTATTTTCTTTTTTTCTTTTTTTCTTTTTTCTCTTCTGATGGCTGCCTTTATTTCACCATGGAATCATGAGCCTATACTGCCTTTTCTAGACTCATATCTGTCAGTATTAAAGATTGATCGCTAGGATCTGGGGATCTGGGATGGCAGAGTAGTGAGCTGGAGGATCCATTTGCACAGCCTGCTACAATGCTAGCTGAAGGCTTGGTCAACTTTTCAACTATGTGCACAAAGACATTAGAGGCAGGTGATGGGCTTAAACTCTGTGGCTGTGGCCCCAGTGTTTGCAGCGACTCTCCAGTGATGAATGGTTGCATCCTTGTGGCTGAAGGTACCATTTTTGGTAGCAATTGTTTCATATTGCAGGGATGCCTGGTGGTTTTCTGCTTTCTTTCTCTGGAGGCAAGTTCTGCCATAGTTTTCACTTGAAGAGTTATGTGGGGGAAAAATGCGAGCATGTAAGGACAGGGGCAAAATTCTGTTCTCAACAGAACTCAGTGAATCTTTAGAACAAACTCCTGTTCCTCTGTCCTGGGATGCCTGAGCAGCAAATTCTGCACAGAAGCTTGTGAGTACAAATGCGTGGCTAACAAAAATTGTTATTTACTTGAAAGCAGAAAATTACAAAATTTACACCAGAGGTTTGAAGGCATACAATAATAATAGTTTTTATCCTTTAAGTACTCTCTTAGCATTCATCTGAGTGCTTGACGTGCTGATCAGTGATATGGAATAATGTAATAAATTCAGCCTGACAACCTGAGGAGTTCAGTGTGGAAATTGTGCCCTAAGTTAAGGGCATGCAACTTAGTAGAAAATGTGGGTGTATAAACAAAAGCAGAGTTGTAGCAAGAGTGACTAACAAGGGAGAAATGAAATAGACAAGTTGGTAGGTCCTGTTTCAGGATAGCGTCCCTTTAGGGCCAGCACTCAGACAAATGTTTGACCTGCCTGAGTCCTTAATTAATGTTTCATGTTGCAGTTATTGTCCTTGAAGGGAATATGTCTGTGGTAGTGCTAAAACTTGAGCAGGAGTAAGAGGTACATGACTGTCCTATTTTGGGTATAGGGAGAGGACAATTTTGATGAAACAAATATCACCTTGATGCAGATCCAAAATTAGAGCTTTCTGCAAACAAGATCATAGAGAATCAGTTTATTCTGGTTTAGTTCTGACATTTAAAGAAGGCCTAAAATTAATTCTGGATGTGAAAATGTTTGGGTTTTTACTTGGTTGTTCATAATCATCTTTAGTTCATTTAAGTCCAAGCCAGATGGAGCCCCTGGGGTGAGATGGAAGGAACTCCTGCAAGATGGAGAACTGAAGGTGCTAAAAGCTGGGAGAAACTTCAAGGTTTGAAAAGGGAAAGAATCACAGAAAGAAGATGGGAATCTGCAGCTTGTGCAGAGGCTCCAAGTGTTTCAGAGAAGATTAGGGAGGAAGGACAGGACTGCTGGTGTGTTGTCTCCTGTTTCTTAGGAAGTCCATGCGTTAGAACCAACAGGGGCTTAAAGTGAGGAGCCTCACCTCATACGGGGCCATGATGGGCCAGCGGAAATCTGTGCATAATAGCTGCATAACTCCTGTTCCATTAAAAGTAGTCACTTTGGTTGCATGTATGTTAGTAAACAAGGTTTGGCAGTAGCGCCAAACTGGAATGTGATTGCCTTTGTCGTTAAACTGTTAGCAGTGTCCCTGACATGGCTTAGCCAGGGCCAAGAGTCCATGGCTGGGCATGTACTGGGAGCCAGCCCAGGTTCTGGACCAGCCCCAGGGGCCAGGTTAAGCTTTGGGATGGTAGGAGAATTTAGTGACAGGGATGAGAGGCTCTCCAAGCTGTCTGCCTCGGGGCCTGAGAACCATCTTGGAAGCATCTGAGTTACTAATTATAAATCCAACCCTCTAATTAAAAACTTCAGCGTTGTTGTTGTCATTCAAAGAAAACCTCCATCTTCTGAGTCCAAAAGTCTTTCAGATCTACCTCACAGCTCTAGCCAGCTCAGAGTCCTGTTACACTGGGGTTAAGCCATCCCTGGCAGTGTTTGCAGCTTTCTACAAGCACATGTGAGTGTGAAAGTAAAGCTGACTGGAAGCCAAAGGCTATCGTTGTATGATTAGCGCTTCAAGAAGTGCAGAATGTGAACATGTGGTATAAAGATTTTTTTTTAAGTACATTTTTCCCCTGCAGCCAGAATGTCAAGAGTACCAGGAATGAATGCTCAGGTTCAGATCTCCAGGCAGATAGATGCTGCTGTGTGCTACACAACCTGTTGGCACCATGTAGTCTTTGCAGCTCTTGAACTGGCAGCATGCCAGGCACTTGAGGGTCACCCCTAATTTGCCTATTTATTATTGATTGAATGCTGCACAATGTGATGATTTGCATAAATCTACATAGCTTTTTAATTTTTAATTAATGCATGTCATTATTACAATTTTTAATATATGCTATCAACCAGTTTCATGAGCTATGGGGAGATAAAGCCAGATGAACAAAGCAGAAGGAACAAAAAGCCCTTTCTGGCCTAAGATCCACCTTTATTCCCATTACTGATGAGATTTTTGAAAGCAGTTCTTAGAAAATGAGGGATCTATTCTAATTGTTCCTGTGCTGCTACTTAGCACAGACTGTGAGTAGTTTTGTATCTGCTCATGCAGACAGATCGAGTCCACTTAACTGCTGTGAATTACTCTCCTCCACTTATGGAACACTCGGATCAGCAGCACTGTTTGTGGTGCCTCTCCGGAACTGTGGGTATCCCTTTTCTGGGCTAGAGAAGCAGATTTGGATGGAAAAAAGTATGAAACAGACAGATACAATGGATGGGGAAAAGTGATCTCCCAATATTTTATAAACCTTCTTATGGTAGGAAACTGCTCTTGCAAAACCATTGTTGAAATATTGGTTCATATTTTGAAAACATTTAAATCAATGTTCTCCTAGGGAAAAAAAAAAAAAAAAGAAGAAGCTGAGCCTTTAATCTGAAAATGTACTTTTAAAGACAGACACCAAAGTACTTCTTGCTCTGAACAGAGCACCTCAGAAAAAACGGTTATTAGTAGAGTCAGAAGAGGGTTGTGACTAGCCTTGGCTAGGGAGTTGCATTGAGCAGCAGAGCAACCAGATAACCGCCATGTTTTCTGGAGGAAGAGTTCAATTTTGGTTGCTGCTAGCAAAGGAAAATATGAAGTGAAGGGTGGGGGGATAGGGGGGTGCAGAAATCTTGTCTGAAATATGTTGAAATAGATTGCCTGTTAATTGTCTTCCTTTTTGATACATGTGATAACTGACTGTGATGGGTGGTTTGTGTTTGCCAAGGCGGTTGGGGTTTGTATAAGTGTCATGACTAAAATAGTGGAGGAACCATGATGAGTTTTCCTCTTCCCATTCTAAAACCCTAAATGCTACTGAGGAGAATGTATCTGTAAGATATTTATTTTAGTTTTCTCTTGCAGTAGCATTTTTATGCTAAAACAGTATAATCATGACTAAATGAGAAAAATAGACATGGTGAAAGACCAGCTACAGAATTTTATTTGTCACATATACTTCATTAAAAATATTTAATATTCTTGGAAAGGATGCTTGTCGTGTAACAGGAGAAACTGTTCACTGACAGTGCTGCATCTGGATATTATCAACAGGCACTGATGGTATGTTGCAGAGAAAACAAACAAACAAACAAAAAAAAAACACAAAAAACAAAGAAATACCTTATTCCATAAAACGCTGATTTAGGAACTATCTATAGAATAATATCTTAGACCCAGATACTTTAATGTGTTTGGACATTTCACTCATGGGGCAGTCATTGAGGGTGCTTCCCTTGCATAGAAAATCCTAAATTTTCTAATAATGATTATTTGATGACACTACTGTGTATTAGTAGACACTGAGCACCTCTTATATTCCCATTAATCTGCCTAATCTACTTGTCCTTCATATTAGTACTAAAAGGAAAAGTGTTTTGGTAGGGTACATTCTGGTAGAATATGATTTTGCCAAAGTACCAGAGAAGTCCAGCTGGGTTTCTGATTCCTTGCAGCTCCTTCTCCTTGCAGCTCCCTTCTTCCTCCTCCTCACTGAGCAGTGCTTGGGGTCTGGCCCTGGGCTGGATGTGCACACCACATACTACCTGGTCTTTTGCTGTGATTTTTTCAAATATAGAAGTTTGATTATTAAGATTATTAAGAAAATTTCCAAAATATTGAAATTGTGGGAAATTAACTTTCCCTGTCTATCTTGACTTCCTAGCCCTGAAGGGAAAAGTTGCCTGAAAAAATATTTTTAAAAATATCAAAATGCAAAATATTCACTATTACGTTATGGTTAGAATCAAAGATCTCTGGAAATAGAGAACTGGATAAACTGTGAGTAGAATAATTCTGTCATTTTTCTCCTTTCATATATTGGCATGAAGCTACAGAGATGAACTACCTTTGGCAAGATTAGATCCATGAGTCTTTCTTGAAGTTTCACATGGATTTACCAAGCAGAGCGTAAAATTATCCTAATCCTAGTAACGTTCAGTACATACGGGACATGCCTTCACATAGCAGGTTGCTTCTCAGCTGTGATTGATGAGTCCTCAAATACAGAAAGCAATGTGAAACATTCTGTAGACTTCAGCAGCCATAATATTTATCACATAGATCAAAAAATTCCTCAGTGTAAGTTAATACAGGACACTCAAAGTATCATTACTTCAAAGAAAAAAATGAGCTTTTCAAAATGGTATTCTCTAAACTGTAAAGCAGGGGTGTCAATGCTGTCATTAGTGATTATTTCCTATATGACGGCATTTCACTTCTTCAGTACCATATTAAGGACTAATCTGAGTTTTTCCATGGCTTGGCCCTCTGTCAATTTTCTTTATATGTATACACCTAGATTTTACTGAATTGAATATAGGCTGTGTCTCTTTGTCTCTTTTCTTCCTATTACATAGGAAGAAAGAAGAGAGTGTTTTTTCTTTTCTTTGTTTTTTCTTTTTTTCTTTCCATTCTTTTTTTTTTTCCTAGAAAAGTCAAAACCAATTTCTGGCTACAGCATCCAGACTAGCGCTAGTTGAGGTTTCTTTCCCACAGGAAGTCATTAACTTTCTTGACCAGGTCTAAGAAGTAACTTCAAGAAAATCAATTGTTTGAAGGGAGTATTGTGTTAAATTAATGCATATTAAGCTCCCAAAAGAATTTAATCATACCCGGGGGGGGGGGGGGGGGGGGGGGGAGAGGCCTTAATTTGTGGTAGTTTCATTCAAAGGAAGATCCTAAAGTTACTTCATGAATATTAACATGCTTTAACTTTTATATACATTGATTTCTTACATTTAATTGATTTGCCCTAACTTTCCCCAAGTCTTCTAAAGTCAACAAGTTTGTAGCTTAAATCCAGATACTTATTTGAAAATCAATTGAATGTAAACCAAGCAAGGTAAAAATTCTTCATTCTGTGTAGTACTGGTATGGGAATTATCTTACAGGAAGAAAAATTTTGATTATAATTTTACTTTCAAGATGATGTTTCTTAGGTTTCTAAGAAAAGCCAAAGACATACCTCAAAAACTTTACAAGAAACATGCATATATAATTAAATGATTCATCTGTTTTTATGGTAACTTGCATTTAATTTCCATCCAAACTCTAGATGAACTTTGTAGTAGAGATATTTTATAATTAATGTACTGTATGTGAATATTTGCCTAAGATATGCAGTGCTAATATTTACACCTCACCTGGCAGGAGACAAAGAAGTAGTATATGATTATGCAAAACTCATACTGCAAATACTAACTGCATAATGTTCATAAATCATCTATAGGCAGAGAACATCTACTAAGTAGTGTGTGGTTATTAATTTGTGATAACAACAAAAAACACAAAGAAAACAGAAAAAAAAAAGCACAGAAGCAAACCTAATGTAGAGAAGAAACCATATATTCATTGCAAATTATTTGTTCAGCTCTGCTGGTCGGTCAGACTCAGAAAAGGTTTATTTACCAGATTCTTCTTTTTTATTAGGATATGTGTAGGTAGTGTATACACACACAGGATTTGCATTTCCATCCTCCTAAAAGCCCTTGTTATATCACTTGGTACAAACTGAAGTACTGTAGTTGAAAGATGCTTACTGGGAACCAAAGCAATGAAATTTAGTGATAAGAAAGCAAAATATTGTTTTTTCCTCATTACCTTCTGGTATAATCTAATTAACTTTTGCATGCCCACAACTTTGATAATACCTTCAGGTACATATTTTTTGATTTCTTTATAACAGAACACCCAGATATCCATAAGGCCACACATAGACAGAGCACACCATCTCTATTAAGATGTGAAATCAGCTACAATCTCCATAAGAATCCGTGCTCTTAACTGCCGTGGCCATTCATGGTGGACTGTAGACACTATTTTCTTCATAAAGGTCATATCATTTCCATAGGAAGTAGCCTTATTTTCATAATTGTACTGCACTTTTATGCATTGTTATTAAAATCCTTGTTTGGTAGAAGCACAAGATAGTATGGACTGTCCACTTTCAGCATGTTCATGTTGGAGTCACTTTTTTTTATTTTTCTCATTCAAGGATGTCACTTCTAGTTATGCACACCCCAAAATTACACTTAAAATGCCAGTAAGCATTTGAGAATGGGAGCTGAAAAAGTTCCTTTATTTTGTATCCATGCTCAGCAATAGCGCTCTAGTATTGTTTCCTCTTATACCTCTCAGAATGACATATATTACTCTCTGGTACGCAACATGATGTTAATCAGAAGGGCTGTATGATTTTTGTTTTTTCCTAACTGTGGTTAAAAGCGAACAAAAAAGTGTGGTTGTTGTTTACCTGAATTTTAGTAAAGCATTTGCCACCATCTTCCACAGTACTCTCCTGCAGAAACTGGTTGCTTCTGGCTTACACAGGTGTAGAGTTCACTGGGTGAAGAACTGGCTGGATGTTTGGGCTCAAAGAGTCCTGGTGAGTGGAGTTTGATCCAGTTGGCAACCAGCCACCAGTGGTGTTCCCCAGGGCTCAGTCTTGGGTCCGGTTTTGTTCAACATTTTTATCACTGATCTGTTTGACGGGATTGAGTGCACTTTCAGTAAGTTCACAGACGATACCAAGTTGGGCAGGATTGTTGATCTGCTTTAGAATAGAATAGAATTGAATAGTTCAGTTGGAAGGAACCTACAAAGGTCATGAAGTCCAGCTGCCTGACTACTTCAGGGCAAACCAAAACCTAAAGCACATTACTGAGGTCATTGTCCAAATGCCTCTTGAACACTGTCAGACATGGGGCATCAACCACCTTCCTAGGAAGCCTGTCCCAGTGTCTGACCACCCTCACAGCACAGGAATTTTCCCTCATGCCCAGGGGGACCCTCCCCTGGCACAGCTCTTTG
Organism: Anser brachyrhynchus; assembly: GCF_964034855.1. Classification (NCBI taxonomy): domain Eukaryota; kingdom Metazoa; phylum Chordata; class Aves; order Anseriformes; family Anatidae; genus Anser; species Anser brachyrhynchus. The sequence continues at coordinate 205,490,487 of NC_137694.1, read as the reverse complement.
CTGTCACTGTGTGTCCCGCCATCGGTCCCAGGTAACAGAGACTGACAGAGACCGTCCTTGGTGCTTCCCTCCTCAGGCAGCTGGAGAGAGAGATGAGGGTAGGAAGGCTCTTCAGAGAGATCTGGATAGGTTGGATCGATGGGCTGTGTCCAATTTTATGGCATCCAACAAGGGTAAGTGCCAGGTGCTGCACCTGGGGCATAACAACCCCTCACAGCAGTACAGGCTTAGAGAAGAGAGGCTGGAAAGCTGCCTGGTAGAAAAGGATCTGGGGGTGCTGGTTGACAGCTGGAGAGTTGAACATGAGCTGGAGAGTTGAACATGAGCCAGAAGTGTGCCCAATTGGGCAAGAAAGCCAGTGGCATCCTGGCTTGTATCAGGAATAGTGCGGCCAGCAAGACTGAGGAAGTGACCGTCCATCTGTACTCAGCACTGGTGAGACCACACCTTGAATATTGTGTTTGGTTTTGGGCCCCTCACCACAGCAAGGATGTGGAGTTGATCAAGCATGTGCATAGAATTTCAGTGAAGCTGTTGAAGGCAGTGGAAAACAAGTTATGAGAAACAGCTGAGGGAACTGGGGTTGTTGAGTCTACAGAAGAGGATGCTGAGGGGAGACCTCATTGCTCTCAACTACCTGAAAGGAGGATGCAGTGAGGATGGTGACAATCTCTTTTCTTAGGTGCCAAGTGATAGGACACGAGTAATTGGTCTCAAATTGCACTGGGGGAGGTTTGGAGTGGACATTATGAAGAATTTCTTCATGGTCAAGCAATAGAATGGGATACCCAGGGAAGTGGTAGAGCCCCCATCCCTGGAGGTATTTAAGAAACTTGTGGACGTGGCACTGAGGGACATGGCTTAGTGATGGGACTCGGTAGGTCAGGTTGGAGGTTGGACTTGGTGATCTTGAAGGTCGTTTCCAACCTAGATGATTCTATGACTGTGTTTCTAAAAAGACTCAAGAAAATCATTGTTTGGAGCTCTCCAACTCTTGCAAGACCATTTGTTTCAAAGGTACTTAGGTGTCCTGCAGCATTAACATTGAAATATGTCAAATATTGAACATATGAAATATGATTTTTAGTTTATCTTCACAGTACCTGCATGAAGTAGCGCTGAGCAGAGAAACTGAGTCATAGAAGCAGAATCTGTCCCAAGACATGCAGGAAGGAAACTACTTCAGTAAATCTGCCAGGTTTTTGTCTACTACCTTTTGCTCCTTCTTTGCTTTTCCAAGGCTCTCTCCTAAAAAAGACTATGGAAATTTAAGCACATGGAAAAGAAGGCAAATAACTTCCCCTCACCAATGCTGCTCTTATTTTCTCTTTGGCCTGTATTTTTCATATGATTTGTTCCCAGTTCAGGCGTCATGATGAAAGCTGGTCAGGGCAAAGGAGTAGGAAGCTACAAATTTAAGTGCTTAGAACTGCACATTCTCAGATTTAACATGTACAATCTCTCTGTTCAGTTCTTCATTATTTTCTGATAAATCCCATTATATCATTTAAGAAATACTAATCAAATGTTCTTGTTGTACCTATGTAGTCTGAGTTATTTGGGTAGCATTTAATTCAGAGACTCTGATGCTGCAGTGAGAACAAGAGTGAGTATTTATATTTCACCTCCTTTAATTCTTCAGTTCTTCATTTAAAGGTCTTAGAGCATTTTCCACTCCTAATTAAGCCTTGAGCTATAAGTAGTTCAAGAACAGAGCATCTAATCGGTGTCCTGATTCCTGGGTCCCATCAGATACAATCCTGACAAAATGGTAGTTTGTCCTGAAATGCCCAACTCCGTAGAAGTTGTTTGCCAGGTAAAAACTGCACGTGTGATGGGGTGATGGACATTTTCTTGTTCACAGTAACTACTGCCCTGTAGATGGAGTATCTTTGCCGTTCATGCCTTCCAAGTGTCCAGAAGACATGGGAATACACTGGGCATGAAAGTCATCTTAAAGCAGATTCACCAGGGTGTCCTTGCCCGTAACTAACAAAAAGGGCTTCTGGTGAGAGCTGAATTATTTGACCTGACTTCAAGCCAAGACAGTTAATTCTGCGGTTTTAGCAGTCTTACAAAACATGCAAGACTACAGATGATTCCTGCTGAGCTGAAGGAAGGCTTGCCATATCCCTACAGAGCAGTTATTTCTTCCTTTCTTTTCAGAACAATTCTTCATTTTGATGCTTCTGCAGTTGCGTATATTCTTCCTTGCTGGGAGGTACTACATCCTTGGCATATTTGCAAGTAATGGCAAGAAAACTGCAGAAGTAAATTTTGCAAGAATGGCTGACACAGACCTAGCCTGAGTATCACCTGGTGTCCTTCCCTGGCTTGACTGCATCACAGACTGCTTAAAATGTTCCTGCTCCATGAACAGCATAACCATGGAGTTCAAAATGAGTAGGTTAAATTTACTCATGGTGTCATCTAAGCTGGTTCATTTGGAGCTAGCATGGGTATCTCTATATTGCTTTGCCATCTGCATTGTAGTTAGTCATCCAGGCTTCGTATCTTCTTTCCTGAAAGAAATCTGTAGGAGAGGAAAACTTAGCCTAAAAGTATGTGTGTACTGATTCCTCTGCTAGTTCATTGTCACAGCCAGTGCAGAAGGCATTCTCAGGCTATGCCACTTGTCTTTTTTTGTGATCTACCACAAACACAGGCCTAAATTTTGCAGTTTTCTCATGAAGACTGTTCTGTGTGCTCTTCAGTTGTCCTTCTTCATGGATAGCCTAGACAGTTCCTTTGCAGTATTGCCATGAGCTTCTTCAATAAAGTTGTTCTGCTCTCTCCACTGCACATACCGTGCCTCTTACTGTGATGTCTGTAGAGCTGTTACTTTCTCCATGCGTCAGTAATTGCTGTAGGTAACATGAAGAACTATGCCAAGCTGACAGATTTTCGTCACCATCCTCAGAGGAGTGAAGTGTATCATTCCTGTGCTTTGCTTCTTCCCCAAATCAGCCACCTACTCCTCCCACCACAGAGTGCACGCACTCAGACTGCGAATCGCAGGAGGATCTGCATGTTGCTCCACCATTCTTTGCCATCCAAAGCTGTTAACTCATTTTCTCCCCGCACCAGGCTTATAAGGAGTTGAATGTGAGACCTTCTGTTTGTGTGAAAGATGCTTGTCTGGTTTGCTACTGAATTTAATGTTTTGCCTAATAGAAAGCGGATCTTGAGGTCTTTTTCCAGCTCTTGGAGTTAGTAAGCTTTAGACACTGTAAGTCATTTAAAAGGAAACAGCAGAAATAAAACAGTGGGAAACTTGGAGTTAAAGGGAAAGTGATAGTCCAGACGGAAAATAAATAAATAAATAAATAATCTGGATGCTGAACCATAGCATCCAAGTTTCTTGGTTATTTTAACCGGCTGAAGTGATCTAAGCAATACAGAAACGCAGCATTTGTATGAGGTGTCAGACTGCTACTGGGAAATCCACTGGCTTTTAAATGGGCTGCTGTAGTATTCCAGGTTCATGGGGTGCTTTAAAAGACTTTTCAAATCAAATCCAGGCAGCCTCTCCAGAGGTTCTCAGGAAATTGCCATCTGGCCTTTCTTCCTTTAGAGTTCTTTATTTCTGATAAGATCATTCATATTCTGGAGACTGAATGAAGCCAACATTAAGAGAGTTCAGCCTTCCTAACTAGCGAAGTAAGTTCTTTTCATTGCCCTTGGTCGACAGGAATCGCTGTCTTGGGTGTCTCTTCATTCAGACCTAGCTGCATATCCTCTTTAATTCCCTTTTTCCTTTTTTTTTTTTTTTCTCTTTTTTCTTTTCTTTTTTTTTCTTTTTTTTTTCAAAAAGGAGACGAGCTTGCACACAGCACTTGCAGCAAAAAAGATGTCACTTGAAGAAGAAAAGTATAGTAATTCAGAAAAATATTATTATAGAAATAACACTTGTACAGTCCTTTACATCTTCAAAGCCCTGTGCAAGCTAATTTGTTAATTAATCTAAATATACGGTTTTATTCATTTGTCCTCACAAGGATTAATCTTAGGAACTCAAACGCTATTTAAAAACTGTTCTTAAATGGAATTACAAGTGTGCTACATTGAGAGGAAATGAATTTCTCCATCACCTTGCTGTGACAATTAAATTCATTTACATTGTCACTGCTGTTTATTTTACAACGAATGATGTACGTAGGTTACAGCAATGAAATCTATCTGACTCAATGGGTGGTACTTTTTTACCATATAGGTAAAACTAAAAGGACAAATTCTTACTGTATTCAGACTACTTATGGTGGAGGAGCTTGTGAAATTCATAAATCCTCAGTGGTCTTTGCTGGAATCAAGTCCAAGATTTCTGTACTCAAAGGATACAACAATGCCATTTAACCCAACTGCCTCTTGGAGAATATAGGTACTGAATTTTTGTGTAACCGGTGGTTACTTTTACCAAATGTAATAAAAGACAAATATGCTGAGCTGGTTTTGACTTGGAAAAAGGGAGGTCTCAGAATTAGCTGAGCTCCTACAGATTTCGTGGCAATTTTGAGTGGGGTTAGGGAGGACATGTAATTTAGTGCTTTTTCTGGGAAGAAAACGGGCAACAAACTGGTTAGTGACCTGGAGCCACCCAAGTCCTGGGCTTTGTCTTATAAGGGGCCCAGGAGAAGCTGGTGTGATGTGAAATGTTGCAGATTGAGGCAGGGCAATGGGTGGGGTCTGAGATCAAAGGAGAAACATTTGTGGGAAACAAAGCTTTACTAGATCCCCTGATTGTTAGAAAGTTTATGTTTCTTGTTATTACTGTTCTTCTGGATGCTATTGTCTGATAAATGCTAAGTCCTTTTTTAAATCCTGCTGGGTTTATTGCTTTAGTGATGCTCTCTGACAGTGCCATCAATAGGCTATCGGATGAAAGAGCATTTGCTTTAGCCAGTTTAAATCTGGAAAAAAAAATCACTAAAGCGGTTGAAGAGTGTAATTGCTAAATGCAAGGTACTAAATAAATACCTCTTTAGTTTGCATGATGGCTTCTTAAGCCACATGGTGAGAATTACTGACCAATCTACTGATCCGGACCATCTGGGATAACCTAGAAATTGTCTCCGGTGGTTCACATTTATTCACCTGGAACTCTGGGTCCACTCTGTGGACATCCTGGAGGTCTGGTTTTGCCTCACTGGGATGTGTGCTAACTGTACTAGCTAATTCGTGATCTTACTAGTATCAAACCTGCCTGTATTTACTCTTCATTTGAGTTTTCCTTAGCTGCTTCTTGACTTGAGAAGGTAACTTGTTATTCCAGCTGAATGCTTTGGCTTTTCCCCAGTGATCTTTGTGCTCTTTTTAGCTAGCAAATGGGTATAAGGTGTAGTCAATATTATACCACATGATGGTATAAGAAAGAAGTCATGTTTTGGCATCAAATGGGAATGCTTTTGTCTTTTTTTTTTTCTTTTTTCTTTTCTAAATAATTTCTATTTTGCAGATTGAAGCGAAGAACCTCAAAGTCAATACTAAATGTGTTCGTTACAAACTCCTTAAAAATACAAACTAAATATATATGTAGGTACACATAAATCTGGCAGCCATATGGGATTTTCACACACCTGTCAGTGAAGTGAGAAAGTTCAAATTTCAAATCTCACATTCTGCGATAGAATGTGAACCATGAGCAGAGCCTGGAAGACAGGTTGTTAGATGAGTGTATTCATTCACTAAGAAGGTAGCAGGCTTTATATGGCTCATTTTTGATAGAGCACCACACTGCTGAATATTATGGAATTGGCAGGTATGAAATATTTCCCATGGAAAATAACATGGAAGCCAAGGTAGCTAAACAAAAATTGAAAATAAGCGTGAAATGAGGTAGCAGTGTTTCTTGGAATTGTGACTCTTGTGTAATACCACAGACTGTGGCTTATGCATGCCACCTACACACTGCTATGAAATATTGTAGTGATACATTGCTGTGATATTGGTCAGTTTTACAAACCTGTAATTCAATAAATGTAAACTGAATTTTAGAATGAATGTTATATTGGTCAAGAAGATTCAATCAAACATTGCCTACGTCTTCACCATGCTGCACCAAATCACTGTCATGTTTACATAGATTTTTGGTAAGCCTCTTCAAACCTGAATGGTTAAGGCAAAGCAAAAAGAAAAATGCCATTTAGGGGCATTTGAGCAGAATTTATAGTAGTATGAAACCTGCTTTTCATGAAAAATAAGTCAGAAAACCCTGATTAGTACACAAGACAACAAATTCTTCTGCTTTGGCCATTGTAGTGAATCTCCATAATTTGCAAGTAAAACACGTAAATCTGTGAGAATGGAATTCGTCTCTGTAAAGCCAAATTCAGTGGCACAGTTCTTTTTGCTACTTCTCCCTGAGCCAGTGTCTGTCACTTAGATTTTTTTCTGGCCATTTTGGATTATCCCCAGCCAGCATCACTGGAGAATCCAGTTATTGAAACTCAGCTGCTCTTTCCTCTGATAAAGCTATAGACTTAAAACCATTGTTCTGATTAAGTCCTGATATATCTCCCCTATATTCTGCCACCCAATTATGTACAGCTTTTTCTTCATGCAAGTAAGGTTGCTTGTGCCTCTGGCCTCTAGTGATTTTTTTTCTCAAATAATGAAGGTGTCGAACACAAAGAGATAAATGAGGAGGGGGGGAACAAGCAGCTGAGGACAGGAGAAAAGGGATATATATAGGACTTGCTTTTGCTATGCATGAAATGCAACACCCCGTACCCACATCGTGACGCACATCAGGCGTTCCAGATGGTGACAAGGGTTGGGTTTCTGCCTTGGGCTGCCATGCGCAGGCTTCATTTGCATTCCTCAGCCCAGTTGTTCATGGAAAAGCATCCGGAAAGTGCACAGCCGCTCACACAACATCACTCACCTTCCAAAGCACAACCTTGCGTCATGGTGCCAAATGTTGGGAGAGTTTTACAGCCATGGGGAAAGAAAGGAGCTGGAGAAAGTTCAGGCTCCAAGTAGAGCCCTCTGAGTGTCATTACCAGGGATGTAGAAACAGAAAATCATCATAAAGTGTTCTCATTCACTCCCCACACTTATACAAATAGCCTTGAGTTTGTGTAAAATGTGGATAAGATCACTAGATATTCCTCCGAATAAACATTTTTTGCTTGATTAAAAAAGACTTTCCTTACAGTGATCTTTTCCGTGACTGATCCTTGGCTGTGTATGACCGATACCATAACCAGTTTTGCTTGTTGGGGGCTAATTGTGAGAGTTAGATTCTGTCATGTGCAGCAACTGTGATTGCCATTGTTGTAATTAATCCTATTTCAAGTTGTTTAGTTTAATTGACTATATTAATGTATCTGAGCTTTAGCTGTTTGATTCTGTTATTTTGTGTGTGTACATTTGCTTTAAAACAATGCAAGAATATGGAAAAAAGGCATTAGAGAAGTAAAGAACATTACAAATACATATTTTTAATTTTAAGGATGTACTTAAAACCTACCAGCATTTTACAAGAGTCTTTAAAAATATATGCCTAATTTTAACTAATAGGTATATTGCTTTTAATAGTCATTGTTGCTGGAGCACTGCTGTTAGTTTATTCTTGTTAAATTCCACAGAATTAGCCTCAATAATATCCATTCATGATAGTGGAAGATGTGAACCATGTGTTAGTGACTAAACAAGAACTGTGTCTTTAAGAAGGGATGATTTTCTGAAGATTAAAAAACAAAACAAAACAACAAAACAAGAACATGAAAACTGTATCTAGAAGAGACTGAGGATGCATTTACTACTGTATTAAGAAAGGTTTAAGGGAAGAATTCGGTTCTAGTAGATGGTTTCTCCTCTGAGTTTAGCTTCTCCCCTGAAGTGCAGTTGATCATTCCACCTTAACAAGGTGCAGTGATTGACAGGTAGAGATGTTGCACAGAGCAGAAGGTGGGAGTGTGCTCTATTGGTTTGTGCTTGTACATCCTGAGCACCAATTACTGTCACTGCTGCCAGCACTGATGTGTTTATCAGGATGAGTTATAGCAGAATATATGTACACAGGCAGTGTGTATGCTGGATGACCACCCCCTGTGATGTAAAATATGAGAGTCTGGGAGCTACCGTTTTATAATTCATCAGGTTCAGCAACTGAATGTTGTTGGTTGGCTTAGTTATAAAGGCAAGTGTGAACTGAACAGCAGACAGGAGCATCTCGCATTAAGAGTCCTGCGAAGCTGCATTTGGTGACTGGGCTCTGCTTTTGTTCAAGTGAATTCTGCCCTCGGTGAGTGATGTGGGTTCTGTCGAGCTAAAGCTGTTATTATATAAGCTGGGGGAACCTGCCTGCTAGTTTTATTTGTGTTTTGCTGCTGGAAGTCCTTGTCTGTGGTTGTTTTTAGCTTTTACAGTATTTTCAGTTGTGTATGTTACTGGCACAAAATGAGATGAAAAGAAAAATGCAATGATGAATTATTCACCATAGTGCTGTGAGGATCTCTTTTCTAGCTAAAGTTACTTTCCTTTCGTGAGTGTGGTGGGTGTTCAAAGAAGCTACAAACCAGCAAATTTACCTGTCGTTAAATTGCTTTTATTAGCAGTTAAAGAGAGTGATCGTTGTAGCTTTTATAACAAGAGGGAGAAAAAAAAAAAAAAAAGGTAAAATCAGAAGCATTTAAAAATTCTTTGCTTTTATTATGTGGCTTTTCAGATTCGGCATTAAATCTTTTGTGTGCAGCACAGGGCTGCAAAGAATATATATTGTAGAGTTTTTTTAATTAGGTAATCAGTAAAATGGTATCCTCTCTCTGTTTTTGTGGTAATATGCTTAGTATCACATTAAAATGAATGATTCCCCATCTTGCATAACAACAGTGCTGAAAGATGTGTAAGATGAAAGGCAAAGAGAGACTTTGAAACAAACTGTGGGAAACATGATATAGCACAGCAAGGCAGGGAAAAGAAGTATTTTCTATAATATCTGCATTACTTTTTGAATTTCACCAGCTTTAGTTTCTAATTATCATTTGCTTCACTATGATCTCTCTGTCTTTTCAAGAAAGCTCCTTTAATATCTGCCCACATTAGCTTGCCAATTACCTTAAAGATCAATAAACTGGCAAAATATTTTTTGTTTCCTTTAACCAGAAAGGAATTGAACAGCATACTTTACCAAACAGAAATAATAACATTGCTGTACAATACCTGTATCCCTTGTCAGGAGAGGCAGGTGGTCGTGAGTGACAATTTTAGTTTTCCTTTTATCATCAGCAGTATTATCAAAGCAGACAGACATTGATTCTGTCCCTCTGTGCCAGTTTCTTTTTTTCTCCGTCGGTAGGAGAGGAGAGTTTGTTTTATCAAAATATCAAGAGAGCTCAGCAGACCAGCACCTGTTGTCTTATAGCTGTATTATTAGTAATTGGAGAGAGACTCTCTTCCAGAGACCTCTCATCTGTTGTCAGTCCAAATTGTTTACCCTGTAGTGATTTAAACTTATACTGCTTCCTCTTGGAAATACCCTATTCTATGAGTTACGTGTGAAGCATCAAAGCTGCTGAACAGATACTGGCTTAATTAATAAAGGACCTCTTTTTAGCATCATTTTTATTTAAAGATTAAGGCAATTGGCAAAGTGGCTTTTGCCACAGACTTTCTTTGCAGAACAGATTTGCACTTATTCTTTATAAAAACCTAAATTTGAAAAAAAAAAAAAAACCACCAAACACCAGAATTTCTCAAGAAGATCATTTCCTGCCAGCTTAACAGATTTCCTGTTTCTAGGAAAGAGTATATACCTGTGTCAGCAGTGCTTTATTTAAGGCTATTTAGCTGCTTTTTAAGCATTCAGATCTATTTTCAGTGACCCCTGTGCTAGCAAATGAGGTTTCTTGAAGTGTGAGCTTCTGGTTTTGCAAGTTCTCCTTCTTTCAGAAATCTGTGATATTGCATCCATCTGTCTAGGCATTTATATTGCATGCATCACTGTGGTGTAATCTCAGCAATCTGAACATTAACCATGTAAATGTATGTACTGTAACTCAGGAAGTATAAATTAGGACAGGAAAAGCAACCCTAAAAGGAGAAAGTTATGATATGGGCATATGGCTCTTGTGGGCACCGGAGCTCCAGATTCGCTATTTGTTATAGCACAATAAATTAAGCTACCAGCTACTTCAGTCTGTAGGCAATGGTATGGAGGCTTGGACCCAGATGAAACCAGCTACTTGAAGTTTGGTCCAGATAAGACTGAGACCAAGTGAATGGAAAGGAGCCAGAGGACATGGCAAAAATCTCTTTTTATTCTGGGTGCCTAACAGTCTGGGAGTGTTGCTGAGGGAAAACCAGCAGTGACTAAGAAATGTATTTTAAATTCTCTCTGGTCTGGAGAGCACAGTTGTTTTATCTGGATATGAGTTTGCTCCTGTCATCCATGCCTCTCCACCCAGCAGCAAGTGGCTGCAGCATGCTCCGTGGAGTTCTGAGCCTTGAATCCCCTTAGTTACCCAAGCTGGTACAGATAACAGCCATCTGCATGGTTAGCGGTGTATCCTGCTGGAAGCGAGCTACAGCACAACTGCAAGAATTGTGTTGGCTTCCTATTAATTCCTGAATAGGGCTAGTATTTCGGGGCTGAAGTAAAACACTCTCTGAGTAGCAGACATCTGCTCTCCAAGAGGAATCTTCCTCAGCTTTTGCCTTTTGGTTACAGCTGAAACCAGCCAAGGAACTGATGTTCAAATTATCTTTCGTATAAAATATAGTGTATGGGGGAAAATGTCTTGTAAAAAAATGTCCTTAGCTTTGGAATCCATCTCTTTTCTTTGGTCTGAAATATCTCAGGTCTACTGACCTTCGGGATTGCTGTGAAGTCCCATGGCAGGTAGTGATCAACATTTTTTGGTAAAGAGTTATTTTTCAGTTTGCCATAAATAAAACTAATGTCTGACTGTGCTTTTTCCCTGTGTCAAAAGTGGCTGGAGACTGCAGCAGCAAACTCACATTTGTGTGCCTGTAACACCTCTATTTTCCCTTTTCAAGCACACACACACAAACTATACTTTTAGATAAAAGAATGCCTTTATACTTTGTGCTGAGTCTTGGGTACAGAAAGCTCTAGTGCATAGACCTGAAAACTATTAACCATCTATTAAATCTCTTCGTATTTTATTATTTTTATTTTTTTATTTTTATTGAACAGACTAATAAAGTGACATTGCATGCTGTTTCTCAGGATTTTCAGATTTGAATTCAGTAGTCACAATGGATATGAAACAAGGACCTACAGGCACCAGTAATCATAATGATGTGCTTTCAGTGAGAAGTTCTTCAGTAGAAAAAGGTGTTGGAATAACAGCCTAGACATATAGTATCCTTGATGTTGAGAATAACCAATGTAACTTTTTTTGGTAGGGAAGAGCTGGAACTTCATAGTAAAAAATGATAATCTGTCATCGGAAAACAGTAATATTTTTTTTCTATGCCCAGAGAGAAAGGCAGAGGAATACTGTTTTAAAGGATTATCAAACACTCAGAGCATGAAAGGAACAAATTTGGCAAGTGGAGCAGAGTGTGTTCATAAACACAACATGCTCTTTGATGTTGGTCTGTTCCTTGTGTTGGAAGTGAAATACATGCAAAGGTCTAATCCTGATAGATGAGATTTTTTAGGTTTTGTATGATTGTACAAGCAGGAGAGGGTATTTAAGTTAGGAAAGCAGTGAAAAAATCACTTCTATGTAAAATCCATCTCAAAAGTGCTAAGTTTAAGTAATTTGTAGATGCTTGTAGATGTTTGTTTTGCTTGGGTGTTAATCCTACACCTTCTATGCTGCAGGTGGTTAACACAACAAGCAGCTCCATCACCAAAACCTTCCAGGTGAGAAAGCTCCATTGTAATAAAGCTGTTTCTGGGGAATTCAGCACCAGAATTCAGTAGGAGCCAAATATAAATGAACTGAAGCGGTGCAAATGCTCTGAGTTCTGCTTGACATTTAACATAGTCCAGATAACCAATAACATGAATAGTATCAGTCAAAGGTCCTTTTCAAGAGGAAATCTGCTCATTTCAGCTTTCAGTGGAGTTTCTTAGTGCCCTCAGAGGAAGGCCCTGAAGGCCTGTGTTGTCCTAGCGCATAGCTGAAATGCTGTTGGTTGCTATGGCTGTGTCTCTTATCACAGAATAGTTATAAACTATGTAGAAGCTGCCCATAAAAAGAGGTCTATGATTCAACTCACATCCAGGATCAGATCTACATGAAAATAGCTGTAAACCCATCATATTACAGGCTGAAAGTGCTCCTAAACCTCTGCTGCTCATATGGTCCTCAGTTCTCTGTCTTGTCTGGAATCATCAGAGATGGAGAACATTTGTTATTCTACTTGCCAGTGTGCAAACAGTAGCGATACTCATCTCTGGCAGATTCATTAATTGTCTAAACAGTGGCATACTGTCTTCTGTCCTCTGTGAACTTTGCATTATTAGTTGGTGGCTTAACGCATGATATTAACATACAGTTTTTATTTTGCCTGACAAGCTAAAAATAATGGCATCCCCATATTTCTATTTGGGACTTACCAGTGAACTCATTCCAAAATCAGCCTGATGAAACTGCAGATGAAGTCCTGATTCCCAGAATACTTCCTTAGTGTAAGCAGAAATCTCCTATTATTTTAACCAGGCAGGAGTGTAATCTGGATTGACAACAGTTTTAAAATCCTGAAAGTTAGTGTCATTGTTACATCACACTGGCCAATGTGTTGTGCTTGAAGAATCTGCAAATTGACAGAATGGGACATGGTGTGTCCCTTCTAATTCTTTACTGTACTCCGTCTGGAATGTTTCTTACTTGGAAGAGAACAGAAAAAAAACAAACCACTCTGTAAGTGTGATTTACAATACTGTGTGTTAAATTTTAAAGAAAGAGATTAGTGTGCTGGCATTTGAGCTAAGGAAATGCTAATTTAAGAACTTGCTATTATCCCTTTTTTGTGTTGTGGTAATAACCTTTAACATTATGAAATAATAAAGAACTGATTGAACTGGGTTGTATACAGCCACATGCTGCAAGTGAGCTAGCCAGGCAGACTGTAATCAGTTTACATTTTTGTTTGTTTGTTTGTTTTGTTTTTATAGCTATTTATTTCTACATATTAAGTAGATTGTACTCTTAGAAACATTTCCACTACATTCAGTAATGTGTACAATGAGAAAAAAAAGCGTTCAGAGCAGCTTGCAATACTAAGGAGCAACTGATTTTACCTAGCAGTGTCTAAGAAAAGTATTGCTTGTTGAAGACAATCTCTATGTTCCTTCAAAACACCACCTTACAGCCATTTTAAGAACGTATAAGCACAAATACCATCACCCTCGGTATACGCTACCTGTGAAGGGTATTTTATTCTCTCTGTATTTATTTGCAATACTGTTTCATGTGTTTGTGGCAGATCTGTGCATCTCCCATTACCAAAATATTCCTTGTGAAAGGGAATCTGTTATCCTACATGGAAAATTGGGAATGGGCAAAATAATTATCTGATTCATGTGCCATGGATTAGCTGTGACCTCCTCAGCCAGTTTACACTAACTGGGGGCTGAACCATAGTTCAGAAATGCAAAATATAACTATCAGTAAGTAGCATTAGGTGAAGCCCTTCTGTTAGCAGCAGTTCTCTGTATTTCTCATTTTTAAGGTACAACCACAGGCATTAAATAGTTCAGTGAAATACACCCATCCAACACAAACCAAGTTTCAGAAGAGAGAGAAAATAGCACTCCTACATACAAAACAGGTTTCCTAGGCATGGAATCACTTTCATTTCACAATATTTGGCAATTTGTCAGTTAAACCCTAAAATTTTCTGGAGATGTTCTAAAACATCCTTGTTTGAATGTAAGAATGGTAAATGTAATTTAAATGTTTCCTGCTCATGTTTTTGTTCTGTCCCTGTTAAAATTTTATCATCCTGGAGTTATAACAGTAGACTGATCCAGATTCACAAGATTCCTGAAATAACCTTGTGGAGCCACTAAGATATTTTTATGGTAGCAATTGCATTTTGGCTTTTGTAAGTTTATGTGGTATGAATACTTTACACTCAAATGTCTTCCTTTGTTTTCACTGTCTTTCCTTTCTTGCTACTCACACCTGACTGCTGACATAACACTCGGGCAGTTTACTCTTCTCTTTTCAGAGATGTGTATAAATTCTACTTTGTTTATATTAAATTTCTTTCACAGCATAGGTAATAAATGGTAGAGATATGAAAAAGCAAAAATAGAAGGGTTTGAAACAGAAAGTAGATACAGCTGTGTATTTTCATGCATTTTCTAGTGGAATTACTGTGAAGTGCATACATAACTTTATTTCAGGTTATTTACCATTCATAAATTAGTCTGGCTTTTACCATACACTATTTGTAAACCTTTAAAATCTGACATTTTTCCTCAGTTATTTCAGATATTTAGCAAAATGTGAGTATGGCCAAAAAATTGTGACCAGAGAAGTACTTATTGAGGCTGAAACACTGAACATTTTTGTTTCTGTTTATTTTCTGAAAGCTCGGTCAACAGAAGACAAAACAAACTTAGCTATAGGTGTTGTCTGCAGGATTGTCCACTAATTCTAAAAAAAAAGTTTGATCCAGAAATAATGATTTGTATTTGCATCGGGACTTTTCTCAAGATAAAAAACACAGGAAGAAAATTAACTGTTTTGCCTGTCTTTTCTTTTGGATCTATGCAATAATAATATTTTTGTCTTCTCTATTTCTTTTACCCACAGTACTGTTCTCCAGTGTTAGGTTGCCTTACCTGAGATTTAGGTTATGATGAATTTTCATAGAGGTATGATTTTAAAAGTATACTATGAAGGGAAAAAACACCTGATCTTTCATGTCATTGTGAGGTTCAAAATGCCAGAAACATGCCCGTTTTTTTTTTCTGGCCTACATGTATGAATTATTTTTACTTATTCCTGTTGTCACTTTTAGAATATTAACAGAAATACTTGTAGACGAGAGAGATCATTATATGAAAAAACAACAACACAGAAGCACCAGAACCAGAAAACAAAGCCAGAGGTAGATACTGCTGAAATAAAATGTATCCTTGTACATTTCTGAAAGGCTTTCAGATTCAGGTGGTAACAACTTAAAAGTGAAAATTTCAATAACAGTACTTGGAAACATTTGATGAAAACCTTCTAATTGTTGGTTGCCAAAATATTTACAACATTGCTCCTCCCCCTCAATTTTCAATTTCCCCAAACTGTCATTCGGGGCAAGGAGAAAAGAGGGGCAGAAGGATCTAATGTTAGATCATCTGTGCTGAGAATGGTGTCCCTGCTACCAAATTGTATTTGAATTAAAAAGGTGATCCTTTTCAGGGAAGAAACATCTTTAATTTACTGTTTTGCCCAGTATAAATTTGGTGTTTAACATGCAAGTAAATAACTTCTGTTCCAATAATAATGTCATTCACTTGAATAATAGAAACTGTGAAGATCTAAGCACTGACATACAGGGCCTGCTTCTGATCTTGCTTGCACTATTTTTATATATCTAACAAGATACAAATGAAAGACCAGCCTGAGACCACAACCATGGTTAATGCCTACCTTAGCATCTATGAGGGTTAACTTAGCCTTTCATTTTCTGGTTGATACACCTTTTGCTGAGTGTGGCTGAAACACTCCATAGGTCATCCAGCTAAAGGTGTAGTTAAATTAATCTACTTAATCTGCAGATCAAGCACCATTTTAATTTAGCCACTGTTCTGTTCTTTAATTTATTTTCAGCATTTCTGTAATTGTGACTGACACCCTTGATGTAGATGCCATTGATATATGGTATTTGTAGTGCATTAAATTTGAGAAACACACCAGGATTCTTTTGGATAAAAGGCAACGATATTGTAAATTATGTTAACATGTGGTATGGAATATCAGCCATCGCTCAGATAAATTGCATAAGCCACAGCATATAGATAACTGAATAAACTGACATATAAATAAAATTAACGTATGATCCTAGGAATGCTTTTTTATGGCAGAGAAAAATCTGAGACCTTATGATACTAATTCCCTAAATTTTAGTTTTAACTTAATTTTTGGAGGGTTGTTTAAAACAGAATGGAAAGACCATTTGAAATGCTGTTGAACTGTATTTGAGCATGAAACACATGACATCTTCCGTTGAAAATGGTACCCCAGGAAATTTCCTAAATATTATTTCTGCAAATGTGAAATGCAGCCACCTCTGCTGATGAAAGGGCAGGAAGCTGAATGCCAAACATGACAATATTTTGTGTTCGGGGGAAGCTAATGCAAATTATGCTTTTAAAAAGATAGTAGAAGAAATGTGTACCAAAAATGCAGCATAAATGAGTTTGTGAGTGCCTGCCTTAAAAGTTCTGCAACCAGTAAGCTGCACAGAATTCCATGTATTTAGTTCACACAAAAAAAAAAGTAGTGCTTAGTTGATCTTACCCAGGATTTGTACTTGGACTCCACCAACTCCAGGTATTTCAAATATAGATTCTTAGTCATCTTCTCTGGTGCTAAATGCCAGCAATTATAAGTACTGGTTGACTCATTTCTATACTCCATGAGTTTTTATGGCTGTTATAAACCTTTGAAAATGCTGACAGACCTGCAGCCATCGTGGGTACTGCCAATATCAGGGAGTTTGATATTAAATATAGCCGGATATTAAACCTTTATATTGCTGTACCCAGTCATTCAACAGCAGCGTGACCAGGTAGAATAATATGAGTCAGGGGACACTATCACACCTAAGTGTAATATTTTATTTATTCTAATGATTTTTTTCATTCTAAAGGACTGAAGTTGTTAACCATATATTATCTTGCCACCAAGGTTTACGAGCTCTGTATTTCTAAGTAGAAGAGAAGAAAGAGCATTGCTTGTACGTTACATTTGTATATCACCACAGAGAATTAGACCGATTATTGAGAGATCACAAAGTAGTTGAGACTGGAATGTAGCTCTCGAGATCATCTACTCTAACTAGTAGCAGGGGCAGTAGGTTGCTCCAGGTTATGCCCAGTTGAGTTTTTAGTATCTCCATGAATGGAGACTCCAAACTCTCTGGGAAACCTGCTGCAGTTTCCATCATTCTTAGAAGAAAAAAGCTGTTTGTTTCTCTTCTAATTTTTAAATGGAATTTTCTGTATTTCAATTTGTGTACATTGCCTCTTGTCCTTTCACTGGGAACCAGTGAGCTCCATCTAGAGCTTCTTTGCTTCCCTCCATCAGGAGTTTACAGTCTAAACTGGCAAAAATCCGTAACATGTAGCACTAAAGTCCAGAGTTGACCTAAATACTCCCTAGTGTTTGGGGTCTGACATCCAATATGCAGTAAACATGCTAAGGAGGAGACAGACTTCTCAAAAGAAATGTGAACCCTTCTCAGTATTCTGAGAATACTTCTCAGGCTCTTCCCAGATGTTAAGTCCCACTCATTCAAGATTTGATTTTTGATTTTTTGATTTTTTTCAAGATTTGAATGAAACCATACTACTTTTGTCCAATACCTTTTCCCCTTTCCTCAGATCTGCTAAATGCTTGCTTATAGTTTAAGTTCACTTTGAAATTCTGGTGGGTAATGAGAATTATAGATTCATCTACTATTCATCCTTCTATTGATGGTAATTATTTCTTCTCTTACTCTGTGAACTGAAATCTGCCTGCCAGAAATTAAACAGAATCTCATTCAAACAAAAGAACCCTTTCCTTAATTGAGAGACTTGCCTGTGTTACACAGCATGTGAAGACAAAAGTGCACTTTCAGAATCTTGAAGCTGCCTTCAGCATTGGCTTGACTGATTAAAAAACAAACAAACAAAAAAAAACCTCTATGAATAGAGTATGGCCTACATAAAAGAATTTAAAACTTCAAATTTACTTGCATTTGTTAACATCCTCTTTAGTAGCCTTTCTACTCCAGAGATTTCCTGTCTTTCCTTTCAGAGTAAGTTGTTTTCATTAAGCTCTGTGATTACAAACACGGCTTAGCAGTATTAAATGACTAGATATTTTTATGGCCAAATGGGATTACTTTGATAATTGGCTCTGATCTGTTGCAGAGCCTGTTCTCCCATGCCTGCTGCATCAAGACTTGTAACGTGATAGAAGTGCCATCCAACTGACATTTCCGAGATCCTTTGATCCTGGATCTCTTCAGAGGTTTAGTTTCTTTTCAATTGTAGACAGAGAGCAACAGCCCCCCAGAATTTTTTATTCCTTCTAACATTGTCCATGTTGGTGCCTTCATAACTGTGTAGTGAAATTGTGATGAAGAATGACATTAAAATATGTGAAGTCATCACAGTGTTTCATGCAACCATATCTTACCCAGGTCCTCAGTCTCAGCCATCATGCAGGCAAACCAGATTTTGCTCTTAGGTCAAGCACTCTCTGAGTTAAAAATCTTTGGCAAAACAAGCATAAGAGAGGTTGACAGAAACCTCTAGCACTGAAGTTACAGACTGACTTTATGGTGTCATCCACCAGGAATTATAGCATTTCAGATACATATCTCCTTGTGCTTGCAATGACATATCCTTATGATAAAGGAATAAACAGACCAGTCAAACAGTTGAAACTGTTAAAAATAAATAAAAACTAAACAGTTTGTCTTATTAGGGTTACATGCTATCTTATGAAACAGAAAGGACTAGTGCCAATATAGTCTGCATTTACAGGTTTGAGGAAATGCACATTCAGAATTGCCCTTCATCTTGATTATCCTCAAATCTGTAACCAACACAGGACCTTCTTGTGCTTTAAAGTAATGTTTCTATCTTCACACAAATGTGTAACATATGAGTCTTCTGTATCCACTGTGTTGATAGTGCTGCCTCACTGAAATCTGAACACTTCATTTTTTTCACATGTATGAAATGATAAAAAACTGCTATTTGGTGTGGAAATGCTGAAACTGGTCTTAAAGGTAGTGGGAACGAAAGGCACAGAAAGGGCCGAGAAATCTTTTTCCTGTGGGTGACATAGAATGTGATATAAGAAACTGAATTTGTATTGATTAGTTTTACATCATTGACATCAGCAGACCTGAAGCTGGTACATATTTGTATATCTGTAAATAGGAAGAAATGCTCCCTGTGTTGAAATAGCAAGGAGAATAATTCTGCTTACTACTCATCGTGGAGACAAGAAGTGTAGACCAATACTGTTCAGATGTTGCCACAATGATGGTCCCATATATTTCTTTGGAAAGACTGGTAAACACTGAGTCAGGCTTCATGTTTTTATTTAATGTGGTATACCAATATGGATGCATTAAAGTAGATACTCGAGAACAGGCTAAAAGCCGGTTCCCTATAATAATGTAGAATGTATTAATAAAACTCTGAGATGATCCCAAAAAGCATACATGTAACAGAAACCCAGGTGTTACAGTGCTTACAAACAGGCCTAGGAAGAAATCCTCCTCCCCATAAAATATGGCTCTCGATATTACTGTGCTAAGTACACCCACCTTGGTCTTGTTCTTACTAGTGCTGCCCATAGTCACAGGGGTATAAAAATGCTTTTTTTTGTTTTGGTTTGTTTTGGTTTGTTTGTTTTTAATCAATATTAATCAGAAATGTGAAAGATGTGGATTTAAAAATTCTTTATTGTATCTATATCCACAGAGGTGTTCCCTGTAACTTAAAGAAGAGAATGTTTCTGTATTTGGAAATCCCAAAGCCATGAATTCATTAGAAAGTCAGGACTAGCCAGTGACAACAAAAACAGTATTCTGTATTCCAGGGATACTTCAGCAGCCTTGAAAGCTTTTCTTGTTCAAAATATATTCACTAGTGTCTTTTCTGTAATGAACAAAAGATGCAAAAGAGGTAATTCTCATAAAACCTTGATTAATCTGTGTATGCTTACAAGTGTCATTACGTTGGGTGTAAGAAAGACTGTATTTTTGAAGCAGCTTGACAGGCTGGGGGCTAATGCCTGTATCGTACTTCTGTGCCTGTGCTGTGAGTTATCTGGAGCAGGACATGGTTATGGCAGTGCTCCCCTTGACTAGCCAGTGGGTATAATCCTGCCAAGTTCTGTTGTCAGTCCATCGGTAAGAATAATGTCAATAGTAATTAGTCACTGCCCATTTTCATCCCTCTTGTCATCTCTGCTCTCAGGGGCAACCACCGCCATATTATGCATGCTTCCAGTCCTGCCCCTGTCTTGCAGGAAAGGGAATTCCTTTAGCACTCCCTTTTCATGGGATGTGACTATTGCCTGTGCCACTCTTTAATCTCCTACAGGGAAGAAAAAAAACATTTAAAAATTAAGAAAAGGCTACCTTATGTGCAAGCCAACCATTTGGATAAATGTCATGCTCAGCCTGACATTTCTCACTGCCAGTCCTGTGGATAGCTGAGCAAGCTGGGGCTGCAGCCCCCAGGGGATAACAGGGGAGACACGCAAAGGTCATTGTGATTGCAGTGGAGCAGATACTTTAAAGCAGAACCCAAATATAAAGCATTGTAGCGGCTGGCATGCAAATTAAAATGTAAATAAGGTTGACAAGCTTTCCAGCAAGACATCAAACTGCCAAAGGGCAATTCTGCCTTCTCCAGGCCTTTTTGCCCTTCATGAGCATGCTACAGCTGTTTCCTTGGCCAGCAAGGATAGTAACCTCTAGGGGAAGGAGGCATATTAAAGTCGTAGTGATTCTTAGCAGCTGTCACATTTGCAATGGTTTCTTTTCAGAATGTTTCATAATCTTTTTTTTTTTTTCAGTGTACTTGCCTTAGAAATTTACATTATACAATCACTCTACATTAATAAACAAAAATATGCATATATCCATGGACAAGCATCTATTACAGTCTTAAATCTATGAAATTCTTACAAGCTTCATGAAAGTAGGGTAATTGTGAGAGACTATTCCAGGCTTTTGACATAATTATATAGCAAAGAAATCAGAAAGGTGAGATGAGAGAAGAGAAAGTCATTCATTGAGTTGTATTTAAAATGTAGCAGAAGCTAGAAAATATTGATAAAGGTGAGATGGGTTTTTGAAAATGAGAAATAGAAGAGACATAGCTGAGGTAGAAGTCAAACGATACAGAGTCTTGTAGTTCTTGGAATAGATTCACCATCAGTATCCTGTGTATGGGAGATATGTGGGTAAAGATGATTATTATTACTTTCAGAAGTGTGCTTTGATTTTATCTTTTTTATTATTTTTATTATTTTCCTAGTGACTTAGTTCTTTTTATTTTAATGACTGGCGGGAATTCGAGTATATTTTAAAACACATGTGCATTTAACCAGCAGCCCCCTTGTCATGTCTCCCCTCCCTTGGAAGGGTTCTGCCCTCTGCTACCAGTGCCCTTCAGAGCAGCCGTTTGGCAGGCACTGCGCAGCAGAGCCAGCTGTGTGGCAAACCTCTACAAAGCTGATTTTTGTTTCCCTTTGTCAGTGCAAGATACTTGCTGCCTGTTGGGATGCTTTTAGAGGCCTCCTGAGCCAGCCATCTCAAAACAGGAATGGTTTGCTGCAGTAATAGTGTCTGCTAATGTCTCATTACAATCAATTTAAATGCTTCAACTCCACTGAGAGCTAATAACACATGAAAGTCAAACCAGGCTCCTAATTTCAAAGACATATATTTTTTTGTAATGAACTGAACTATTATGCCCTGTTGAAAGCTCCACTATGAAAGGATTTTAAAGCTGCATTTGTAGGGTCATTAGGAGCTCCTCTTATGTATCTTCTAAGCTTTGAATAGTCAGATATTCTCAGCTTTCTGTTTATCTTCAAAAAAATAATTAAGCTTTATTTATTGCCCTTTGCTAAATACATATTTAATAGTATTAAAAAATTAAAGTATGACCTGCCTAGCTTCCAGCAAGCTTCCCATTACATTTTATAGAAAAGACAGTTTGTTTCACTGTCCTTTATTCACTTTATTCTGATATTTCCACTCCCAACTCAGTCTCTATCAACTTGATTTTCTTTCAACTAAGTGGCCTTGTAAAAAGCAAAGTTGAAGTAATGATAGCAAATTGCACCTGAAATCATCATGGGCCACTCTTCAGATGGAAATCTGCTGGGAGAATGGAGACAAATTGAACCCAACGAGCTCAATACATGGCAGAAGTTAGAGAAACAAGAAGAAGATGCATACATAGAAAGGAAAATCAAATGTATTGTTTTTTTTGTTTGTTTGTTTGTTTTTTTGTTTGTTTGTTTGTTTGTTTTTCCAGATCTGGAATCAGTGGGATATAGAAAGCTTTGGGAAAACAGAAGAGCAGTTAAGCTGAAGAGGGGGAATAGAAAGCAGGCTTATGTATTCTTTGAAAATGTAAAAGGAAGTCTTCTCCAACTTATTGTATACAGGTAGTTTAAGAGGAACAGTGGAGAAATGAGGCAGATGAGTGGGAAGGACAGAAACACGGGGATCAGACACCCTGGCTGGGTAAAGGACAAGGAATGGGGCACATTGAGGTATGCTTGGCAGTGTGCAAGTGAAGAAATACAGGGTTGGTGCTCAGCAGCCCAGGGTGTGCTGAGGGCTGTGGGAGCTGCAGAGAGGATGCCTGGCTCTCACTGAGCCTCTGGTGGGGTACAGATGGAGGGTAAGGGGGTGTATGAGCTGGGAAGTGTGGAGCTTTGTGGCTTTGCTTGCTCTGCAGGGGTTGTGGTGCTAAAGCTACTAAGAGCTCACAACTGTCCACTTGTTTTCAGCTCCTTGCCACAGCTCACTGATCCCCAGTGTTAATGCTCATTAAATCTTTAGTAATCTTTAGTAGAATGGCCCAATCAGTTGTAGCCCCACATGAGAAGTGATGGGACAGTGGGGGCAGAGACCATGCAGGCTATTTTTGCCATGAAATGCAGTGTGTTGTGAAATTACATCCTCTAGTTGTAACAGAAAGAGTCAGGAGAAGGGGAGGTCAGGGTTTTGATTTGTCATGTTTAGGACAGGGGACAGAAAGGACAGAGCACAGACAAATACCCTGCTGCTATTGACAAGGGCAAGGAAGACTGCTCCACTCGGTTCCTCCTCTCCTCAATGGAGATGGAAGGTCCTCTGGAGGATGGTAGCTCTGACCTGAGCTGTGGGCAAGCCTGAGCCTCTCATTTGAGTCCCTAAAAGATTAACCCCAATAGGCTGCAGTCAGACTTTTTGAACCCCCTGCCATCTACCCACCTCAAGGTTCTGGGTGGGAGGGCAGTGAACAAGAAGGGATCAAGAAGTAGGACTAGATTGTGATTGGTCTCTTTGGCATTATTTTGGTAGCACATCTCTGCAGGAGGATGACCAAAGACTGCAGCTTTAAACTTAAGGAGTAATATGCAGTCATAAGATGTACGGGACTGTAGCCTTGTGAAGGAAGGCAAACCAAGCAAATTGAAAAAGTTGGTTTAACACAGGCTACAGAAGAGAGGGGGGAAAAATGTATTTAGCCATTCCTAGCATATCTAGACACTGTTCAGACCGTACAAGAATAGTCCCAATTACAAGACAGCTTAGTCGAAGCTCTGAAGCTTAACTTGGCCTACTGCACTGGCAGGTGAATATTTATCATCTTCTTTTGTTTGTGCATGTGGCACCAGGGAAAGTACATTGCTTTCCCATTGAAGTCCAACACAACCCTCTCAAGATGAAAAGATAACTCATCCTTGAGATCAGGAATCTTTGGTGGGACCAAGCAGCCCCTTGGACCACTAGGAAACAGGCCAAAGAGGCTGCCTGAACCCTTTATGCCTTCAATTTCTATGGCTAGACTAGTACACTACATATCCATTTAGGAGTGAATTTTGCGATAAATTTATCCAAAGAAGATAGCTCTCTATCACAAGAGTTTTATCACAGGTGAAAGCTAAAATGGGTTTATGAGACATTCTTGAAGCATTCTCTAAGTCCACAGGCAAATATTGTTACTCCACAAAATGCCACTGCAGTCAGATTGGTTTGGGCGTCACTGATTTTGTATGAATTAGCACAAATTAATTTTCACATTAACCTGCTTACAGCCATGAACACTGCACTAGGTACTAGGGGATTCAGTTAATTACAATAATAATACTTCTGTGCTAATTACAGGGACACACCAAAAAGGTTTCTGTAGCAATACTGACCCATTTTATCGCATGTAGGCCACTGGCAGTAATGAGCTTCATCTGTCCCAATTGGAATGCAGTCATTTTCTTTAAGGTCTCATTTCTGACATTTGCAGACTTTTTCAAAATGTTTTCACTTGCTAAGCTATTCCTTCCTGTCTGTTTAGCTGTGTTCCCCTTTAAATTATTATTTTTAATTTCAATATATTTCTAGTTTTGACATATTTCAGATTACTATATTGCCTTCTCTTCTGCATTGTAAGCTAGGAGGAATGATCCTTAAAAGGAGCAAAAAAAGCTTCAGATGACATATTAGGAATAAAAGCAGTTGCAAGGAGAGCAGAACACCAGAACAGAACGTTTGGGATGGTTGAAGTGTCTCAATCTCTGGGGAGCTTTAAGAACAAATTACACAGGCATCTGTACAAAGATATAATTGTGGCTTATGCTCCCTGATGCCTTTATGCTCCCAAGTGGCTTTGAGGCTGGCAACCTCTGGTTCCTCTTCACTCTGAAGGGCTCAGACTCATGCTCCAGTTGCAAATTTCTGATGCCTTGCAATCATGTGAGCATGTGCTGTTTGTCCTTGGAAAATGCTAGGCAATGCAGTTTGATGCAGTCTGTTACCATAGAATTATAGAATCACCTGTTTTGGAAAAGATCTTCAAGATCACCAAGTGCAACCATCAACCTGACCTACTGAGTCCCATCACTAAGCCTCGTCCCTTAGTGCCACATCCACATATCTCGTACATACCTCCAGGGATGGGGACTCCACCACTTCGCCGAGCAGCCTGTTACAATGCTTGACCACCCTCTCCATGAAGAAATTCTGCCTAATATCCAATCTAAGCCTCACGAGGTGCAACCTGATGCCATTTCCTTGTGTCCTATCACTTTTCACCTGAGAAAACCTGAGAAATCATTGAGGCCTCAGCTAAATCATCCCATTGTGCTTCAAAAAATTCAGTCAGTTGCCACCACACAGAAGACACTTAGGAACTCGATCACAAACACCGGCCCATAATACACTTCCAGATGATCTCACCCAAGCCACTCTCTTTTGATCTGAGTATGTGTCTTTCTAGGGAGAATGCACAGGAAACTAAAGTCATAACTTGTTCTTCAAGAAGTTTAAGTTTTTGTGGGTTTTGACTCTCCTTGTCCAAACTGGCTCTGAAAGTTGTACGGGTGTGACCTTCATCAGGGCTAAAACACATAGGTGATCATCTTGATCTACTGCCTTTTCCTACATAGATCATACTGGACATTCACAAGTGGAAAAGCAGAAAATCAGAGTGTCTTGAAGAAGTGAGCCTACCAAGGCTGAACCAAAGCATAGTGCCAATAAAATATTACAGAATATCACCATTTTTGTCAACAACCTCTTCAGGAAAGGGAAAGGCAGTCTCCAGGGAGTTACATAATAAACAGATGTCAGATAAATCTCAGGGCAAAGCCATAGATTGTGGTCTTGAAAAACTGTCACCGTATTAAAAATTATGATTTCCCCAATGAAAACGAGTCTAAAAGAATTTGCTTTTCAAGGGAACATATGGCACTGCAATCCAACTGCTGTCACTAGCTGTAGGCTGGTAACTGTGGGGAAAGTCTGTGCCAGTAAACAGTTAACATTTTCAACAGCCCCTTTTTCTCTCTCTCCCACCCCCTCGCTCCATCTCTCTCTCTGCATTCTATATATGCACACACACACACACATATATTATGTGTTCTCTCTCTCTCTGTGCATTGAATTGAGGTAGGGTAGTATAAAACACTGATAAAACAAAAATAACCACCATGGTAGAAAAACAAAGCAATCACAGAATGACTGAGGTTGGAAGGGACCTCTGAAGATCATCCAGTCCAACCCCCCTACAGAGCAGGATCACCTAGAGCACATTGTGCAGGATAGCATCCAGGTGGGTTTTGAATATCCCCAGAGAAGGAGACTCCACAGTCTCTCTGGGCAACCTATTCCAATGCTCTGTCACCCTCTGTTCACTTTAGAGAACAAACTGCTGGTCCTTGGGAAAAGCTGATGAGGTTGTCATTCTTATTCCGTGATGCTTGTCAAAGTCATGAAAGAATACAAAAAGCCTGGATATCAGGTGGGAAATTTTCAGCACTTCTGTTTTCTACTAATCTTTAAGCCTTGTCCATAATGTGGCTCACCAGCACAGCAGGGAGACAGAAGAAGTCTTCTTCCTGCAGGATTGACCTATGTGCTGTGGTTAGGCAGATTTGGGTGATCCATTACAAGATACTAAAGAATTGGCACAGGGAGCATAAAGGGTCTTCCAAATATCTGTTTAACTACAGATAGTGCTTTATCTGGGAAATGATACCCATAGTGCCCGTCATAAGGAAGGGAGAAAAAGGAATGATGTGCAGTCAGGAGACTGAGAGATGCATAAGTCTCAGTAGTATGTAGAAGTACACTTTAAAACAGCTTTAGAAACAAACAGGGAGGTAAATGCAAAATGGGATAAAAAAGTGATAGTTTTACTTTTTTTTTTAGTAAAGTTGAGAAAATTTTCCACATATCAGTCTTTGAAAATGCATTTAATTTTTAGAAAAGGAATATGATTGACATAATGT
Source organism: Anser brachyrhynchus (assembly GCF_964034855.1). Taxonomy (NCBI): domain Eukaryota; kingdom Metazoa; phylum Chordata; class Aves; order Anseriformes; family Anatidae; genus Anser; species Anser brachyrhynchus. The sequence goes on along the minus strand of NC_137694.1, from coordinate 205,463,818 downwards.
ATCTGTTTTTTCAGGGGATCGTTTGATAGTGTATGATACAGGGCACTGCCATTTAAAACAGCATATAGATTAAACGCTGTAAAAGAGAGGCAAGCATAGCAGGTAAGACTGAAACAAAAACTGGATTGATTATTTAGCAAAATGGAGATTGGTAGGTGAAATAGTGCTCTCTCTGTAAATCTGTCGTGTGAATCAATATACAATGGAAGAGCAATTTACACAAAGTCACTGTGTTGGTGAAAAAGCCAATAAGCAGACTTCGATGGCATTTACTTAGAAGAATGAATCTAGCCATTTGAGGACTGGATTCTGTGTGTGGTCTTCCAAGAGTTATGAAATGCCAAAATTTAAGTAAATCACAGACAGGATTTGAGCAGTTTATCAAGAGGATTTTTGGTTTTGATTTTCTGTTAAGGCTGGAACTGGGTTTAAGAAGATCTTGTCTAGCTAGGTCTTTGTGCTTTAAAGGTTCTCTGGTTCTGCGTGTGATGAGCTCAAGAGTGACAGCAGTGATTATGAGCCATTTATTTGATTTTCAGACATTATTCCAATTTTACATGATCTGGTGATCAAGCTAAACAACATTTCAGAGCACCCAGACCATCAAATATAGCCTCTGTGTCTAATTGACAGCCAAGTGCAGAACATATATGTTTGCACCTAGATATCCTGTTGCACAGTACTCAAAATATTCCTTGTAATAGGCTAAGAGGCATGCAGGGAGCTTGACTTATCCTGAGGTAACATATGTATTTGTCTTTTTAAAATTCATTCAGGCTTGTAATGTGCTCAACCCTTCCCTATTAGTTGTTTGCATTAATAATGGTAATCCCCCTTAATCAGGAAGCTGTAGCAAACTAATGTAATTCTGTGGCTGCTTTCAATACTGCCTTTTAGAAAAGATCGATGCGCTTGGGAATGTTTTCATCCCTTTTATTCCTTTCTTCATGCTTTACTTTTTGTTCAGGACATTTGGGATTTATTTACTTATTTATGGTAAATATGGATACTTTTGTTTCTAGTTTTTCTCAGTTCTTTTCAATTAAGTAGAGTGTCCCAGACAGCCTTAGGAGATGGCAGAAGATACCCTCGTGTGGAAGAGCAGTATGACTATCAGAAAGTGAAGGAGTACAGAAGGAGGTAGTTCTATTACCCAGCAGATTTCAAAGTGAGGAAGGGAATGAATCGTTTATGAATTGCATTATTCAGAATAAGAAAATGGCACTAATCACAATAGCAAAATAATTCAACTAAAATCCCACTCTGCGCTGGTGCGGCCTCACCTCGAGTGTTGTGTGCAGTTCTGGGCACCACACTACAGAAAGGACATTAAACTGTTGGAGAGTGTCCAGAGGAGGGTGACGAAGATGGGGAAGGGCCTAGAGGGGAAGACATGTGAGGAGTGACTGAGATCACTGGGCCTGTTCAGCCTGGAGAAGAGGAGGCTGAGGGGGGACTTCATTGCAGTCTACAACTTCCCCGCGAGGGGGAGTGGAGAGGCAGGCGACCTATTCTCTGTTATCACCAGTGACAGGACCCATGAGAACAGTGTTAAGCTGAGGCAGGGGAAGTTTAGGCTAGACATCAGGAAGAGGTTCTTCACCAAGAGGGTGGTCGCACACTGGAACAGGCTCCCCAGTGAAGGAGTCACTGCACCAAGCCTGTCTGAATTTAAGAAGAGATTGGACTGTGTGCTTAGTCACATGGTCTAAACTTTTGGGCAGACCTGTGCGGTGCCAGGAGTTGGACTTGATGATCCTTATGGATCCCTTCCAACTCGGGATATTCTATGATTCTATGGTTCTATGATACTTATCCCTGTTTATTTTCAAAAACATTTCCTGATAGTCCTTCTGATCTCTGCTTTTGCTGGTCTGTATATCTATCCTGGTATGTGTATCATAGTTCCTGCATCAGGTAGTACTGGCATTCTCGCTACTACTTAGTTTTCTGCTTTAACCTATACTTTTATAATGACTTGTGGGGTTTTTTTTTGTCTGTTTGTTTTTGGGTTGGTTTTGTTTTCCTGTTGGTTTTAGCTTTCATGCTGATTTATGGAATTAATAAAATCACATTAGCTGACCTTCCACTCTATTTTAAGAACTAAACTCTTTTAGGAACCCCATTGTTATCTCTTCCCACTCTGAGTATATCAGAATTTAATGGAATATAAGTAGAAAATTGGCATATGATGTCTTTGTGAAAGTTTTCATGAAAATTTTTGTAAAACTTCAATTGGGAGTTTTGAGCTCTGATTTAGCAGTTGTTTTTGTTTGTTTGTTTTTTTGTTTTCATTTCTGTCTGAAAATCAGATGGGCCAGACTGACCTACCTTTCCCCTTTTATATCGAAAAATTCTTGCAGTAGTCATAGTCACATCATGTTTCTTCTTAATCACGTTAAGTTGTTATTGATCCTGAAGATGAACAAATAGGATTGTACCCTTTTTCTTTTCCCAACAAGATCTAGTGCAAACCAAATCCAGGTGGCATCTTATGCATACTATGGAAGATACCACCTGCCCTGGTCTGCCCCCAGCTCTGTATTGCTGCCTCTTCACTTTTGCAGGTAGAGTTTCATGTCTGAGTGCTTCACAGTCTGCATCAATCAGACTCAGCCAGGTTAGCATAAGTAGTCTAAACAGTCTAACCTACTTAAATCTCACTGAAACACGTTTGGGAAGACTCACATGAGCTATGTAGCTGATGTGGAGTGGCACACACAAGACTTTTGGAAGGAGGAAACTTATAAACAGTTGGAGGCAGGGTAATAACCACTTAGCATCAGAGCCCAAAAAAGAGGAATAGCTAGCCCCTGTAGATCCAAGGTTAGTGAAAACCACAAAAACTACTTCCCTGTATTGCCGTGCCTAAGAAACTCTAGCAACAGTCACCTCTGTATTTTGTTTTCTACTGTCAATTCATGTCTTTAAGATCTGGAAGCAGGCTAAGTCAGCATCATCATTAAGATGATATGGCTAATCAGTATAAAATGCTCAGCTCCCAAGAAACAGAACTACTCTCGTTAAAAAGAAGCAAGAAAAAGCAGTGAAGCAATAATAACAAGTAACAATTGCCCCAGAACTGTGATTTCAGATGGGGTGTTGTGGAAATTGAATAAATCTCTGAAAATAAGATCCTCCGCCACTAGCCTGAAGCAATGAAATAGCTAAATGAATTAGCTTAGCTATTAATAGAAAGCAGTTTTTTTTTTTTTCCTTTGCAATGTCCCACATAAACATTTGTTGAAGAGAAAGGATTCCAACGCAGGGAAGCTTTTTTCACCTTGACAGAGAGTCATCTTGTACCTAAAACACCAAAGATATCTTTAAACATTGCTGCACTGTACAAAATGGTAACTCCTACAAAGCTATCAAGGTTAATGAGACATATGCTATTCTGCTGGGCAAGCATGGCTGTGCAAGTCTTATGCCTGAGGTAAAGAGATGTGCCCAGCTTTTCCAAGATCTCACACTGTGCTGCCAAGGCAGACCATATGTGATATGTTTGTTGCAGAGCTTGCCCCTCCTCAGACGTGTGCACACAACGTTGTCCAAGATGTCAGCTCAGTGTGAGCCTCGTGGAATTTGAAAAAGTGCCCCAAACAGTCCTGTTTAGTTTGGGTGTGCACCAATTCAGATAAAGGGGGGACAAGTTTTTGAGGATACAGTAAAACTCTGTGCAGGTAAAAGGTTCCCAAAATCTTGGGAGAGAAGGCAAAGTTGTTTGTTGAAGGTGTTGAGTGGCACACAGTTTTCTTCAACAGCTGGGAGAAGCTATAAGAAATTCCCAGCTGAGAGTGCAGGCTGATGCTTCATAAGCCAAGGATAGGCTTTAAGGGGATGGGTAGAACAACACCTCAGTGGCATACAAAGTCCTTGTCACTCACTAACAGCTTGATTAATTTTAGTACATCTCTTTCATTATGAGGCATGAAGTTGCTGAAACTGAAGCTTCCAGAGACTAATTTGGATTGGAATTACATTCCCCGTGACTATGAATAGAGCACAGTCTTAGTCTCCTGAATGTATCGTGGGAGGAAGATATCTTTTCAGGTGTATTTATATTCAGAACTAACACAATATAAGGGTTGTATCTAATGGTGCAACAGATGGAAGAAGCATTATCTTCAGTAATAAAGTAAGTGAAAATAAAGTTAATAGTGACGTTTAGGCAATGAGGCCAGCTACAGAATTAAATTTTAATTTGAAGGCAGGCTCAAGTGTAAAGGCTTTACCTGTATATTCATAAAGGAAGACAACCAACTAATATCAAAAAATAAAGAAATTAATGGTCCTACTGTGCTGAAGTTTTAAAGGCCAAAGCAATGAGTAAAGTCAGTAAATATGCCTGTGTCATTATTGTTGAAAGGTTCCTGAAAAGGTGTGTTGAAAATATTCCAATAAAAATAAGCCAGTATATTCAAACTCATAAAAACTAATAAAATGTAAATGTATCTTCCCTTTCCTCAATATTGAATTCTGTGTTTTTCATTTCCTTTGAGTGAGCTCAGGGGAGTTGTATGACTGATAAGAAATAGAAGCATAACATGTTCTGTTGCTCATTGCATAGTGAACGGAGTAAGGCAATTCAAGCAATATTTTCTCCAATAAATAATGCACGCTATTGCATTGTCTATTGATGGCATCAGAATTGTATGCATTTTTTCCTGTCAAGTGATGAATTTAACTGATGTTAAATCTAATTGATCTTTTGGACTCATTAAAAGCATAGCACTTGCCATACCATATTAGATCCAAAGCCAATCTTTTCCAGAATCGTGTCGCTGGCAGTGGACAACACCAGACACAGCATGTCTGGTGAATATAGGAAGCAAAGGTACAGTGAACTGTACCTAACCACAGCATGCTTCTTTGAGGTCTGTGGTAACTTCTTAAAGAATAAACAAATATTTTTCACCATCATTAACTTGCTACATAAAAACTCGCAACCTCAGACTATAGAAACTATAACTAAACTTCTAATCATCTAAAAACAGCAGTCAAGGTACTTTTGGCAAAAAATGGTTCAAGATAAAATGTTAAACAACAAACAAAATGTCATAAAAAAGACATAAATTGCTAACTGTAAAATTAAAAGCAGTTCACGTATTTTTGCCCAGTCCTTCACTTTTGCTTCCAGAGGCTTCCAGAGCTGTATGATGCTAGGCACCTGGCAGGCATAGCTAGGGACACATCAATCTGTCACCCAAATATCTGCCTTAGGTGCTGTAGTATGGGTACATAGTGTGTAGTATGTCTTGTTCTTTGTGACTCACTCAGGTTCACATTATAAATCAGCAAGAATCAGACCCGGTCCTCCGAACTCTTGATACCAGTCTGCTAACCTTCCTCTGGCCTCCATGTGTAAGATGGGGTGACTGCACAGCATTGTGGGTGAAGGGCAGAAACTACTCACTTTTGAAACAAATGCATTCTTCTATTATTTTAAATCTTAAACCATTCAACCAAGACATCTGCTAATATGGGGCAGAGGGAAGAAAAAAAAAAAAGATTTACATAAATAGCACAAATAATATTGCCATAATAATAGTATCATGCTCATTGCTATCTCAGATGTTCAAAGCAGAACGTTTGTGACTTGCTGCAGTAGCATACAACTTGTATTTCCACAGAACAGAACAGTAAAAAAATCTCAGAAGGCTTAAACTGGCCTGGATCCACTGAAATGATGCCAAATTGTTACAGACGCAGAAGCTGGTCTGGTAGCTATTCCATTATTATGGTGTCTAGAGTTATTTGACATACCCTTTTTAAGGTGATAAAATTCTCTCTCTAACTAATGCCTTTCTAGTTGATTTTTGCTTGTTTGTTTGCTTTTCTTTTGTCTGTTAGTAGTGTTGTCTGTTGAAATTGGATGATTTGAGTTTTCCTTTCCTTCCACACCACCCCATTCGAGTCCAAGAGATATATATTGCCTTTTCCAACCTCCCACTTACATTATTAGCAATCATTGCTTCACCATTTGCTGTAGTGGGTTAGAGATGCATTATTTTGGAAGCACAAAAGCAGCAAAAGCATCATTTATGAAATCTGTTATCATCTAGAAGCAAACAGTGATGATCCTGAATTACACTGGAAAGCAAATTTTGATACCTGCTGACAGAACAAATTTCTCTCTAGAAATGCTAACACTGAAAGAGTTCAAGCTAATAAAACCTTGGACTGTGATGCTGCACTTCTATTTTCACTGTTGTATACTTTGTCAGCATTTCAGTTGCTTAACTTTATTTATAAGATCAGGTTTTTTTTTTTTTAAGTTCTCTAAATTCAATCAAAGCTACAATCTTTATTATAAACTTAAAAGTGAAAAATAATAGTAGTGTAACTTTATAAAACTCTGCAACTCTTTCTCATAAAAGAGCAGCTGCATCTTTATTCATTTTTCTTAGTTGTTCTTTATTTTATTACCAAAAATTATCATGAAACCATCAGATATAAAATCTCTTTGCTATTTTTAGATTTAGAAATTATTTGATTTTTCACTACAATTTTCTAAAAATTTCTTGAGGTTTAGTCTCTTGCATTCATTTTTGGTCTCTCAAATACACCTTAGACTTCCAAGAGCTTTCTTGTATGCTCAAGTACAATAAATAGTCTTTTAGGCCATTTCCAAAGTGATTTGGAGAATTTGAACCTAAGATTTCAATATAGTGCTTATTTTGATTGAAAAAGTCCTTGGCCCATATGTATGAAAGGACTTAAGTCACAACAACACAACATCACTCATCCTATCCGCAACATCTAGGCTTCCACCATGGATCTCATAAACTCATGGTACAACATGCGGAGGAGCTTAAGCACTGAGGAATCAGTCTCACAAGAGACTGCAAATTCAGTCAAATCTTGGGCCATCAAAAGTTAGTCCATAGGAAACTCAGAAGGAAGGTGGATATTTAGAAACCTCCTCCACACCATGTAGGTACCCACCTGTACAGTTGTAGAAGGGGAGGCGAGATGTTAAGTGTTTAAGTCACTTCAGCAGTAAAAATGTTGGTGCCTGCATAACCTCAGATGCCCAAGTGGATTAGGCAGGATTTTGTAGATCGTGGTTTTGACCTTGGCCAGATAAACTTGACGTTTCAGTTTAGGTGCAGTACTGCTAGCTTTTATTGTTGTTGTTGTTTGTTTTGTTTGTTTGCTTGTTAGTTTTTAAGGGGGTTAGTTTTAGGGGTTTGACCATTTACCTTGTTTTCATTTCTCAGTATGTGACCTAGGGAGAAGTCTCAAGGTGTTTGAAAGGCTATCCAGTCTTTTCAACCTAAGCAAGTGCTTTTCGAAACAAACAATTACATTAATATTCAAAGGTTAGAATATGTGTGGGTGCCAGATTTAGCACTTGGCAAGCTGCTGGAATGGGGCAGAAATGCAAACACCAGCTCCCTGTCTGCATATTCAGGCTAGTGTGTCCTGTATGAAGCAAACAAATGTTGCTTGTTCAAACTGGTGTCCATATTTGATAAATACATTCAGTTTTGGCCTTGGTTGGGTTTGGGGACAATTCACACTGTAGTAATTCAAGCTGACTGCTCTCTCTCCTGACTACTCAGAGAGCTGAGCAAGCCAGTTTCAGAAAACAGACACTTGGAAAAATAGATGCTTGGGGCAGCACTGCTGGGGTTAGCAGACACTGATGTCAGAGTCCTGAAAAAATAGTATTGCTGTCGCTGCATCCAGACCATGGCTGGCAGCAGCAATCTCCACTCCTGCACCCAAAGGCACTAGCTCCACCTCTTCAGGGCTAGTAGGTTGTACTTCCACCCCTGGGACAGCTAAATTCAGGTCTATTTGCAATGCTGTTATCTTGCACCATCTCTAAAGCTGAATATGAACAAGCACCTCCCTCCATTTCTTCTACCCTGTTTCTTACAGTGACATTTCCAGAGCCATAGGCCACCAGACACCATTATATGATCTGGTCTGACCTCAGCAATGACATAGGTTACTGTTTGCTCACCCATTTGCTGTTTTGTCTAATATCTAACTTTATCGGTTTCTTAAGCAACTAGAATTAGTTTGTGAGATCATTAGTGATGCAGGCAATGGGTAGGACCTTTGCAGATGGATTTTGGTAAGTAAAAATTTGGCATATTTCACTAATGATGCACTCTGGCAGCAATACGTTCTTTGTTCTTCCTTTCTTGAAAGGGCATGAAATTAGTGAATCAGCCTTAACTGCATTTCTTGTCAGTATGCCACAACCTTAGCGCCCTTTTAATTGTGTAGGAACCTTTGAAGTATATTATTTAGATTCAGTGCTGAGTTTGAAGGGAGCACGAAGTGTTTTTTCTAGACTTTAGCACTGCCACTTGCTTGCACTTAGCAAATGCAAAGCTATTAGGAAGCAGCTCCTCTCATATGACCTCATATATTAAGAAATGCTAAGAAGAAAGGACTTTTTCCCAGTGGGAAGGGCTACCATGGCAGTTCTGAAAGCAGAAATGGATCATCGCTTGTTCATTTTCTATTCACATTTCAAAAGCAGCAGTCACTGTAGTATCTAGGCATCAGTAAAAGAAGTAGGAGGACTGAGACTAAAGAAGCTGATCTGAGCTGGGTTAAATACTATCTGCATTGATGGCCTTGCAGTTTTTGGTCCAAGAATTTGTTGGGAGAAAGGGGAAATTGTACATTTTTGTATTTTTTTTTATGCACCAAATATGAAGAAGGTACTTTAGGAAAATGTGGACCCATAAATTTGGTAATTTTCAAATTATCTATGTATTTCAATTCAAAGGAAAAAAAAATCTCAGGATCACAAAGAAACAGAATTATCATTCATGCTTTAGTATTTCTTAATGAAGCAGAGAGCAGTACCTTGAACCATGTATTTCCACTACAAACTTATTAGAGAAATTTTAACATGTGTTTTGGTTTCAGAATGTCTTCTGAAAACAGAGAGATCATTTAATTCAGAATAAATTTATAGTCAGGTAAAATCAGTTAAATTCCAGATGCCCCTGCAAGCTAGAACATAAAATGTAATATCATCTGACCAACCCATAGTCATCTGTTTGTCTCATGTGCTGGTGTTGGAGTTGCAAATAGCTGGATGCTGTGCTAGAGAGTCAGATTTTCAGTCCTCTCTTCTCACTCTCCAGATTGGTGTCTAAATCTGGGAGTCACTCCCACACCTCACATACAGAGTCTGCCTGGGACATGGTTGTTTATTAAAGGGAAAGCTGCCATTGCGGCTGCTCTGATGCAAATCATTCAGATCCTTGGCCTCATCCAGGTATACAACATCAAAGAGACTGAATTGTACTATGTGTTTACTGTGTACTATGTGTTACCATGTATCCAGCACATGACACAGACCTAGTAAGAACCCTGAAATCTTAGTATTTTGTCTGTATGCAATGGACCGACATTGTGTGAGGAAAAGAAATAGGGGCTCTTTCTTTTTAAGGTCACCTTTCCTATTTGCCAAGAAGAAATGTTAAATTCTGTTATAATGAAACAGAAGTTAAACAAAGCCCTGCTTGGAAGATGATTATTTACTAAATAAATTTTAGAGCAGGCGAATAGAACAAATATGACTCACAGAGAGCAAATTTAAATCCTAGACTGGGATAAACATCTCAAAACTCAACCCCACTTTACAAAGCAACACAGGTTTGGAGGAGCCTTAGTTCCTTTGAGGATTCGGGCTTTTAAATCACTGAGAATTTTAAAGATGTGCTGTAGGTGAAAGAAATACCAAGAAACAATCTAAAGAATAAATTTGAAATACAGTCTGCATGTAGGAGTGTCTCTTCTCCTGACACGCGGAATTTCAGCTGCAGTCAGTGAAGTCACAGGTACGTGGGAAGATTGAAGAGCCATATAACACAGCAGCACTTCCCAGCTGATTGGCAAAGTAGCCACTGTCACTTAAAAGATCAGTAGGCAATGCCAAATAAGCTCAATGGAGAGGGAGTTAAAATTCATCATCAGAAGAAGGGAAACAAACAAAACAAACAAACAAACACAAACCCAAATTAAACCACTCTGGTAAGCCAGGTTGAAGGTAGCTAGCATCTGTGCAAAACGTGGGATCTTGGAAAGGTCAGATGTTATTATCCAATGAAAAGTTAAAGGGCACTGAATAAAATGAATTAGTTGTTGCTGCAAAGCATCTAGGCATTCTGGGAACAGAGCCAGTGTGAACAACAAATGATCAAACAGAAATAATGCTGAGATATCTGCTAGGAGAAAATGAGAATATTGCTATATTACAGCATTCTCACATAGCTCAAACAGCAACAAACAGCAGACCAATAGTTTGTAAATGCACAGTAACGATTTGTTTGCTTAAACTGAGAAGAGTTGTGACCTGATGAGATGTACCTCCATCCCTTAAGGGAGGAAACCTTGCATGCTGTTTTCGCTTCTGCTCCAGACTTGCTGTGAAGAACTGTATATCCTCCTTCTGAAGCAGTCAGTAAAATAAAACATTGGAGTGCAGGGAACATCATCTTTTCACTGGCATCAGTCTGCAACATCTTACTCTTCAAAGTGTCACTGACTCACTGAAATGTTTTTTGTCCACCCCCTCAAGTTAGCCTTGTATCTCACATTGGTAGATTTCCCAGTTTGGGGTTGAATTACAACTCTGTTGCTGGAGTATTGACTTTACATTGTTGGTTTCAAGGAGTTAAAGATTGTTCCCAAAACTTCAGCTTTTCCTATTGCAACCCGAAACTCAGCACATTAGGCCAGATGAGCAGAGGGAATGCTCTGGCAGGATGGACTGTTGACCAGGCTGTAAGAGGAACGTGTCCTTTCAGAGAGGAGCCTCACCAAATGAACCCTTGTCCCAGCCCTGCCCCGTGTTGCTAGTCAGCAGGTCACCATGTTCTATAAAGCTGCCAAAAGAGCTATGAAGGAGAAAATTATCTGGGAGCTCATTGTAGGACATCTTTACACAGCTAAACAGGTCTGGAGTTTATGGGATCACCCACCCTTAAGACCCAGTTATGGCTCCACCAATAGTTTGTAAATGCACAGTAATTGTTTGTTTGCTTAGACTGAGAGTTTTAGCAGTTTTGGTCCTAAGTGGGCTGCGTTAATAAGGCGGCTTATTGCTCGCACAGGAATCTCACAGCTCTTTCAGGGATAGACTTTGATATATCTCCTTCAGTTCAGTGGGATTTTATACTAAATGCTTGGCTGGAGAGTGACTTTGCATGGACAGAAAGTGATGGGATGAGGGGGAATAGTTTTAAACTAAAAGAGAGGAGATTTAGATTAGGTATGAGGAAGAAATTCTTCACTCAGAGGGTGGTGAGGCACTGGAACAGGTTGCCCCATCCCTGGAAGTGTTCAAGGCCAGGCTGGATGGGGCTTTGAGCAATCTGGCCTGGTGAGAGGTGTCCCTGCCCATGGCAGGAGGTTGGAAGTGGATGGACTTTAAGGTCCTTTCCAACCCAAACCATTCTATGATTCCTTGATATAAGTCATTAGTACATCATCCCATTGCCCCTACCAAGGTATCTCATTGTTTGGAAGGAGGAATGATATAGTGGAGGCCTGCTTTCAGCATCCTTTTTGCAGAATGTATGGTATCTGATAACACACTTTAAAGCTTATTTCCTTTTCTGAAACTGCAGGAAAGACAGTCTAGCTATCTGAGGGACTGCACAGTCAGTGTGGAAAGTGTTGAAATGTTCAACTACTGCAATAAAGAGGTCATATATTTACCTAAAATAATATGTTAATCTGAGGTTCTATTAGACCTCAATTTTCAGGACATGCCTTACACTCATTAATTTAATATTCATTTACATTTAGCAGCCTTAATGATTATATAATTATATAGGTCAAGAAAACTAAAATATCTTCATTCTCTCTCTCTCTTTTTTTTTTTTTTTTCCTTTTTTTTTTAATCTCCTTAGAGTACGCTCGGTTTGAGGCAAAAATCCATGACCTGCGTGAGCAGATGATGAATCACAGCATGAGTTCTGGGTCTGGCTCCCTGAGGACTAATCAGAAGAGGTCACTGTATGTCAGGTGAGTAGGGAGAGCTTTCTCCTGGGAATATGTCACCAGCTACCTGGTCTGTGCCTGACTTTTGTGTTGTGGGTTCAGCTGGGTGTTGAAAGAACTTTAAGGATCTGAACTGAATTGAATTGAGAAATGCATCAATCTTACAAGCACAGCATCATTAATGTGAAAATTGGATAAGGCCCGATTGCTTAATCCTATCATTTCAAGCTGTTTTCAAAGAGCATTGTACTTTTATAGTGATTCGGTTTTATGAGATGAAGATTTCTTACCATCTGTCAGCTCTTTGATATCCGAGATGGATTTTGTGGTGTAGTGATGCATTTCTGCGTTTCTGCGATTTTGTGGTGTAGTGATGCACGCGTTTCTGCGTGAGGCCTCGCCCAGACATAGAACGATTGTTCTTATAAAGAACAATTTTTCCGCAAGACATTCTCACAAAACAAGGACTATTATATGCTATGCTAAGTATGTGACAGTCTGCTGCTCTCCTCTTGCACGTGTACCCTTTATCAGTCTGCACATCTATCACACTGCAACAAATTTACCATCTACCTAGCAAGATCAAATATGCAGATGAGACCCTAAACAAGCAAATGTAGGTAGCTTAAATGGGGTAGTGAATAGCATAAAAACTGCCAAACTGTAAGCCAGGTGTAGTAGTGGACTGCTACAAGTTTTGCTTGGACTGTGTTTGCTTGGACTGTCTATTGCCATAGTCATTGCTGGCTGTGAGACTGGGAGTCACCCAATTGGCCCTAGCAAAGCTCTTGCTGTCACTCATGCCTTTTGGGACTTTGGGAGACTATGGGACTCTGTGCCAAATATCTTAATAGTCTTAATAATTATGCTTCTCTAGGCTTCTCATTTTTACTTTTTTTTTTTTTTCCTCATGCTCAGCATATAATTTGAAATTCCTGACAATCATGAAGTAAAGGGAAGCAATTTGTCAGCCTCCAGGCAGTGATAATTAGTCATGGGGGAGCTAATTCAGGTGATAACATTGCAGAGATCCAATTAAGGCTAGATTCTCCATTTTGTCATTATGCCCTCAGCATGAAGGGATAAGGTAACGCAGAAGGAAGGAAAAAAATTGTTAGCGCTGATGGTCTTATTCTAGTGGACAACAACCACATTAAGCACTAATTGGTACTGTTGCCAGAAAGGGCAAAGACTAAAATGCTGTTACCAGAGGGCTATTGGACAAGATCAGGTTGGAAGCATCATGCGGTGGGTATTTTCCAGACCCAACAACGAGTGACTTTGTAGTTAAGAGTTTTGGTCGACTCCTTGAAATTGCATTTTTAGAAAAGCTACAGTCATTGGGCATGTAGGTACATATCCAAGCTTACTTTGCTTTGAGGTAAGCCAGAACTCAAAACGTGAGGAAGAACAGTGCAAGAAATCAAAGCCAGCAACCACAAGTCAATTCAAGTGTATATATAAGTGTCTAATGCAGGACCGTGAATAACTTACTGGTTTGAGCTGCAGCAAAGCTCAGTTACCCCTGTATCAGCATCGACCTGGTAAACCCTGCTGAGAACCAGGGCTTATTATCTTGCACACAGAGCCAAGCTAATATATCTCTGCTGCATCTGGAGTAGCCTGGTTCCTCTGTACAGTGTTGCTCTGTTTGCACTGATGAGCCTGGCTTTCTGCTAGTTCATGAATTCTGGATGTGGTCTGTCTCACTAAGCTGATATGCCCTGGTGCTTCACTGCAGGAATCTTTGGTGTCTTAGCCACATATCTAAATATCACTTCCCAAACCATAAATGTAAAATCTGTTCTTTTATTCCAGACTTGCTCAAAAAAAAAAAAAAATGCCCTAAACCTCTCAAGCAGAAATCCTCAAAAGCCTCAGTCTCTTTTATTAACATGAATTTGTGCAGTCAAACCTACACAATTGGCTGTGTCCAACTCTGAGAAGTCTGCTTGAGAAGCTCTGTATTTTGCATATTATTATAATGTGTTTGTAGTGCAGCAGTGCCTGGAGCATTGTGCTAGGCACTGTTAGTTCAAATCATACACTAATTACAAAGGTACCTTATGTCTACATTAAGCACTGTAGAAAAAAATAAATGTGGGCTGGGAAATGTGCTTGTTTTCTGAGATTGAAATTTTTACGGCACTTTATGCATAAACTCCTTACAGCTAGCAACCCCTGTAAAAAGTCTAGGATTCACCATATTTTGGTATTCTTACAATCCATGACACTTCTATTTCAGTTGATTATTCTGGCCAGCGTCTGCAAAAGAACCAGAGGCAAATTACCATATGTTGCAAATCTGTAGCTGTAAAGCCAAGTCAAGTTTGCTGTTTTCCCCTCTTTGGTATCTAGTGATTTTCCTGTCCTTCACTGAATACAAGCATAGTCATTTTTTAGCCAGAGAGTTTAATCAAAGCAAATTCCAGTGCAAGGAAATAAAATTAAGTTCTATATATGTTGTTAACAACTGAAAATGCACATAATAATCTGCTCGTTGTAAAGCCTAAAGGAAAGAGGGTGAGAAAAAGCAAAGCTCTGTGAGATTTCCCAGTGGATGCAGGGCTCATTAAATGCAGGTTTTTCTTACTTACCTCACAATCTCTGATTTCCCCCCACTCCCACCATCCTCTGGCTTATGCTGTTGTAAGAAAATCCATCTCAGTGTGCAGCCACCTTCCATCAGTCTCACTGCTGTCTCAGAATCCTCTTCAAAAAAGTGACATGCCAATAAAATCGTTTTTATATCCAGCATTTTGCTTGCTGTCCACTATGCAGGCAACATCTTCACACTGTTCATTTTGTTTCCCCTAACTTTTAATGACCAGAGCATACTTCTATATCTTAGCTAGTCACTCTGAGGCTCTCTTTGGATAGAAAGAGAAGGACACCTCCAGGGAGGGAATCTTCATGCATCTTATTCATCTAACCTGTTCTAGACATCTGCTTTAGAATTATTCTCTCCACAATATATGTTTCTACATCTGTATCTAGGGGGCAATCCAGCCCCCTACTGTAACAGCACAATAGTTTTAATTAAGATATATAAAAGTAGTTATATTAAATGAAGTGAGGTGAGAACTTAATGTGGAAATAATGGTTTGAATATAGGACTAGAACAAGTTGGATGAAAGCAATTAAAAGTCACATTTAAGCAATGTATATACTACATCAGGAAAACAATTGCGAATGATTTATTCAGGATAAATTTTGTAGCTCTGACATGGTCTTTTTTTCTGTGCATAATTTTATGTTTCTTATTTATTTATCGTTTTATTGTTTTATTTATTTATTGTTTCTTATTTATTTATTTGTCTCAGTCTGTCTTAAGACTTTCTGATGCCTCCTAGAATATTTTCCATGAATTTTCTGAAAACG
The DNA here is from genome assembly GCF_964034855.1 of Anser brachyrhynchus. Classification (NCBI taxonomy): domain Eukaryota; kingdom Metazoa; phylum Chordata; class Aves; order Anseriformes; family Anatidae; genus Anser; species Anser brachyrhynchus. Next base: position 205,448,452 of record NC_137694.1, on the reverse strand, counting down.
TTTTTTCAATACTTACTATTCCTTTTGTATCATAACCTATGTCTCTGGGATGTTTTCAGAAAGGTCACACCACTAACGGCAAAGTATTAAGAGACTTCAGGGGAGGACTGAGCAGTGGGGCATGCTGTTAACTCTTTTAGGAGCTCACATCCTCTTTGCCAATCTCTCCAATGAGGAAAAAAAAATACAAAAAGCAAAAAGCGAGAGAATGCATGTGAAAAATAGCAAATTCTATTATTTAGAATTCATTTGTTACTGATGTTAAATTAATTTAATTTGAATTAGCTGAAATTCAATTATTGAGGACCAATTCAATTCTTTTCAATTCAATGGGATTCATCTATCAGCTCATGATTAATAAGGAAAGGAAACAAACCTTTCACCAGCTAAGTGCTGTGCTGTGCTATATACACACGTAGTTTTTTTTAGTATTACACATGCAAATTTTTATCTTGCTTTTCTCTGTATGTACTCAAGCTTTTAAAATCCGCTCTTGTAGAACTATATATTTGGTTGTTTTGAAATAGATATGTGCTTTCCTTTGTCCTTGTAGATCCAGATCCATAGCTGAATTTTTCAGCCAGCTTGTGAGAACTCTTAGGAAACGCTAGATGACATTATTTAACGTAAAGACATGACAGCCTTTTGAAGGTGTTGTGGTTTAACCCAGCAGGCAGCTAAGCAATACACAGCCATTTGTTCACACCCACCCCACCCACCTCACCCTCACAATGGGATTGTGGAGAGAATCACAAAAAAGGGTAAAACTCCCGGTTGAGATAAACACTGTTTAATAGGATGGAAATGGAAGGGAAATAATAATTATGATAAAAGGATATACAAAACAAGTGATGTACAATGCGTTGCCCATCATCCACTGACCAATACCCAACCAGACACCCAGCAGCGGCCTCCCCCCTGGTCAATTACCCACATATTTATTGTTCATCATGACACCACACGGTACGGGGCATCCCTATGGCCAGTCTGGGTCAGCTCCTGGCTGTGACCCCTCCCAGCTCCTTGTGCACCCCCATGTACCTCACTGGTAGGGCAGCACCAGGAGCTGAATGTCCTTGGCTCTATGCAAGCACTGCTCTGTGACAGCTAAATATTGGTGTGCTATCAGCATTAATTCTCGTCCTAAACACAAAGCACAGCACCATACCAGCTACCAGGAAGTGGATTAACTCTATCCCAGCCAAAGCCAAGACAGAAGAGTTAAGCATTAGGGAAGTACAGTACTTTACAAAGTTTGGTGAATGCAAGCAGCCTTTGAAACTTTAGTATAAAATTATACAGCTTTGGAGGAAACTGAGAGCTTAAGCATGATGAAGGGTTTTTGTTCAGTTGATTTACTAGTTTCCTTCTGAACTTAAAGTACTTATGCTAGATTTCTGAGCATAAAAATAGATACTTCAGTAATGCATATTTTATTGCTGCTGGATGTACAAAGGAAAGGATTTCAAGGACTCACCTGGCACCCAAGAACTGCTTTCTTAAGTTGTGTTGTTGATTTACAGATGAAAAATAATCAGATAAGCTTAGAATAAACAGCCACAGTGCCTTTTAATCTTTATTAAAACTAGACAGCTTCTGAAATAATGTCTGTAATTAAAAAATCCAATGTGCCAAAACCACAAACAGGTGCTTTGGTATTGCTATCACTCAGCAGTAACAACTCAAAAGCTTTATAGATACCCCAGTCCTTCCACTGTTATTTTACTGTTTAAAATCTGTTTGATATCATCAGTGACTAAAAATCAGTGCACCTAATCATGGCTACTTGTTGTCTTATATTGACAGACTGATCAAGATCACTGACATGCAGATATTTCAACTTCAGCACTACTTTGAAATATATCAGTGCAACGCAAGTTGTACACTTAGGTGTAAAGGTGGGTGTGGAAATCAGAGCTGGGACAGGGCTGGATCCAGATGTAATTTTGGTAGCTGGAATTTCTCCTAGCTGGAATTAATGCTAAACATTTTGTAGCTTTGATAGGAATGTGCTGTACAAACACAAAGCATTATGTGTTAAAAATGATTGTGTTCTGGTTCATTTCCATTGAGCCCTAAGGAACAGAATCTGAAGATATGCCATAGCAACTTAGCAACAGCTGAAAGGAAGTCAAGGCTGAGACACTTTGGGATGTTTACTCCAATTTCCAACTTCCAATTTCCAGCACAATAAATTCGCCATTAGGTCTTAGACACCTTTATGTGCATTTCCTGAGCTTCTTAGAAATCAGCATGATGCTGTATAGCTTCGAGAGACTTGATTACCAACAAATCACAGAAATTCTGACTTCGGAACTTTGCTGAGTTACAACTGAAGACTTTGGCTGAAGCAGTTTGTGAAGATCGCATGTGGCATGTGGGGCTGGTTTTATGTAATGTCTGTTACAGCCACCCTTCAATCTCCCTGTCAGTTTGGAGGCAGTGAACCCCCATAGGCCACTGAGCATCAGATCAAGGCGCCATGGGCTAAACTCTCCTGGGAGCACTGCACAGCAGGTTGTGATAAGAGCAGTCTGACATTAACATGATAAATGCAAGCTGTGGAGACATCTTGGTGGTGAAATCTGAACTCGTGAATATATCAGCATTGGTGACAGAAAACTCTGCTCTGTAGATTTAGAAGGAGAAATGTGATAAAGATGTCATTTATTTTTCTCTTTTCTTTTCTTTTCTTTTCTTTTCTTTTCTTTTCTTTTCTTTTTTCTTTTCTTTTCTTTTCTTTTCTTTTCTTTTCTTTTCTTTTCTTTTCTTTTCTTTTCTTTTCTTTTCTTTTCTTTTCTTTTCTTTTCTTTTCTTTTCTTTTCTTTTCTTTTCTTTTCTTTTCTTTTCTTTTCTTTTCTTTTCTTTTCTTTTCTTTTCTTTTCTTCTTTTCTTTTCTTTTCTTTTCTTTTCTTTTCTTTTCTTTTCTTTTCTTTTCTTTTCTTTTCTTTTCTTTTCTTTTCTTTTCTTTTCTTTTCTTTTCTTTTCTTTTCTTTTCTTTTCTTTTCTTTTCTTTTCTTTTCTTTTCTTTTCTTTTCTTTTCTTTTCTTTTCTTTTCTTTTCTTTTCTTTTCTTTTCTTTTCTTTTCTTTTCTTTTTCTTTTTCTTTTTCTTTTTTTTTTTGAAGGAGTTGCTGAGGGAAACATCAGAGGTATGAAATGGTCACACCTATCTATTGCGAGGAGACATAATATATATAAATATCTATATAGAGATAAGTTAGTGTGAAAATGTTATAACCACATGTACATGGTCTTCACTTAAGCTAGTTGCTTAGTCTCTCTCTAGAGCTGGTGGAATGCTTTTGGCACTTTCAGAGTACAATTCATCTCATTCGGAAGTAGACATCTGAAATTGCTCAGGCGAATCATGCCCTAAAAAGGTCTGTTTCTCACAGTTGAGTGGAAGGAGCCTCAGGTGATTAGCTGAGTTGTAAACATCTATATTACAGTCACTTAAAGCTGTGAGACCTGAGCCACACCCACACGGGCACACGCAGACACACACACACATGCACAGTGTGCATGTGTGTACCTTGTAGAAGCGGTAACATCAGGCTCTATGGCCATTTATTCTATGACTTTTTCTGCTGTGTGTTTGAGTAAGTCACTGCGACGTAGCTTTGAAAGTAGTCTGGTTTGTTCTACATGTTCTTATCCCCCAGAATTCTGTCTATATTCATTTGCCACTTTCATTAGTGCTGTTGAGAGTGTTTGATGATAGACCCATGTTCAGTATATGGTCCTCAAGCTGGGTAAGTTTACGATTCATGAAATATCCGAAGTTGGAGGGGACCCACAAGGACCATTGTCCACCAGTGGCATCACACTGCACATCTCAGGCTTCAGAGCATTGTAGGTCAGTCTAAATTTCTGGAGACTAAATGTGAGTTTGGCACCTCAGTATTGTTGTTTGCTTTTAAGAGAGAAATAGCTAGAGCTTATAGAGCCGTGCCTGTACTTGAATGGCATGACAGAAACTATTAGAATTCTCTTTACTGAAAGGTAAGTGAGGGGAATTGAAATTTTAGTACAGTTTGTTCACTCACCTTGGATTATTCTTAGGCAACTGAGTGGTCCAAATGGTAGCAGAAAGCAGAAAACAGCATTTGGAAAATCTGTGCTAAATGGCATAGTACAGAAAGCTGGGTTTTCTGATGGTCTTTAGCAGACATGTTTGGAAATGGTCAGATAGGTACGCACAAAACCTACACTTGTGAATGGGTTGTTGCACTTGAAATGCCATTTCAGACTGGAAAATTGAAACCCAACAGGGGAGTTACTCATTTCATATGTGCTGGTTTAGTATGAGTTTCTTAATATTCAATTACTGCATTTTAGCTGTTCTTTCTCTGAATATAGGGTTTTCAGATCTTGCTGGCAGCAGTGAGCATTTTCGCTGGTTTCAGTGAGCAATGCTCAGAGTCAGAACCAAGGAGATGGTGCAAATGTCTATTTTTCAAAGCATGGGGGTCACCCTGCATGCTTGAGAGACTGTAGAATCACAGAATGATTTGGTTTGGAAGGGACCTTAAAGCCCACCCAGTTCCAACTCCCCTGCCATGGGCAGGGACACCTCCCACCAGCCCAGGCTGCCCAAAGCCCCTTCCAGCCTGGCCTTGAACACCTCCAGGGATGGGGCATCCACAACCTCTATGGACAACCTGTTCCAGTGCCTCACCACTCTTACAGTGAAGAATTTCATCCTAACATCTATTCTCAATCTCTCCTCTTCTAGTTCAAAACAATTCCCCTTTGTCCTGTCATTATCTGCCTGAGTGAAAAGTCACTCTCCATCTTTTTTATAAGCCTCCTTTAAGTACTGAAAGGCTGCAATGAGGTCTCTCTGGAGCCTTCTCTTCTTCAGACTGAACCACCAGCTCTCTCAGCCTTTCTTCACAGGAGAGCTGCTCCAGCCCCCTGATCATCCTTGTGGCCCTCCTCTGGACCCACTCTAACAGGTCCACATCCTTCCTATGCTGGGTGCCCCAGAGCTGAACGCAGCACTCCGGGTGGGGCTTCACAAGGGCAGAGCAGAAGGGGACAATCACCTCCCTCCACCTGCTGGCCACTCTGTTGATGCAGCCCGGGACACAGTTGGTCTTCTGGGTTGCAAGCATGCACTGCTGGCTCATGTCAAGCTTTTCATCCACCAAAACCCCCAAGTCCTTCTCTGCAGGGCTGTCTCAATGAGCTTTTCTCCCAGTCTGTACTCACGTCCAGGATTACCCCAGCCCAGGTGCGGCACCTTGCACTTGGCCTTGTTAAACCTCATTAGGTTCACGTGGGCCCCCCAGCCTGTCCAGGTCCCTTTGGACAGCATCCCTTCCTTATGTTGTATTGACTGCACCACTCAGCTTGGTATCTTCTGCAAACTTGCTGAGGGTGCACTCGATCCCAATGTCTCTGTTGTTGATAAAGACACTTAATAGTACCAGTCCCAAGACGGACTCCTGAGGGACACTGCTCATCACTGGCCTCCACTTGGGCATAGAGCCAATGATCCTTTCCCCAGGTAGATGTTCATGAGCTGAAGCAGTGAAATTGAATAATTATTCACTCAGCTCTTTATTAATTATCAGAGGTGCTGAGGAGCAGAGAAAAATGAAGGATAGGAAGATGAGGTCACCTGTTGATACAACAGACAATACATCCAATACAGAGATTACTTACTATTTTGAAATTCATGTTTAGTATTTGGCTCACATAACCTATGTGTAAAAATAAGCAGGAAAATGAGACCAAATCTAGTATCCAGCTATGTTTTCTTATGAACCTCAGACTGCTTATGGAGGATCACTATTTTGGTGTTTACAAAAACAACTATGTTCCTCATCCCACAGCACTAAGTACAGACTTTTCACAAGATTTTTTTTTATTTTTTATTTTTTATCAACTAAAAATTGAGAATAAGGAATGTCTGCATTCAAGCTGATTTTACTGAGGTGACCTCTCATGGATATCAGTGGGAGCTGTAGGCATTTTGCAGTTCTGTGAATTATGCCCATGAGTTTTTCATAGATCCTTACTGAAGTGCCTGAACTAAGACACACAGCTACATTCACAGAATCACAGAATGGGTGAGGTTGGAAGGCATCTCTGGGTCCATCTGTTCGCATGCCTTTTCAAGCAGGGACACCCAGAGCAGGCTGCCCAGGACCACGTCCGGGTGGCTTTTGGAGATCTCCGAGGAGGAGACTGCACAGCCTCTCTGGGCAGCCTGTGACTGGAAAGCCACCTACACTGTAAAGTGCTTCCTGCTGTTCAGATATGTTTAGAGAGTGTTATCACTCTCAGCTGAAAGATGGACGTGAGAATTATTACAGTATTCACAATTCAAAAGCCTTCAGGCTTATATTGTAATTACATTTGGGTGCTAAAATAAGCCCTGAAATGTGATGCTGTAAATATAACAATATGCCCCATCTAAGTCCTAGGACTATGAAAATCAATGCATTTTATATATTATCAGTTGAAACTATCACCCACCTTAAAAGCTGCTGTAGTTTTTCCTGACACTTACTATATTTCTTAGCATTTTGCAATATTGATACTAATGAACAGTTAGGGAAAAATGAGGTTAGTTTGCAATTTTTAATAATATTTCAGAGACAAAAAAAGACAAGGTTAATGGAGAGTGAAAAACGAACATGTAAACAAATCAGTCAAAACAGCCTCGCCTTGGCTTGACATCAGCTCTCTCCTTCATATCTTCGTGTTTATCAGACCTACTACTCTTAGGTAACTGGTGTGAAATAAGCCCAGCTGATTCCGTCCTGAGATGTGGTCCTGCATCTCACATACTTCTTGCCCACCAACTCACCCACGCTGTCTTCTCTGAAATTCAGGATGGTGTCTGGTGACCCCCGGCATCCCGCATGAGGTCCCAGAGATGCTGGGCACCTGCAGGGTTGTGTTGCTGCTGCTGCCCAGAGAGACCATGCATCACCCCAGCCCAATGCACAATTCCTAGCTGTGGGGTAAATCAACAATCTAGAAACCCTGTCACCAAGGGGTGATTCTCCAGTTGTGTCAAAAAATGGATGAAAAACAGATTTATCTGTATGTGTTTGTAGCTATGCAAATCATTAAACTCTTTGTGTTCAAAATCACGAGCTAATGCAAGTGGTACTGAGCACCTCGAAGGACTGAGCCCCATGTGAATAAACTGCAGCCTAAAGTAATCTCAGATAACAAGCTCTTCTTAAAGCTCAGAATATAAAGCAGCTCCCTATCAAAGCATTTCTTGTCTAATTCATCTTATCTTTACATTATCAGTAAAACTTGTTAGATGTGAAATAGCTGGTTGAGACCTGAAATCATGTCCTTAGTGCTGAATTATTAATGCCTGCTGAAACAGCTTTTCTATTAGCAGCTTCAGTAGAAGTAAGTAGTACACACTTCTGGCAATTTCCCTTACTGTTCTGTTTCATAAGTGATTTAAATAATGTCCCAGAACAGGTAATGTGCTTGACATGCAATGTCTGCTCTAAAGAAGCAGCACACCTTTTTCTTTTCTTAAAAGCTCCTTTAATAGCTTTTCCTTGCACACGTATTCTGCTTTCCTGTTCCCTAGTGGGACTGCCTGCTTTCTGGTTTAGAACCTCATCCAGCAGGAGAATGTCAGATAGAATCATTTCCAAGCCAGAAAATGATGATGAATAACTTAGCCATGTGTGGAAATAGGATTTGTTTGAAATTTCTATAGCCAAGATAGTCACAGCTTCAGACAGCCTCATTTCTAAGCAGAGACTCAGAAGATGATCCATCAGTGCAGGGGGGGGGGGGGGGGAAGTGACAATGAAGATAAACTGTCTGTGGCTTAAAATGGCTGAAAGTGAGTCAGCAAAACATGCATTTAAGCTTTGTCTGTTCTATTTGAAAAGCTGTCTAATCCAATAAACAGTTTCTTATGATGTTTCCATGTCAACAGCTATAATAGGACACCATGGGTTTGTGCAGCTCTCAACTGGAAAAGTACACGACACAAAGTTAGATCCTGAACGCAGAGAAGGAAACCCATTGAAGCAAAAACTCATGGAACTACAGTCAAAAGTTGGAAATCTAAATATGTGCATTGGCACAGTACAGGTTAGCAGTGTCCAATGTGAGAGAGAGGTAAGATTGCTTGGCCCCTGTTAAAAAGTTCTTCACCTGAGCATCTTAAATGGAAAAGTTATAAAGATGCTGTAGAACGGGCTCTCCAAATTAGCTGCACTGGTAGAAAGCTGACAACAGTGTTGAAACAGAATATAACCCTGCTGAACAGAGCAGTGGGAATTCTCATTTGAAGAGCCTTCCGATAAAGATAAATGAGGAGGAACTTTTGTCTCACCGCAAGGCAGTCCACCTGTGAGAAGGGAACCCAACCAAGTTAAGTGATGAGGCTGAGGAAGAGATTAGTGGGCTTTCCCAACCTTTTTATAGAGATATCAGAAATAGAAATGACTGTACTAACTACAGCAAGCCTGCAAAGGATTTGGAGAATTGCTTAGCAAAGATGGGGATCACAGGGAGCTCTTCAACATCTCCATCTGGTCATTCCCTGCTACCCCGTTCTGCAGCAGGGAACAAAGTCCTGCAGCAGGGAACAAAGACTGGGACCTCCCAGGCCTCATTGGCATTGCATTGAATAGGTGCTGTTTTAGATGCAGATAGTTTGCAAAGTTTGCTCTAGGGGATGGTCGTATGGCAACAGTCGATAGTCCTGGCAGGTGGGATCTGATCCTCTCTGAATGCACCTTGTATTCAGAGCACACAGAGTAGAAAAACGTATCAGAGACTAGCAAACATGTATATGCGTATATGTATGTGTGTTTGTGCATCTGCCTTCTGCCATGTCTCCAGATTTGCCTCTCATAGACACTGACTGGGCCACACTTCTCTTACAAGTTCTTATCTAATTTGCTTACGTAGAAATGTAGCAAATAAAAGAAGACTATGAGCTGTTTGGTAAAGTCTGCCAGATGCTTCTCACTAAATAAGAATTAAGATAATGAAAAATTCATAGGCTTTCCATAAATGCTACTTCTTTTTCTTATGTTTTTCAATTGACATCGCAGACAATGCAATTCTTTCACCCAGTATATTGTGCTGCTATAGTTATCAATATGCCTGCTAGCACCACATAATATTTATTGCTATACAAACTACTGCCTACAGGGAAGGCAACAGCATGCTGCTATCTCCACTCTCACATCTTCCTCCTAGTTGTTCAAAAGAGTCCTGGTGTGACAGGAAGCAGCTGAAAGCTTTGTGAAAAGTTAGGATAGAAGCAGTTACTCGAAGGAATAGGAGAATTTTTTTATAGCCTCATATTTCTAGCCACCTAGATTTTAGTTATTCCAGATTGAAATAGCTTTTACCTTAGCATGCTGATCATAGTAAGTGTTTTCTTTTCATCTCCAAGAAGTATCAATATTCCTTTCTTTCTGCGAACCAAAAAGGTCTGTAATTTTCCCTTTCAACAAGTGCTATCTCTGCAGCCATATTGTCTCTTCTTAATGTCCTTGAGGCACTTTAGAATCCAGGTAGAGGTTGCAGTGACTGGCTGTTGTAATTACTCCTTGCTGCCGAGACTCTAAGACAATTTCTGCAGATAAGTATCACAGGTTATCAGTCATGAATAGGAAGCCCAGCCTAATGGCCATCAAGCAGTATCTTACCTCTCTCTTGCAGATGGTTCAAGATACAGAGTCACACACAGTTCAGACCTTTTGTCTGTTCCCCTCTGTATCCAGGCAGTTGGATTTGCATTTGTCAAAATTTGTGGTATTCAAAATACTGAGAGAACTCTTATTGTATGAGAAGTAAAGTTTTGATTTGAAAAATGCCCATGTATTTCTGTAGAAGGAAACAGACATCTATGTGAACTTATCTTGAAAACAGTTTAACAGAGACTGTAAACAGAATCAAAAACATTTTCAGTAGAAGTGCAGGGGCCATGGCAGAAGCAACGTTTCTAACATGATTCACAGATTCAAAATGCAGTTTTCCCTTTCAGTATTACCACTGAAAGTGATTTTGTCCTTTCTGTAGTGGCATTCAGAGCATTTCCATACCTGTGGTGAGCTATTGCAACAAGACGGCTCTGCTGCAGCGAGGAGCTGTGAATGCAATATCCTGTGAGATGCCCCGCAAAGTGCATTCACCCTCAGAGTAATCCTGCTGTGGTGTCTCTTCCAGACATGATGCTACAGACAGATTTTTATGACATCCACTTACTGTTAATTTAATAGCAAATCTATCACTTTGTTAAATACTTAGATTTTAATACAACTTATTTTTGTTATTTAGCAATCCAGTGTCTGGTCTTGACTTCACACTCAGGATGGTCTCCACTGCCATTACCATGGTCAGAACTAGGTTCCTAAAGCAGCTAATAGAGCTATTAGGACCTACATGATTTCAGCACACAGCACTTCAAATCTGATTCATATGGGTTTCATTCTGGCTGTTGTTAACCCAGTTAAAATACAATTGAACTTATCAGTCTTTACTCTGGTTTCAAGTCAGAATCATGGAAAGTTCCAGGAGTAAAAATCAGAATTCTTTCTTTGTCATTGGTATTTGCACATGGATTCATCTTGAAAAGCTCTTGCGCTTCAGGAAGTCTGTTGACAAAACTGAACTGGACCTGAATTTAAGTCTCTGGAAATTGAGTTACCTACTTAGGCTTCAATAATTCATTAGAATAGTGGTAGCTGGATCCAAATAATAGCTGCAAGGAAAAAAAAAAAAAACTAATGAATACAAGTGGACACACTTCCTATCAGGTTCTGTGCTGGGCTAACTATCCAGCCAGATCTAGTGGTTGCTACTACAAGATGTGTGAACTCCACAGCCCACACCAGGTGCAGTAACCAAAGGCATTCAGCACAGGTTATAAACTTCCATGCACAGCAGAGAGTAAGCCAGGCAGCCAGGCAAGGTTCACCGGTTTAAGGCAGATAACTGGATGATTTTACCAGTTCAGTTCTTTCACATAGATTTGATCTCATTAAGCGAGTCCCCAAGAGATTATTTCAATATCTGAATGTGCATATGCAGCATATTTGCATAAGTCAGGAAGGATGACTTTTTATTATAGCTACTATGTTAATGTAATGATCTTTTATTTTCTTGATACTTTCAGGAATTTGTATTTTTTAGGTTATTTCTAGTTTTCTTTCATTCATATTGTTGTTTGCTGCTAAGATTCAGAAAGTGATTAAAAAGAACATCATTAGAAATATGGGGATTAAAAAAAAAATAAATCCATCTTCAGTAATCAATATGTCTGATTTTGTCTGTCCTTTACATGAGTGTAGACAGTGATTCACTTAGCAGTACTCCCCTATAGGCTCCCTTTAAGAAAATCACAGCTTCACAGCTATTAAAAAAGGCTGGATAAAATTCAACAGATAGTTTTGCCCTGAAGGAGGATTTCAGCAGCTTTGGCTACAAGACTGTAGAAGTAGGGAAAAAAAAAAAAAAAAGAAAAAAAAAAGGAATATCAATCAGCATACAAGATATTTTTTCTTACTGAAGGTATAAAATAATAGGGACTTTGACTGAATTAATGACTTGAAAATTATTCAGATGAATGCAAGGAACATCGCTGAATTCAGGGTCTGGAAAACATGGGGTTGTTTTCCTCTTGGTAGAGTGTGAAATAGCGGTATGGTAGGTGTTTCTTAAGCTATTTTAGTTTCATTTTTTCTGTATCAGCATTCCAAAATCATCAGGCACTGGACCAACATAAGAACATACTCCTTTTTAGGGTGGGCAGTATGAAGAAGGGTTAAAGTTTCTTTTCCCTGAACTTTCCAACTGCTATCATTTTCTTTGGTTCATTGCAGCAGCTCTTGATTTACATTAGGATGAGAAAGAAAAATCCCTGTTTGGTTAATGGGTTTTGAATTTTTAAGAAAGGATGCTTCAATTATCCTCAGGTTTGAATGCTACTTTATTGGGAAATTTTACAAAAATATTAAGTTGCTTCAGTTCAGCTTTTTGTGTTCCATCTACGGAAATGTTGCACATTGCCCAGCGTGTTATACTAAAGACTTGCTTTTTTTTTTTTCTTTTGCCAGCTGCCTTGGTGTCTAAATATATTCCAGAACTATAGGGGACATGAATGTGAAATGGGATTTTATTATATTTGGGAAGAGCAGATGGATAAGGATATGGAATAAGGAAATTATTCTAAAAGAGTATAATAAAAAGCAAGTAATAATTATGTCCTTTACAAGCAGCAGTAAAACATATCTGCAGCCAGTATAACTAATGGTTAATGTAGTGTGAATCAAGGAGTAATACAATGTAACTCAGGCAAAAATTGTAGGGCTAATAAGAATTTTACCCAGAAGGATGGTGCTTGGAAGTTCCCTGTGTGTTTAAAGGACACAAAGAATTTTCTATCCTATCTGAGCTCTTTGTGAAATGATCTAAGACCTAAAATACACAATTATATTGCTGGAGAGAGATGGAGTGATGCTGAAGCACTCTGATGAGTTGTTTGTTCATTGTAGGACACCTACTTGTAGCTATTGGAGATAAAATAGAGTTTGAATAAATTGTCTAAGAGTCTTTCAGTTACAGAACACTGAAGTTTGAGGTCAAAATTTATCTAAAATTTCTGAATTAGATATCTGAGAAGAGGTTGGGTTTTTATCTTTTTTTATTGCCAACAAATGGGAGGAAATACATGACTCACCAATCACTTTTTCTAATGGGATCAGAAGGGTACTTCTAATGCTTGAATTTCCAGTTAATGGCCTTGGCCGTGGTTAAAGCTATGAGGTGTCATAAACATGAAAATCAGAACAGGTTTAAGAAAAGGATAATCCAGTCTTTCCCTTACTTCTGTCTTATAACTAAGGTGCTGGAGCCACACAAGTCGTGAAGAAACCATATTGACTCAAATAAACTCCTTTGAAAACATATCACCACATCCTTTCCTTTGAATGCATATCAAATGTCTGGCTTTTCATCCATTGCTGTTATGACAGGCTGAACAAACAAAAATAGAAATCTATGTAGTTTTAAGTTCTCTTATTTCTCTGTTGGGCTGTTGTTAAGGAAATGAGCTACAGTCCAAGATTATTGGCATGGGATCCGTCTCAACACTTACTCTAGAGGCATAGCCTTCTAAGTCAAGGACTTCCTCTATTCAATCAGCAAATAGGGAATACTTGTAATTGTGTCTTTGTCAAAAAGTCTACACCCACAAGAGAGGATCGGGATTGCTGAGATGTAGGTAAAAACAACACTTTTGTTCTTTGAGTATTGCTTGAAAGTAGACTTGCTAACATTCAGGTCAACTACTTCAGTAAGATTCTCTCTGAAAGATATTTATACCAGAAACATTACAATCTTTTGAAGTCAAATACCAGAAATGTTTTTCATGATGTGTTCCCTCACCTCTGCTCACATTATAATAGGACTTTATAGGGTGAAGATCATTTAAGAAATCAGCTATGCAGAGTATTCCTGGAAAAATGAAGCACCAACAGAAATAATTTAGTCTAATCAAAGCTGGTGAGGAATGCTTGTATGAAAATACAAATACTTTTGAAATAATCATAATGGTCTGAGACTTAAAGATTATTCAGTATTTCTGTGAATGATTTTTTGCCAGTGTGTGTACAGAGTGATCTAATCATCCCCAATTACATGAATAATTGAAACTTTGTTTGAGCCGATTGACTTATTTTAGAATTTATTTCCTCATTTCTTAGCATTTTTCACTGATAAAAGCAGCCATCTACTAGGAAGGCTAAAGTTTCCACTGCCAATATTTTGTCTGACATAGATTTCCCTAACAGCTAATTAATTGGTAATTGTGATGGGGAAAATAAAAAAAGAGATGTTTATTTCCAGTTCTAGAATAGTTCTGGGTTGCTGTGTAATCATGCTCTGCAGAAGGGGGCTGTCCTTTTCGTTTCTTGAATGCCTATGAAATTGTATCTACTGCTTTAATGGAGGAAGAACAGTTTAACTTCAGTGTATTTTCAACTGATAATGACCATTGTTAAACAATCATGATGGCTTCGTTGATCCTGCTTCTCAGGAGAGAGAAGGGCTTGTGGTGATGTGAAGGTTGGAGGCCATCCTGGGCATAGTGATCATGAATTAATAGATTTTTTTTGATTCTTGGAAAAGTATGGAGGGGGGTTGGCAAAACTGCCACCTTGGAGTTCCAGAGAGCAGACTTCGGCCTGTTTAGACTGGTTGACAGAGTCCCTTGGGTGGCAGTCCTGAAGGACAAAGTAGTCCAGGAAGGAAATCCTAAAGGTGCAGGTTGTTCCCATGTGCTGAAAGATGAGATGGTGGTAAAGAACACCAGCCTAGCTAAACAGACAGCTTTGACTAGAACTTAGGAAAAAAAAAAAAGGGGGGGGGGAGGGGGAGGGGAGGGAAGGAAGAGATAGAGTTTATGACCTTTGGAGGAAGGGGCGGGCCAGGAGGACTGGAAAGATGTTGTGAGGCTATGCATGGAGAAAATCAGAAGGGCCAAAGCCCTACTTAACTTAATCTGTCTACTGCTGTTAAATACAATAAAAATTACTTCTATAAATAAATTAGCAACAAAAGGAGGACTAAGGACAATCTCCATCCTTTCTTGGATGAGGGTGTTAGTGGCCCCAGGTGCAGGACTAAGGACTCATCTTTGAATAAACATTTTGGCTTTTTTTGAAGATGGGTACAACATTTGACACTTCCAGTCATCAGTAACATATTCTGATCTCCACAGCCTTTAAAAGATGACAGAGGACTGGCTATGGCATTGACCAGTTCTCTCAGCCCCCTTGGATACAGTCCATCAGGTCTCGTGGATGTGTATGGGTTGAGTTCAGTCCTTACCTACTGCTGGTATTTCTTCTTCCTGAACACCATTTCCAAGCATAGCACCTGGTGACACCTTGTTGGTAAAGACTGAAGCAAGGAAGGAATTGAGCCTTATCTGTGTCTCCTGTCACTAAATCACTTAAGCCATTCAGAAATGGTCCCACATTTCCTTTGTTCAGCCTTTTAATGCCGATACAGGTGTAGAAGCTCCTGTTGACCTTGACACCCCTGGCAAGCCTCAACTCGTGCTGAGCTTTGGCTTTCCTTGCACTATCCCCTGCTCCCACTCCTGTATGCTGTATTTTGTACATTTAACACAAGGTGCTAGTAATCAAGCATCACACAGTGGCATCTGCCTAGTAGTTGAAATTAAAAAAAATAAAAAAAAAAAATCAAGTTGCATCTTTATTTTACTCATGTTGTATCTGTTCTCTATACATTGTTGTTTTCCTTCATGCCTTCTTTATGCACTAATTGCTTAATATACATGATGTACATGTATGACCTGAAATGATTAATACCATTCTGTTCTGTTCTTGCTCTATCCATCTCTTTAAATGCTATATTTGGATGTTTTCTGGTCTCCACATCCTTTTCTGTAGTATACCGCAGATACCTTGTGTAGATAACCATTAGTCCTTTGATGAATTACAGGCATCTTACTCATTAATCTATTATCTAAGAGCTCATCAGTCACGGTTTTCAGCTCTTCATTACTTCAATAGCACAGCTGCAGTCATTACATTTCACATCTTTCAACACTTCAACCCTTGTTTTTGTGTATGTCTGGAACTTTGAGTGAAGTAGATGGGATTTTGGAAGTCTGGGACTTAGGCTGTAATGCACAAACCTAAAGGATGTTCCCTGTGATTATAGTTACAGACATCTATTACTTCTGGGGGTTGGGTGAGAAGCAACTTAGTGAGATTCCACTGTTCAATGCTTGTTCCCCCTGAGCAGTGTTTTGAAATTATAGTTCATCCCATGATATGCATTTCCACTCCTGAAATCTAGTTGTGTATTTCACATGAATTTTTCGAGCTTAATTTGGATTTATTCCTTCCTGGGTGTCAGAAAGAATGGAATTACACTCCTCTGGAAGCATACTGCATTCATTTTTTCTCATCTTGCTATCCTTGCATCAATATACAAATAAAATAGCCTTTGAAAAAATGTACCTTTATCAATGACGTATTTGACTTTTCTAAGAATTCTGCTCAGCTGAATAATGTCACAATTCAGTCTGCTATAGTAAAAGCATCACAATAAATTTTCATCCATTCAATAATGTGGCAGTTTTCTCAAATTTCATAAGACATCAGTTAAGCCATAATTAAACCATCATGAATGCCTTCTACTTCCAATCTGTCCTCTTCTCAAACAAATCACCCCTCATAATTAATTGAGAGAAATGACGGAAACAGAATACTGTAAACTACTTGAAAACATATTTCGACACCTAACACAACCACAAAAATAATGCTTTTCCAACAGCATTCCTTTCAGAATCATGTTAACGGGCAATGAAGAAATGCTTAAATTATAGCAAAGCATGGTAGCATGACAGTATCCATATTTTAATGTTCTGAGTTTTTCAGGCTCTCCCAGACCATTTGTAATAAAGTAAATCTTTTCATTGCTGTCACATCACTCCTGCCTCATTTTAAATCCTATTCTCATCCTTTTCCTTATGCTATGTAGGCAGAAGATAATCTCATTTTATTTGGTAAACCTCTAGGTTTTGTTTAGTAAAACTGAAGGATGAGTTCTTAATGACAGGAAGCAAAATATGTGAGCTCTAGATAATCCCATTTGTTGAGAGTCTGTGAAGGAGGTTAATGCATTTTTGTAGGATTTTCCCAGTATTTGGTTTATTATGTTTGCAGCTAACACTGCTCCTTACCTCCTTTCTCTTATCTCTTTAGGCAAAGCCTGTGAGACTTCTTTCCATGCCACCATTCGTTAAGTGATGTACTGATTTATCTTCATTGATCTCACTGCACAGTGTTTAAGAAATTGATGTTGCCATTCAGCAACAGGGCACACTCTAGTTCTTCCTCAAGTCAATACAAAATGGGTCACACCTTGAATCACCCCTCTCCATACTGAATAGTTTTCAGTGTCAGTCAAGGACAATAGAGTGTTTGGTCAAAGTAGAGGATCCTTTTAAGTTTAGCAGCCTGTATTAAAAATAAATAAATAAAGAAGTTATTGCTGATTGATGAGGGGAGAGGCTTGGAACTGACTTTGTTAAAAGCATTTTCCAAGGTGGCTTGTAGGAGTGAGCAGAGTGAAGATGCAGTGGCAGTGAACATAGCTGACTCCAATGTCACCTGTACTTCTAATGGAAGCACATGCAACTTGCAAGCCATGCTGTGAGCTACAGGAGCACAGTCTTGGCATCAAAGCATCTCATAAATAGATACATGGTCTACAGAGGGTGATACAAGGTGCTTAACTTAGTCACATAAATTCTGCATACAGTAAATGGAAGTACCTTGTAGAGATTTCAGTTTTGTTGTGCTAGGCAGAGGGTTTAGCTAGATACATCCTTAATGGAGCTCCTTTACAGAGCACAGCAACACCTTAGAGGTGGATTAGATTGAATCAGTCTGCCCTGGATTTAGCTCAGAGGAAAAATTGAATGCAGGCATATGCCTGAATTCTTATTCTTGCTGAAAACTTGGCTTTGGTCTCTGTATTAGGTATCAGCTCTTCTGGGAACTTCAGAGCAAAGCTGTACAAGTGAGGACAGGTTCTTAATTACTTACTAGGCAGCAATCTCTGCTTAAAATGTAAGAGGAAGAGATGGTGGTTATGACAGTATCCTTACATTTTGCAAAATATCCTGGCAGGTGCATGTCCTTTTTCCCATATTATTGCTGTTTCAGTCATAGTCTGCCTAGAACCACTGACAACAGCCATGATAGCACATTGGCAGCTGAATCCCTGAGCCCCCAGTCAAGAGGTTCCCACCAACTTCTTCCTTCCAAACTTTAACATTCCTTACCCCTCGGCCACACTGCCCTTTCAAGGGAATGAGTGAAAAATGTTTTTTTTTTTCCACAAATGACAGTCCTGTGAACTTTCACTTTATGAAAATGAGAGTGTTCTGTCTTTGAATCCCTTCAGTCTGCTGAGAGAACTGAATTTATATCTACTCAGTCAATGGTGCGGGAAAACCTTGAATCTCCCATACCCAAGTGAGTCTCTAGCCACTAGTCTACTAGAAAAAGGTAAATATCACAGCTGCGTTTTTGAATGGAAATAGTCTTCTTTTTTTTTTTTTTTTTTCTCCTGAATTTGTATATGCTTTTTATATGCTTTGTATATGCTTTATTAAGCATGTTCACAGCATAATAAGATTGAGCCCTGCAGGGATTAAATGCAGCTTGGATATTTCTCTGCCTTAAATGTGAATTCCACAAATGTTTAAACGAGAGAGAGAGAGAGAGAGAGAGAGACATACTGGGTCTACTAAAGGTAGTAGGAACTCTGATTTTTTCAGGAAGACATTGGTGCTTAAAATCCATCTAGGTCTATTTTAGGCATCAAAACCAGTCAGTCTGAATCTTACTCTCAGCTTTGACTAACTAAAAGTGTCCAGAAAGTTTTGTCATAGGCTGTATTCAGTACTCTTTTACCCTGTTGAACTTGAAGGAACTATCAAAGAGGTAACATTAGAAATGGCTCTGATTTTCAGGATCATCTGAAGCTTTCTGAATAGTGATCATCAAGAAACTCCAAGGCAATTACAATCACAGTCAAATCTATATCTAAAACAAATCATATGCCAGCCTGGATTTTCATGGGGTTGTATAGTCTCAGAGCTGCCATTTTCTCCCAAAGAGACCATTAAAGTAACAAGCCATTTTAAAGACAATATCAATGATTAGCAAAGAAAATATCATAGTTGATTTGTGAGCCACATTCATTTTAATGAATTCATTTCACTCCATAATGGGAGTTCCAGCTGCTGAAATGTGTTATGTTGGACATAGCTTTATCTCACCAACAAAATTATATGATTTCTTAAAACATGTTACTGTGGCATAATTCCTTGGTTATGACTATATAATCCAGATAATCTCATAGCCCAGTTTGCAGTCAGAGCCTTGATTGCTCACACCATACTGCTAATTTACTTCCATACTCTCTTTTGGAGTAAAGTACCTGGTTGCCTCCAAGACCAAATATGGATATGTTATTTTAGGACAGTTCACTCCAGAGATTTCTCTGGGCAGTATGGATAAGACATCCCTGGATTTGTTTCTCTTTGTATGCCACAGTCTTGCAACCCTATCCTAGCAGGCTTCCAATCTCAGAGATCCCTATATGCCCTCACACCCTCCATGTTCAGGACGTGAAATGCTATTCTGGTACCATGCTATAAAACTCAGTCTGTGAAGCTACAACATGCCATTAACATTACTTCAGTCACTTTGAACAGGAAGAATACCACATTCATAAAATAATGGTCTCTAAAGGTCATAGGATGTGACGGGCTCAAAGCAGACCTGATCCTAGTGCTAAGCAGTGTGGATGGTGTGTGCTACAGGGGATTAGCCTTGAACAGTGAGGTTGCAAACCAGCTGGCAGTATTAAACACTGGTGTAGCTATGTCTAACTGCTTAAATGTAGAGTAATACTAAGGCAAAGGCACAAGCATCTTTTTATAATTAGCTTCCATTTAGAAAAATATTCAGATTCAAAAAGATCTTCAAGACAAATGTCTCAGTCTAGAGAAGCATACATCTGGGTTATGCTGATTCAGAAATGTCAGGGTAAATTTTACATAGATGTCACAAATTATAAGAGCTTCCATCTACCAGTGCAATTATTGCACATACGCGCAGTGCTTTCTGTTCAATCTCTTGTTTTGTGAGGACCAGTTTCATGGCATTTGTAGTAAAGAAGTGGTGTTGTTTCTGATCTTGCTTCTCTTTAAAATTCCACAGACCTTGCAAAAGACCCAGCTGTTGCTTTAAAATGCAGATAAGTAGGACACTATGCCACTCGTGGGTGCTGTCATTACAGACCCATGTTACTGTTTTCTGTCAGCTAGAAGTTAATCACTTCATTTTTTATCCTGTCAATCATTTAGCAACAGACGAACAAAGATATCTTTAGGAAACAGTGGCATCTTTTTTCTCCAAGGCACTTTTTGCATGAACATTATGATGATATTTCTCTTATTTAGTTTATTATGAGGTATAAACATACAAACATATTTCTTAAAACTTTTCTTTAGAAGTTGCTGCTTCAGCATTTACTTGACATCCAATTTAATAGTTTATTTTCTCTGAAAATGCAAACGTTTTGACTAATGAGGTTTGAGAAACAGTTTCCAGGAAATTACCGTTCTACTCATGTTTTTTACCCAAAGGCAAAAGGAGCTAGATTTTTAGTGGAAGATTCTCACTAAAACTGAGGAATACTTGGATTAACTGCATAAAGAAATATGGTGCTGTATGAGGACACTGCATGTATTCAATAGTATGATTAAAATATAAATATTACTATGCTAGGTTTGAAAGATGTGCATGCACTTGCTATCTTGCAAACCTGAACATATATAGGTACTTTTAAAATTATTGCATTTTGTATTTTACCAGTAAAATTCTGTAAAAATGAATTCATAGATTTTCATGAAAACAATGAATCAGTCAAAAAAAATGTGTTTTGGGAAGATTGTTCAATGCCCTTAAATCTTCAGTGGGTTTTTAATCCTTGTATTCAGTTCAGTTGTCCACTGATACTCAATACTGGAAAACCCGATGATTCCCTGAAATAGTATTCTGTAAATTAATTTCAACTATTTTGATTTCTAAACCTTAATAACTGCACCAAGATTTTAAAATCAGAATCATCCCTTTATACATAGCTATCAGAAGAAAGGAAATGGTCTTATCTAAAATAAATGTTTAGATAAGAACATAAAAATAGTCATGTCTGTCTCTTAATTAGGACTTTTCATAGCTCGAAGCTTTCTCAGACAGAAAGACTATGTAAAGAAGCAGAGATATGTACAGTAACTTACATAGCCTGGAGAAAATTGTTAGCCTTAGGAGTGAGTCCAGCTTTTTTCTGGGTCCCACTCTAATGCAGTGTTTATGGGCAGCTGCATCAAGTATGTGCAAGTGTGCAAATGGAATTTCAGCTTGAATTCCTTAGTTGGTTTCCACAGCTAGGGCAGAACATAAACAAAAAAATTGTCTTTCAAGCAGGTCATCGTGAGCCAAATGACTATTGTTTCAGGTTATACAGATCAAAAAACAAATCCCAGCGGTGCATGATGAACACATGAAGGTGAACATGACCACCAATTTTGGCTGGACTTAAGGTCCTTCACACCCATTATTCTGTATCTAATAGTATCTGATAGCTGATGCTCTGAAACTATAAAATTAGCACTTGATTTTTTTTTTCTTCTTTGGAAGATTTTTTTTATGTCCATTTAATTTTTCAACCTCTGCTACACCCGCTGCTTAATTAAGTCTTGTATATTATCTGTTAGTGGTTAAATTGATACCTTCATTTTCTTGTTTTGTGAGAACAGTGAACAACAATATTCTCCTCTTCCCTCAAATTCATAATTTCTTAACTTTTATCATAGTCTTTGAAAAGGTCACCTTTTCAAAGTTGAGAAGTCCTCATCTGTATAATTTATTCCTATGAGAAGATTGTCCTTATGGGCCTCTCTGCTCCCTTTCTACCTTTGGCAGATCCTCTTCAGAATGAGGGGATCAGGACTGCTGGTAGTACCAGAGTGGGGGTATCCTTGTATGGTGGTATAATAACAATGATTTCTGTTTGGTTCTTTATTCATTTCTTCAAAACTTTAGGAACAAATTTGCCTTTTTCATGACTGCCAAGCATTGAATTCAAGTTTTCCTAGAACAATACTCAAAGTTGCCAACATTTCTTCCCCTGGGAGTAATTGTTTGGCTAGTGAACATCAGTATGAACATTTATCAAAGACCATGGGTGTTCACCATGTCTAACTTTGTATGTATTAATATTGAATTTCATCAAGTATTTTATCACCCAGTCACTTGATATTTTGACATCCTTTTGTAAGTCTTCTTGGTTAGTTTTTGGGTTTGCTATTGGGTTTGCTACCCTTGATACGTGTTTTCAGTAACTATTATTGCTTCATTTTTTGCTACCTTTTCTAGATCACTAATGGGAACAATTAGGAAGTTAATTATAAGCTTTCTGGAAATCCAGGTTTACTATGTCAGCTGGAAACTCCTAATCCATGGAGTTCTACCGCATCTTTAAAGAAGTTGAGTAGAGCTACCTGCTACTCAACTCAGACTTGATGTATTTGTGGTCTCCCTGTAAAAAACTGGCTTTTCATTTTACATTTCCTCATGTTTGAGTCATTCATATGGTCCTCGTAATTTATTGCAATTCACTTTATTGATTTGTTATTAAACTTTGTCTACTGAAACATCAAGTGCAAATTGCTCCATTGATTTGACAGATCTGAAAGGCTCTTCTGTGGGTTCATCCTTAAACTTATCCTGGAGTTGATTGTAAATAATTCATTTAGCTTTATTGCCATGGCCTTTTCTTTCCTGAGCTTTCTTATTACACCCCAATGCCCTGTGTAATTGCTATGGAGTATCTGAATGCTGCACAATCTTTACTGTACTGAAGTCCACCACTAAACCATACTACTAAGTTCTACATCTACACATTTCTTGAAGACCTCCATGGATGATGATTCAACCACATACCTGGGCAGCCTATTTAACACAACCTAGCATTTTTTACTTTATAACAGGTTTCAGGTTGCTGAAATAATCCTAATCGTGAAACAAAGGCTTCTATCAAGGAGACACTGGGTAGATCTGGTCAAAAATTATCTGATACAGTTTTGGGACTGACACATACATAGGATCTCCATGGCTCAACCGTAGCTCTCCCAGATCCCTGGGATGTCTAGCAGTCTGTGGGCTGCCTGTGCAACATCCTAGGTGCTGGGAATTGCTCTTCCCAAGGACTGACAGGTGAGGGCCATTAGCTCACTAACTCTCACAACAAACTGTCTGCAAACTGAAGAATTTGTCCTGATTCTCCTAAACCAGAAGTTCTCATAATTTATCACCTGCATATATTTGAAGTGTTTCTTTTTCCATCCAGATTGCTTTGTTCATTTTTTTAAACGCTGAAAACTTTCCACGTCCTTACTCCTGTCAGCACCAATCCAAGTTGTGCAGGCAGTTTCTATTTCCCACCTTCTATACCTATTTTCCTCTATAAAAGTGACACCAATTTGTTTTTGCAGCTATCCTGGCTCAGAATAAAGGTCCATCTAGCAAATTGTCCCTTCCTTAACAGTTGTTAGTAGCAGATGTTTAGGGAACATATAGGAGCAGGGCACATATGGTCAGATACTCACCCTGCTGTACACCGCAGCTTTCTCCAAAGAGAGAAAGCTCTTCCTCAGCCTTTAAATCATCCACAAAATTGCAATGCTCTTTTCATGTTGCAAGAGAATAAACAATAATTTCCTACAGTTTGCAAATGAAGTTACAAAATAATTTGCCCAGGCAAAAAAATCTTGTTGATGAAAATTTCAATTAACTTTGTCCACATGAAGTGAAAGAAATATACATTTTCAGTGAGAGACATTTGTTTGTTCACTTTCTTGCTTGTTTGTTTTTCCATAGATCCCTGAGATATCAAAATAAAATTAAAAAAAAAAAAAAAAAACTTGCTTTTGGGTCTCTATTCTGTTACTCTGTAGGACTCAAATAATTTTTGTACAAGCAAACACTAAATGACAGTGTAATTTACATTGCAGGATTTTCTGACAAATGTGTAGCTTCAATAGATGCTTACTTCTATTGAAATCACAAAGATTTCACCCTTTATGTTTAATTTACCCATCGCAGGCATTGACGACATGGCCACTTTACCATACTCTCTGGGCACTTTATAATACTCTCCTTAAGTATTCTTATTTTCCAAAGCAAAGTCAACTTCAAAATGGCATTAAGTTGCTCAGAGCCTTATCCAGATGAGTTTTTAATATCTCCCAGGGTTGCACAACCTCTCTGCACCACTTATACTAATGTTTACCATCCTCCTAGTGAGATTCTACCCTCTCTCACATGTTCAGATCAGCTCCAATAATGATATCTGAGTAGGGTGACTGTGGGCCAGACTCTTAGTACCACAGGGCCTGTGACATCAGGGACTGCAGTTTTAGAACAGTTCTCATCATACTTCCTATGGATTTCTCTACTAGGAGAGTGGGATTTGCTCCTCCTTCCTACTGTGGAAGCAAGAGCTAACCTCATGCTAACCTCATGCAGCTTCCTTAATGACAAGTTTGTTTTTGTTTGTTTATCTGTTTGTCGGTGGGTTTTTTTTGTTTGTTTGTTTGTTTTTAGAAAGGACTTTCCTGCCTTAAAGTGTGGAGGCCATCAACACCCTAATAAGAGGACATTTTTGGATTAGCCATGATGAAAACGCCACACAAAGACATGCATCTCTTGTACAAAGAGATGACCTCTTGTACAAAGAGATGTACAAAGACTGATCTCGTGTACAACTTTCCAAATCACAAAACCTTTTTTCAGAGGGCATTATTCAATGTTTTATGAAAGAGAGGAAAGATGCCAGTAAGTGAGGGAGGGAGTTACTGTTCGCTTATAGCTGCTGGAAACATAAGCTAGATTTTCATCATTCCTCTCTGTTTCCCATCTCCTGCACACACAAATCTATCATTAGGGTATATGAAGTTCTAGCTTCTGGCATGACAGAATTATTTGATTCAGACTTAAAAAGTGGTAGTAGTATATGAGGTTTACAAACTGAGTCTTACATCCTGAAATGATCTTTTTTTTTTTTTTTTTAATAAATTTTAAAGAAAATATTTGCCTATAACAGAATCACAGAATCAAAGAATGGCTGAGGTTGGAAGGGACTTCTGAAGATTATCCAGTCCAACCCCTCTACCGAGCAGAATCACCTAGAGCACGTTGCACAGGATGGCATCCAGGCAGGTTTTGAATATCTCCACAGAAGGAGACTCCACAACCTCTCTGGGCAACCTGTTCCAGTGCTCTGTCACCCTCACAGTAAAGAAGTGCCCCCTCATACTCAGCCAGAACCTCCTGTGCTTCAGTTTGTGCCCGTTGACTCTTGTCCTGTCACTGAGCACAACTGAAAAGAGACCAGCTCCATCCTCTCGACACCCTCCCCTCAGATATTTATACACATTGATGAGGTCTCCCCTCAGTCTTCTCTTTTCCAGGCTAAACAGGCCCAATTCTCTCAGCCTGTCCTCGTACAACAGGTGCTCCAGTCCTCTAATCATCTTCGTAGCCCTCCTCTGGACTTGCTCCAGTTCTTCTTGTACTGGGGAGCCCAGAACTGGACACAGTACTCCAGGTGAGGCCTCACCAGGGCTGAGCAGAGGGGGAGGATCACCTCCCTTGACCTGCTGGCAACACTCTTCTAAGTGCACCCCAGGATACCTTTGGCCTTCTTGGCCACCAGGGCACATTGCTGGCTCATGGTCAGCCTGTTGTCCGACAGAACTCCCAGGTCTCTCTCTGCATAGCTGCTCTCCAGCAGGTCACCCCACAGCCTGTAGTGGTGCTTGGGGGTCCCTAGTTGCAGGACCCTATGAGCAATATTAGGAAAGCAACTGATCTGTGAATTATTTTATATTACATACAATGTATCATGCCACAGATAAGTCTCAATACATAACTCAAGGTTTGTGTAATCCTCTTGAAATTGTTCAGATTACTTAAATGCTAAAGAAAATGTTTTTTTGTAGCTTGATATAAGAGAGTGCTATTATTATTACTTTGCCTAACTTAAGGACATGGCTTTTGATAAACCACCCCCATTTAAAGTTAATTGCTAAGTAGAAGTAGGGGTTAGTGTTAAATCTCTCTTCTGTAGAACAGAGGAATGGCTTAAAGTCAAAGTAAACTTAAAACAGTATAGGAGAAGAAAACAACTAATTTTCCTGTAAGATTTATTTTTATGCTTTTTTTTTTTTTTTTTTTAATTGCCACAAGGCTCATTTTAAATAAAGATATTAAAAGGCAAGGTCCCAGTTCTGTAGCTTAGTGTCCTTGCATAAATCAGGAATCACACACAAACAAAATGAGGAAATGTCATTACGGACAAACCATCAAAACTCTGAGCCTCGTTCATGGCAGCAGAAAGAATGGCTTATCCTAGGTCCTAGCACCATCCAAGAGCAAGGAATCAAAGAGCTTCTGTCACTGCACCAGGCCTTCATCCTATCAGCCTCAGAGCAGCTTAACACAAATTCTGTCAATCTTAAAGCTGCTTAGGGTAACATCTTCAAGGCAACTTAGCAATTCAGAGCTTAATCTTCATTGAAACTCAACAAAACCAAGGCTCAGATGTGTTTAATTTACCTTTAAAAATGGGATGTAGGAACTTCTGATGTTACCTTTAATCCTGCTGGGTTTTTAGTGCATGAGAGCCAGGGCTCCCAGGAAAGCAGGTTGTGGGGAATGCAGTGGAGTGAGTGATGAGCTGCAAGGAGCTCACATCAGCATGGGCTTAATTTCATATTTAAAAGACAGAAGCTAAGAAGTTTATCATCATCCCCTTGCAACTTTGTTTAATAAATGTTAAAGTACATATCGTTACTGTTAAATATTTTTGATAACAGTGGTTGATGAGCACTTCTTTCTTCAAAGTTCATAAACTTCAAAGTTTCTAAAGAGCATTGACAACCCCACACAGAGTAAAACCACCAAACATAACATTAACAAGAAGAAATAATCACGGAGTTTTGACATTTAAGAGGTAGCATCAAAGACTACCATTATTTGCTCTTTTTGTTTATTTCTGCTTTTGAATATGCTCACATCATATTTTTAAGCCCATGAGAAGGGAATACTAATGAAAACTGTACTTACAAAGTATTCATTTGACTTGAGGAAATGAGGTTTATAGAAAACATCATCTACCAGGAAAACCATACAACCCAATCATATAGTAAACCTTACTGGGATAAACCTCCTTTGGATAGGTAAAGGATGACAGATAATAGCTCATAGAATCCACAGAATGGGCTGAGAAAATAGTACATCTCTTCTAATCACTCCTGCTCTTTCAGGCAAACTGCTATTTCTCTGTTATTTCTGTTGCTGTTTAGAAGGTCTTGGCTGAGTTCAGCTCTGGCCTTCGGCATTGTTCCATATCTATTGATTTGTATAGGGTTATAGCTTCACAAACTGAAGCCTTTAGAGTTTTCAAGTTTGGCCTTATGAAGCACAGGTTATGTAGAGTTTTCTGACCTTTGTGCTATAAAAACACAGCTTTAGTAGTCTTTGGTTGCATGTGGATCTTTAGAAAATCGCCCTTCTTTAAAAGAGACAAAGTCAAAAACAGGAATGCACTGCATTGCTTCCTGTTGAAGTCAGTGTGCTAAAACAAAAAGGACTCTATCAGCAACCTCCCACTGATTGAGTAAATTCTTAATGAGCTCTTCAAGTTCTGGCCTAGAGACAAAAGGATTTTATGATTTCTAAAATAGTTGCATCCTGTAGAGTTTATGGATTTAGCACATTTCTCCACATTTGGCAGAAAAATTAATCTCCATAACAATTTTGATTGGCTTTGTCAATCTATGTTGTAGTTCCCATATGCAGGTGACACCTCGTTATTTGAGAAGAACCAGACAGCTGACAGAATAAGAATGCAAATTCATCTTCTGAGTCTTTTGTTCTTAAAGGAGAACATTCAAGTTCAAGCAGAAGCCATTACTAAGAAGGAGCCATTGCAAACAAACATCTTGACTTTTCCAAAATGTCCTCTCTCCTCGGAGACAAAGCAGCCATAGATTCTATGATTCTATGGCATTGCTAGTTGGTTGAGGGAAGTGATTGTCCCACTCTCCTCTGCGCTGGTGCAGCCTCACCTTGAGTACTGTGTGCAGTTCTGGGCACCGCACTACAGAAAGGACATTAAACTGTTGGAGAGTGTCCAGAGGAGGGCGACAAAGATGGGGAAGGGCCTAGAGGGGAAGACATGTGAGGAGTGACTGAGATCACTGGGCCTGTTCAGCCTGGAGAAGAGGAGGCTGAGGGGGGACCTCATTGCAGTCTACAACTTCCTCACGAGGGGGAGTGGAGAGGCAGGGGACCTATTCTCCATTATCACCAGTGACAGGACCTGCAGGAACGGTGTTAAGCTGAGGCAGGGGAAGTTTAGGCTGGACATCAGGAAGAGGTTCTTCACCGAGAGGGTGGTCGCACACTGGAACAGGCTCCCCAGTGAAGTAGTCACTGCACCAAGCCTGTCTGAATTTAAGAAGTAATTGGACTGTGCACTTAGTCACATGGTCTAAAATTTTGGGCAGACCTGTGCGGTGCCAGGAGTTGGACTTGATGATCCTTATGGGTCCCTTCCAACTTGGGATATTCTATGATTCTATGATTCTAGCCAATGTTCTGTCTTGTTAATACTTTCTCCTGGCTTTGCCTGTTTACACTTTTTTAATAGCTAGAGAACAATTCTTTTTCAAAAGTAGTCTGTCAAGGTTGCAGTGCACAAACAGGTTTATTATGACATGATCAAAAGAGCACTATCATGGTAGAGAAGTCTGAATACTTCAACTTTTTACATCTCTTGCACAGAAATAAGTAAGAATATTCTGTCTGACAACATTCCAGTATTACATACTGATTTCTGATATAATAATAATATCCCATTTTACTGCCACAATTGTCTGCATTTTGGCTGGTGGGGTGTTTTTCAGTACTAGAGTCATTCTGCTAAGACGAGGTCATACCACTCTCTTTGTATTTATTATGCTCAAATTATACAAATCATAAATGTGGATCATTTTTCCATAGAAAGACTTCTTATTTTAGTTCTCCAGATGTCTAATATCCTTGTCCAAAAAAACAAAGAAGTCATCATATATCTAGCTGGTGGTAATAATTATGTTATCAGTAGGGTTCTTTCCTGTGCTGAAAATTTCCTTTTGATTATAACCTAGTGGAAATACAATGAATTCTGTGGGCAGCCTGGCCACAATGTAATTTTAAAAGCTTCTAATGGACATGGGGTCATGATTAGGTCTGGGAGAAAGCAATTGCAAGCTACAGGGTGTCTGAGACAACTACCTAAAAAAACAACTACCCAAAGCAGAACCTTGAGAGCTATTGTAATACCGAGAGATATCATAAACTAGTTATTTAAAAAAATAATAATAATAAATAAATAAATTCAGTGCTTTTATACAGTGTATTCTGTATTAGGAAGAAGTCACATTTGGGAGCAGGGAGGGAGGGAATGGCTACAAGCAGGGCTGCACACACAGTGCCAGTGTTTTGGTCTTATCGTCTCTGAAGGAAACATTTTATTTTATTTTATTTTCCCTGGGAAAAAAAAAAAAAAGAATGAGTATTTTCAGGCAGGAAATAAGTTACCATTTCTTTAAAACTAAGAATCATGGAACTCTTTGGCTCCTGTGTCAAACTGTGCAACCCACAGGTTGCAATTTCAGGTGAATTACCCAGTAGTTTAAAGTATCCCTGATTTGACACCCAGTCACTTTTCTTTTTCTTTCTGGCTATGGATAATCTTAAATGTCACAACACAGGAATCTGTGCTGCAAAACTGTATGGGTTCCTCAGACAAAAATCTGAGAAAAAACAAATCCATGAAGAAGCACTTGCAAATTTCACATCATTTTGATGCATAATCCTCAGGCCAGGTCAAGGTCAGTCAGAAATGATTGCATTTCTTTAAAATAATCCCTCAGGACAAACCTAACCTAAGTTTTCCATTTTGTTGTGTAATTCAAAACTCACTCACAAGTTTGGGGCTTCATAATGAAATTTCACACAGTTCCCAAAGTACTCCTCAAACAATATGTTATTGCAGATCTTCTCTGGAATTTTTCAAAATACCGTTGCCTAAATACATTAACAATACATTGAGTACAATGTAAGTGAATTTAAAAACATCTACATTTATCAGAAATGCGACTGAAAAAAAAATATGGTAAGGGTCAAGGAATATGCTTGCAGTTTAATGCTAGTTTCAGATTTTTGCAAATCAAATGGGAATTCTGTTTGGCCCCTTTATGCCCTGTAAAATGTTGAAGAAATGAGAAGCAGAGAACATGAAAGAGCTTCATTTTCTTGGGTTACCTTTCAAGTCCTTCTAGAAGAGCTGGAAGGCAGGTAAGTCTGGAAGCAACATGAATTCTGTCTATGTCCATGGCTTAAAAGCTAAAGCTGCTGGTCCTTCCTCACAGTGGGCTGTCACCTGTGCTGCATTTCCTAGAACAGCCTGGAATTGTTCATCAGATCCACTGTCCCCATGCAGTGTGTTGTGATGGGCACACAGACTATTCAGCAAATGAGCTAAAGACAAGGAACATGATCAGTCATCCTTCCTGCCACTGATGAAGTCAAAAGCTTCAAAACCTCTCTAATAACATGAGTCCCTGAGGCTCTGACAGGCAGCTTCCTGAAGTGATCAGTGATGCTTCACACCTCTAGCTTCTGAGTTTCATATCTGAGACTTCTGTTTTCCTTCCTAAACCCCACCGATCTTGGCTGTGACATGGCACAATGCTAGAGATTGTGCCATTGACAGAACATTGTGTGCTGTTGCACAGCAAGAGCATGAAAGTATAGCATACATTCATTGATTGACATATTTTTAGAG
Source organism: Anser brachyrhynchus (assembly GCF_964034855.1). NCBI lineage: Eukaryota > Metazoa > Chordata > Aves > Anseriformes > Anatidae > Anser > Anser brachyrhynchus. The sequence goes on along the minus strand of NC_137694.1, from coordinate 205,417,923 downwards.
GGGTTTAGACTTCTGAAAGCATTGACTTAGAGCTTTTCAGTGTAGAAGAACCCATTGCCTGGAGAGAACACAAGAACTAGCAAAACACCCAAATAAGCCCATCAAGACAAACAAGCACTGCTTGTAGGAGCTGATATTAAGGATCATGGTAGGATCTGCAAAATGAACAAAATATTCCCCAATGGCAGACAAATGGCAGTCCTCTTTCCTGATGTAAATACAGGAAGAAAGTATCTCCCTTCTCCTAGTGAAATCTTTCTGGAACTAATGCTACTGTCTCCAAACCTCTTTTCATTGAAGTCTGTGGCAAAGCTCTCTACCAAATTCCCACTAGGAGCAAAATGATAAAGAATGGCTTGGAGTGAATAGAGAAACTGCTGAATGAAGTAAAGAAATAGCATGGCAGCAAATGGAAGGGGCTTGGATGTAAATGTATGATAAGATTTGGAATAGTGAAGTGCCTGAAGGGCAGCCCCAGTCCCACAGGCTCTCCATCAGTGAAAGCTTAGACCTACCAGCTACATTAACACCCCAAACTCCACGTGCCTGGGAGCATCCTCCAGACTTATGGCCCACCACTGCAGCCCCATCCCTTCCTTTACGCCCTACTGCCCACCACATAAGGGAGATGTATCCAAACTGTTGCTGGGAACAATCCCTAGCCCATGCTGACTTCCAAAGAGCACTTAGAAACCATGCTGCAGTGCCCTAGCATGGTTTAATATAATAGCACACATGCTGCTGACACTTGTTCCTCTCAGACCAACTACAGTAATTAAGGTTGAGGGGATCAGCTTCATGATGCAACATCATTAAAACAGGAAATACTCATAGGAAAGAAACAAACAAACACACAACAAAACAGGAATCACAGTTTCTTCAGTCAAAGGTCTGAGACAAACATTCAGATTTTTTTGTTTGTTTGTTTGTTTTTTGAAACCACACTGTCGTAGTATACTTTTAATGAAAGGTGTTCTTCAAAACAGTCCACTCCCACCCTTTCAGAGGTGACAATGTGTGACTGGATCATTTCTAGCACAGGGGCTGCTCTGGCAGCCTGCAGGCATTGAAAGCAGCACCTCAGAGCTTCCCAAGCTCACGTGGAGAGAGCAACCCTTCAGAACGATCTACACATAAGATTCACCTGTTCAGCTTCTCCAGATGAAAGCAAACCTGGGAGAAGAAGGTGGAAGCCTTTATTGACATGCTACTAAGTGAAAATTTAACCCTTCTAATAACATCTTAATTGTACTGCAATGGCTGTTTCTATCACAACACTGCTGTGCTCTCCGTTGTAGCTATAGCAATGAATTACACTAGGGTTTCTTTCATTTTGCTTTAATGTTTTCTTCAAGCTGAGCCTGCAAGTGAGTGGAAATACATCTATTACTGAGAGTGCAGAAAAGACAGCAAAAAAACTTGGGGTCAAATTCTGACTCCGGTACTGAATTACTGTATAAAACCAGGAAAATTATTAAATCTCTGTGTGTTGAATTTCCCCATTGGTTAAAAAAAAAAAAAAACAAAAAATGGGGGGGGGGGCACATAAGACAGATGTCAAGAAGAGGAAGAATAATGTATCTCTCCCTAATGATAATGTTATGAAGTCTGATGTCTGAGAATCTCTGCTGAGGAAATTTTCAGAGAAAATGGTGATATCCTTAACTCATGTAAATGCAGATATGCTAGCAGATTGCAGAAGAGTTAGGGCTGTTTACAGAAACTGAAAATCTCTCCTGCTAAATGTTGTTGTCATTTCATAATCAAGTAAATGGCAAAGAGCAGCCTGTAAATTTATGTGCAAACTCCCATCTGTGCCAGAAGAAGAAAGTAATTTCAAAGATGCAAATAAAGCTGCCACACAGTACCTGAACTGTATCACATTGAGATTACTAGCTATGGTACAGTGATATGGGAGATATGTTTTTTTTTGCACTGAACATACAGGGGCATTCAGCAAAATATATTGCTGTGCTTTGAATGCATTAATATCCCTTGCCATGTCAGGAAGATCATGAAGACTACTTACAAACGGTGTTTAAAACCTCAGATGAGGAATCTCAGTTTCTCTGTTAAATTCCCTTTTGTGCCACAGGCTTAGCAAGACCACTTACTCTTTCTGTACCTTTTCATTTTTGAAATGCTGGTAACAATACGGGCATGGTGGGTGCCAGTAGGCTGCAATGCATCGGATTGGACCATGAATTGATTTGCTATTTCCATAAATCTAATATAAGTTCTCCTATGCCAAATATTTATAACTCCAGATGCAAGAAGAGGTATTATTAGAATAGAAATCAGAATATGAGGAAACACTTCCTTACCATGAGAGTGACCAAGCACTGGCACAGGTTGCCCAGAGAGGTTTTCGAGTCTCCTTCTCTGGAGATATTCAAAACCATCCTGGATGCCATCATGCGTAACGTGCACTAGGTGACCCTGCTTGGCGGGGTGGGGGGCTAGACCAGGTGATCTCCAGAGGTCCCTTCCAACCTCAGCCAGCTAGACCAGGTGATCTCCAGAGGTCCCTTCCAACCTCAGCCAATCTGTAATTCTGTAAATTTACTATGCAATGCAGCTTAGCTTTTCAACATACCTCAGATGCTAAAGTGTTTACGCTAAATTGAAAAAAAAAAGTCCCCATTTTAGTGGTCTTCACTGTTGTGTAGACACCTCACTGCACATTTGGTAGTGTACTGCGTCTTGGCACTGACCGTATTTTCATTTCAAACAAATTTTCAGCAAGGAATTTTGATGCTGTTGTGAAATGCTTGTCTCAAGTTTTACACTGAAGTAGGTTCCTAAAAATTATTAAGAAGCAACCAAGCACAAAAATAAAACCTGTTAGGTTCTTTCCAAATTACTTTTTGGATTAGCTAGTGCAATGATCACTTCTGAAGTCTGGAATAATGTCAGGGACTCATATAATCTTGAATATTTCTGATAACCAGCATGTTCTAAATGTTTGCACCTTCTGTTTCACTTCTCAGGACTGTGCTTCTTAATTTTCTACAAGCAGGAGACATTCACAACGAAGACAGCAGCAATATATAGCACTCAAACAGCACTTTTTGATTTCAAAATGTTGTACAAATATTAAGTAGTTTTCCCCAAACTCAAGCAAAAAACTTGGAACCGAGAAAAAAAAAAAGTCGTTAATGGAAATGCGGCACATATCCTTTAAAGCTTTGGTAATCGCACCCATTCTTATTGTTATTTTTCTAATAAGGGAATTAAGATGACCAAATCACAAGTTCAACACATTTGTTTGAATTGTTTTCAGCAAACTCTGTTTCCTATTTCAGTGTTTTATACACACTTCACAGTAATCACTGGTCTTTCTATATTTGTAACCTAAAAATATGTCATCTATCCTGTGTAACCCAGGTTCCTATTTGTGAAATGCACTATCCAGAAGATACTGAACAGAAATTTTTCTGATGCTGATGTGGCCTAACAGTGGCCTAACATCGGAGATGGCTATGAAATGAAAGTTAAATAATTTAAACTGATTTCCTTTGTCATAAAGAATAACTATATCAGTTCAACAGTATACTTAATCAGCTGACTGGGAAAAAGGAGCCTTGTAGAGCTCTTGGTTCTGTCCTACGTGATCCAAAAAGGGCTGAACGGTGGATGCAAGTAGCTGGCTGAGGACTTAAACACCTAAAGGAAGAACTCCTCTTTAAGATGTGCTTTTGTCAGCTGTGGAGAAACGAAAAAAAAAAAAAAAAAGAAGAAAAAAGAAAAAAAAGAGAGAGAGAAGCTGTTACTATCCATGCTTCTCAGATATGCACCATTAGAAAACTGTAAGGTTATTTGAGGTCATTATTATTTAAAATCGCAGTAAAAGACACTAAAAATGAGTTACAGCAACCCATGAATAAGCAGGCAGCATTTAGGCATGTTAGCATGCTCAGCAAGCTCGTTAGCTCTGCTAATCTGTATCTCCAGTATCTACCCTGTGTGCTTGTATTGTGAGGAGATACCTTTAACTTTTCAGGGAAAAATGCATGGGTCTGTATGGGGTAAATCCTGGTCTGAATAACACTTCTTGGTGCTTCTTTCAGATATCTTCATCTCTCAGAGAAGTATGATGTGTGCTCCTTGGTAGGATGGGTCTTTTATATAGGACTGGGCTGCTTATGTTCTCTCCATAATATTCTGCAAAGACACTAATGCATTTCAGCCTTTCTTCTGATATTCCCCATGACACGGCAGAACCTATCTTGTATGTTATCTGGCTGAAGAAGCCAGAGAGACTTTGCTGAGAGCTGGACTTTCATAGAATCATAGGATAGTTGGGGTTGGAAGGAGCCTTAAAGCCCATCCAGTTCCAACCCCCTGCCATGGGCAGGGACACCTCCCACAGACCAGGTTGCTCAAAGCCCCATCCAGCCTGGCCTTGAACACTTCCAGGGATGGGGCATCCACAGCTTCTCTGGGCAGCCTGGGTTAGGGCCTCACCACCCTCTAAGTAACAAATTTCGTCCTCATATCTAATCTGAACCTACCCTCTTTTACTTTAAAGCCATTACCCTTTGTCCTACCACTACATGCAAAAAGTCCCTCTCTAGCTTTCTTGTAGGTCCCCTTTAGGTACTAGAAGGCCTGTCTGTGGTCTTCCCGGAGCCTTCTCTTCTCCAGGCTGAACAACCCCAACTCCCTTAGCCTGTCTTCACAGGAGAGGTGCTGCAGCCCCTTGATCATCTTCATAGCCCTCCTCTGGACTCATTCTAATACTACCATGTTCTTCTTGTGTGAGGGTCCCAGAGCTGAATGAAGGGTTCCAGGTGGGATGTCACAAGAGCAGAACAGAGCAGGGGGGGACAATACCCTCCCTCACCCTGCTGGCCACGCTGCTTTTGATGCAGCCCAGGGTATGGTTGGCTTTCTGGGCTGCAAGCACGCATTGCCAGCTCATGTCGAGCTTCTGGCCAACCAACACCCCCAAGGTCCTTCTCCTCAGGGCTGCTCTCTGTCCATTGTCTGCCCAGCTTGTGTTTGTGCTTGGGATTGCCCCGGCCTAGATACAGCACCTTGCACTTGCCCCTGTTGAACCTCATGAGGTTGGCACAGGCCCACCTCTCAAGTCTGTCCAGGTCCTTCTGGATGCCATCCATTCCCTCCAGCATGTTGACTGCCGCACACAGCTTGGTGTCATCAGCAAACTTACTGAGGGTGCACATGCATGTAACAGTGTCTAGAACGAAGAACTCAATTTGTTCTATAGCTGGGCCAACTGCCTACTTGTAAAAGTATGTTTTACAGAACTACGAATGATTTCTAAGTTGTAAGCTTAAACACATTTATGTTATAAACTTAAACCTGTCTGTTAATTTGAAATGTTTGTGAAAGAGCACTGAAGTCAGCTCTTGTATCATTTTCATCTAGTAATGGAGTAATCAGCATCTGTAGAGCATGCAGCTACGAATCCTTCACTCTCTGAAAAGTTTGCTTGAAAATTCTCATCTATCTGTAATCTCATTTTAATTATCATTACACATGATTACTCCAATCAAAGTAAGTCAGTGGCAAACATTGCATTCTGCATTCACCGTTAATGTCAACGAGCACGATGGCAGTCTGTGATGTTAAGTTCTGCTCTAAGGTGAAAATGTCTGTTCAAGGACAAAGAACACTGCTCTGATTTCTTTCTCCTCCTTAGCTTTTCAACACACCCTTTACCTTAGAACTTTCAAAATATTGAGCATTCCAATTTGGCATGCAGTTTACCTCTGGGATGTGACAGTCTTGCTTATTCTCTGCAGTGGAAAATATTGTCATTTGTTTTGAGTGATTTAATTGTGTGTGGATTCAGGATTGTAACATCTTCCCAGTATTCAGCATGGCAGCCAACTCTGTGGTCAGGCTTTTGAGATGTTGATAGGCTTCCATGGCAAGGAACACAATTACTCAGTGAATTTCTCAGATGATGGCTCTTTAATACGGTGATAAAATTTAGAGCGTTGAATGCTGATAAGAGCAATACCAACAGAATGATATGCTGTAAGTTTGTTTGTAGGTGCACTGCCATTTCTTCAGATATTGGGTGTCATTAATTGATTAAGGAGAAGCAGCTGATGGTGCATAGCTGCCTCTTCATCATTTGACCTCATAGAAAGCCTTATTTGAGACGGCAGCAGATAATCTGCTACTGATAAGAATCCTTCACGAAAGTAAATTTTTACTAAGATATAGCCAAGTTTTTAAAGGATTTCCACTGCTAAGCCATTAAAAATTTTCAGATGTTACTTTCATTCCAAGAACATTTATCAAGAAAGGCACAAGCTCATCCAAGCTCATGGATTATATAAAGTTCAGCAGGATTAGTTATTGTCTTCATCCTCAGAGAAAGGAATTATCTGGGCTTTTCTGAAGCTGTTAGACTGTAAACTCTTTAAGAGAGGGCATATTCCAACCAGCATTTTTTTCTCTTCTTGAAGCAGACCCTTCATGCAGAATGAGTGCGTATGAGACCTTTTGAATGATTTTGGTTGCGTAGTTACATAGTTACAACTCCAGTAACTTTTTTTTTTTTTTAATAAGTTCTCCTCATTATGAGAGGTAGCCTTGAGTGTTTTAATTTTACCCGTAAAGCTGTTATAATCATTCTCTGCAATTACACTACAATGCATAACAATTAATTATATCAAATCCTTCTCACAGATGTGTTTACCAGTGAAGAGATTACTTCAACTTTATTTCTGACAATAAAGAGTTGGTCTTATTATGTCCCTCTTGGGATTTTACTCATCTATCCTTTCTGTAGTTAGGATTATAACCATATTATTTACCCTACAGGAAAATAAACATCAGTTCTTGTCAGGCACACGTTCTTTAAACTGTATTTTGTATAGGAAAAAATATTCCTAATATATCTTCTCCTGTAAGAAACCAAGATCTAGGTTTTTAGCTGGGTGACTTCAGCTAGCCACCTGCACTCACATACAGCCTTTCTGGGATTCATGTCCAGGGCCTTTTGATGGGAAATAGGGAGTATGTTGACCCCAGGGATTGCTGGTGGAGGTGCAGGGCGTAGGCCTGGATGAGGCTGAGGATTGTTTTCACTGTAGTTTGGTAATATAGAGCTCAGTGCAGACTGAAGGTCTTTCTCAGGATCTGGTTGAATACTTTGGCAATTAGTTCATGCTGAATTACTCCCAGCCACAGTTTAACAACCAGGTATATTAAAGATAGCTCTCCATTTCTGCTTTGGAGTCCATATACAGATATTAATATATGTCCTATATATAGGACTATTGCATAAGCATACCCAGAGCAGAGGTCCACTTTAAACTGGTGGAAAACCTCATCAACATCAAAGAAAGCAGCCAGAGCTACCTGGGCAAGTTGTGCTGCACTGGGGGACTGGATGTGGACAGAGAAACTGGTGGTGCTGCGTGCACCTAGAGGGCGTTTTGGAGGGACATGTGCCAGACTATCATTACTTTGATCACGGCATCTTTCAGTTTAGTTTAGTTTCAAGTTTCAGGAATTCCATCCTATCACAGGAACAATTTTAACAGCCACAAATTGCTTTTGGCAAGGTCACAGAGGGGTTTCTGGCCACCAGACTTTTTTGCTGGATACTCTGAAATGGTGATTGTTCTTTATTGAGTGAAATAGTAAATGTCATACTTCACTGTTAAGTTTCTCTTAAATAAATGTATTCTGTAAACATTACCTTCAAAGCAGGAAGTTTTCTTCAAGTAAGACCTTTCCCTTTGGAAAGGAGAACTGGTTAGCTGGAACATAAAATATGACAAAATGTTCAGAAGTAAATGTTTCCAAGACTGAAATAATCACTTGTCTTTACATCTTTATTTCCTTTCACAGAGCTATGTTTGACTATGATAAGAGCAAAGACAGTGGCCTCCCAAGCCAAGGACTCAGTTTTAAGTACGGAGACATCCTTCATGTCATCAACGCCTCAGATGATGAATGGTGGCAGGCGAGAAGGGTCACTCTGGAGGGGGACAGTGAGGAGATGGGAGTTATACCCAGCAAGAGGAGGTGAGTGCTGCCTCCTCCTTCCTCCTTCCTTGGCCATGATGTTAAAATACTCCATTTTGTTAAAAAAAAACAAAACAAAACAAAACAAAAAAAAACAGGTGCGTCAATCTACTGGGAAAAAAAATGGGGAAGGTAGAGAAAAATCCCATAGTCATTATTTCAAGAGCTAGAAGATAAGATTTTCATTGTGAGATTTAAAGAGCTTGGGCTATTTAACTGTGTTGAAAAGAAAACGAAAAGGTGACTTGATTAGCACTTTCACAGAGAAAGGTGGGATGGGGGAGAGAAAGAGAGCACCATCTATTAAAGAACTGCAGCAGAGAAAAGGAAAACCAGAACCCAAGTCTGGGAATTAGCTCTGAATGTGAAGTAGAGCACATGTTTTAATGTCAGGGTGATTAGCCATTACATCAAACTGCTGAGGGATGTGATGAATGTCTTGACATTTTCAAATGAAGAGTGTATGTCTTTCTTTTCTGAGTGTAATAGAATTAAACTGCTGAGCCTGTGTGATGTAAAGAACAAGGCTAAATTACATAATGGTCCTCTTTGACTTCAAAATCTGTTAATTTAATCTCAGCCTGTCTGGAAACTGATGGATAATCAATATCACAGTATGCTTTTCATGTAATGTAAATGAAGAAACTTTCTTCCCTTCTCCAAGCTAAATCTAAATCTTTGTTTAGCTGTGATGGATTCATGCTGACTGGTGGAGAGAAAATAGACATCTGAATGTTTCCCTTTATTTGTATTGTTTACTCTGTCTAGGTGTTTTGTAAAATTGGCCACAGGTCCCTGATAGTATCAGGACTGCAGCACAAATCAGCATTACTTTGTGCCTTTGTTGATAGTTACTATAAAAGGTCAAGAACTGAAAGGGTGGGAGGAAAATTAAATCTGTCAAGCCACATTACATTTTTCTTTTGCAGCAATGCTCCCATACTGCATATAAACTTTCTATTCCTAGCTATTTCAGCCTTAGCATTAATATAAAAATGATCGTGCCCATTTTTTATAATGGGAAAATGGAATGTCTGATGCTTTATAGAGCACCTGCTGTTTTTTCAAGGAGAGTTGGCCCAGGTGCTAATAGAACTCATGGTAGCCCTTGTTCTAAATTACATAAAAGTAAATTGAAAGGCCTTTAAAAACCTTATTGACATAAGCCCTGCAAGGTCCTTATTTTCTCTAATGATGACCATATTTGAATAGCAACCACACCAGGGTTTTCAGCAAAAGGCAATTTTGTAGTTGTATAATAGACAGAAATAAAAACTACATTATAATTTTTAAGATGGGGAAAATGTGCCCATTGAACAAACATATATAGTCTCTACATATTGAAAGAGGAATTCCTGCCTATTATTAATTGCTACACTAGATATTGTTGTAATGACATGATTGGATCACAAATGGGAAAAGAAGAAAGTCTGTTCAATTTTTACTGAGGAAGTGTGGTGTGCACCATGAAAGCTACAAAAAGCTGTCAAACATAATAAAATACCTATAAGGGAAAGAAGGGCAAAGCAAAACAACTGCTGAAGACATAGTGTTGTATCTTCTGTAAGGTGGAGAGAATGTAAGTGCCTGAGACTTATTGGTTTCCCTACATAGTGATGCACAGTGATGGGACCAAAGACAGAGGCTTTCTAGTCAAGGTCAGACATACGACACAGCTTGGGGAAAGGATGTGACTTGGGAAACAGTGAGAGGGAAAAAAGAAAGAAAGAAAAAAAAAAGGTTAAAATATTGGTTACAGTCTAAAAATAAGGGGCTCAAATTTGAGAAGACACAGGTCTCGTTACCATGCTCTCCACTTGTCATCCTGATTCTTTACTAGTGAATCTCTGCAGTCTGGAAAAATCAATGGCATCTGATTTTCTGCCTGCATTAATGTAATGATGTGATATACCTGAGCTGGAGTAGGGGAGGGTGCTATTGTTTCATGAAAGGTTTCAGTTATACAAGGTTATTTTTTCAAATGCATTGAAAAGTGACTATTATTTCCTTATTGTGGATTCTGGATGATACCTCAGAGCCAGTGAGACCAATATGCTCTTGCCAGCAACTTCTGTGGTCATTTACACCACCCAAGGGGAGGATGAGCAATCAGTGCATACAAGGATGAGCTGTAGAGAATAAAACTCATCAGACTTGCCAGAATATACTAATTCAGAGTTGAATTTCCTCTATGTGTGCTGGTTATTGAGTATGAGAGACTTGATCCAAACCAGAATAGCCCCAGGATTCATCTGACCAAATGTAGGCATCTTCATTTAAACTGATTTCTCCAGGCCGCTTTTATACATCTTACAGTTTATACAGGGCTATTTCTTTAGAAATTTCATGATATGTACTAGGACATATTTATTAACAAACAGTAAAATATGTCTTGTGACAGAACGGGAGGAAAAGAACATCTGTGGCTATTTATTAAGATGTGACTTGTCCCACAAGCCCACCTTTCTGTGAAGTTGCAGGCTGAAGAGATTTCATATTTGTTTGTGCTTTTCAATTCTCCACTTCTTTTCTGTTCATTTTCTTTATTATTATTATTATTTTTATTTCTTGTGTGTGTGCAGAAGTATGTATGTGTTGTATTTGGATACCTTCCTCTACCAATGTATATATGCGTAAATATTATCCTGTCCTGTGGGACTGCAACATTTTTCGTATTTTGGGTGAGAGGGAGGCTATGCAGATCCAGAGATTATCACTGCCAGGATGAGTCTTTTTGCTGCCTGGTTTGCACCCTATCTCCTGTTCAACAACAGCTAATATACAATTCTTGCATTTTTCATAACTGAAATCATTATGGAATAGCTCTGAAAACCAGCGACCTCTTCAGTTCTACTCAGTATATATATATATATATATATGTATACAAATAGATAAATACATGTATACATACATACAAAATCATTATATAAATATTAAATATATATATAAAATATTATTTCTTTAAGGCACTGTGTAAAGGTAATTGCATTCCAAGTATCGTGTTTTGCATTTTTTTTTACATATTTTTCAAGAAGAGCTCTTCAAACAATGACTGCAGCATGAGTTGATAAGATAAATTTTGAATAATAAATCATGATTCCATACTCCTTTTCTCCTCTATGTTATATATAATATACCAGAAGAAATCATAATTTCTCATTAGAGAGGAGGTGCCACTCATTATTCTCTCCGGGATGTCGGATACATTACCAGCCTTTACCTCTTAGTGATTCAATAGAGTTTGAAAGCTATTTGTCATTACATTTCAGCACTGCTGTCAATGTGTGGACTTGATGTTGTGTTGGTTGTTAAATTGTAAAGTCAAACTTTAAGAGGCAGTTTTGGAGGGTACCACTGCAGCTAAAGGAGATTTCTGAAAGAGGCAGCACAAAGAAATGACAGGGGCCTTGTGTTTCTCCACTGATCTGTGCAAGGACCAAACCCCACAAACTGGTGAGCCAGTAACTTCATTGGGGATCAACAATAACTAAATGCTCAATATCCAGCAGTGCTGAAGTATTGCTGCAACCCTTTCTGCATCTGGAGACAACATTTCATCCATTTGTCAGTATGTATTTGCTGCCTGATTACATCTGTTGTTCTGCACCATAGGACTGAGTAGCCAGTTGGGTAGAAACCAAGTGTAATGCTATAAAGGTGTTGTGATTTTGGATCATATTGGTGTAGGCAACCATAGGACTTCAGCATAAGAGGCTGCAAAACACTTCAGTTGTGGTTTAACAGTCACCAAATAGTTGTTATTGTATAGTATTAATGAATGGATATTACAAGCCAAATTGTTCTTGGTTACATGTCCACCACAAAGATTTATCCAAATTATGCCTAAGGTGAAAGCAGGAAAGGTCTCCCAGGTGTTGGGATACCTGCCAGTCCTATACCGATGTCTCAGGTGGCCTATGGTCTTAGATGAGCACTGCATTTACGTATCTGAATTACTACCACATCATCAAAAATTACTATATTTTCTACTAGAGTGGCCAGCAGAATTAGATTTTTACATCAGATTTTTATTAGATTTAGATGTATGGATTTAGATTTTCATTTCTACGTATGCTGGGCTTTTGATCATAAGAATTTTTGGTTGCCTCACTGTCCTTCCTCTTGTCAGGATAATCAAATGGATTCAGCTTCCCATAAAGGTCAGTAGCAGGCAGAGCAGCCTATTTCTGAGACTCCCTCCCCATGGAAATTCTCACATTCAGTAAAGTGAAATAAAAAAAAAAAAAAGCATGAAACCAATGTCATAAGTTACAGTGTATTAAATTCCTAGAAAGATATTTTCATTTAGGAGTAAAGCGATTTTAATTTGCTGTAGCATTGATTTTACACCTTCTTTTTTTTTTTTTTTCCACTTTTACTTTGCTGAGTATCTGCACACAGAAAAACTTACATTGTAATCCCCACACAACAGCAACCTCCCACTTCAAGAATGGAAAGCTTCAGTATTTTCTATGATGTGTGTACTTTTGTTTGACTTGGGTCTGTGTGTCTGAAATTAATTTAGTTTGCAATTTCACACAGAACAGCCTAGCCTAAATTCTCACCACTTCTACTATTGCTCCCACTGTAGGCACTGAGTATTTGGTCTGATAACACTAAAGCATTCACACTAATCCTTCTGTCGTCTTTAAGATGTGCAGCCACAAAACCATCATTCCAAGATTTCCATTTTCAGCTCATTTGAGTGCATGTGGCTGCAAAGAGTTGTGTAACTCGTATCTCTGTTATCACTGACTAAAGGTGTGTGGCAGCACCATCCTGACAGTTGTGTTGTCAGATGGACAGCATTCTCCCCGCAAACACGTGTAACCACACTCTCCTCCCAGAGCAAAATGGGAGGAAAAAAAAACATTAAAAACCAATGTTTCACAAACATTTTTAAGGACAAGGAACAAGAGATTTCCTCAGCACAGAAGTCCCTGTGGACAAAAAGCCAGCTTAAATTTGTTATTCTGCTCAGCCTGGCAGAAAGGCATGTTTATCCACTCAAGTGAGTTTTATTTTTAATGGTCTCCTACAAATTGTCCACCTTCCTAAATACCCCTTAAGAATTCAATCTTTAGATTATAAAACTTTTTAATGTGGCATGATCTTGTAAGCTTTGTCTAAAATAAGTTACCTGACTATGCTTACTAACCTAATGAGAAAAAATAAATACGGAGTAAAATTGATATGCATGTGTATATATAATCCTCTTCCTGCCTCCTACAATGACAGAAAGTTATCTGCTGAAGGAAAACAGCCCTTCGCTTTTAAACAAAATGAAGTTGTTCTACAGTATTATGAGAATTCATTTTCTAATAGCATTAGATCTACCATTTTCATAAAATATTGACCAGGTGCTAAGCTGCTTTCTATAAGCAAGTCAGTGAAGGTGAAGAGCTGAAAGACAGCATGTTCTCTGCTACTGAAAAATTCTGATGTTCTGTTGCAAAAATACCACTTCAGGAATGCTCAAAAATAATCTGGAGAACAGGAATTTATTGGTACATTCAGACCTCACATAAACAAAGCTAAACAATGCAAAGAATGGAAGCAATAAAAGACTATTTGCTGATTCCACATATTTGGACTATATATAGTAATCCACATTTTCACTTACCTTTCACTTGATGGGTAGGGAAAACAGATGTAAAGTGGATGTCGGGAAATGGCTAAGCGAGACATGAAGAAACATGTTAACAAAGATGTAAAATATAGCAAGTTTTTTTTTTTCAAATATCCATTTTATATTGCATTCTGTAGTAACTCTCCTTACTACAGTTCTCATACTGGATTTGGAAGTTGCTTTCATTCTACAAAATGCCTCAGTGCCAAATCTGTGCAAAATAGGCTACTGTAACCATTTTACTGGATTCCAGACACCATTTTTTTTGTTTGTATCCCTACATCAATGATAAATGCAATTATTAAAGATTAATGTATATCTCACTTGTTATTTTACATCTCCACTGAGAAGACTGATTAGTGCTTTTACAAAGGCACTGACAAAATTCCCAGTGGTCCGTTAATACCCAACAATAAAGGTTCACAGTTCATGTTCAGTTGAGGTTTACTCAATTTCTTCTTGTTTACAGTGCACAAAAATATCCGAAAGTCTCATTTTGAAAAATCCCATTTTCAAGAGACACAAAAGGTGGTTAGACATTGCAATGCCTTTAGGTGTTGCATCCCAGTAGTAAGTTCCTCAGAAAATGAGTCAGAAGGGAACAGCGTCATAAGGAGCTAAAGTCTTGAACTTGCTAGTGAGGAAATACTGAAGTCTGAGGTATACTTTGAATGTACTTCTCTACAACTTCCTCGTGAAGGGGAGTGGAGAGGCAGGTGACCTATTCACTGTAAACACCAGTGATAGGACCTGCTGGAACGGTGTTAAGCTGAGGCAGGGGAAGTTTAGGCTGGACATCAGGAAGAGGTTCTTCACTGAGAGGGTGGTCGCACACTGGAACAGGCTCCCCAGGGACGTAGTCACTGCACCGAGCCTGTCTGAATTTAAAAAGCGATTGGACTGTGCACTGAGTCACATGGTCTAAACTTTGGGCAGACCTGTGCGGTGCCAAGAGTTGGACTAGATGATCTTTATGGGTCCCAACTCGGGATATTCTATGATTCTATGATTCTATATTTTGAATGTACTTCTCCACTCCTTTAGCCATACTGGGGAAGAGGAAAATGAATCCTGATCATTAGTGGGAAAAACACAAACAAACAAACAAACAAAAAAACAAAAAAAAAAAACCTGTAAGGTGTCTCCTACCATGAGAAGTTTCAAAGTTGTGAAGCCAGGTGGGAGGCCATATTTTACCTCACCCTGGTCACTCAAAAGGCTGGAGGAGGTGATTTTAGATTATTGTCCTTCTACTAGTTCCTCCATACGAGACAGTAACTCTCTCCTTTCATCACACAGGGAGCCTAGGCAAATAAAGCAGAAATAAAGATTCTCCTGTGAGTACAGATGCCCTGGAAGCGAGTGTAGCCACAACAGACAGTGATGCCATACTTCTCTCTCAAAAACTTATTTCCCCTTGAGTTTAATGAGATTTAAATCTCCCTGTAGTTGCACAAGTAGTGATGGAGTAGCTTGGGACAGCTTATAAGTTTTTTTTACCCCAAATTATCCTTTTTTTTTTTTTGGTAGGGGAAGAAACTTGCATGAATGAGCATCTCTGAAAACAAGTACACAGTTTATACTCCATCTGCCCCAGATCTCAGATGTTCTTAGACCATTTCACTGTACACCATAATGTTTCTGCAGGGAGCTACACTTGGAGAGCAGGTGGAAAGCAGGAGATGCAGTCCTCATCAGTTGTGCTTGATGAGACTGTCTCCATGTGAGGCTCAGAGATTTTCAGCTCCCAAGTCACATCTTTGAAGATCTCTTGAAACCTCATTGAGCCTCAGTGACCCCCAGGCAATTCTGAAAATGGGACTTGAGCCATGAAGTAGTTTTTGAAGTTGTGTCCTTGCTTTCCTCAAACCTGTAAGCATAGTTCTACCAAGCAGATTTATAATTAGGAAGGGGCATGGGATCAATGTATATCATGCAATCTTCGGTTGCAAAATTGGGTCTCTGCAGAATTTGGCAGAGGGGAATCCTTCCCCTTCACTTAATTTTTTGCTCAGTCCCTTTATAATCCAGTTTTGTACAGCAGTGGTGAATGAAAAATGAATACAGTTTACAGTGAAACTTTTCTTCCTTTAAAAGCAGTTTCCTCAGCTGATTGTTCAAAACATAGTCCAAGGGATGGTGGCTGTACTATCAGCTAAAACAATGGAGAAGTGTAAAGAATTTAGGCATTCACAGTGTCAGCTACTGTGAAACACACTTTGTGCCTAACCTCCTCTTTTTCTTGGAGATAAAATGACTCATTTATTTTTGTTAAAATATAGAGACTGAAAAAATAAAGATTCAAAAAAGCACTAAAAATGCTTGAGTTAATGTTCCTTTTAAAAGTTAATTAAAATATATATTTAAAGAGCTGGATCAATGATGCATGCAAGACTGATATTCAGTATTTTTTATTTTCTGTCATTCACAACAATTTTTAGTCCATTTTTTGCGTCTGTCTATGGCAAAAATGTCCCAGTAGCTCTGATGAGAAATTATAGAATCATCTTTGTTCGCTGCAGCCTACACTCTGGCCACCTCAACAAAGACAGAATCTTTGGAGAACCAATTTCTAATAGATTTCTCCAGAGCATGCAAAGAAACAAAGCTTTTCAGACATTTGGATATTGGGAGGATTCCTAAAGGAAAAAGAGAGGTTTATTCCTTACAGCAGAGCAGCATCTTGTCACACTTCAAGTCCCTCACCCAATACATGAAGACACTGGAGCACCTGAACCAAAGTGCTTTAAAATAATTTTATATCCTGGGTGAAACCATTTATTTTCTGCCAGCTTTTCTCCAACAGCTAACCCATTTCGTTGACACTTTGGGCAGCAGCAGTACTGTAATCACCCTGGGATGTGTGAAATTTTGGCTTGGAAGTTTACTGTTCAGCTAAATAATAAGTAACTGAAAAGATTTCTATTATGAAAAGTGTCAGGAAAATTGTAGTGGGAGACAACACTGTATGCTATCCTCAATACAGTTTGTAGATTATGAAATGCTTGTAATATTCAGCAGGCATTATAAGCATGTATGAACATTATTGCTACACTTTCCAGGAGGATTAATGGCACGTAATGATATTATTTATGCACTACTAGAAGCAATGCAGAATGTTTCTGCAGTTCCTCATCTGTCTTGTATGCCTGTAGAGAACAACCATTCCTCCTTGACTGCTAATGCAATTATGAAGAATTTCGTAAATAAGATCCACTCTTCAGGGTTAATTTCCAAATTTCTTTATGCAGTGAATAAGAAATCAAGTTAAAAGCAGATGTTTTAGGAAGTTAGACAGGATTGGAATGAGTGTAAATGTTAACACAGATTAATAAGTATAAGTAGAATACTGTGTTCATTTGAGGTAATTATTTTCTCAGAAGGCATCCATCCTATTTAGGCAATTACACAGCCTCAAGTCTTCATTTCTTACTGATACTATCAAGGGACTTCATCTGCTAGTTTAACTTTAAGACTGTTCATGTGTTTTTAATAACAGATTTAATTTGAAAGCTGCATTTGAGCTGTTTCCATGTGAATATTCCACACTTCCAGAGAAATGCATTTATTCTAAATTTAAACTGTAACTATAGTAACCAGCATTCACTGTGTTTCAGTAGGAAATGTATAAGCCCACACAGACAAAAGGAAACATGTTGTGCTAATTATCATTCTATCAAAAGATGAGAGTTTTTATTTAAAAAATTGATTACCACAAACTAGGTAATCTTGCTATCCAGACTTAGAAACCAAGAGATTTGAGGGAATATATTTTAATGTCCTTTATGGGAAACTGTGAAAGTTAGAAAAAGGGTCATATTTGGACCAATTTGGAGGATATAATAAACCTTTTTTTTTTTTTTTTTCCCCTAGCTATTTATTGTCTAATAAAAATACAATATTGAGCTCTTATAAGCTAGCTTTGCAGGATTTGACTTGGATTTCCTAGAGAAGTTCATAAGCTTAGACAAACAGAGTTACTGTTTCAATTATAGGCAGATGATCGGATTTTTTTGCTTGGACCAGTAAATGATAGATCCTGTAGATGATTTTGCAAAGGTAGTAATTGCCACTTTTATAGTAATGACCATATTATTCAAGGCAAGTTAGGACAAGAATAGCTTCTTTTCTGCATACTTCTGTTTCCACCTGTTTTTCTTGGGGTTTGGTTTTGTTTGGGGGACAGCTCACCCTTTCAGAGATTTTTTTTTTAATTACAGGTATTATTTAAGCATAGTGTGTTAAAAGGTTTAATATACAACATTTGTAAATCTTGTAGTAATGGTGAACTTTCAAAATATGTTATAGGTATATGGTTTTCCTACAGGTAAAATTTTTACTGTATATATATCAGTGTTCTAATACATTTTAATGTTCCCTAACATGTTTTTAAAATAATGCCCATTCATTAAATAATGGAAACTCGGGATATTGACCCATAATATTTAGGGACAGAAAAGGAACAATGTCTCTCTCTCTCTCTCTTTTTTTTTTTTCCCCCTCTACACAAAGGATTGGAATTTGTGTTTGTCCATTCTGGATCGAGATACCACACTTACCTCTTCTTTATTATTTTGGTGTCTAAAGTTCTAAACCATTAAAAAGTAAACCGTGTGTTTTCTCTAATCTGGATTCATCAGGCATCAGATTATGACCAATGATTTTGATTTTTTTCTCTCCTAAAGAGAATTTTTTAGATCTTGGTATTTTCTCACTCTGAAGGTACTGCATATACAAAGTAAAATCGCCTCTCTCAAACTGTATTTATTGAAGCAGGAGATACTAAGATCAAATAATTGTTTAGGCTTTTCATTGAAGCTTTTCCACTTCCTTTAAATATACAGCTACCAGAACTGTAAGGACAGAGACAAATTGTGGGTTATACCACACTGCAGTTTGGGCTCTTCAGTCCTATGAGGTGGGCACACATGGACTGTCTGCTCTATTTTTTTGTTTCAGATCGGGGAAGAGCTGTCAACACTAATGCCCTTTTTGCCTTCCCTTTCTGCACTTTGGTTTGTCTCATGCAGCTGTCTTAATTCTCGATACTAGATTCATTTGTGTTAAACTGATCTTGAAGATAAACTCACCCAATGCATCTATCTGTTAATGGGTGGACAGTTCATGGGACCAAACTGAAACTAGAGCAGAGAAACTGGAATACATCACTTGTGTCCTCTCCTACTTGACCACGCTATTTTGTTATTAGTACCTGCACATTTTTGTCCTCAGAATCCACATACTTCACTGAAATAAATCAAAACAAGTTCTTTTCATTCATCTGCTGGCATGTAGTGCGTAGTTTAAAAAAAGACCACCTCCCCATTTCACAGTGTTTTAAAGTGGCTGAAAATAGTTCTTCTGCCCCAAATCATTTGTACCTCTCCTCAAACGTGCTAATTTGAACAAACTGTGTAATTTTAAATAATCAAAACCTTGAAGAAAAGCAAATTTCTCTGCACTAGAATATTGCAACAAGTAGAGTACCTCCATCTGTCAAAAGACAAATTTAGAATAAGGCCTTTAAAACAAGAAAAAGTTTCCAGGGACAACATCTTCAAAATTACTTCACTGAACCTGCATTCATTCTTCAAAGCGAGCTGATGACAAGACATTTAAAAAATCTATGGCATTGTAAAACCTGGAATGAAGAACCAAATATTTAAACATGTAAAGGGCTCTACAAAACTATGGGCAGACCAACTGCCTGTGTGTAGCAAATACTGCTTTATGGCTTTGGGATAATTTGAGAAAACTTAAAATATCTAAACTTCTAGTTACCTCTCTCCTGCTCAGTTTAGAAGGAAATTTTCTGTTTTTCTTGGAGATTCAAGGTAAAGGTTGCTCTGAAGAATAAGGAAAGGAGCATCCCCTTCCCCCTCTTCCAGTCTGCACCAGCAGACCTGCTGCAGCACTTACCTGACCATCCCAGTCAGCAGAGTCAACTGGTTAAAACCATTAAAACCTATCCACTTTTATGACTGAGTGTGTTTTCAGCTGTGGTGAAGGCAGCAATTGGGGGGGGAAGGGGGGGGGGGGGGGAAGGGAGGGGGAGGGGGGCATTCCAGGGAGCAAATGGAAAATGAGGTGTAAGGAGAGATAAAAGTAGCTACAAGAAGTCTGATTTCTTACATTTTAGTCCATCAGGTGAAACTTTGTCCTTTTTAGTTTGCATTTGCCATGAGTTTAGGTACTGTTCACCACTGCTATGTGTCACATGTTGTTTTTTAAGGTATTTTAAGATAACTTTCAAGCTGTTGGTGAGCCTGAAACTATGGTGTATTTTTTTAAAATAGATTGGATTCACTTTGCCTTATTTGGACAATCTAAATGTTCATCCTTTATGTAAACTAGGGATCAAAGCTCCCTCTATAGGAAAAGAAAAAGGTGGCTTCATAGAGAGAAATTTGTTGTACCCCAAAGTACACATCTGAGAGCACTGAGGTGAATGGCTTATTCTCTCTGTCCCTCTTTTGTTCCTCTGACCGCAGAACCATAAATGTTGCCTAATTTCTGGACAGCTTAAATCAGAGAAGGTAAATCCTTGATGTGCTTTTACCATATCTCCGTGTCTGTTGGGAGGGAATGCTGTTCTGCTGGTGTAAGAAAGCTAAGGCTCTTTAAAGTC
The DNA here is from genome assembly GCF_964034855.1 of Anser brachyrhynchus. Taxonomy (NCBI): domain Eukaryota; kingdom Metazoa; phylum Chordata; class Aves; order Anseriformes; family Anatidae; genus Anser; species Anser brachyrhynchus. Next base: position 205,397,650 of record NC_137694.1, on the reverse strand, counting down.
AGTCCTGTGTTTGCCAGCAAAGTGCTACTTGGCTGAGGAAGTGACCTGACATCTCTCCCAATTTGTAAAATTTGTTTTAGATTTTAGATGTTCTGTTCACGCATAATAAGCCACCAGAGGTCTTAGGAGATCAGATATCAAATGCATCGTACAAAACGCTGCTCCAATCAACATGTGAGTCTTTATTCATGTTTTCTTTTCCACAGAGTTGAAAGAAAGGAGCGTGCCCGTTTGAAGACGGTGAAATTCAATGCGAAGCCTGGTGTAATTGATGCAAAAGGGGTACGTAAATAACAAAACCTCTTGAAGTTGCACTTTGTACTCATATGTTTCAGAGTAGACAAAATTTCAGCAGCATAAGAAACATTTAGGTTGTTGCAACAAAAGCCTGCAATATAGTGAAATATAGACAGAAATACAATATGATGGTAGATTTTAAAAAGAAATATATATGGATATATGTTCAATGGAACAGGGCAGGAAATATAAATTTCCTGTTTTCAAAAGCTGTTACATCTCAAAAGAAAGGTTGAATGTTAAAGTCCTGAATGCAAAATTTAGGTTTTGGGACATTCTGCTTTGACAGTTTTGACAGACATTTAACACAGGTGTGTTTCACAGCAGGCACGGTGGGCTAGCCAACACCAAATCTGCAAGTACCTTCCCACCAGCACTACCTGGCCAGAGCAGTGTTTCTGTTGTTATCACTCTTCAGCATTGCTTTATTGTGCCCAGCAGTTGACTGTTTTCACTGGTCTGGTATTTAATACCTCACACATTACAGTCTGGCTGGCAAGAGTCTGAACATGAAAAATGACCGCAGTACTGGCTGTGGAGGTATATTTTTCTGCTTAAGTATAGCTTACATTTTAGCAGTATAGTATTCACTTGATAGTACTTTTGCAGGGATTTGGCTTTGAAACAACGTTGATGTGCGTGGGATTTACAACTGAGGGCTTCAGTGATCAAACCGAGAGAGTACTTCTGAAGCCACAAACAAAAAGTCCCATTTGGCTCCAGAAAACACAATGCAGGGTCAAAACTGAATGACGAGAAGACACAGTTATAGGTAGGAGCTAGAAAGGAGCAAAAACTAAGTGGTTCAGTAGGTCCCTTCCAGACCTGTGGTTCTTGTCGTCTTCTGCCTAGTTTGGAATTCTCGCTCTTAATCTTTCACTCTGTAATGGGGATAAAAATACTTTTCTTTCTTTTTTTTTTCCCATTTTATCCTGTCCTTTCACTTCAGACTATAACAGATTAGCAGGATGAAAAGTTCCTCTTGCTGAGAAGCGGTTCCTAGCGCAGTGCGTCCCAAGCCTCTAAATGCTAGCAAAATAATATTTCAGAGTTGCAATTTGTAAATACTTCCCTTACTGCCATGCACAACAGTTCCTGAGTTTAATGCAAATGCAGAATAATTGCACCGATGGAAACAAATTTTCCAGATCTGTAAGGTGCATGGAATCATAATTCAGGCTCTGCGTATTATTTGCATACGCAGGTAACTTGCTTTAAAATACATAATAGCATTGTGAAAGGACTTCTGTATCTCATCGTGTTTCTTCAGGAGTCAGAACTACATTTTTAAATTTGAAAAGGCCACTCTCTGTAACCCTGTAAATTAACTTTGTCATTTATTTTCGGAGATAATATGCTTTATATTGCCAATGAAATCACTTGTTAAATGCCTATTTCCTGTATATAATCAAAACCTCAGGGGAATAATTCATTCATATAACTAATGGTCCTTATTCAAGTGAGTCTGTCAAGAATTTAATTACCTCTTGATTCCCCAAATTGTTTTTCCTTTTTTGTCATCAGTGTAGCATTAATCTTCTAGCTCTTCATATCAATGTTTGTTTCAGTATGCATAAATTGCATAATTACAGATCAAGACTGTTGTATCCTTTTGGGAACATACTTTCTATTGTTAGTATTTGCTAAAATTTGCTTTTGTCTATACAAAAAAAAAAAAATCAAGACTTTTTGGGAAAAGATAATGTAGGCTTGCATTTGAAAGAGCATAAAGGGAAAAAGTGTCCACAGTTAAATTAAGCATCATCATGTAAAATGTGGTGTTTACATACACATATATGCATGCGTGTCTGTGACCAGCATTTCCATTTAGTCTTTCAGTGTTCAAGAAGAAGTGACATAAGCTGTCTAACAGGACATGTTTTACTTTTTTTTTTTTTTTTTTTTTTAATCTGGAAGAAATTCAGCGCAGATAAACAAGGCTGCAGTAAGCCCAGGAGAACTCTTCTGTTTGGAAATCAAACTAAAATTCAGATAGGAATGGGCTTATCGGTGTCTGTTGCGCCGTTGAGCTCATATGTGCATGACCATGTGGACAAGTGAGAGAAATTTCATTCCAGTTTAATTTACCCTAAAGATGAAATTGGGAGAATAGCATTTCATGTGATGTTTCTAAATTTGGCCAGGAGATATGCATGGAAACTTAAAAAAGATAAATAAATAAATAACTGAATATAGAAACTGCTTCAACATTTTGCACAGGTAGAAGGTTCATAGTGTTGTGTTTTTATATGAATCATCTTGCTAGCCCCAGATACTTTCTTCCCTTATAGAAGCAATGCTTAAGAGCTAATAAGCCACAGAAGATTTTTTTTTTAATGAGATTGTGAAAAAATTTCTTTGAGCTAAATTCTCTCTGTGACTTTAAAATATGAACTGTCTGGATATTCTACCAGTTTCAAGTCTTATGCATTTTCATTTGTTTGTACCTTATTTTTAATCCCATATTCAGAGATAAGACACAAACACAGTATTATAGACGGTGTGACATTTGTAGTTGGTTGGGTTCTTGTGTCTCATTAAAAAGGTGTTTAAGAACACTCAGCAATACGGTTGATAAACCTGTTAAGTTAGGGATAGCTGAAGGACAACCTCTTCAAAGGCCCCAAAGTTCCTCTTTTTCTAATCAAACTTGAGTGTGTTACCTCACATAAAAAGTTACTAGTATTTTTTTTAAGTACGATTTAGAATATTTATACCACTTTCAATTCATTTCATTAGAATCCTCCAGTCTATGGCTTGTGGATTAAAAAACATAAAAGATCAGGATGGATACAAAAACAGGGAATGTGAAACTCAGTTGGGGAGCACTAGTGAAATCTTATGGTCTTGAGTTTAAATCAGGCCTTAGTACAACTGGGCCTTTGTACCTTTCTGTACAATGCAAAATTAAATTCTGATGCCCATCACAACAGGATTATGTATAAAGCATAAATAAGTTTAAAAGGAATTAGATAAATTTTCAAGCAGTGAATCTAGTGACAACTTTCAACTCTGTGTTCATGTAGCTCAGGACATACTAATTGTTCATTTCATGAAGCAGGGAGGTTATAAGAGGGGAAAATAATGCTTCTTTTGCTTTTTCTCTTAAATCTGTTATTGGACAACTTCCGAAAAAGTTACTGGGCTAACTAGATCTCTGTTGGCTTAACCCAACATGTCTACTTTTCATAGAATCATTTAGGTTGGAAAAGACCTTCAAGATCACCAAAGTCCATCCATCCACCTGACCTACCAAGTCCCATCACTAAACCATGTCTCTTAGGGCCACGTCCACGTCTCTTAAATACCTCCAATGATGGGGACTCCACCATTTCTCTGGGCAGCCTTTTCCAGTGCTTGACCACTGTTTCATGAAGAAATTTTTCCTAATGTCCTATGTAAATCTCCCTTGGTACAACTTGAGACCGTTTTCTTATATCCCATCACTTGTCACCTGAGAAGAGAGACTGACACCCAACTCACTGCAACCTCCTTTCAGTTAGTCATAGAGAGCAATCAGGTTTCCCCTCAGCTTCCTCTTCTCCAGATTAATAGACTTGAATTCTCTCAGCTGCTCCTTGTAAGTCTTGTTTTCTAGTCCCTTCACTTAGAGCAAAAGAAACTTACTTGTTTGGTTTCAGATACATCATTTATTGTACAAGCAGCAAATGAAACATTAGTACAGCTTATGTTAAATTAAAAAAAAAAAATCATCTGGTTCCTAGATCCTACTAACGTTTTTAAAGATATCAAACCAGTCAGAACTGCTACCACCTATATAATAAGGAAAATAATACAAGACTGGTATAAACAGCTTCATTTAATCGAGCATTGATTGTGCCTCAGTTGGGTTGACCAAGTTCAGTCTCTAGCTTCATCTACATAATGAAGTAATGATCTTCACAACTTTTTCCAGTTGTTAAATAACATGGGCGTCATATCAAAACAACCAGGCCATCCGTCAAATTCCCAAAGGCTGCTCTGTGTTACTGCAGCAAAGGGCAGCATTTCCAGGATATTGGTTACCTTAAAGTTTCAAACTTGAAAAAGCACAAATGAATTTAAATTAAAATAGTTAATTTCCTAAACATTCGCGCTCTCAGTCTATGGGGCCAACTGGTCTATGGATAACCAATGGAAAATGGAGCAGCACAAAGGTTTATATAAAATGTTTATGTTGAAGGAAGCTACTGGAATTATGTGAGCACAAACTTAATTAAAAAGTATTGTTTATGCTATGTTGAACTCAAGATCGTCTCCCAAGCATCTTTAGATGCTCACCTTTGCACCAGAAGGAGTAGACCATGTTAGTAGCCATGAGCAGGGTTATGTATCTATCAAAGCAGCATACTGAACTGTTAGTAATTATGCCTACCACAAGCTTCAGGCTTAGCAAGAGCAGACTTTGTTTTATTAATCCTAAAACCTACAGTGGCTGAGGGCTTTTCAGATTTTTACTGAATCAAAAGAATGCCAAACAATGACAGAAATATTACAGAGGAGAAAGAGACAAGCCAGTAATCTACTTTTTTCTTAACTGTTGTAATTACAACCAGTCTTTCAGGAGACAGAAATAGCATCTCTCTTGCTGTTCTCACTGTCAGATTATATGCACTTTCTTGACTGTCTCTTGAAAATATTTTTATAGCAGAAACTGTGGCTCTTGGAAAGACCTTTATCAACATCTCACTTTTTTCTAATATTCATGGATGTTTCTTGTCCCAGAGGAGTATTGCACTATCTTGAAGCATAATGTTTAGGTAAAACAGAAAAAAAAGTTAAACAGAAAACTGTTTTTTTTTTATACCATATGCCTTTTCATTTCACCCCTTAACTGGCCAGTGACTCCAGAATGTTTTTTATTGATAAATAACCAATTTTATTTCCCAAAGAAACAAATCTCATGCCTCTTCCAGTCTCTCAGCTTTTAATGTGTATTCAGGGTGCCTGGGGGAGTTCAGTCCATGATAACTGTGCAGTCTTTCTATATGGCTGCCCAGTGGGGATAAGATGCCTGCCAAGAAAGGGGCCTGTCCCATCCCTCCAAAATCTCTTCCCAACAGCTCTGGGCTGTGACCCACACCATATTACTCCATCAATATCCATCAGCCTTTCCTGTTCATTTTCCCTAGTGCATTCACAGTGCTTTTGATATTACAGACAGATCACCCACATTACGCTCAGCCTGCCTCTCCAAATACCTCTGGAAGTATTTATTGTAACAGTCAGAAGCTTAACGGCATTTAATAATATTTCTTATGAGCATATTCTGTTTACAGATCCCACAGCCCTGCCTGCAGTGTAAGGTCATCCTCTTGCTTTATTGTCATTTTAGTAATACTGCATTGAGACATGAAAGGGAAAAGCTAAGCTCGACTGAGATAGCAAATTCAGTATTGTGGTGTAAATAAAACCCTCTGCATACTCAACGTACCTTTTTTCCAAATTGTCAAAATCCAGTGGCTGTCAGGACTTGATACATAGAACATATTTTGACAATTTATTAAGAAGCTGAGGAAAATATATATACATATATATATATATATACATATACTCTAGAAATTATTATCATTTTCAGCCCTAGTCATCAAACTAGAGAAAAACTGGTCTGTAAGGAACCTCAGGCAGTCACTAAGTCTAAGACTTGCCCTGAGGCTATCTTCTGTACCTTTCTCTGGTCTTGCAGATTTGTCTTATCTCTGTTTAAAGACCTGCCATGAGAAAAACTTTACATTCTACCCAAACAGTCCACTCCGGTGCTTCACTGTCCTCATCATTAGAAATGTTGAAACTCCTAGAGTTTCACAGTTTCTCAACCAAATCCCTACTTTTCAGAAATTAGGAAATGTAAGGATGTTTTAGACTATCCACCTTCTCTCTCTGCCTATTGAAGATAATTTCAAACAGATATCAGTGTTTTACTAGGCTTAAGTTTTCTGAGTTTCACCACTTTTATGGAGAAACTGTCCATAATCAGAAAGTGTTCCACATAGTCAGTGTATTTTTACCAACTTTTCTTTGCATTCCTCCTCTAAAAATATTTGATATTACAAATGTTTGGCACTGGGACAATACTAGAAGCAGAACAAAATCTGCAGTCTGAGCGTGTTTGAAAACCTGTGTCTTCTATGGAGCTCACTGCTGATGCACAAAGCCTGGTAACACACACCAGTGGGTTACATGGCACTGACACAGAAAGAGTAGATCCTTCAACATATCCAAAAAAATATTGTACTCATTGACCCATAGGCTTTCCTTATAAAATAATCCACACAATTGCTTCCTCATGTTTGTTTTTGGAATACCCTCAAGTCAGCAGCTAAATGGTAGTGAAAGGAGAGATGCTGGATTGGCAATAACATTTCTGTGCACCTTGATGTGTTTGTATATCTGTTCGTGTATGAAAAGAGAAAAGGAGGGAGTCTGCCTTTTTTTTCCTCCTCTAAATTTGGTGGTCAGAAAATAGCAACAGATGCTGAGGAAAAGACAATGGACGTGTCAAACAACAGAACGTGTGGGATCACAGGTGAAGCGATTTACTAAGAAGAGAGTTTGAACAAAAATGAAGCAGTATACTCCTACCTGGAAGGATGAAATGAAGGAGGGTTACTGAAGGTGGCGTAGGCACTGACACACAATTAAATATTCTTTATTCTCAGTCTCAGCCAGATTTGTCTCTTCTTGCCAATCTGGCCTGACTTCTCTGTGCTCCACCAGTCTTTCTAATTTCTTGTTTCTTTCTAATGGGGAAGGCTGCCTGTGGGGTGTTACTCTAAGAAATCTGAGCACTCTTACTGGAGTAAGTGCTCAGTTCAGCTAAAACTTGATCTCCAACTGGTATTCCAACCACTGCCTAAAAAAGAAGCATTGATTTGTATAGCTGTAATCTTCAGAAATTTGAGGTACATATGCCTGGGAGCAAGGTGCCTAGCAGCAGTCTGTCTGTGTCTGTTTTTAGCCTGCATAATCCAGTACTTTCATATTTTTTTCTAGATTGACACTGCTGTAACTTTCGAGGAGCAGCCAGTGAATAATGCAGCTGCAGTGTTGCTGTTCTATTTCTATACTTACTGCTATTTTTAAAGAAGTGCTAAAGAGGGCAGAGTGAGCTGTAGTCAGATCTCAGCTACCAAGGATATCATCCGGAGCACAAAAAACTGGGTACAACAAAGGACTGTTGGTGGCAGGGTGCATCAGGAGAAAGGTGCTCGACAGGGACTCAAGGCAGTCCTACAGCATGAACATCAAATCTGGTGGCAACAAACCAGGTTGGTCCACAGCCCTGTGGCTCCCGGAAAGTCCGTATTGACTTTCCATGTCCAAAATCAAGCCCAGACACCAAATCAGCAAGGCAAGGTGGGATGGACACAGGGCACAGACAAGCCTGCAGCATAGCCCTGGCAAGGACCGGGGGCTGTGGGCATCTACTGAACCTCTTTGTCCTGCAGATGTATGTCCCACTAATGTGATCCCAGATGAGATCATGAAAATTCATGATTCTGCTGCTTATTCTGCTCTGTGACTGTCAAAGCACTTTAGTTCAGTCCAAATTTTTGTAGCTAGCGTTTGTTAAAATGTAGATAATCCTTTGTTAGCAGAAGGCTGTAGGAGATTAGTTTTCCTGTAAGGCCTATTCTGTCAATTCTGACTAATTCTGACCATTTGAAATGTAAAGTCCAACTTTGTTGTGTAATTAAATTTTAGGGTTTTTTTGTTTGTTTGTTTGTTTTTCCATTCCTTGGTGCTGCTTCCACTTGCAGTATCAATTGATTTAGTTTTCTGTTTTAGGTCCATTATGTCATGTTTCCAGTGTGCTGCAGGCAAAAAACTTTCCCATTAAATGCAGTAGAGAAGCTGGTCTGAGCCCTAGTATATGTTTTTGCTAAGGACTGCTAGATTTCTTCAGCTGCATTAAAAATAAAATAAAATAAAATAAAATTTTTGTTATGAGCTGATCTGATTCCTAATAACTTATCATTCCTCATAATATTTAGCATCCAGAATGCTACAGTGTGGCCCTGACTGTATAAACAAAATAGGTCTTCAGTAACACTCCAACAAACACATTACAATTTTCCCCAAAGAAAAATGTTTTGTTGTCTCAGTGCCAAACAATTATTGGACACCTAGTGATATTAAAAATAATTTGCTCAAGGTGATAATTTCTAGCTAAATTATGCTTCAATTAGCCATTTGTTTATAAACTTCCAGAAAAGATGTAAATAGCACATGCAGAGATGGGTCATAATGTTTTAGCTTGGCTTTTACCCATCAGACAATTTTACCTGCATGTCTAGAAAGCCTTAAATATGACTTCCTGCAGAAATATTAGTTACACATGATGTTGGGACAGTTATACAAACATTGTAAAATATTAGCTGATCTTTATATAAAATGAATTTGCTGTCTCATAAATTAATATTTCTCCACCTCAAAAATACCATAATAAATAACTCTTTCTTTCTTCATGGTCCAGAACCCCAGCCTATCTCTGCTGCCTGAAAGAGATGTGGTCAATCACTGCCTGAAGCGAGCCTGGGGTCACTGCCTTTGCCACAGGCATCTATAGTGTACCTGTTCAAAGTCAGATGCAATAAATCCTGTTTCTGTGAGCCTTAGCTGGGTGCCCCTTCTAAAACACAGAGCAGCCATTATAATGCACCGTGAGACAGTTATCACTCTTCAGTTCTCCATGAGGCTGTGGCATGACAAGGACAAGGCATAACAGCTTTATCCATTTAATCTTGATCAGATATAATAATCTAAAGTTAAGGACCACAGGGCCGTATCCAGACTACGCAGTTTCAGAGCTAACCTAGCCGTCTCAGTCATTTCTTCTGGACTGATCTTTGCACTAGTAGTTGCAGTGAAAAAAAAAATAATAATAATAACCTAATAAAAAAGAGGTACTAATAACTTGGGCAAGAAGAAACCAAATAAGCTTTAATAAGAGCAAGTGTAGAGTCCTGCACCTGGGAAGGAACAACCGGACGTATCAGTACAGGCTGGGGGACGACCTGCTGGAGAGGAGCTCTGAGGAGAAGGACGTGGGGGTCCTGGTGGACGACAGGTTGACCATGAGCCAGCAGTGTGCCCTCGTGGCCAAGAAGGCCAATGGGATCCTGGCGTGCATTAAAAGGAGTGTGGCCAGCAGGTCAAGGGAGATGATCCTCCCCCTCTACTCTGCCCTGCTCAGGCCTCACCTGGAGTACTGTGTCCAGTTCTGGGCTCCCCGGTACAAAAAAGACAGGGATCTCCTGGAAAGAGTCCAGCAGAGGGCCACAAAGATGATACAGGGCCTGGAGCATCTTCCCTATGAGGAAAGGCTGAGACCTGGGTCTGTTCAGCCTGGAGAAAAGAGGACTGAGAGGGGATCTTATCAGTATTTATAAATACCTGAAGTGTGGCAGACAGAGGGATTTGGCCAACCTCTTTTCAGTGGGTTGTGGGGATAGGACAAGGGGTGATGGCCACAAGATAGAGCCCAGGAAGTTCCGCACCAACATGCAAAAGGACTTCTTCACGGTGAGGGTGACGGAGCACTGAAACAGGCTGCCCAGGGAGGTTGTGGAGTCTCCTTCTCTGGAGATATTCAAGGCCCGTTTGGACACCTACCTGGGCAGCCTGCTCTAAGGAACCTGCTTTGGCAGGGGGGTTGGACCCGATGATCTCTCGAGGTCCTTTCCAACCCCTACAAATCTGTGGTCCTGTGATAACAGATAGTCTGCATAAAGTCTTCTGGCACCACTTTTCCAAGTGTAAAATATAAATGCTTGGGTACGTTCAGGTCCATTAGATGAAGCTATCTAGAAATACATAGGGGTAAGCTCCCTGCTCAGCCCAGCGTATAGCTCCTGCGGTGTCGATAAACACTATGCTGTTGCTGCAAAGACAGTGCAGGATCCTGAACTTCTTTAATTGTAGAGCTATAGGTGGAAAAATCTACAGACAAGAAAACCCCCTTCTACTCAGAACTGAGCTTTTTATAGAAAATCATTCTGCATGTCATTTCTTTTAGGAGCTGTGAATCAGTATTTTACTGTACACTCCCCCGTCTTAGAATGATTGAAATTTGCTTTGCTGTAACCAGAGAATAAGAACAAATTTTCATGTTTGCTTCTTAAAATAAACCTTGGAAATCAGTCATGTCATAAAATTTCTGGTTTTATATCACCATTACTAATTGACATAAAATCTTTTACAAAACTATTGTTTCTGCAATATTGAATTTTAGTTGTTACTCTTCAGCAAGCATTCAAGAATGCTTCCTCTATGACGAAATAGAAATGAATGACAAGAATAAAAAATCCATGTGAAACCATGTTGCAAAAATTCCTCTTACAACCCATAAGACCTCTAGGTAGGTCTTCATAAGGAGCCAAAAAAAGGCTGATGGAAAGTATTAGAAGAAAATTGCTGAGCAGGGATATATTCTGCACAAAGACTTTTTATTGGCACAAGGCATTAGTAGGTCTGAAGCTGCTCTTCAGAAACTTGGTGTGAAGCTGTCCAGCGCAGGGCAGAGAAGCAGGAAGTAAGCTCTTTGTGTTGTTCTGATGCTGTCTTGCTTCCAGTTTTCTCTTTGTTGTATTTAAGTTCTGCCAGAGGCTGCACAACCTCAGAAATGGGGTACCAGTGGGGGTCATGAAAGAATTAGATCTCAGCACTGTTCCTGCAGCCCATATCTTGGAGAAGGATGCTCCTCCCCATGGCAGAGGAAAGATGGAGCTCATTTGTCCATCTGTACCTGCCTTTCCACACATTTTCACCTCCTCCACAGTCCTGTCTTTACATTTCATGACAGCTTGAGCTGGTGCCAGGCACATCTGTTTTGACCTAAGCCCATATTATTGGGCTGCCCTGTTCATTCCCCTTGAGCCAAACACATTTTGTTCAGCATTTCTGCAAGGGACATTGGAAATACTGCTGTCATCAGCATCTAGTTCACACATGTGCTGAAGCAATCAAATGAAATTCAGTTGATAAAACAACACATAGCCAGGAAAATTTAACTGTATAGTGTCTTGTTGCTCCAGGGTATCCTGAGGCACTCTACAAAGACTTACATTAATTTAATAATAATGCCTGTTGTGTCCTGGTCACAAACGGAAGTAAAGGAAAACAAGTGAGTCCTCAGTTTTGATTTATGCCTCTGTAGCATTGTTGATTGTAGCAGGGAACTGGCATGCCTTAAGGAACCTTTTTTTTCTTTAAAGTGATGAAACAGTTCTAGGAACTGTGGAAAACACTGTCAGGTCAAATTTGAGGCTTTTACGCACCTGAAATGAAGAAATATGTTCTCATAGCTTTCTTTTAAAATCCAGTGGAAATTTTCTTTCAAATAAAAAAAAAAAAATTTGCATTTCATTGAGAAATACAGACTATAAATGTCTGAAATTTGTAAGCCTAATGGAATAGAGTTTCAAATGTGAGAATAAAGGTTTGGGGGTTGAACTACATCCTGATGGTCAAAAATATTGCTGCTTGTTGGCAGCTTATCAGTCAAAGAAATACTAGTGGAGTCATTTCTGCAGTTAACAAGCAATTAAAATACACGAATCTCATAGATTTTCAACCTGATAACTGTGTGAAGTTTATTTATGAGATAACACTGCTTCTTAGGTGGCCACAATGTTAGGAACAAGAATATCAATGAGTGTTTCTGTGCCATTATAAGACTGTGCCATCCTGCTTAGGTAAGAGGAAAGTTGGAGAGTTGCTGACGTAAGGGTTAAAAAGTTTAAATTGGTCACAGATTAAATACAAGAGGGTGAAAATTTGCTAGCACAGATAGAATACCTAAGTTTACAGCTGTGAGTTAATTGCTTTTCTTCTAAGCTGTTCCAGCAGAAATTTGTGCTGAGTTTAACTTCATATGCGTGCTATTCTTATAGCTTGTTGTCTAATGCCCTGAATCAAATGGTAGGAGATCTGCATGTATGTATAGGTAATTTCATAGTTGTTTGGCTATTCTTTTGAAAAGCACCTCAGGAACTGCATTCCAGTGGCTGAAAATAAAAATGTATAGTGTTGGCAATAGATTCAAAGAATTAGAAACAGAAAAATGTTTACACAGAGCTCTAGAAGAGCGGCATTAAGCGTTAATACTCACTAAGATGTTACAGTCTCTGTATTTCACATCTTTATTTCTGGCTCACTCAAATTCAAGCCGTTTAGTGGTGATTGACTTTGTGACTCACAGGCCATGTTTGGAAGGTTATAGGAACACAGGAACTGCCAAACAGGGTCAAATCCAAAGTCCATTTAATCTGATATTGCATCTGTGAGACTGGCAGTATGATGTGCGTTACTGGAAGATGTGGGAGATGCACCCCCTGCACAAACCTTGTACCAGTCTCTTACAGTGACTTTGGTTTTGCTTGCCTCTCACTTTATTTCTTATGTTTTCTAGCTGTAAAGCTCAAACACATAAACATTTTAAATGAAAGCAATGAACCTGATATGATTGACTGTCTCCTGAGTGAGATCTTTGCCATCATTCAGTCTGCTATCCCAGTCACCTACCTCATTTTAACTCAAAAGGGCAGTTGCAAAGTAAGTCTGCTCTGATTAGCTTCCAGTGAACGGTCTGAAGGCATGTAGGTATTATAAAACCTTCTCCACTACTACTTTACAAAAGAAGTGTAACAAAGGTCCTTATGTAGCCCATTGTTTATGCAAAGGGGCATTTTATATAGTAGTTTATACCCATAGTAATAAATGATAAATTACAAAGAATAGTGATAAAGGAGCAAGTTTTGTGTTGTTTATATCGTATTAGCTAACTAACATCTTCTCCAGCTTTATTTAGTAGTGAATTAACTCAAAAGATTGCATAGGGGTGACCAAAATCCTTGGTTTCATTTGCAAATGTGAGGAAGCACCAGCAGTTAACTGGCAATCAGAGTTAAGAAAAAGATTTGAGAAAGTATCTGGTCAAAACTGAGGAGTGAAGATCAAGTTGATAGAGGTACTGCAATGTTCCCTGTGGAAAGCTGTGGGCCTGGGCAGGCAATCAGATGGTCACAAAGGTCTGACAAGTCCATACTAATATGATTGTTGATCTCTGAGACTCTCTCATCATCACTGCTGTTGCACGAAAGGTGCTGAAACAGGTTGACGTGCACAAAGGTTTATCAGCAGGATCTATAGCTGATGTAGTGCATCAGCTCTAAGAGGGAAAGTTACTTTGGGAAGTAAATTAAAAAAAAAAAAAAGAGAGAGAGAAGAATGGGGACAACACTGCCAAACATCAAACAACTTTCTAGCTCCAGAGACAGCCTTGAGAAGGGAGAGGAAGAGACCTTTACCCTGCCTGTGAGCCAGGCTGTGTGAAAGCCCATGTGGGCTCTGGTACAGCTCCATGGTGTTGGGCTGTGAGCAGCTCCTCGAGAAGCACAGGCGTGTGAGCTGGCAGAGGCTCACTGTTTGGCTCTTGTCCCATCATCCCCCTTTCCCTTTCTCCCCCAGCACTGCGGTGTTATTCCCTGTAGTACTTAAGACTGGTAGATTTGTTTTTAAATGTGAAAAATGATCTCGGCTTTTCTGCTTCCCTTGGGGCAGATTATTCTATACCCAAATTGATTTTACTGTCAAGGAGCTTTGCCCTTTCTTATTTTCACACTATTAATTTCAGTGTTGCTGCTTGAACAAATCCTTTGCCCCCTCTTTGTGTACAACCTTCAAGTACTTGCACATGACCTTGCCTGCCACATACTCAGGCTTTGTACATTGGCATTTCAATCCTGCCAACACCGATGCAATATAAATTAGCAGATGAGTACTCCCTTCTGAATGCAATTCGAACCTTGCACGAAGTTAAAAACATGTTTGCAGAATTGGAAATACTGTTTTTACATGCTTTCTTGAAAGCCCATTAGTCTTTTTCTTCCCCTGGTAGTTGGTGTTGTTTTCAACCTTTGTTTTGTTAGGAATTAAAATTGAGTTGCTGACTGACAAGTGGTATTAAATCAGTGTTAAGAAAGATTAGTAAAATTTCATATTTATGAATATTAAACAGTACTACCCTTGCCATTTAAAGCTAGGCAGCATGGAGTTTTTAATCAGGCTTGTACTTTTTCATTTCAAATTTCCAAGATCTAACTCTTCCTGCAGCTTCTAAGAAAAGCTAAGCAAGTAGAGATATCTTCATCTGAGCTTCTTCTGTCACAAAGTTCCCCAAAGTCCCAAAGTTATCAAAACAGATCATGATGCAAAAATTCAGTAAGGAATGACTCCCGGCTCAGGAGTGAGGGTTAACATTGGTTGAATGAAATACCAAAATAAAGCATTCCCGGTATATTTCAATGGCTTTTAGACTAGATAACTGCTTTTAGAGCTTTTAGAACATTAGAAGAAATATTTTTCCAATATATTGCACTCTCCTGAAAAACATAAAGAGGACAACCTCTATCAAGAGCACGTCTGCACTAAATGCAGTACAGGCTGGATCAGCTGTACTGGGAAAAATATAGGGAGGGAGCTCAAATAAACAATGTAATGGTTGACAATTGCAGCATGGTACACCCATCAAATTACTGATGCACTATTCTTTGTGATGTTTACCACTACAGAGCAAATTCTGAAATTGGATTGTTTGTTCAACTTTACATGAAAATTTCCTTTAAAACACACTATCCTAATAGCTGATGAGTAACATTTGTAAGGCTGCTGCATCTAGAGAAAAGCATTTGGAATACAAAAATATTGTTCACACACACACACACAAAAAAATACCAAGGGGAGTTCTTAAGAACAAAAAACACACAGTGTCTTAATGTCTGTCACAACTGAGGAAAGCTGTATTTGTAAGCCACATGTACAAAACTGGGGCCATCTGGGGATATTTGGTCAAGCAAGAATGCAGATCACAATTTTCTTCTGGATTCTTCAAAACACGGGCTTATAGCTAAGTAATGTCAAAATAAGAATTCAAGCCAGGCGGTTGGTGAAAGCTTCCCAAGCCCCCCCCCCCCCTTTTTTTTCTGTTAAAAAAATATTTTTTCATCATAGTTAGTGTTGTGCAGAATGACCTGCCTGTTCAGTTGTCAAACAGCACTTGAAAATTTCATCTGCTTTTATATTGTAGGCACCTGTCTATACAAAGTGCTTGCTAATGCCAGTTCCTTGGTTAGTGGTAGGCTGTGTGAACTCATGGCAGTGAGTTATAAAAGCTGTCTATCGTATAGTGCCTGAAAAAAACCTGTGCCTGAAATACCCAAGTTATTTGCCACTACAGAATTTTACAATGTTTACGCAAAGACATTGCAACTTGCACAGGAATCCATTTTCAGGCACTTTTTCACTGACTTTCAGAAACTCTGCCTGCATAAATACTGTTGGATCAAGCCTAAGCTTGATATCACAATTTCAATTCCAGTTGCATGCAACTTCTACATCAGGCTGAGAGATGCAGGCAAATACCTCTCTCAGTCATCTTCTTGCCATTTCACAGCTCTTCGGCAACGTAAGGAGACCCTGTGAAAGCTGTCTCCAGAAAATGTTATTCGGTCTCAAAGTTTCCATTTTACAGAAGTAAAACCTCTCAAAAATATACATCTCATTTTTATAGTTTAACCACCATTCCTCACAAGCATCTTCCTAAAAAAGAAAATATGTATCCACTGCTGATCTCTATTCTTCCCTCAACAAAACAAAATCTAGATTTAACACAGTGTGTTTGATAAAACCTTGGTTTTATTCTGTATGTCTCCCTATCATCTCTTTGCCACCCCCCATATCTCTGTACTTTACAAATATATATCATGGTATCTGTAAGAACCATGTTGCTGGGTGTCTGCAGGATTTCATATCCTTGAAGTGGAGACTGCCAACCTGATTTTAATCACATTTATGTTGGATACAGAAACAAAATCCAGGCTCCTGGTTTAGGTTTCTTGCAAAAATCATGCACTTTATGTGCAATTAAATAAATGCTCAGTAAGCCTATTCAGTTAAAAGTAAAGATTAATTATTTTAATAATTAATTAATTATTTGCATTACCAGACACAGGTTACTCTTTTATAATATTTTACATTTATTTAATTATTATTATTTTAAATATAATGTATATGACTACACTGTGGTAGTGTTTGTGGTAAATAACATGAATATACACATTGATTAATTTATAGAAGTATTGACACATACATAAACATTTGCATGTGGATATTAATAAACCGAGTCAGCATTATTTTAAGAAAAAGGTTTTTTGGTGTGGATATCAGCACATTTGGACATAATAGTCTCCTGCTATGAATTGCCAGATTTTGATTATCCAAATTGAAGGAACAATATCTCATTTAACAAGCAATCCAATATTTGAAATTGCAAAAGGAGAAAAAGTTTATATAACAACATAGTACAATTGTCTAACCTGGAATATTCTGTTAGATCATGCATAATCTTGAAAATATATATATATATATATATGTTCTTCCAATGCAAATGGATTTCTGAAGTTTTTGCTATAGACTGTTGGGGAAAAATTTGAAAGCTAATATTTATAAGTGGTTATTTATCATAGAATCTTTGTGAAACAGCATATTTATATATCCATTTGATAACATTCTATTTAATTCGAAAGTGAAATGGCATTTGATAATGAAGTGATTGTCACTTAAAAAAAACCAACTTTTTGTTTTGTTTTATTTTGTTTTGTTTTTGAGGTGCTATAGTGTGTATATATCTATTTTTTTTTTCCTTTTTAAGTGCAATGCCTATAGTATTGCTATATCAAATTGAGATGAATCATGACAAACATCATTTTCACAACTTGGGAAATGTTAACATGCTACATTCCTTTCTTTGGAAAAATAAAAGAAACTATCACAGAAAACACATTTTAATTTAATTATATCCTTAGGTCATTAAAGTGATATAATGTGCATGTCAGTCCTCTTTTCATCCACAGATTGGTTTAATCCTACATACACATTTTTTACCTCTGGCTTTCTTTCATATTTGCTTTGTTTTGAAATTGCATGCTGTCTGGATTATTTGTGCATGACCTCCACATTAATTTCACATTGAATGTTTACATACTCAGAGATTTTCATTGATCATTTATTCTACATGTGCATTTTTTTTCCTTTGTTTTCAGTTACGGAACTTTAAATATGCTTGAAATGTAAAAGTGGCATGAAACTTTCGTGACACAAGTAGACAACAATTTTAACAGCGTTTTTGATTACCTACCTTTACATCTTTTAAAAAAATACACGTTTTAAACTACATTTTATGTTGTCCTTCCAAAATGTAATAAAATAAAATAACATAAAATAATAAGAAGAAAAAAATATGAAACCCTAAATCTGTTCCATTTCAGATCTGGAGACAAATACTGGTTATGTTTTTGTTCAAGCAATCCCAAACACATGAGATCGTTTCTTTAAATGAGCTGAGAAGGTCTCTGCTCTCTTGGAGGTGATACATGCAAGAACATGAGTCTGAGCTTTGCTTATATTCTGTATGGGAAACAGCACAGGACATTGTCTGACAGACAACACAGATCACTTCAGTTAAGCACTATCTATAGCTCAGTATAGGTTCCCTCTGGAAATGCCAGCTTCTGTCAGCTGACTACACAAGGACCTTAACTCCTCATTTAGTATCTGAAATAGGAGTTCCAAGTAGTTATATACTACTTTTATATCATAATGTGCCATAAACCCTTGCAACTGTCTGTTAAGCCAAACTTTTTGTCATGTAAAAGGACATTTTCCTCCATATTAATTCCCTATTTGAAGAAATAAAGTGATATGTGTTGCTCAATATGCAATGTAATAATGCTTATCAGCAGAATCCCAGCTCTAAATCACATAAAACTAAAAGCATATCCAGAGGAACCTAATGAGTAAATATATACATAAAACAGAAAACAAAGTGATTTTTTTAAAATGTTTGCCAAAAAAAAAAAAAAAGGCGTTAAAACACACTTAAGAAGTTGCCAATTAAGAGAACAAATAAAGCACTATGAAATCATATATGAATGTAATGGTCACAGAGCTGCATTCACACACCTGCTAGAAGAAAATCATACTTCGTCTTTCCTCTTTGCAGCCTATTCTTTTTCAGCCAGTTCATTAATTCTGTGCACAGTCTGCTATGATTAAAGATGAGTGCCTTGATCTCAAAGCATGCTAAGCCATCTGTAGCCCTTTATGTGAGCAAGTCAAACACAATACCTTTCAAATAAGGAGCTGAAGTTTGTCATTTGAGACTCTGTAATTAAGTCGATCCAGTCTCCAGGGGCTTTGCCTTCAACCTGCAGGCCTCACCGCAACCATTCACCACTAGTGATTCTTCCCATCCGCTTGGTTTGGACTGATTTGAGTCACTACAGTTCTCTCCACTTTTACAAACTAGTTGTTTTGTCAGCATGAGTGTGACAACAATTAGACGTCCCTGTTTTTGCCCCATGCCTTTTCTCCTTCACAGTCATTCAATGACAAGCGTAAAAAGAACTTCATCTTTTCACGAAAATTCCCATTCTACAAGAGCAAGGAGCAGAGTGAGCAGGAAACAAGTGATCCAGAACGTAAGTAACCTCTTGGAGACGATGTCACATGCAGCACAAAAAATGGGTGACACGCATGATACCAGTATCCCACACATCTAGGAAAATACATGTTGTAGGCAGGCAGGCGAGGTATTACTACTGTGACCAATGTGTGACTGCAATTTGGATCCAGCTGGTCCTTCCTTCCTCGGAAAAATAATTTTCAGAAGAATGAAACAGTGACCTTAACATTTGGAATAATATTTCTTCGCTTTCTTAAAAATATGTGGCTTTTTTAAAATCATTGTGGCACCTGTGAAAACCCAAACTTGGCTCTGATTAAATATTTCCAGATCAGAACTGGCTCAAAATTATGCAAATGTGATTTCTTTTAGAATACTGAACTAAACTGTTACTTTTTAAAAGTTCTGCTCGAATCTCTATTGTGCCTCTGACATTCTCCAAGTTGATTGCCATGGACAGCTTCACCGAAAGTTTAAAAACTAAATGAAGCATCTGCACTAATAACTTAAAGAAGTAAATTGGATCTTGGAATGTGTATGTCCCCAGGCACTTACTGCTTGCTTAAATTGTATGTGTAGAGAACCAGCATTATTAAAAATCTATGCTGGTTCCAAGCCTAGAGAATTCACTTTTTTTCTTAATAATTCTCTCCTTCTATTTTTTTCTAGCGAGGATTTTTTCTGGGAGTTTATTGGGTTGTTCCTTCCTCGTCACAGCTAAAAAAGACACGTGTAATGGTCACTGCCTCTTTCATTGGTTGCATTCCCATAGAATATGGGCTTAACGTTGTTTCAGAAAGAAAAAGCAGGGATCCAGATTGCTCAATCAACATGGTCAGTCATGGTAGTATCCATTTCAATTCCACTGACTTCTTCCTTCCTCTTCTGCGGCTGTTCTTCCTTTCTCATTGCTCTCTCTGGGGACTTCCGTGCAGGACATCCCCGGATTAGGTGACGACGGTTATGGAACAAAGACTCTGAGTAAGTTCCCAGGAATGGTCACTGTAAATCTTTTTTTGTTTTGTTTTGTTTTGGCTTCTGTTCCTTCTCTGAGGACCCTCCACTCCTAGCATGCAAAAGATAGAGTTTTATTTGTTACCCAGCTGTGAATGCTTAAAAAATGTTTCAATTGTTTTGTTCTGCATGACAATATTAAATAACATACGGTGTATCAAGCAGACACTTTAACTTCTTTTGTAGTAACACCTTTTGTTTCTGACAGTATGTTATTGTTCTCATCTTGGCAGTTCCGTAAAGTAGCATACCTAGAACTTGTTTTGCTGCCTAAAATGTACTTCTCAGCAACAATCCCTCCCTCTCCATCCAAAGGGAAAGCTAAACATTTTAACTTGATCACATCCTGAGGAGATCAATAGAAAATTATTTTATGCTGTTGCTTCTGCATTTTCAGCTTCTTGCATGGGAGTGTTTGTTACTTTGCTGGATTTTAGATTAGCATTTGTTATTAATGGAAGAAGTCATTTGCAGGCTAGAGAAGACCATGCCTTCTCCAAAGCTAATTTTGGACCCATTTCACCATTAGCAACCTATTCTCTGTCATGCAACCCTAATCAATTTCTTTTTCTGATGCAGTAATCCTGTCTCAAGACTTGGCATTGCAGAATGTGTAACATGTCAGATAATTGTTAAGAAACAATTTTGCTTCCTTGAAAGTTAGACCAGAAAAATATTACAGAGTGAAATATTTGCAGCTGATTTCTATATAAATAGCTACATTACATGCTGTATCCAGACCTAAATAATTTAAACAAAATGGCACTTGCATATGTTTGGCTGCTTCTTCCTTCAGTTCTTATTCTTTTTCTTAAGTGCCAAGTAATTGAAGCAAAATGTATGTGAATGTTGACACTGCATCACCTACTGTTTTGTATTTGCTTTTTAATTACAGGAATGCGCATCCATGCACACAGTTTTACAGATTATTCAGTTCATGGTTGATTTTTTTATGGAACATTTTAATGGTTTCTGTTTAAGCCATGAAGTATATCACCATTTAAAGATGAAAGCTTCTTCTCTTGTATGAAGAACAGTTCTACAAGACCAATTTTCTCAGTGATAGACAGCAAATGTCGCTGACACCTGAATTTTAACCATTCTGTTTCTTCAAGGAAAGTGCTATAGTAGTTCACTAGGAACAAAGAGAGAACCTTCCCTGCCTAAAAAGAAGTAGAATATTTCTGATTTGCTAAACCCGCCTGAATATCTGGGTCCTTAGAAAGATGAATCTTCATAACATCCAGACACCTGAAAGGACATAACTAAATTCTGCAAATTGCTAGGGGAAAAGTAGCACAGAGGTATTATATAGGCTCTACTTTCTCTATTAATATTACACCTACCTTTCAATTACTGACATGCCTCTAGACATTCTAGCCCCATCCAATTTTCACTGATATTAAACTAAGATATACTTTTTAATGACAGTTATTACTAGGAAGGATATTTGTTCGTGTTTAATAAAAATTTTCAGGGCCCTGTATAGCGTAATGGTTTGAGGCAGTCCCTGTTAATTTGCTATGAAATGTCCAAAAGTCAATACATGGTTTTGTTTAAAATGTGAGTCTAATGTTTTGAAGCTTCTTGGTAAGACAAAGACCAAAGTTTTCAATTATTACTTTTATCAGATATCATCCATTCTCGTTTCATCTGCTCCTCAGGCTCTGTCAGTCCCATGCTATGAACCCCAGCCATTAGATATTTATGTGGGGGATCGCAGCGGCTTGCAGAGAAGGGATGGTCTTGGCACAGTTTCTATGCTCATTCTCCATGTGTGGTCTACTTTGGGTTCACCCCAGTGGATTCTTGACTTTTATGGGTTACCATCTTTCACTGGGAACATTTAGAGGCAGTTGAAGGCTGTGGGTCACCCACAGGCTAATCTACCCAGTGGATAAATTCCAAATACTGGATTAATTTTGGCTCCTGGTGTTTGTCAGGAGGTGACTTATTTGTACCCATTGACCATTTAACCACCCGTGTCTCATTCTTATTAACCCAGGGCAGCTCCCCACTATATAGCCATTATAGCATTCATTTCTAAATGCCCTTTCAACTTGAAAACTTTTCAACTGTCAAATGATGGTTCATCTGCAAAGTTATCAGCATTTCTATCAGAGGTGCTATTAAAACCACTGTTTAATGTGATTCTGCAGACCTCCTGGAGACCATAAAGCATGATCTGACTGATGATAATCAGCCTGCTGACTGAGTAACCACTGGGAACAACCACTTCATATGCTATAGACTGCACCTTTCTTTAAATAATGTAATAATAGAAAAAGGACACCAGACTTATCAAATCACTAGTATATCCCACTGTGATAATTCTTATGTCCCTATTCACCCATGGTCTGGTAAAGATTTTTATACTTTAGCTAAGTATAAAACCCTGAGGCTGTCTGAAGAAAAAAAAAAATCTTCCTTTTTTTTTTTTTTTTTTTTTTTTTTTTTTTTTTTTTTAGTTTGCGACAGGTTAAGATAGACAGTTGCAGTATTGGACACCAAAACCACTTTCATATCACTTTGTTAACCCCTTGGGATAGTGCAAAGTGATGAATGCTGGAGACAGATCTCTAGGTTTAGAAGAATAATATGAACAGGCACTGAGGTTTCATGAAATTAGCTGAGTCATCCAGTGAGATGTGACTGGATCATACCGTACTTTGAAATTAAGTTATAAGAGATATCACTGTCTCATCAAGAAATGACATGGCTTTGCCATGATGCATATCACTAGATAACACACAGTCTCTTTCTGAAATTCCACTAGAGAGAAAGCTTTCATTTTAACTGTGTAAATTATCTAAGATTTTCAGGTGATGTCACTGTATAGTTTTTATTTCCTCTCTGCACAACTACCTTTGCATGACTGTGGCAGTTCTTTTGAGTTTCTGCGGCTCTATGGTGCTTGGTTATGTTCTTTAATTTGCTGTACTGTTCTTGCAGAACATGTTTCTTCTAATGCCAGCGATAGTGAAAGTAGCTACAGTAAGTTACTGCTTTCATTAGAGTCCTTTTACTTTGCATTGCTTGTTCTGTTTGTTTCTTTTATTTTGTTTCTCTTCCTGCTTTTTTTTTTTAATGTTAAAAAAAAGTTGAAGCAAATGGCTTGAAAATCTAATTTACAACTACATTTGAGTACAAAGCTATAAAAGAAAACTGGCAACCTTTATAAGAAAAGAGAGGGGGGTTGCTACTTGGGATGTATTCTGGAATGTAAAACCAAACCTGGCCTTGGGTAGTCTGTGAAAATCAGGATTATTTGGTATAGCAACAGGAAGTTTATTTCAGTAGGCAGGAGGACAGTTTCTTGATGACCTTTTAAGAGTAAAATTGCTCCATAACTGCAGTCAAAACTGCAAAAGATACTCCTTACAAGGTCACAATTTTTACTCACATTTCAGAATACCTGTATGTGCAACTAATAAATGGCCCCCAGAACTCTTCTGAGCCTATCATTTTGGCAGGATAGGTTTCCTAATATGTATTGAAGTCTTCAAAGAAGATAAGATAGACCTTCACCCCTTAAGTACTGCCGCTGAGTGACATTGATCCCCTGTAAGTGATGGTCCCAACCCTGCAAAGTGATCTGATTAGGATTACAGACTACATGTGATCATATAACCTAAAGATAGATTATAAATTGGAGGTAATTATTAGTAATACTCAAAAAATTAACCATAGTAAATATTTATCTGGAAGTGCTGAAAAGTAAAAAAAAATAAAAAATAATAATAATAATAAAAATCAATGGAGTAGGTTAATGGAAATATAATAAAAGGTAATTAAAGAGAGAAAAGAGAAACTGCTTACTAAATCAGACAGCTGTTTAATTCTCTCAAGCCATTTGCTTAGCTTAAGTTTTCCACCAGTCACTCAGCACTTGTGCTAAGTACCCGCATACATTCAGGTAATCATTGGTATCATACCTCGTACTTACTAGTCTTGGTAGAGTGCATAGCAGTCAAGCTTTATTAATAAGTACTGGTTTGTTTCAGTAAAACAGCTAATCTTATGCAATTCAGAAATGGTAAATTAGTTTGCATTCTCTTGTATTGCAAAGGTTTTATTGGAAAGCAATTGCCAGAGTCACTAGATAACAGTAGGCACTTTTGAACTGCTGAGGACCAATTCTGAACCATTTTATCTTTTCTCTGTCTTCTACTGGGGAGGAAGGGAGGACTGTATGTTTGAAATAGAAGATTCTCCTTCACCAGACTGACTTTACAATCATGACAGAATCAATAGCTTAAATTTTCAAAAGCTTCCTGAAGTCTCTTCCAAGTGTGTTTATTTCAGAGTGAGAATGTAAAAGCCCAGATAAGAATCTAGTCTGGTGGCCAAACACACCCCATGCCTGATGAACTGTCCCAAACAAGTGACTTAAGATGGGCACCCAAGTACAGATCAACATATGGGACAGGTTCACAAAACCTACTTCTCAAACTGCATTGTAACAGGTAGCCTGTTCTTTGTTGGCTGTGCAATAGCTTGAAATAAAGTGTATGTTCTGAGGTGCAAGAACAGGGATAGAGTCATAGAATCACAGAATGGTTTGGGTTGGAAGGGACCTTAAAGCCCATC
Source organism: Anser brachyrhynchus (assembly GCF_964034855.1). NCBI lineage: Eukaryota > Metazoa > Chordata > Aves > Anseriformes > Anatidae > Anser > Anser brachyrhynchus. Next base: position 205,373,226 of record NC_137694.1, on the reverse strand, counting down.
CCGTTCCCACCATCCTGCCATGGACAGGGACACCTGCCACTAGACCAGGTTGCCCAAAGCCCCATCTGGCCTGGCCTTGAACACCACAAGGGATGGGGCGTCCACAGCTTCTCCGGGCAGCCTGTGCCAGGGCCACACCACCCTCTGAGTGAAGAATTTCTTCCTTGTATCTAATCTAAACCTACTCTCTTGTAATTTAAAGCCACCCGCCTTGTCCTATCACTGCACCCCCTGACAAAGAGTCCCTCCCCAGCTTTCCTGTAGATACTGGAAGGCTGCTGTAAGGTCTCCCCAGAGCCTTCTCTTCTCCAGGCTAAACAAGCCCAACTCCCTCAGCTTGTATTCATAGGAAAGGTTCTCCAGCCCCTTGATCATCTTTGTGGCCCTCCTCGGGACTCGCTCTAATACTTCCATGTCCTTCCTGTGCTGGGGACCCCAGAGCTGAATGCAGATAGAAGATGCTTAGGGTAGTCAGCTGGGACATAGACGCTTGGAAGGAAAAGCACTGCCCACAGTAGGCATCTCCTTCAAGGTTGATTTCCATCTGGGCAAGCTCCTGTCTCACCCCAGCAGTATCCAGCAGCATATTGGCTGGAGCTGGCCAGATATTACTGGTGTGTCCAAAAACTGCTGCCTGTTGGAGGAGATGCAGGGAGGAGTTTCTTCTCTGCCTGGGGGAGAGCTATGACATTTAGCAGCAGAGGAAGCCAGTCTTAGGTTAAGCCAAGTAAAAGTGGCTTTAAAATCCAGGAGCTGCTGCCCAAAGGGCCTAATTTCATTTGCTAATGATTCATTGGTGTGTGTTGACATGACATTTGAAGGCATGACCTCAGGCAGCCAGCAACTTTGGACACCAGCTTTTTGAAATGACTGTTTCAGATGGCCACGATGGCATGTCAACTCTAGCCTGACCCTGTGTTCAATTAGTACATGACCATGGAATATGAACATGTCTCCTGTAGGGACTTACAGCCCTCCTGAGTCCATCTGGCTACTCAGAATCTCCAGGCTACTCTGTGTCAGCAGTACATCCCATCACACAACTCATTGCAGTAAATCCTCTCTCCTATGAAGGCTGAGAAAGCTGGGGATGTTCACCCTGAAGAAGAGAAGGCTCGAGGGTGGCCTCATTGCAGCTTTTCAGTACTTAAAGGGGGCTTATAAAAAAGATGGAGTGCAACTTTTTTACTCAGGCAGATAATGATAGGACAAGGGGGAAGAAGACAGAATCAGAAGAATCAGAAGACGGAGAGCAAGAGAAGGGTGGCCACAGAGAGCAGCTGACAAACTGTGAGGGTATGGAGATAAGAATGATGGAAGCAGTTTTCATATTTCACTGCAGATCTAACTTTGTGTGATAGTTGACAGAGGACACTGCATGGTAGAAGCCTATCCATGCCCCTCCCAGTAGTTATCAGAACTAGTGTGTGAACATTGCCTTCTAATTTATTTACTTTTACGAAAGGAAAATAATGGGTGCTCAGCGTAAAGCTCATTCCTGATGGAATAAGACAACATGCAGCTATTTCTGCTCTTCTTTTCTGCATCTGGGTATCTGGAAACAATGCCAAACCTCAGCTGCTGCTACAGAACCAAGCTTATTTTAATTCCGTTTTGGGGCAGACATGTTACAAAGCTGTTCTTCAGTGTGATTTAGTGCTATTTTGAGGAGAATTTGACAGTTCAAGGTGAAGGTGAAAATTCTTGTCAAGCAAATATAATACTGCTGTAGATCTCAATGGTTTTGCATGGGGCTGTGACCCTAGTACAGTGCCCTATATTTTTCTCTTCTGTTTCATGAGGAAACAATCAGGAAGAACAAGGGGTTGCCTTCCCATTGATTTCTGAACTGGGGGATAACAGCAATTCACACCTTGCTAGTACAAAGAAAAGTGGGTGGATAGGAAATGGCTTGCAGGTGACACATGTACACCTGCAGACATTCATATTTGTCCCTATAAAAACAGTCCATCTGGAGTCCAAAGTAAAGTGTTCTGCATTATCTCTAGTGGGTCTCTGGCAATTGCTTTAACATGTTTCTCTAACTTTTGCTTTTCATGATGAGCATCTAGTGAAAAGTAGCTAGTGTTGAAACATTTATTACTTCATCATTCCTAGAACCATTCCAAATCAGGGGTACAGCTACACAAAGTGATGCTGAACATTTCTGAGAGCTGTCCAGGCTGTGTCCTGTACAGTGATTAATAGATGGGTTACAAATTGACTGGGCTTTTTCTGAGACATATCCTGATGCATTCTTATTTATTGAGTAAATATCCCGATCAACATTTGAGTATTCGGCTGAAGTATTCCATTGCTCATGTTTTGGGTTTGGAGATTAAAAAATAAAATAATATATTTCCTATTTCAAAATATTAATTTAATTGAAAAATCTCTTATGTGGTCTCAAGAGAAAATCCTTGGACCACTCCTTAGGAACAAGGCTGTTGCAGATAGTAAACCTGATTTCTTCTGTCAGTGCTCTCAGCACTGGATTTGAAATGAGTAAAAGAACTGGAATCAGCAGTAGGATTCCCTTTACCAGTATGGGTCCCTAAAACACAGCCATCACCCTCTCAGTTTCTTGCACTAGATTCAGTCTGAGGTCAATGGAGACACAGAAGGATTTTCAAAGAACAATTTGTTTTGTCCTTAAGCAGATAGCTAAAACAAACCAGCTGAGTGTTTTCCTAAACATGTCCATGCCTCCCTCTTGACTCCACAGGAGCTGAGCAGCGGTCACCATTGTGCTTGTCTTGCAAGGAGGGGAGATGGCAGCCTCTCCAAATCCCAGTAGATAATCTTCTTTATCTCAACAGATAACCTTCAGACCCACCAACTTTAGGGGGAACCACAAACATACTTGATAGCAGAACTTGGCCCTTTCTGAAAGATTAAAAAGCATTTTTGAGCCAGGAACTAATTCTGGCCTGATCTAAAAGGGGCTAAGCTGCCACACAGCTGCTACTGTATCACATGGGTCATGTTAATATGAGGACTATAACCAAGTTAGTTGATTTGCACCTGCTATCCGCAGAAAAATCAGGTTTGCAGAGTTGCATATGAAAGCCTGGTCTACCAGAAAGTTTTCCTTCTTAAGTATAAATGAAGCCAACTTTGACTTATTCCCAAACCGGCTAATTAAACAATGATTGACAGCATATTCTCAACTGTATAACTTAAAATGTTCTAATTTTCCATTTCAAATCAAGCTTGTAAAAACATATTTTTTACTGTGGACTCATCAGTTTTTATTTTTCAAGACATTATTTTCATAAAGGCTATGAATTTTAAGTCTCTCCACCGCATATGTGTGATAATGCTTTCATGCATAGTTCAGTAAAGGTTTTTACAGCTGTCATCAAAATTACACAAGCATTACCACATCTATTTAGCCTAATTGCATAATTGGTTGTGATTGCACCAATTACTTAGAGAGGCAATAGATGACTAAAAGTTAAAAATAAGAAAAAGTTGGAAACAAAAATTTTTACCCTCTGTACTTGCTCAGCAATTCATTCTTGTCATGAGATTTGAAGACTCAGAACAAGGTTTAAAGGAGTCCTGATTACTATGTTAGGCCACTGATTAATTAGAGCACTTGCATTTGCTATTTCGTTCCCCATGGGCTTGTATATTATTCAGACATACTTAAATTTGTACAAGTATTGAAGTTTCATTGTATGGCTTCACAAGCTATATTGATCTTAAATACATAGTGCTGATAGACCACTTTTCAGTCATAAATTCATTCTCAGACTTCTGATGATATTTTTATACATTAGATTTCCAGTCTTTCATAGCTATCAACGTATCTGGAAAGGCCGTACATTTACTTAGGTAAATAGAGGTCCAGGGAAGGGATTGGGAGTCAAAAAGAGTTTATGAGATTGACTTTCCAATACAGACTGTGCAGATGAAAGAAAACAAGATTTTTTTGATTTATATTTTAGCTGTCTTCAGAAGCACTACTCATTTTTTTATTTTTTATTTTTTATTTTTTTTTTATTATTTACTGCCCTAGATATCTTTACGGATTTTTTCATTCACTACCATTAATAGGATGCCAAAAATCATGGATTCCCACCACATAAGATACATGATGAGGATGAGCATTTGGTTACATAGTGGCTGCACCTGGCAGCTTTCCTGCCCTGTTACACACACACTGGGTGCAGTTACACCAGCACTGTGAAAGTACTGGATGCTCTGGCAAGGCAGTAGAAAATGGTGCCTTTTTATGTGTTGCGTGAAAAATGCCTAAAATGTCGCAGGTCTACACTGAAACTGTAGTTTCCAATCTTTCACAGACTCTGCCATCTAGCCAGAAAGGGAAAATAAAGACAACTCTTTACATCCATTTCAGGGTTACTGTCTGAAACATCATAAGATCCTTTAACGGGAAAAATGAATCCTTATGAAACTCTTCTGACCTCCTAGACTTCTCTGCTCAGTTTTTAGAGGGTACAAGTTATAACAAACTCCGGGTTATTCTTCTCTTCCCGAGCATAAGAACTCACCAACAGGCAAACCAAGAACAAAGGGAGCTGGAGCCATAGCAAACCTGAAAAAGAGAAAGACCTGCAGTTATTTTACTTATGGTATATTAGATTAAAGAAAGCTTCCTTTTCATTTCCTCTCTTTCCTTATCTTCTTTCTTTTCTTCTCTTTTTGACTTCATGGAATTTTACTGAAGAACAAGAGATTATGCCAAAGCCCTACAGACAGTTTTTTTTTTTTTCCCTTTGGTTTGTCTGTTAAATTTCACAACAATTTTCCAGATCAATACAGCAAACCTGTGCTAATTAAGCCATTAATGTAGGTGGTAAATGAGGCTTAGTCAAATGATAAATAAGAGCCTGTGTCCTGCTGAATTTCATGCTGTGTCACACCTCAAAGCCATCACAAGGTTATGGCAATCTGATTATTGATTGACTCTAGAACTCTTCATTATACCTAATACTTTATGGACTACTTCAAAACTGTGCAGTACTGACTGAGAAGAGATCATTAAAGACTACCATCTGGTATTGTTAACATGCATATCAGCCCCTAAAGACTTACAGGATTTGGTCTGGACAGTGCTTGAAAGTGCTTGATTTTATTCACATAGAAACTTAAGCTTCCTGAGCCCTTTTTCTGGAAAAGTGAATTAGTGGAAATGGCGCAGACTTCCACCATGCTCACACCCTGTGTAAGTCTGAAGCTCAGTGCTGAAGAGCCTTTCCTCAGGAAGATGTAAGTCCCTGTGCATCACAGTCAGCCTCAAAGTTTCTCCTTGCTTGCTTCAACCCTTTCCATTGACTTAAGCTACAACACAATTTGAGTGGGCTGGAGTTGTTTCATTGCCTTCAGTCTGGCCAAGACTTCTGTGAAATGCCAGGCTTGTTTGTCTCCATAGCCTGTACCTTACTGATAGTGTGGATGCAGTGACAGCTTTAATATGTGGACACGCCTTCCAGAGACTGAGCAAAACAGAAGGTAAAATCTGTGCTGGCTTACTTGTGCTGGTTATAAGTCTTTGCTGAAGCAAAATATTAGACCACAGAGAAATTTTTAAACAGTGTCAGAGTTCTTGGCAATTTTCCTTTAGTCCTTGTCACCATCACTCACATGGGAATCATCTGTTTAAAAGCAGATATCTGCAGCTGACCTTGCTGTTTAAATGCCTTTATGGGATAAAGGAGACAGATAGATACACTCGTGACTTTTTCCCTCATCACAAAGTAGACATCTAAAAGAGGTCAGATGACTCAAGTCTTAGTATAAGCACTTGCCTATTTGCAAGCACCCATTGACTCTAACAGGTACCTAGAGACTAGCTCAGACATAAGCACTTGCAATACAAGTTTCTGAAATTAGCTGAAATGAATCCCCCCCCCCCCCCCCCCCCCCATATCTGTACACTATTGAAACAAGTATCGTCAAGTTTAAGACTATTTGTGCAGACAGTCTCCCTTCCACATGTTTAGTATGTGATGGCTTCATCTCAGGCTGTTGAAAGCATAGCTTTGGCTCCTGGGAGCTGGAGGACAGGCAGTATAAAAGCATCCTCATCCAGCCTGTTGAGTGAATTATTTCATCCCCAGGGAAATGGGGCATCCTGAGTTCTGTATCGCCCCCAAAATTCCCAGAGAAACTTAACAGAAAATAAATCTGATGCATGAAACCTAGTGCAGTAATAATTCTAGGTTTTTAACTTTGCAAAGAGCTGAAATTAAACAAGTGATTACAGTATCAAATATTCACTAAGAAATAATCCATTATCCACACTCTCATAAGTTATGTTGCCTTTACCTCAAAAACTGTCTCATCTTTACCTTTTATTAAAAATGTTGCTTTTTTCTCAGCTGCTTCAGTACCATTGTTAGCTTGGAGTTGGCCCTGTCTGTTCTTGCTCTCTCCTAACACACCAGTAATTTTTAATTTGCTTTGTCTGTCCTCCTTAATTAAATTCTTTTTACTCGGAAGGTTTTCTGACATGTTTCTTACTGCTGTCTAGGTAATATGTCATGAAAAAATATCTCTGAGCATATTAGATTTAAGGGGAAAGTTGAGGGGGCTAAAGGGGTCAGTAAGACTAAACCACCAAAATTTGTGTACCTACTTGGGAGGAAGGCATTGCATTCTATAGAAGTCCTGTTAATATAGTTAAGGAGCCTCAAGAGTGACTTAGCTATCAGTCACACTACCTCAGGGTGAACTGTACCTCCCTCTAAATCCTACCTATATCATTCATCAGGAATCATGTAGCACTCTTCCTCTCTATATGCACACTTTGGTTTGTCAGGAGCCCATCCGAATAATGTCATACAGTCTCACATGTGTGCAAGCAGATGACATGAAGGCAATCCTATTTTGTAGAAGCACAGGTGCCCATAATGACACCCTTTCTTCCATAGTATCTAAATCTGTTACAAAATCCCAGGTGTGAATCTTCTCAAAGATGAACCCTAAACTGAGGAAAAATAAAATCATGATTTTAAATTTGATAAGCCTAAGTCATACTTATAACCTGCCAAAGCTCTTATGTGGTACCAGACGTGTGACAGTGACCCCAAAAGAAAGATGTGCGGGAATTTTTCATGCAGTAGATTGAAGAATCCTCCCTCCTCTCCTCTTTCACTTTTGTAGACGAAGCGACAATGGTGCAGCAGGGCTGTACACCTGCACCCAAGTCCTGAACCATATAGTTTCACTCATGTCTTGTGTCAAAGTCCTCTGCTTTGCTTCCCAAAATGTCACGGTGAGGAAACACTCTCCTAGCAGCAGTGGAGGCAGTTTAAGGGCATAAAATATGACACTTTTGTGATAGTTGTCTTCAGGTAAAGGATAAGGGTCAGAGAACAGTTCATAGCTGGATAACAGGCTGTGAATAAACTAAACTATGGAGTTTACACACAGAAGGATGATCAGCCAAAATGTACTTTTTTTGCGGGTAAAACGTTCAATTTAGGTAACCCATGGATATGTCCTGCAGCAGCGTGTTAGGGTCTTAAGTGGACAAGCAAAATAATTGTATCTGAAGTTTCTGCACTATCCATGTAAACAGCCTTGCTATCAAGTCAATGCATGAGGTCTTATTGTCTATGCTATTCTGGATCATTGAAAAAGCCCAGTTTCAGTGAAGAGAATTGAAATATATGGTAGGGGAGGGAGGGGAAGGGAAAAAAAGTGATCTCAGCAGCCTGAAGTTTTGAGGGCCTTTGGAATGGTTCCGGTGAGCACAGTTCCAGAGAGAAGTGTTGAACCCAATCTGCGTGTGTGAAGCATTTTACCAAGCTTCAGTTTAGGAAGCGTTGCATGTCAGCTTCAATCTCTTCTCTTTCTTCTCTCATCAGGAGGCCAAGAAGACTGCATCCTTTCTTATGAGCCTGTCACAAGACAGGAAAGTAAGTTTCACGTGCTTTTCTGTCACTGTTCCTTACATCTTTCATTTTACATGTTGGGGACAGCAGAGTAGTAAGCCCTGCTGTGGCAGCCCCAGATTCTCCATGGCACCTTCTTGTCCACTCAGGCCATCGTATGCATAAGAAATGACATCAGGGTGTCCCTTGCTATCTAAATCTCCTCACTATATATACCTGCTTCCTGACAATCCCAGGACTCCCCCCAGTATGCTCCCATGGCCTTTACTAGTGGTGTTGAATACATCTGCATGCACCATCACCGAGCTCTGAGCCCTGCCAAACGAGTAGTACTGGTTCCATTTTCCCTAGTCACGTCAATAAAAAAATGATCCCTCAATAAAAGCTAGACCTAAGATTTCACTTCAGACATAAGGCAGCAACTCTGCTTAGTACAACTTTGGGAATATTTGCTGTTATTGCCACTAACGTCATCAAAATGCACCTTTCTTTTTGTTTGCCAGTTAATTACACCAGGCCGGTTATTATTCTGGGCCCTATGAAAGATCGGATAAACGATGATTTGATATCTGAATTCCCTGATAAGTTTGGGTCATGCGTACCACGTAAGTATGATTTTATTCTTCGTTCTGCAGCGGAGTCAGTTATATCCCTTGATGCCATGCATTAACTGAATTGCGGTGAAAGCAGTGTCTGCAAACTTTATGTAGCTGAGTTTCTCAAAAGCCATTTTTCCATCAGAGGAAAAAGGTCAAAGGAACAAACACAAAAAGATTGTGGAGGTCTGTGATTGAGGTTTATGTGGTAAGGTTTGGTAGTGGGGGGGCTGCAGGATGGCCTCTGTGAGAAGAGTCCAGATGCTGCCCCATGTCCCCCTTTAAACAGGGGGCCTTTTAACCACAAACTCAGTTTACTAATCAATTAGTCTTTTATTTCTTAAACAAGATAAAATTTTGACATACTGGTAAAATGTAAAATGTTTCAACTCAGTTAAACATCATCCACCAACAAAATTATGAAGTAGCCTGTGACTTGTGTGAGATCTAGCCTGCCTCCTCTGAAAGCAATACTAGCCCCTGAATTAAGTGGTGTTTATATCTTGGATCACTAGAGGTTGTTGAGTGTTTATTGCAGTCTCTGATTGCAGTCTTACTTCATTTAAAGATGTTGTCTCTGCAAATACAACAGCTTAAAATGACTAGAGATGAAAGCAGAATCAGCCTTATAATTAAGGCTAAATTAAATTGATGAGATTGCCATTCATTTTTGTCACCATAGTAGGATTAGTTTCGCAATATGAAATGTGTTTTGCATTTGAGTGCATTTGTGATCATGATGAAAAAAGTGGAATTCTAGCAAATGCTTATTATATGTTATCCTGTGATTGTTATTGGTTAGAGGTAGACATGAGAAGGTATCACTACAAAATGACAGCTTTGTTGTCACAACTCCATTAAAAACAAGATGTAGTAGCCAAAGATACTCCCAGATGGGGAGCACCTCTACTTTACAGCATTGTCAACTGAGTAAATCTTAATCACTGCATTTTTGCATGACATGGTTTTATAGACTTCTTGATCCTTTCTTTTTTTGTTTCATGCAGATACCACACGGCCAAAACGTGACTATGAAGTGGATGGGAGAGATTATCATTTTGTCATTTCAAGAGAACAAATGGAAAAGGATATCCAAGAGCACAAATTTATAGAAGCCGGGCAGTACAATGATAATTTATATGGGACTAGTGTCCAGTCTGTGAGATTTGTGGCAGAAAGGGTAGGTTGGCACCAGCTTTACTGCCCATGCAACATGATCTGGTGTGTGGCCACACTGTATCTCAGACGTGCTTCTTCTGCCAAAAATATAAATTGTATGAAAAATGGCATCCTAATATTTACAGGATTTATGATGACTCCACTTGTAGAGTCTCTAACTTTGAATGATAACATTCTTGGCACAGTTGGTACCTAGATGTGCCACGGATTCAGCAATTTAACACAGTACCTCAAGTATGCCCCAGAACAGCCTTCCCTCTTCCCTGTATAAGACAGGTAAATCAACTTATCTCACTTCCACAGAGGCAAAGAATGAAGCCCAGAGAGATTAAATGACTTGCCTCAGGTGACACAGGGAGTCTTTGACACAAACAAGAATTGAATTAACCAGTTCAGAACATAGATATCATATTATTATTATGAACTGATTTTCCTCATCTCTGAGGAAAATCCATCACCACCCCCAGTAAAAATATATAAAAAAATATTTGTTCCCATATCTTCAAGTGTAGATTTTATATTAGGACTATATCAAAGGCAAGAGTGCAGAGGAGCAGAGTATGTGCCCTGGGGTCCCCGTTCCCTGGTGTGTCAGCCATGGCCCCATTCCAGGGCACTGCCTCACAGAATTGCTTCCTTCTTTTGACTTATCTTCAGAAAACTCTGCAGAAATAAACACATCCTCATCTGTTTCCAACAGGGCAAGCACTGTATACTCGATGTGTCAGGAAATGCTATCAAAAGACTACAAGTTGCACAACTCTATCCCATCGCTATCTTCATTAAGCCTAAATCATGGGAGCCTCTGATGTAAGTATAAACTCCTCCAAGCTCCTCCAAGTGATTTTTTTTTTTCCAGCTGTAGTCTCACGTGGCACATCACAGGTCTGAAGTCTGTGTTTTGCCTGTCCTCTAAAATCAGTAATAACATGAGGATGTGAGAACAGTGAAGACTTGCTCTCCATGCATACCATCTGCTGTACCCCAGAGTCTCAAGGAATGAGCCAAAGCTGTCTTTGAACCTTTCCCAGTTGGACATGTGGGCTTAGGTGCTGGACCATGAAGGACTCCCCACCAGTGCTCGGTGTACTTGTTCCAACCTGGCAGCAGGTTCACCAAGGACTTGTGTGTCACAGCTTGTCCCATCCAGCCTTGGGTGTTCTTGGGGTGTAGTCACAGTGTACACATGGGTGAACCAAAGGGTAAACCTGTGTCAGACTCACAGTGTATGCTTCTTCACCAGCCCTTCATTTGCTTGAAGAGCAAGAGGATAAGCAAGGACCTGCATGACCGGAGAGGGGCAAACAATCCTTCCAAGAAGGAAAAGAGAAGGCACCAATTTCATGCTGTTTCTAGGCAGACTAATTTCGGTACTCAGGAAAATCTTGGGATTAAGGGAATAGTTAAGCAGCTCAAGTATATAACTGGAAGGACAAAAAAGGTTATGAGGCAACCAATGTCAAGAGCATCAAGAGCAAGTCAAATCGACCTTATTTTCTTATGTCAGGAGATGGGTATCAATAATTCTATCTTGATTTTTATTCTGGCTCTTGACACATGTCCGTGGGACGTTCTCAGTAGCAGCTTAAGGAAATATTGTCCAGAGGGAATCATTAGAGCATGTGCACAGCCACACTCAGATGGTCATTGAAAATGGCAGTGGAAGGATAACAGATATCCTGAAAGTGTACTTCCTGAGCTGTGGGACTACTTGTTATTTTCATTAATTACTTGGACAATGAATTGGGCAGTACTTTTGTAAAGTTTATGACTAACTCAAGGCTGAGAGAGGTGGAAAGCACTTTGGAGGATAAGATTAAAATTCAATGTGAAATGAGTAAGATGAAATTCAGCACAGACAAAGGAGAGAAAATGAAATGCACAAGTACAAGCAGGGAATAATTAAGCAATAGCACTGCAGAAAAGCATCTGGCGGTTGGGATGGATCACACAGGAATATGAATGGATGGTTAATGCTGTTGCAAAAAAAGGAAACTGCCGCTGTGGGCTGCATTAACATCAGTGTTGTGTAAGGACACCATAGGCAGTTATTTTGTTTTAGTTGGTAGGGATAAGGCTTCAGCTGGAGTGCTGTTCTGGTTCTGGGTACCACCTGGGAAGTGGAGGAGGAAAGGGGGGAAAGAAAACTGAGGAGAAAATAGGGTAGTGATCTTCACATTGGTTAAAGCTCAGGATAAAATACGTTTTCCATGTACAACTATGGTAATGCAAGAATATATTGTCTTAATTTGCTGTGATGTGGATGACAGTTAGAACTCCACTCTTCTGTCACCAAAAGCTTTGCAAACACCAGGTGATGCCATAGGTATCTGTTGTACAACTAAAATGTAGATATCCCTCACTACTGTGACAGATGCATATCTGGTTATGGTAAATGTGTGCCTGCAAACATTGGGTCATAGAGCTGGAGACAGCTAACATGTCCCATCCCATGACTGAATGTGCATCCTTTTTGGCCATAGCTGGTATTAAGATTGCTGCAGGCCCAGGCACATTACAGGGAATGATGCACGGTATGTGGTACTTTTACAGTCCTGTTCTGATCAAAGAGATCTTAGGTTGGATGAATTCTTCACATTTCTTCCAGCCCTGCAATTCAGTTATATTCTGATTATCTACAGAAGGGGCATGGAAGTCTGACAGCCATCAACTGCTTTAAGATAGATCTTAACCTGCAGTTTTCCCATCCATAAAATGCTTCCATTATTTGTTTAATGCTTACGTTGCATCTGGTGTGATAAAAAACGTAGTAAATAAACATGCTTTCTACTCTGAAAATACATTAGAAATAACCAAAAGTATGGTAATAACATGAAGGCTTAGCTGATGTGATGTAAGAACAGCAAATCCCTGAACAGATTGACTAGAAAGAGCTATGAAGAGGCAAAATATTATGACAATCAACCTATTAATAAACCACAGCAATGCTAATATTTCACTTAGGACAAAACAAATTATGCAGAGTTAGCAGAATTTTCCTTAGTAGTATAAATCAAAAGTAAGCTATTCTTCATTCTCTAAACCTAAACCTGCATCAATGTTGACAGAACAGTAGGGAAAATTTTCACAAAGTGAAATCCATGATATGTCTTTGAATTCTTTGTTCTACAATACCCTGTGGAAAACACCCTTAATTAGAAATCCAGACTTTAATAGGGCAGCAAAAGTCCATTTATATCAGTACTAGTTTGGAATCTTTTTGCAGGAATATGCTTTATAGAAATAAATTATGTAAAGCCAGTACACCACCTCCTGAAAAAATGAGAAAAAAGTAATGAATTCAGGCATTCTAAATTACTGTATTCCCTGCAGCCTGCTCTCCACAAGTAACATTTTTATCTAGCTAATCTATCTAATATGTATTTTTCTTATCAAACAGGTAAGATTCTAAATTTTATTCTAATTTTCTAATTCTAACTCTAATTTCATTCTAAAGTTCTTTTAATATAAATGGTATCAATCTCTTTTAAGAATTGTATTGAGAATAATGGCATACTTCTAAGCTCCCTGCTCACAGAAATCATTTATTTTATTTAGTAATGAAGTTAAGTCACTCAGGTCTGGCTAAACATACCTTCTTTGATGTTAGCCGTAGTGGGGATTAGCAGTGTGTGGCTACTTCACAAACACAGGCTGTGCACAAGTTCCTGCTGCCTGGGAGATCCAGGGCAGCTTTCCACATTCTCATGGTGGGTCAAGCCATCTCATTTGTACCCTGGGGTAAGAAGAAGCACATGGGAAGTTCCCACAGATTAACAGCAAATCCTCACCCTAATTTTTCTCATGGCAATTTCTTTGTGCAGCCCTCTTTTTTGCTATAGTCAGAAAACATAAAAATTATAGGAATTATACCAGTATAAAATCTGCTTGAAATGATAGATCTGCCATAACTGCTACCCTTGTTCATACAAATGAGTTTAAGGTTAATTTAAGAGCAAGTTAAAATCATAAGAGACAAAAAAAATCTAATCAGAAAATTAGATTTTTTTTCCTTCCTTCCTTCCTTCCTTCCTTCCTTCCTTCCTTCCTTCCTTCCTTCCTTCCTTCCTTCCTTCCTTCCTTCCTTCCTTCCTTCCTTCCTTCCTTCCTTCCTTCCTTCCTTCCTTCCTTCCTTCCTTCCTTCCTTCCTTCCTTCCTTCCTTCCTTCCTTCCTTCCTTCCTTCCTTCCTTCCTTCCTTCCTTCCCCACCTCTACATGGCTCCACCTCACAGGTTTAATCCCAGGGGGGACCCTGTTGGTACCTCTCTTTAGAAGAGGGAAGATAGTGGTTGGATCACAAGGATGAGAGCTGGAAGTAATGAAGAGGCTTTCTGGGCGAGTGCTTCATTGGGAGAGGAGGAAAACCCTAGGAAAGGTGCCTGGAGGGACAGTTCATTGCAAGCATTTATAATTCACTATCTGTGCGGGTCCCTGGCTAGAAAAGAAAAAAATTCGAAGGGGCCATTGTTTGACAGCATTTTTAATTCAACATGAGCAATAGTCCTCCAGCTTCTCCATCTCTCTCCTGAAGGCACAGGTTGGGCAGAGGCTTGAATACAACTAGCGCAGTTTTACACCACAGGCAAATTTATGTCCTGCAAATATAATCCAAATTTCTGCTTATTCCAAGGCATTTATTTACTTACGTGCTTGTTCATATTTTTATTTGTTTTCTCCTCTGATAGTCAAAGATATTGAGGAAAACTTCTCAGAAATTTACCAGGAACAGATCTGGAAGGAGGAGGATGTTGTTAGCACTAGAATATTGGCCGAGTGAGATAAAATGTGAAGTTCACCTACAAATTTGCAATGCTATGTCCTGCTCCAAGCCAGAATTTCAGTTCAGTCACTGAAAGACATGTTCACATAGGCACAGCTGCTGAGAAACCTGACTGAACTCAATTAGATAGCAATCCTTCCAATAAATAGAATTAGTAGTATTACAAATTTAGCAGCATAACACAGATTGGCATATATTAAACCTGTTTATACAATCCACAATGACTTCCATAATCTTTTCAGAGAAATATTTCTTATCCTTCGTTTTATAAATCTGCTTTCTGCAGTGCACTGGTACTTCCGGAGAGATGTACTAAGCAGCGTTCCCACTCATATGGTTTAGTTACACAGATAGACAACTTTCAGTCATTTCTACAAAAATATTTTTGCATCTGGGACAACTTACAGGGTGCTTTTCAGAAATTAGGTGGGAGTTAGCTGTAGCGAGTTCATACTGTGGAGCACTTCATAGATCATTTTTAATGCACCATCATGCACATAATTTCCTACATGCATCACACATGTCAAACTGTATACAGTCCATTACCACATAATCATATGATTCAGTGCAAGGCATTAAATCAGATTTATGTAGGACACAAGATACTCACTTCTCTTGCTTTCCAAGTTGCCTCAGAAAATTTCCCTCATGTTTTAAGAAAACTGAATCCATGCTGTAAAAAATCCTTAAAAATTAAAATTCTATTTATTATTACTAATTAATTTGGATATCTGTAGGCATGTATGCGTAAGGCACCAAATGATTATGAGCTTGATTCTTTGCAAGTATACAGTGGTATTAACAACTGAGCGTGCACAGGCAAGACAACTCATTACTTACAGCTATTAAATAATGCCTCTGTTGAAACAGAAATGCTCCATCAAATAACAAAAGATTTGCAATAATAGAATGTTACTGGCACTTTCTACATTTTTACATTGATTGGTACCCTGAACATTTTAGAGTCTACAAGACACTCTTGACTGGGAATCTCTATATTTAGTCAGAAGGAACTGGAACAGAAGAGAACACAAATAAGTAACTCATCGTAACTCTTTCTTCCAGAGACTTAGTTTGATTTCTCATGATTTTCCAGAACTCATGCCCACACCTGAACCAAGAAGTCTTTCTGGAAGAAAGTGTGTGGGTCCCTCTGGTGCTTCCCTACAGGGTTCACAATGACTCTGGGCTTTCTCTAATAGAGTCAGGAGTTTCACTGCATGCAATCCTGCCTTTATTCATGAGTTCTTCACTTCAACTACCCCAGCTTCAGTCAAGCGTCAGATTCAAGTCCCAGCCTCAACAGCTTGGACAACCTCATTCAGCCAAGAAAGCCAGCCTTGAGCCTGGGAGATAAGGAGGCTTCTGAAGGATCTTCAGCTCTGGAGGCAGGAGTGCCTTGAGTGCTCAGACCTTGAGACCTCCTTGGCTCCCAAACTAAGCCAGGGGTTCCTGATGCCAAATGTCCCTCTCAGTTAGCAGTTACCAAATCCAGGCTTTGTATATTGTTTGAGAATGTGATGTGGTAAACCCAAAATAAAAATCTAGGGGAGAAATGGGAAATAGTCAGAGGTAAAATCTGGACATGTAGGTTAATACTACATAAAAATGAAATTAAGTATAAACTACTGAAGCTGCCCATGAACTGATGGAACAGTTTCAGCACTTGATTCCTGTACCAATCTCAGCCCATCTCTGAATTAAGTTGAGTGTATCTTTTAGAAAGCTGTTTGAGTAAGAATCTAAACGTGATGACTTCCTCTCTGTTACTAGGGAAATGAATAAACGTCTTACAGAGGAGCAAGCCAAGAAAACCTATGATCGAGCAATTAAATTAGAACAAGAATTTGGAGAATATTTTACAGGTATGTTTTTATTAAAAACGGTTGTTTCTCAAGGTGCAGTCTTTTCTTACAAAACAACTTACAAAAGTCTCTGTCTCTGGCATAAAGTGCATATTAGTATAGTGTGGCCACTGTAAAGACTGTTAGAGTGGGACTATTGTTTCCCATGAAATTCAAGGGCAGTTTGATGCCCTTAAGGAATAGCTGTGCATGAATTTTATTCCCTCCCTGCCCCAAATCTGCTTTTGCTGAAATGAGTAAAAATGTTGCATCATTGCATTCATACATACCAAGGCAGAATTCCTCACTGCCTCAAGACAATCATATAATCATGGAATACTAGAATATCCCAAGTTGGAAAGGACTCACATGGATTGTGGAAGAGAAAGAGAAAGGCATCTTCTTCCTGACCTGGAGAAGAACAGGATTTAAGGCCTCTGGGCTGCAGCATTTCCTTTGGGCTGGATTAGGCAGCTCTATACTCACTCAACTGGTATTTGTGGATAGCACTCAGTAGCCCCCACTGCTTGCATATGCTTACAGTGCACATGATCTGAACTGCAGTTCTGGATTTCTGCTGTGAGGACAGGCAATTTAAGAGTATAGACATTGCTTTGTGTTGCAGTTGCTTTATCTTCTGTAACTTTTGGCCTGATCTAATTAAATTTTGCAGGCAAAGGTGAGTTTATTATAGCCAGGTCAGGAAAAAAATAGGCTGTAAATCTGCTGCTACTTATTAGCTTCTAAATCAAATGAAATGTTAAGTTTGACTTGAAACGGTGGGAACCTACCACGCTGCCCTCTCATGGGACAGAGCTACTCGTTCTCTAAATTAACCTTGCTCATTGACTTTAAGCAGTGGGATGGGTCTTTGTCATGGGAAGGTGCCACTGTTTTGAACTTTGTTGCCATCTGCAAGGTGTATGACTTTTCCATAATCAAAAACATCACAGGGCTACTATTTCTATTTATTGCATAACTATCTGTAAGTACACTGAAAATCTGCTGACAAAGAATGCTGTAGAATGTGTCAATTAAAAGAAGTATTGATATGTTTTCTTACTGCAGCTATTGTCCAAGGAGATAGCTTAGAAGATATATATAATCAATGCAAACTTGTAATTGAAGAACAATCTGGGCCTTTCATCTGGATTCCTTCAAAGGAAAAATTATAAATTAGCCACTGCACCTCTGATTACGACGGGAGAATATTTAGAAGAAAACCATAATATACTATTTGGAGGCTTTCCTGTTTTTGTTGCATTTATGTTCTTTGCAGTCAATGTGAATTTTGATGAATGTACAACACAAAGTGTTTGAAGCCATGAAGGACACTGATGGGTCAAAGGGTAGGAACAAAAAGACTTCTACCATATAAAGCAAATCTGTTGTGTGCTGAGAGCACCAGTTGTAGGTATAAACTTTTGACATGGAGACCCTCTGTCAAGGGGAGCTAGCCACCTCCTGTGCCCGTGCGGACATTTTGATCAATTTCAATGGCTGAGCTCAGTGTGTTGATTGCTTTAAAGAGAAGTTCCCAGCTCTTGAACCTCATATAGGGCTTGATCCTGCAAGGCGCTCAGCACTTGACCCCAATTCCTACACATGTGAGTAGCCCATTGACTTGGAGTCACTTGTGATCCTTCCCTATGCCGTTCAGTCCCATCAGTTCCAGTAGGACTGTTCATGTGCTCAAAGCTAAGCACGGGCTTAAGTGTTTTGCTAGATCAGGGCCACACGCACCTTGCAAAATCAATCTCAGAGTACTTGGTTCACTTCCTACTGAAGTCATTGGTAGGTCTGTCTTTGACTTGACTGGGAGGTCGATCCTATTCTAAGCTTGTCATTGCACATTTGTAGTTGGTACACCTCTACTTTGGTAACTATGCACATCTTTTGATTTCTGAAACTAAGTCAAGCATTTCTTTTCTCCCCTTTGGAAACACTATTGCATCAGGAACTAATAACAATATAGTTTATTTTAACAGAGTTTGGGGGTGAGAGAGGATGGAAGCATTTCACATCACACGTACGTGCACACAAACCCATTCCCATGCAGACACACACAAGTATGAGGATTCACAGCACCTATGTTGACAAGGAGGGATACAACTGGGAAAAGCTTTAAAATTTTTGATTGTCTATTTTATCATTTATATTGATAGAAGGCATTTAAAGATGGAATAATTTATAAAAATAAAAATATATTGATGTATAGAAACTAATTTCTATAGGTAAAAATGTTTTTGTGAGATATTTTGTAAAGATTAATTAATTGAAAGATTAAATATTTACACCCTTGTGAGACTGTAAAATGTAAAGAGGACCATCAAGTTGCATTATCCCTTTTCTGTAACAGATTCTCTATTACTAATGACAAGCAAGATAATTCCTTAAATTGTAGTTGTCAGATTGTTTTTCTCTCAATCTAATCCTCTCCCTTGCTTCTATTTAATCACGATGAGCTCCCGTGAGAAGATCTCTTGAACTGACTGCCCTGCAGGACCTTTTCTGAACACAAAAGTATAATGCATATTTAAATTGAAATGGATGATTTTTCAGAAGCAAGATGTCAGTGCTAGAGTGCAGTTATTACACTTCACCCGAAAATGTTTTATGATTGTTCCTGTTTCTTTAAATGAAATACCAAAACTATTTGATCTTTCCTCTCTTTGTAGGCAGACAGGTCACCAACTAACTTGTATCTTCATTCATTTCACAGTCAACAAGGGTCTTAAAAGCAAAAACTGAGGCAATGGTCATTTGCGAGGGATTTGGGGAAAGTCTGTGGAATTGCAGTTTGGGGTGCAGGGAAAGGGGAGAGGGAGGTATTTTTTTCTCATTTCACATTGCCCTTCTTTTGTATACTGATGCTGTTCTTCACTCTGACACACAAGGGGACAACTGCAAGAGATACAATGACAGTAAGCTGAATTGCCTTTGCTGCTGCTGGACCAAGTTTTATAGAAAACCCACAATCTCCTGCCTGCTGTGCTGCAGGAGTCCAATACTTAATAGCTGGTGGCTACAGCAACCGTAATGTTTAAGGACGTTTTAAGGGCAAATGTTAAATAGACTCCTCAGTCACTCGTCCAATTGAAGCTTACATTTCTGCAGCCTGTCAAGCTGACAGGTATATCCAGCCAACCTCCACGGAGAGTGCAACGAGCTGGATGTTTGAAATATAGCCACCAGTGGCGACAGGGTTAAAAATATGGGCATTTTGGTGGCCTTGAGCTGGCCCCTCGCGTACTGCCCTGCTATGGTAACTTTGGGAAGTTCACACTTCTTTTATGACTATTTTTCTTGCCTGGCCAGCGCAGATTTATATACAAGGGATTCAGTTAAGTCTCCAAAAGAGCTTTGTAACCAGAAGGGCTAGAAACCTTTTTTTTTTTTTACATAAAAATGAATGAAAGCTTAGATTTGGGGTAATTCTGCAGAAATCCACAGTGTCCTCAGATCTTTGGAAGCCATGGATTATTCCATGCTGGCAAAGTACTATTGCCCCAGGTTGGGAAATAGCCCACCAGACCTGAAAAAATAAGTATCCTAAAGCAGGAACTTCATTCTAATTTTCAGCTCTGTTTTTAAGCAATCAATCACACCTGCTTCTTTGTTTCTTAGTTCAGCATGCAACCTTTTACGGCACTATCCTTCTAGTAACTGTTTTGCTTTGTCATGTGCTGTGCTTTACAGTGAACAGTAACACTATGGCTGAGTACAATCAATTTTTCCATCAGTCCTTGGTTACTGTAGTAACATTATTTATTTTTCCCTGTCTGTTTTTTGTGCTTCCAGTTTAAAGTTGCCATTGCACATCTTCTTCTTCTTCCTTTTTTTTTCCTTTTCTTTTTTTTTTAAATAAAATATATATTTAAAAACAATTCACCAAGAGAAGCAGTAAGAAGTCTTATTTCCCTTAGGACTTGTACTCCCATTTGTTTTGTGTGTTGATGTTTGTGTTTCACGTTTCAGCATCCTCAGAGCTGCAGTTCATTTTTGCATTGCAGCTGTTCAGATCATACTGGGTGGTAGTGGGAGGAGAAAGAGAAACACAAATGCAAAATTACATCTGGTGAAAAAAAAAAAAAAAAAGTCCAAAATCACAACCCACAGCAATTGGCCCCTGAGACCATATTGGTGCTAACACAGCTTAGAGTAATCAGTTTCCTTTTCTGTCCATGTAAAAGACTAGCAAGTGTCTAAACATGAGACAAATGCAAATGCTAGACCCTTTAGGAAAAGTGCCAGATCACACCCCTGGTGCTATTTCTCATGTTCTGGCACAGTGTGTAGCACCACAGGGTCTAAGCAGAACCAAAATTATCACAGCTTTTTGTCCACCCATGAATGATCACAATGGCATCTTGCTAGCTTTGTGTAGATGTGCAATATTACAACCAATTTATTTCTCCTTGCCACAGAGCATCTTCCATGCACTGACTCATTGAGAGCTTGCTAACAGGGCTCAGTGAAAAGGCTCTCTTTGTTGGCCTAATGGTCTGACCATGAACCAGTGAAAGAGCCTCTTTCTTGCTTAATTCCCCTTCCTACAGAGGTACCCTGTCCATGCTAGCGCTTTGTAATTTCTTTGGTAGTAAAGGCTGTTTCTAGATTAATATTCTGTGATGTAATTGTGTTTGTAGCTAGCATGGTTTGATGCTCCGGTATGGATAGGGTCCTAGGAACCACCCTGTGAAAGTCAAGGATAAGAAATCTCTCCGTTGCACTGAAATTTCAAATCCTCATCCTGGAGAGTGGCATTGAACCTGAGCTAATAACCACTATGAGCCAGCGACAGTGTCCTAGCTATACAACATCCACCTACCTATTTACATTTGTTTTCTATGGAGAAATTGTTGGTGTTATACCGTCACTGTTACTAGCTCATCAGCAGTCAGTCAAATTGTATTTTTGCTTTGGTTTTCTCCCTATTTTCTTTTTCTTTTTTTCAAATTATATCCCTGACCAGAGGATTCAGTGAGTGACAACATATGAGGATATTTGTAGGGAAAACAGTGTTAATGCACAAAAGTTTCAGTTTTCTTTTCAAGCTGCAGATTTAAAGCCATAATATCTGCCATGTTCACAGAAAAGTGGTCTTTTATGTTCATAGCTTTTAATCTCAGCATTTCTTCTCTTGAACATTTTCTCTGCCATGTTATGCATGCATCTCACTGTGCAACTGCATTCATGTGCTCAGGCCCATGCCTTGGTGAAATAAATGTATTTTCCTGTTCCATTAAAAATAAGACATCTTGTCAATTAGCTCAGAGGTAAGAATGAGGTTGTCATTATGTAAAAACAAATTGACTGTTCCCTTGCAGGATATTTTAGGGCACAAATCAGCATCAAAGCTGACAGCAAGTAACAGCTAAAACCTATTCAACACGTAGCTAGCCTAGATCCTCAGCTGGTGGAAATCACGGTCACTCCATCATTTTCAGTGGAGTCCGTCCCATTTACACTACCTGAATTTACACATCCATCCTCTTCATTATGTCAACTTTTTAGCACTACTGTAAAGCACCAAGGCCACATTATTAACAGCAGCTCAGCACTTTCCACCATTATTAATGCCTATATTACAGTAGCACCTAGAGGGCTAAGTCCTGGACCAAGATCCCTTGGAGGTAGGTGCAGTGAAATTACTGAATGCAAAGACACCCCATGGGCCAAACGCTATGGCCAGATTTTCAGAAGGCTTCAGCCCCACTGACATCTCACCAAGAGCAATAGGAACTGCTGCCCTGCTGGCCCTTTTGAGAATCTGTAGGGTGAGGAGTCTGAGATGTGAGCCATCGTCTCTCACCCCGCGTTACCAGCTTACACTTCTGGCCCTGACCTACAGCCCAGGTACCTTGTTCTGGAAGAGCATTCCTGAGGATGGGCAGTAGCCAGCATCCTAGGCAAGATCTTTGGAAAAAATATAAAATAATAATAATATTAATAAAAAGACAACACTGTTGGCTCTTAGTGGGATAGCAACCTTTCCATTTCTGGATTTGTGTTCCTAAATTTGAATCGGTCAGCCCGAATTTCTGAGTGCAACAGCCTGCACGCGGCAGGCCACTCCGTCCGGCATGCTGGCCGACGTGCGTCTCTTTGGCAGGATGTTTCTCAGTCCAGCTGTAGTGTGGGGTACTCAGAATCTGAACTGGAGTTTACAAAATACCCTGTCCAGCTTACACTCCTGTTATGTGTAAATACTCTGCGCATCCATTCCATTTGTGTAAAGAATAAAGCACACACAATTATAAAATTCAAGATGTATATTTCATACTAGCTGTGTCCTTGCTTATTTATTCCAGTCCAAGCTCTCAGCTGTGGTTCAGTTGTAAATGCTTGATAGAGTGTTTATAAATATGTCATGAATTTTATTATAAAATATTAATATTAAAGCATTTTTACACTTTATAGCAAATGGCTTCTTCACAAGGCATAATTTGTCTTTTTTCCTTAAAGCAGAATAGTAAAAAAGAATGAATATGCTCTTAATATGTCTTGAGACCCTATCACATCTGTCACACAAGACAGACAAATCTGGAAGTGGGATGGTGATTTCAAGAACAACCAAGGATAAACTTTTCTTTCTTGTACTTTTTCCTCTTTGACCTCACAGTAATGTGACAGTTACCACAAAGAAGATTCAATCTGGTGAGCTACTGCCAGTGTTTCCACATCACATTTTTGCTGTATATTGGGTATCATTAACATCTTGACAAATAATTATCAGATTTTTTTCTTTTAATTAAGGACTTTTTTCCATGTTTTTGACACCACAGCCATTCGGCTAAGTATTGTAGTAGTCACATGCTTACAAGCAGTGTAGTGGAGCATAAACTTCAGTTGTGCTATGGGATCCCAACAGCCCAAGAATCTTGGCTGTTGGCCATTCCAAGAAAGTCTTTGCAGATGTCTTGTGGGCTCTGGGGAGGTCACATGAACATTGTCAATTTTCAGCAGAGACAGAAACACAACAGGGACACTGCTTCTGAGACAGAACCTGTACTAAATTCAGTCTGCAGAGGACCACAGAGCTTCCATATGGCTCTGGGAGCCAGAACTGACACTACAGGGAGAAAAATTCTGTCCATGGTGTTTTACGTGCATAATCACAAGGATGGTTAATCATCTAAACTTTCATTGTGAAGCTTTAGAGTTTTTGAATAGATTCAGAAGAGGGAGGGAAGCCAAACAACAGTTCACATTGATATGCAGATGAGCATAACTTAGGAAAAAAAAAAAGTTAGCAAGTTATTTTTGAGATGCCAGCCTGTTTACTGAGAGATTTTTCACAGCAGTAAGTTACTGCTCCAACAGTCAGCAACAAAGTGAAGTTGTTTTCCTGAGCAGTGCTGTACAAAGCAATCTGTAGGTGGGCTCTTCATTACAGAGCAGCCTCTCTTAAAGTACTTCCTTCTTCACCCTGTCTCTGGGCAAACCTGAACCAATTCCCCAGACTACATTTGGGAAAAAAAAAAAAAAAAGAGAGAGAGAGAGAGAGAAGCTTGGAAAACGAATTTTGTAAAATGCCTGGGAAACAGGAGATATGTACAACTGCAGAACCTAGACATGCTGTGACAGTGGTGGCAAACCTTGCCAGCCTGTTGCCTCAGCCAGGCATGGGGCATGTCCTGAATGGGCTCCTTCTCTCACTGCCTTTTAATGGTCACTTCACATATCCAGCCAAGTATCTGAGCTCACTTTTCCAGTCATGCCCCCATGGCTTGAAAGACATGATGTCCCAGTTTGAAAAATTATTTGGGACCAGAGTCACAAAGCAGATGGGCAGTATTTCTATGTACAGAAACAACCAAGTGCCTAGTCGATCTTCGGAAAGTCACTTCACCGGTTTCCAAAGGCGTTTAGGTGCCTACCTGGGATAAGCAATTATTCATTTCACTATAATTGTATTACTTTACAGTTGACACGTACCAAGACAATGACAGCTGGATCCCTGTGTCACCTGTGGGAGAGCAGGAAAATGGAGCTTCATTACTTAAATCTCTGGGCACTTATCAAACGCTCTTCCCCATCATCAAGCCACACAGCAATCTTTATTATAAAAAATCTTGGATAGTACAGGAATAGTTACTGTAATAGCCCTACCAGAGCAGGACTCATCTACAGTCGCACCGCAAAGACTATTCCACAGCTGCAGAGTAGGGACTGGCTGGGTTGGTTGGCTGGGTACCAGTGAAACTTCCATGTCTGACCTGGTGTCTAGACCTATTTGAAAAGCTGGGGTCCAGAACAGAGCTCCCCTGCTCTGTGAAGAAGGGCTGTTCTGGATAGTACTAACCGCTACAATCGCTTGCTGATGGAGATGTTTTGTCCCTGACACACTAGGGTGTTAATGGTGCTCGATGTCCCAAGGAGGCAGAGCACTGTGCCCACAAGAGAAATCTAATTTTATTCGGTGAAGAAATTGAAATGCTTGTTGCAGAAGCTCATTAACTACTGTCAACTGCTCATTAGCCCTCCATCTAAGCAGAAGCAGGTGGTAGCAACTAGGGAAAATGAATTAGGTCTAATACATTGTTAGCATAATAGTAATAGGGCTATTACAACATCAGCAGAAAAGCAATACCCTAGCTTGCCCCTACAGTACATCAGCTCATTAGCTGAAGTCCCAGGCTAAACAAAAAGCCTGAATTTGGAGGTTTGCTCTGCTAAATACAGAAGGTAAAGAATTTTAACCTAAGCCTATTGTTGTTTCACTTCCACACACTATTTTCCTGACGCTGCCTTGCAGTAGAGTCTAGAAATGCAATAGGGAAACAGCTGTAAACTGTGATTTGCAGATGTCCTTAAGCTGCAGAGTTCTGGGGTGGGTTTTAAACATGCAAGACAAGCAGAAAGATGCTAGGAACCCAGAGTTAAATCCACCTCTTACAGCTGGTCATGTGAAGACCCAGTCTGCAGCAAAATCTCACCAGTGGCACCTCCAAATTCTGCCTGACCTCTGCCTGCCAAAGTAGGAAGGAAGGTCAGAAATAAATCATGATGGGCAGCAATGAAACACGTTCTTTTAAGATCTTCTTACCTTCTCCTCCTTTTTTCCTAAGAAAGGGAGTTGCCATGGTGCCATCTGCAGTAACAGATGGTCAAAGGGCTGTTCATTATCTTGAAAGTCAAAGCATAAGGCTAAAATGTCACAGTTATCACCATGCTTAAGTACTAAGAGTGTCAAATCTATGTCAAACACCCATGTCTTTCTCTCTTTTTTTTTTAACAGAAAGTGTTTTGAATGTTGTCAGCCTGATGGCTCAAAGAACAAATCTCAAGGGTCTGATGGCAGATGTTTGCCTTATACTCCTGTCATCACCTGTGTGCAATAGGGGTCTCAGACAGGCTTTGCAGAGTGCAGGAAGGCACTCTGTTTCCCCCTCGAGTGGTGTATTTATTGGCTGTATTCTGCCTGCTTGGATGTGATCTGCTGGGATTCAGTTGCTGATCAATGGCAGTACACCTCCAGTAAAATATTAGAGAAATGTTTTCTAAGCTTTTGACTCCTAATCTATATATAATCCTTCCTTAATAGGGCTAGCATTTGCTGTAGGTAAGAAGGCTTATTAGCTTACAATATAATCTCACAGGCAGTGTATCCAGAGCCGTTTTTTTTCAATGGCAACCACATTGTCATATTTTAATGACACCAGATGAGAAGGAAAGCAATATTCTGAGATTGTGCCCATTAAGTAGGGAAAAGCCCTTCTAATCCGCAACTCCAAGGCAGTTGGCAGAAGGAACACTTCCAACTAAACCAGCTTAGTCCATGGTGGGACTGGGTTTGGGGCATGGCTGCAGTGTATGGAAGTGAGGTAAGTGAATTTGGGATGGGGAGAACTTAGGGCAGAAATATGTGATCAGTGGAGGTTTGTCTCCATGAGCAAAGGCTCCATTAAGAACTGGCTACTTTCACAGGGCTATGCATTACTCTTGCCTGCTCCCTTGTGGTTTATTTCAGGTTCTTTAATGCCTAGGAATGTGTAGTCACCCTACCTAACCTTGTACTGAGAGACCCTGCAGGCTTCATCTGTAACTCTGTTGGTTAACGGAGTGAATCAGGGCCTGAATAATGCGAGACCTTCCCTGCACCACACCTCTCCAACAGCTCTTTCTGGGCCCTTAGGCCTTACTTATGCATCTGATATAGTTGAGGAGACTACCACCCCCTCTCCATCCCAAATTCAGTCCCACCATGAACTAAGCTCAGGCGAGCACCTAAGCTGGTTTAGTTGGAAATGCTCCTTCTGCCAATTGTCTTGGAGTTAGGGACCTACAGGGCTTTTCCCTACTTAGTGAGCACAGTCTCAGAATATTGCTTTCCTTTTCATTTGCCTGAGAGTAAGCCACCCAGCCAAGGCACAGTTTCACTGCTCACAAATGCTTTCTGAAGAGCCCATCCGTACAGGTGTCCCAAAGCCATCACCTTAGGCCAGCTCTGCCAACCGTGATAAATATCTGCAGGTTTGCTCTTCCCTACATGCACACACATGCACACATGTGCACACAGAACCACAGAATGGCTGCAGGTGGAAGGCACCTCTGGGTCCATCTGGTCCAACCCCTGCTCAAGCAGGAACACCCAGAGCAAGCCACCCAGACCCATGTCCAGGCAGCTTTTAAAGATCTCCAAGGAGGGAGATACAAGTACACATAGATGATCATTCAAGAACAGCTTTTCATCAGTTCCCACAGCAATACAGCTTCCAAAAGAGCTGAAGCCACAAGAGAGCTTGAAGGGACTAGAGCAGGCCCAGAGAGACCATGGCCTACACTATGGGAGCAGAGGGGCATTGATGCCACAGGAGCAATTGCAGCACAGGGAACTTGGAGACAGGGTTTGGATGGCAGTATCACCCCTGAGCCACTACATGACAAATACTTTAAAGGGTCAGTAGCACGCACCAGGAGATACCTGTCTCTGGTGAGCTGGTTAAAAACCTCCCTGCCAGCAGCCTTTGGTTAATAATGCACAGGGCTCAGTGTGAACCCCTTAGTGATATGGAGCCAATGTGTAGCCATGAGGAGCTCTTCTGCCTCCAGCCTGATGGACAAAAGCATCCAGTGACACAAACACCTAGCCTAAGCAGCCTGAATATTTCAGCATTAAGGGCAGCAGTGCCACATTTCCCTACCTGGACTGTGAGCACCATGTTCCCACCTACAAATCACCAGTTCAGAGTCCAGAAACTCTGACACATTTCAACTCTCACAGGGTAATTTTTTACAGCTCAGTTCTTCGATGTCCTTTACATAGGTACTTGAGCATGTACCCATTACAGCCCAGCCCAGGGCAGGAAATGTGTACAATAGGTTTTGTACGTAGCTATCTTGGAATTCAGTGCAGTGAAGCTATTGTCCCTCTAGACTGCCAAGCCTGGCTGGTAAGCTTTTAGAAAACAAATGGAAAGTACATGTATAGGTACAGGTAGGGTACATGGAGGGTTTACCACCTTGTCTGGAGCAAAGCCATTGGGGTGCTGGAGGTGTTGGTCGTTCAGGGATCAACTCCCTTAATAGCAGCTAGGGCTGAGTCTTCCCAAGCTTCCCAAGCTTCCTATAAAAAAACATTTTGTCTCATAGACAAAGATTTATATTTGCCCTCAGTGACTCTTGTTGTCTGTTTGGTAAGAAGATGGTGGAAATAGGGAGCCCTATTGGAAACAGGGAGGAAGGGGGCTGTGAAGCCAACAGTCACAGAGCCTAAGGATATTATCCTAAGTGACATCAGCAGCTAGAACTGAGGAAGGAGCATTACTCCCTTAGGACAGTATTTTCTTCTACTTCAGGAAAAACGAAGAAAAGCATTGATAACTGTAGAATAAGAGAGAAATTAAGGTGCCTTGATTACTCTTCTTCTCCATCCTCTTTCAAAATAGAAAAATTACTCAGTGTTTTCTTCATACTTTAGTGTGGAGCTGGCTAATGAACCGGTTGGAAGCAGGCATGGCAACCAAAAAAACCCTCTGGGTACGAATACGAGATGCTACAAAGCCTCCCTTATGAATCTACCACACTTGGCTCCCTCTGAAAGGCAGCTGAGATTTTTGTGTCTGGTTCAAGGGCTTCTGTGCTCAATGGGTCAGCCAGTCTCTTCAGCCTGACTTGCTCTCAGATGCTGCTGGACATACAGCTCACAGCACCTGCAAGCAATGTGTGCTGTCCCCACAAGCACTGACTCCAGCATGGTGCAGCACCATTTTCTGTCAGAGAAAACAGAATGCAGAGGTGATAGGTAATAGCTGCACACCATCAAGTCCTGTATATGTTATAAATTCAGGCACCAGACAATGTTATGGAAACTGGAGGAAAGAAGAAGAGAAAAAGTGTCACTACAACCTGCATTATTTTGCCCTATCCCAGCACTCTTAAGCTTGTAGGCTGCAAGTTCTTTGAAAATGTCATCCTCCATTTCACATGAGTGAAGCATTACAGGCACTACTTTAATGCATTCAATTACAGCCACACTGGAATTTGGCCAGAACAATGTGCCAAGCACCTCTGCTACTTCTAATGGTGTCAAGACCTGCCTTCACCTCAAAATAGAGGTGGATGTGCTCTCACACACTTCTCAGCATTTTATGCTATTTCCATAGGTTTACAGGCTTACAGCAGCACTGTGGCTCACTGTTATATTAAAAAACTTGCTGTCCTAGAGATGTCCTGTTTGGTGGGGATGAGAGCAAAAACACTGAAGGAAAAAAAAAAAAAAAGCTGAAGAGTTGGTGTGGCCATGAAAAGCTGACTTGATGACATCATCAGGGCTGCAAAGAGAGTTATCCTAAATCCATGCCTTCCTAGTCACTTACAGCATTGTATCACTGGCTACTGCCTCTGCTGCTCCTGGGACAAATGTCAAATACACAGAGAGAAATAATTAAAATCATGATCATAATAACAATAATAATAACAACAAAAACAATAACAACAACAAAAATAAAGACTTTCTCTCCAGTTTGAAATGTCATGGTTTTGGCTGCATGTCAAAAAGAGAGGGGAAGTTGAATGCGGTTGAACTTTTCACGAAGAGGTAATGCCCCAAAAGTGTCAGTCCAAAAATGACACATATTTTGACATTCAGGGCTCAGAATAAAGTATTGCACACAGACAGACCACAATAAGTCCATATCTGCTGGGGTTCATTTTTTTTTTTTTTAGCATTAAAAGAAATAAAATAATAAATAAACTGTCTTTTGCTCTCACTAAGTTTGGCTTAGATAAACACAGCACCTAATGGAAAAAAAAAAAAAAAGTTTGTTCCAGACAATATGATGAGCTCTACCCAGACCCCTGAGAAGTTTCCAGAGTCAAATATGAAGTTTATTATTTGGTATGGGCACTCACTTGACAGAGAAAGAGATTTGTGAGCCATTAGTAAGAGACCATATCATACACTTACACAGATCAATTCCCATCCAACAGTGAAAGTAGGAAATAAATGACAAATGTGTTATTGAGCAGGAACTAGAGACTTTGCCCAAATGGTAATGCATATTTGAAAAGTGAGCTGTAAGTAAGTGTATCTGAGAAATACCAAGCATCCCAAAACCTTCCTCCTTCTCAAATCTATTGAAGGGCTTTTTTACTAATTAATGATCATGAAAGAGTCATATTTTAATTGTATGTTTTCAAGCAACTTGTGTTTATACTAGAACACAGTAAATGCTGAAGAACTAGAAATAAAGGAAGATAAGATGGTTTGGACAAATGTTTGAATAAGTTTCACATTGTAGAAAAAACAGATTTAAGGTGATGAAACAAAGGGACTGAAGGAAACTAGCCATCCATGGTGATGGCCCAAGAGGACTGTAAGGTATGCAGAGTGAATGACAACACAGAAAATAGCAGCCAGGTGAAGGGGAGATTAATAGCAAAATAAGTACGAGAAAAAATACTTTGGTAGAAACCAGCATGGTCAGAAGAGGAAAGGATTGCAGTGGAGAATGAGATTGCTCCTAAGCTGGTCAGTTTGGAGTGTAACCCATAGGAAAATCTGGCACCAAAACTTGATGTGTAGAGAAGACTGATACTCTTCATCTACAGCATGATGAGTGCATCACTGACTCTGAATTTAGCAGAAAGCACTATTTCTTACAAGTGAGAGATGTTTCTCCCTACTCAGCAAAAATAACCTGTGGGATTCTCCCTCTCTGACTTAAAATCCCATAACTTAAAGACTATGTGCAAAACCATCCATGCTTGCATAACACCTTTAACGCTAGCAAATCTAACTTCTCACAATGAATCCAGGCATGACTTCTTGCCTGTCTTTTCTTATTCTTCCATTACAGTCATCAGGAATAACAAAAAATAATTGAGAAGACCTCCAAAAAAATCTTATTTCAGCTTTGTCATCTGAGGTCATCAGGGGACAGTACCATAAATTTTGATGTCAGCATTTTCTGGACAAAAAGACTGATAAAAGAATGTAAAAAACAACATAATGGCAGTACCGTCAGCCAAGCCCTGTAGACTATGAGAGTGTGAAAGATGCTGATGGGGTTTCAGAAGCTGGAAAAAAAGTCTTATAAAATGTCAGCAAGATGTTTTGAAAAAGAAAAAAATTGAAGAAGACAGGCATAAAAATCTAGCAAAATAAAGATCAGTTGAAATATAAATTGCCATTTTTCATCAGAGATCAAGTGAAGCTTAGTCTACATGTGTTTTTCTTTCAACAGTGCACTTTTAATGTTTCTCACTTGGTTTGCAAGTGAAATAGTAAGTTTATGTACTTATCTGCCAAAAATTGCCCAGCAAGCTGCTTTTTAAGCTTGGGAATGTAATAAAAAAGTTCTGTTTACCTATCACACATTTTTAAGCTGTTGAGTTCTTCAACTAATAATAAAAAGTGTCAACTATATTTTTAGCTAGGAAAACGTGGTCTTGACTCCATTCAGGTTATCTCTTCTGTCACTTACTGCTCCCCATCAGTGACACATTAGTGCCAGAGCTGGGGGCAAATTCAAGTTCATTTAAGTTCATCCAGGAAATGTAAGACTAAAAGTGGTTAGAATTCTAGTTGTGGTGCTAAAAACCCATGAAATTGATTTTTTTTTTTTTTTTTTAAGAAATGATTATTTTAAAGACAATACCATTTTTGCTTATCAGTCCAGAATTCCAGATATTCCAGTTCAATAAGTGATGTCTAAAGTCCAACAGGCTGAAGAAAAGGACGTTTCCAGCCCTCCCTCATGGGCTCATCTTGGCTGGGCAATTTGAGGTAATATTTCTGATGTTTCTCTTTTGCTTGCTTTTCTTTCAAAGATCTAGAAGTTGGGGAAGGCTTTCAATGCTCAAGTGATGAGGAGCTCCACCTCTGGATGCAGATATGCCAATGAATGTGAGCATCCAAAATTTATAGCTAATTCCCTTCCCCTGGGCCAAGACACATACCCAAAACATTTTTGATTTTTATTTTTTATAGAACAACTGGCCAAAACTTGGTGGAACTCACCAAAAGCATCCAATCCCCTGCTGCAGCCAACATATACAAGAATACCACTGGGGAAAAAAAAAAAAATATCTACAGATGACCAACGGAAGATCCTCTTTGGGGCTGAACTGCAAACTGAGTCTAATCTGTTGTGTCTGTTCTTTTAGTATGGCAAGAAAAGACACCTCTTCCTTAATTTCCGATTAGATTTAATGACAAAGGAAGTGGAACTGACCTCTACTAAATGTTCCTTTCTCTCCATGTCCTTCAGAAAATTAGGAACATCCACTAGACCTGTGTTTTCCTACCTGTGCAGGATTTCAGAGCTAATTGTAAACTCTCTCATTCACAAGTTTGAAAATTGTTGACCACAGAATTATGGGGGAAGAGGAAGCATCTAGTCAGGAGGAGAAATATACACTATATCTATATGTAAATAACCAGCAAACAACCAGCAAATCAATAAGTCAACTTATAAAAAGAAGCTTCTTGGTTTCTGTGTTTGCATGAATTTTTAATATTCCTTGCAGCCTGGCAAATCTCATTTGAATAACATTATCCTCACAAAGGCCGCCTGCTTTGTAAAGTCTCTAAAAACCTAATACTTCCATGGGGAGAAAAATAATTAAAAATTTAAGAATAGGTCACAATATACATCTGTAACCTGATCCTGAAAGACATTTTCTTGCAGTTTTTATACTGATACAAATGTCCTTGTAACTTTAGATCCTCAAATTCATGCAAGCCACCAGACATCCCTGGTCTGTTGCTTTCCTAGTACCAGTGGACTTCTTTGTGTGACAGAATATCTCTTACTGGGAGTTTTCACAAAATCAATACCAAATGCTCAGTAGCTTCATTCCCCAGTGACCTCAACAGCTTATAGCATCTCAAGGACTAGTTGTCTTTGCAGTCCAACTCCGGTTTCAACCCAACTTTTTGGCAAAGATATAATTATGTCATTCAGGAAATATAGCATGTACCGACTTTGGCAGTGATAACTGCCAAAAATAAACAGGGTCAGGGAAGGGTTTTATGGGTCTTTATGAGTACCACTGTTTTGGAAATATTTTCACTTCATAAAGACATTAACATACAAATTTTCTCAGCCTTCGCAATTGTTATTTCTTCTTTGTCTGTTGAGGTCACACAGACATTAAAAATCCGTGGGCATGTTGTCATTTACCTCTCTGGAAGCTGACTTGATCTGCCAATAGACTGTTCAATGACCACACCACATTTAATTATTAAATCAACTGAGGTGCCTACGGTCAAGTAGTAGGTGAGCACTGATCTGGCTTTCCTAGGTCTGGTTCTGCATCTCTCCAGCACTATTGTTTCACCACAAAATACAGGCCACTAATAGGTATTGGTGAGAGTCTACAAAGATGATCAAGATCTTATTGGTGGCCTTAACTCATGATTTATTTGGTTTATTGAGTTAGTTTCAAAGTGAGTTAACACCATGCTTCCTGTATTTGTGACGACTGAGAATAATATACAAGTCATTTGGGTTGTTGCCTTTATTTTTGTTTTTCTTCACCTCAGAAATTTATCTGATACCAGAGAATGATGCCTTATATCTTTCTTGGCTGTTTTAGCAACCATTTCTTGCCTCTGGATGTCACTGATCTAATGTTTTTTTTTCCACCATAGAGCTCTGTTGCTATTGAAAGAGCCTGCCTCACCTGCCTCCTCTCTAGGCTGCCAAAATCTAGAAGCACAGCTAAACCTTTAATCTTGTTAGGCAGGGGATGGACTGAAATTCAGAAAGCCTTGGTTCTCTTCTGGCTTCTTTCCAGGTCACAGACTCCCCATCTGGAATTTATGGATGGTAAAATCATCCTACCTGTAACAGGAAATTTGTGTTTGAGAGATGATGAAAGAGATCGATAAAAGGTGTAGACAGAAGGAAAAACAAAATGATTTGGGGTTTATTCAGAAGGCCTGGGCCTTGCTTAAAATTCTCAGCTGTGTAAGGCAATACTGGATATGGAGGGACAGTGACTTCTTACCTTCCCCTGCTCTGTATGCAAAACCACGTCCCAGTACTATGCCCTTTAGTAGATCTAGCTCTGAGTTGCTTTTGGTCTCAGTTCTATCCAGGCATTTATCCAACACACAGCAGGGGGTTTCTGGTTGTCAAAAGCTCACTCGTTATCCCTCCATGGAGCCATTAACTTACAAAACTAACTTGTACAGAAGTATAGTCTCAGTCTTCAAACACTGAACACGTTCTACTTAGT
The DNA here is from genome assembly GCF_964034855.1 of Anser brachyrhynchus. NCBI lineage: Eukaryota > Metazoa > Chordata > Aves > Anseriformes > Anatidae > Anser > Anser brachyrhynchus. The sequence continues at coordinate 205,339,265 of NC_137694.1, read as the reverse complement.
ATTTATAGGCCAAGCCAAATCAGTTGCAACAGATTTGAAATATAATGAACTCTCACCAGATGCAGCATTTTTGGTTTTCATCTGAGCATCATCCAAAAAACTGAGAAAAGTCTGCCCTTGAAATATTCTGTCCTTAAAATATCAACAAATCTGAGCAAAAGCATATGCAAGCTAATCTAGTCGATGGTAAACTCTTCCGATCAGTATGAGCAGAGGTAATCACCTCAGCAAGTGTGTGGAGTGGCTGTAGAAAGTAAAAATCTAATCTGAACAGACAGCCACTGACATTAGATGAGTTATTAAACAGATTAACATGTCTGAAAGTGAACTTGCAGGGACACAGACACCAAGCAAATACACAGTCTGTATATTTTGGGGTGCAGAGCAGAACAAAAAGAAATGAGATCTTAGAAGTGTTTCTGTAGGGTTGAGTCATCTGAAAATTTCCTGTTATTTTCTTGTAAAAAAATATTTTTCTTCAAGGAAAATACACAATGAGGAAAATGAAACAAACAAACAAACAAACAAACACACCAGAACTGGTGGGAGGCTGTAATATAGCCCTACCACCAAAAAGCTACTGATTATTTTTTCTTCCTTTTTGAGTGTCCTTACTGAAGACTTCATGAGAGTCATGCACATTTAGATTGACAGATGACATGTGTCACTTACTCTCAGCTTTCTAGCTAGATGCCCAGAGGCACACTGGCTCATGCCAGTTCTACACTTTGTCCCTCACGTCCATTTTTGGTTGCTGCATTGCACTGAGGGAAGACAAGAGTACATTCTGTGTGCAAGTCCAATGGCTTCTAGCCTTGGAAGGGCAGTGGATGTTGCTGTTCCTGACAGCTGATGAACAGGGCAGGCAAAGCAGAGCTTCATATAAATTCCAAGCAGCCCCTCCATGGGTGCCCTTCAGGGGGATGACTGTATGGTCAAGAGCGTTTCTGCATTCTGTTCTCAGAGCATGTTGGAGACAGCCCCCAGGGCCACAAATTTCCATTGATTTGGAAACAAGCATGCTAGAGGAGCATGTCTAGCATGTATGGTGTGCTGCAGGCTGCAGCCTCAAAGTGACGAAGCATGGGACAAGGAAACACAGTAAGGAAAAGGGACAGACTCCCTCCAAAAATGTCACTTTTGTCTTTAGGAATCTGTTCAGCTTCCATCATCCAAAGCACTGTAGAGACTGATATAATTGGTGGAGCAGGAGATACTTGGTCAAACTTGGGCTGCAGGGCAGCTGGTCTAGCCTGGGAAATGAAGTGCCTACAAACCGCCGTCATCTCTCCAGGAACAGAGACAGATCCCTTAAACCTCTCAGACACCTTGAAACCAGACAATTTGAGGGACAGTAAGGCATGAGGATATCTCCAGGCTATCCCAGGAAAAAAAATAATACTGCCATGGGAGGAGGACTGGGTGCTAATTTTTATCCCACAATATTCTGAGATAGTGACAGTGTCCCTGTTTATTTATTAATATCACTGAACACATTTATAATATAATATGCTTTCTCAGTCAATAAGGTGAGGCTTGCAGGACTGTTGCAGGAACACGGGTATAACCAGCAGCAATCAATGTTTGTGTTTTATCCTGCCAGAAGCATTCGATAGAAAGGTTATAACTATTTTCCAATATGAATCATCTGTGTCAGCAGGTGCTGTAATTTCTATTGATTGCTGTCTCATCAGTGGAAGACAAGCCATGAGATGAGCAAATAGCCGTAACTGGAAAAGGGGGAGAACTCTGTAAGCTGGTTTCTCTAGACAGAGATTCTGTAATTTTTCTTCATGTTCAGGAGACACTGATCCCTTATAGAAATCCTTTCAAATATTTGTGACTCTCATTTCAACATCGTGCTGATTATACTTAAGTAAGCTAAAAAAAAAAAAAAAAAAGCTTTCCTTTTGACTCAAAATGCCACAAGTAATGCGGTGTGACATTTTTGTTTTTAAACCTGACTTCTGCCATTTCATACTGCACTGTCTGATTTTTAAAGACTTTCTCTTATAAGTAGAATTTTGTAAAATTAATGTAATGTCATTGATCTTATTTTTGAAGCTATTAATGACTCACCCATCTCCCCTTGACCCCTGTTGTTCATCACTAACAATGTATGGCCATCAGTCCAGTTGTATTCTAGTCCCAAGATGGATTTTAGAGGGTTTGAGGCCACTACTTAACATTTCTGTTCTTTGTTTCCTCCACCTACACCGCATAAAATGAAGATAGCAGCACTGAACTTGCTCATATCTCTAGTTTTCTTATAAGTGCACAAACACTTTGAAATAAAGATAGACCTTAAGTATATGTTTCCATAGCTCCAAGCAGATGAGGCCTTGATCTCCACTGGGGCCAGGAGGCACTGCTGTTATAGAAATGATAATGTTAATGCACTGCCTGTGGGGGTGTTATCTCTCACTGAGAGGGAAAAGACGTATGAAAACTGACTGGATTACTGTTGTTTTCTTTGTCTGCATGTTTCAGAACTACCTCTCCACACTCTGTAAATGCAGTCCCAATATAATATACCCAGGCAGAAATGACTAGTAAAATCTGTTGACATGTTAACCACAGATCTGCAGCTACCCATTTCTCCTTTTTACTCATAAGTCCTCAAAGTCTGGTAGGGCACGTGCTGATCCCACAGCACTCCCTACCAGTACATCACTGATCAAACCCATGCTGTTGTGCTCCTACAAAGCAGGGAAATTGGTACTAGTATAGCAAGGGGAAGCAAAGAGGAAATTTCAGCTGTATAGAGAGTTTCTTTGGACCATGGATTAGTTTCCAGATTAATGTTGTAGAAGATCAGTCATTTGATTTATTGAAAAATTGGACTGGATAAAGTCATGGAAAATGCATCAGAGAACTCTGTTCCTGGAGTATGGACTAGGAGAATGATGAGGTTTGCTTGAACTCTGATCCTTGCTGATCATTTTCATCTCCTCCTCTCTGAAAACAGGACACTATGCTACAGTTTTTCAGAGGCAGGCTAAGAATGAGAAAATGTGTAAGAGTCGGTGAAATTTCTTTTTACTATAACAAGAAAAAAGCTGCCTAGAGAGCAAGTGAGAAAAAAAAGAAGTTTCTGAGAGTGACCTGAGCAATAATAAGTTAAGACTGTATCCACTGGTCTCATCTAGTGCATTTACTTAGTTATGATTCCATTGGCTGTCAGGGATTTGTTCCTCATTTACCTCCAGCATAATTTAAAAGGCTCAGTGATAAAGGTGATATGTCTAGGAGACATTTTTTACCTACTCAGAATCCATATGCCATTTTTTGATCTCACAATTCATACTTAACAACATAAATAAAAACAACATGGAGATTAAAGACTGGACCTTATTTAAATCAAAAATAATTGCATCCCTACCTCGGTATCTTTGTTTGGTGTTATGAATAAAATAATTTCTTACCAGTTAGAGGATAAGCTGTATGGCATGAGGGGTAAGGGCAAAGCTTGCCTCTTCCAAAGCAAACCCAGTTCAGACCTAATGTGCAAACTGAGCTTCATTGCTTCCAAAGCAAGCCTATGGCCCACAAATGCTCCCAAACTGAAGAGCAACAGGGAATGCACTGCATTGTCACTTTTGTGACCTTGTGTGTATGGTGTCAGCTCCTCTCAAGAGAAATCAGTAGCTCCAGAGAAGCGTGAGGGCCAAGCTAGTTCTCTATTACCCAATGTGTCCTACAGTGCCCCTTTGGGAGGAGAGAGGGTGTTGGATGCTCAGTTAATGCACCTAATTAAAAATTAATTCACCACAATGCTTAGTATAGGTCAACTGTAATCATACATGTAAGAGGAATGCAGTAATGCAACCAAAGATCTTGCATCTAGTGTCAAGGGAAACAGAAGTTAAGGAAACACCTAGTCCTGTCACCCTCACAGTAAAGAAGTGCCCCCTCATATTCAGCCAGACCCTCCTGTGATTCAGTTTGTGCCCATTGCCTCTTGTCCCGTCACTGGACACAACTGAAGAGACTGGCTCCATCCTCTCGACACCCTCCCCTCAGATATATATATACATTAATGAGGTCTCCCCTCAATCTCAGGAACAAGTTGTTGGAGATAAAGAGGACCCACCAAAACAATAGCAGTGTGCAGTCCCAGTGCAGGGGTCATTAAAGAGCTATCACTTGTAGAAATCTATCATGTTTCTTCACTTTTTCTGCCACCTACAATTTCAGGGATCTCTTTCCAGGTATTCATGGTATGGCATTCCCACTGGTATCATGGATGAGATCCTACAAGGCACAGATAGGCAGAGCAGCTATCTACTTCCTACTCTTCCACAAGAACCATAAGGACAGAAGTCTCCTTTTAACTTTCGTATGGCAAAGATTTCACCCAGGCAGCTCTACAATGCCTCTCACATGTGTGTGGTAAAGCCATCTCTTGCTCCTCTCAGCTTCTCATGAGCTCAGAATGACAACTCAGTTTTTGATCTTCAGTTTGCAGATGAGAAGTAAAAAGTAGGTGACATTAAGCAGAATTGCTTGTCAACCTCTTGTACAAGGACATTTCCTTAAATAGTATTTCCTTTCAGAAATAAAAGGTTCATCAGAAAACAGAAACATACTGTCCAAAGATACTCTTCAGTACCACTAAAAAAAATTTCACTACTCTTCCATACCACTAAAAAAATGCCTTAGGGTCAGCAAAGTCCAATATTTTTCAAATTACTCGGAAGAAGTAATCCCATTTCTTACAGATCTACAGCTAGCTAGTAGAAAAATGTACAAATGATGAATTCAGACTCTTCTAAGAGACGAGGAACGACAGGACAAAAGGCAATGGAAAAGTTGCATTATGGAAATCTTCTGTCAGACATATGGAATTCACAAGGATGATCGAGTCCAACTCCTGGCTCCACACAGGACCACCCAAAAATCAGACCCTACATCTGAGATCACTGTTCAAATACCTCTTAAACTCCAGCAGGCTCAGTGCCATGACCACTGCCCTGGGGAGCCTGTCCCAGTGCCCAGCCACCCTGTCAGTGAAGAACCTTTCCCTAACCCCCAGCCTGACCCTCCCCTGTCCCAGCTCCATGCCGTTCCCTCGGGTCCTGTCGCTGTCCCTAGAGAGCAGAGCTCAGCGCCTGCCCCTCCGCTCCCCTCGTGAGGGAGCTGCAGGCCGCCATGAGGCCTCCCCTTGGCCTGCTCTGCTCTGGGCTGAACAAACCAAGGGACCTCAGCCGCCCCTCATACATCTTCCCCTCTAGACCCTTCACCATCTTTGTAGCCCTCCTTTGGACACTCTCTAATCATCTTATGACCTTGTTATACTGTGGTGCAGTACACACAGTACTGCACATGGTACTTGTGAGGCTGCATCAGTGCAGAACAGAGCAGGACAATCACTTCCTTCAACTGGCTAGCAATGCTGTGTTTATATTTGCACAGGATTAGCTATAGTGATGGCTCTGAATCGCCAGCCATCATACTGCTTTAATTTTGCTGTATGAGTAAAGACTGGGAAAACTGAGTGGTATTCAGACTATCTGCCTTGGTTTCTGAAATTCAGGCGGAATTTATTGCCTAGATCCAAGAGCACTATTCAGTCTGACTGCTGTCCAGGGTCCCCTAAAACTTGTCAGCACTTACAAATCCAGTGGCACCCTGGTGTTAACTGCAGCACTCCTTAAGCACCTAAACAAGTCTAGGAACAAGTAGGAACCTCCCACCCAAACTCTGTAACATCTCAAAGATAGAAGTGACCTTCTGAGGATCTTTACCTATTCAGTACACCTGGAGAACGCTTCATGTATTTGAACAGCATTGACCAAAGGAGGACACCTCTCATGTATCAGCTGAAAAATGAGAATATTTGATGTAATTTGAACCTACCACTAATCAGAGAGATGCTGGAGAAACAAGTCTTTTTATAAACACTAATGCACTTGTTCATTATTAATCACAATACTAAGTTTAGAGAATGAAAAGGGAATTTATATCTGTTATCTGTGAAAAGTATTTATGAAAGCACTTCTTTGCTCTGATATCTTGTTATAAAAAACTTTAGCTAGATAAGGAGAATGTTACTGCCAGTTTAGCTTACTTCAGGGAGCACTTAAGAACGGTCAGGGTATCCCCCACTGTTTACTCCAGCAAGAACATAGTCGCATGGATACATGGACTCACATAACTTTATGATAATGGCACTAATAACTCAGCTAGCTGTGTTAAAATTTTATTACAGAACATTTCTGGCTAATAAGTAAATCATGTTGATTAAGAAATAAAAATGTTAGAAAACCTTTAATAGCCCACTGGAGATATGGGATCAGGCTGGACAACAGGGAAGTTATTGATGTAGGCACCCTACTAACATTTCTTCTGAAATTAGTCAAAAAGTTTGCCTCTAGCTTTCCAGGGAACAGCAGTAGGTTCAAAATACTATCACATACTAGTCTTCTGTTTGATAACCCTAGAAAACTCATCAGCCTGCAAATGTTGCTTATCACCTTCTGTCAAAGAGAAGCTCCAATTCACAGTGAACAGGAATCATTTCTGGGAAATGCAAAGACATATTCCAGCTCTAGTTTATGCTTGCTCCCACAAACAGATTTTTGAAAGGGCTGGGGAACTTTGTTACAAATAGCATGTATGCTAAGATAGGGACAGTCAAATCTCTTTCTTCAGGCTATTTGTCCTGGAGTCAGGAAGAAAACTCTTTCCACTCATCATTGCATAACTGGCTACAGGTTAGGGTTACTTTTCAGTATTTAGAAGAGTAATCTACTCTTAGGTTTTATGAACTGCTCAGGGATGCCAAAACCTTTTCTCCCATTCATCAATATATACTGCCGTAATTTTTGCAAGAATACTTTGCATTACGAATAAGAAAAATTAAGAAAACAAGACAGTCCTGCTAGGGAAGGAAGTCCTGGTGTCTTCTCCTATGGAAGTCCCTGTTCATTTGGCCTTGATATTGGAAAAAAATAATTTGTCTCGTGAAAAGAGAGATTGCACAGATTCTTGCTGTCAGCACACAGCAAAGCATTGCAATCACCTGTGTCATTCAGGAGCAAAAAATATCTGACTGGCAGCAAAGGAAGTTTCCTTTGTCTACTAGTGAAATGTTCTGCGATGACACTTGCTGTAGGTTGCTCTATTATCAAAGTAAAAATTAATTCCTACACGTTGTTAACAAAATAGCATGCCTTTTATTTTGCTTACAAACTGCCAATTACATGATTCACAAGGAATTATTGTATATCACAGTGTCTTTCCTTTCTGTATAAAAATAGCTTTTCATTCACAGTGTTTCTTTCCAGATTCCACATGTTGTGAGTGCTCAAGCCATCAGATATTCCCCAGTGCTAAGTAATGATTTATAAGCCTTCTGATTTGCTGTGGTCTAAAATGCACTTTGAATATGAACAAAATCTTAAATTTGGTGTTTCAGCAGCTTGGGCAGCAGAGGTAAAGTTGGACTCTGTCCATGACATCCTCTGGGAACACAAAGGTTTCCAACCATCTGGTTTGCACTTTTGCTTCTGAGCAATCTGCGGTGCATTAGACTGAGTTGAAACTAGACTGCCTTAGAGGAGTTTGTGGCAGGTGAGGCAGGAGTAGTTAAAATGTCCAGAGAAGCAGAGGTGAAATTTAAATTTAGAGCAAAATCTAGGGCTCCTTCTTAACAGAAAACTACAGAACGTCACAAAAACACTTTTCTTCAGGACTTGCAGTAAAAATACTTTAGCAAGGCAATGGTACCGTACACAGCAGAATGGGGAAAATACCACTCCACTTCTGTCACTGCCTCTGCTCTGACACATTAGGGCACATCATCACAAAGAATCAGAAAAATCTACAGTGCAATCCAGACTAGCCACAAATCACACCATTGATATATTGACATCATTCTCTTTTCTAGCCCTTTGACAACTCTCCTCTTCAGAAAAGCAATAGGGAATTTTCATCAACATTTTTTTGACACACACACACACAGAAAAAAAAAAAAGTCTGTTTCTGCATAATCTAAGTTTTTTGGTGAGAAGATTTTCATTTCTCACTGAGACCACTGATGTTGAACATGTTGTTTTGAAATCTTTGACTGCCTGAGCTGCTGCAGTATCTCTTGAAAGACACAGCGCAGCCAATTTACCCTGAGGGATGGATTATAGCGTTCATAATTTAGCAATGCCTGAGCTCAGGCTGGAGCATGATGGAACACCCCAAGACGTGGATCTAACAGAACTGAAACTCCCAGTCACCATCTTTTCTTCCCCGGAAAATGTCCATCTGTTGAAAACCAACGAAAGCCAATGCAAAATAATCAAATATTGATATCAACAAGATTCAAATAAAAAATACCAAAACATTTGCATTCCCAGTGGAACTGATACTGAAATGCGTTGACTGAAACTTTAAAAACAAAAGTGGGATTTTCTAAGGGAACAAAACAAACATCAAGTTCAAACACAAGTAATTCATTAACAAACCATTTCACTACAGGGAGCTGTTGCAGGTAAATGTGTATTGTAACCTGGTGTCGATGTTTTACCAAAATTATCACACCATAGGATGAGATGCCATTTGCCAGGGGAATATTATGAAGATAAAGTGGTAGAGGAGAGATCAAAACAGACCCTTTCTTCTCCTTCAGATCCCAAACTGTGATCAAAGCCTTTTCTTTCGAAAATGATGAAATAAAACTGAATAGATTCCAAGAGAAAGGAGAGGGTTGGCAGGTTGGCAGCAAATCAAGTCTGGGCAGTAACCACAAATGGTCACAGGAGATAATTGCACAGACAGTGATCTGTATCCCCATCAAGGCAGATATTTGACATATTGTCTCTACAACTGACAGACCGCTGAGTGCTGTCCTTTATACATTTTGGCAAAATTTGTGTCACTTTCCATGTTGATAAAGTATAAATGAGTTGGAAAGAGCTGAATCTTTCCAACTTCTCTCTCTTAAGAACCATCATAACAATATATTAGTCATATATACTTTTAAAAACTGTATCGGCTTAAGCCACAAAACAAACCAAACAGATAATAGTAAATATTTCTGCTTTCATTCCACAAGGGAGTAACTAGGGCTGAGAGCAGGATACCAAAGTTTTCCAGCTACAGTGGTTTTAAGGGAATCTGGATAAGCTCTGAATGGGCTTTAGACAGCAGAAGTCAGCTAAGATAAATACCACACCATGGAAAAAATATTTTTATAGGGTTTTTACTGCAACCCTGGGGATATGAAGGAAGTGCTCTCTCTTGGGGTGAAAGACAAATGCATGAGGAAGCTTGGGCTCTACCAGCAGAGAGACTGTTTCTCAGTATATCTATTAGCAATGTAGTGCACAATTTATAGACTTGTACAAATAACTGCGTATACGAAAGATCCTATACCTAATAAATTTATGGTCTTCAGATAAAAATGCTACACATCTCTGAGTGTAACTGCATTGAGATGTGAAGTTAATTCAGTTTTTCTTAGCAATGGTTGATGAATTTCAACTGGCTTAGGCCCTGCTGGAAAAGTATTCTCCATGCTAAGGAGTATTGCAGAGGGTCTGGGGTATACCGATAGGAGCAGACTGCCTCAATTATGTTATGGTTTTTCTCTTATCCTCACTGCAACACTGAAAGGCTTCAACAAGAACAAGTCCCACATTAAAGTGAAGATCATATAAAGGAAGCCTAGTATAAATAAGGAGAGAAAAGTGTAAAGAGTGATATTTGTTACAACTGTCTTTTAGAGAAGGATTAAATCAGACACTTGGACACCTCCATTTCAGTGGCTACGCTCATGCAGTTGCTTGTACAAAGGTATTTAGAATAATTTGAGACACCTTAAAGGACCTTACCTGCTGGTTACCTTCAGTTGTTGGTTCAGAAGGACACAGGTATCCCGCAGGTCCTGCGTCATATTTGCCAAGCCCATGCAGATGTCTCAGACATCCTAGAGCCCCTCAGAGACCATATATGTCTATGGGTGGGCAACTGGACTGAGCCCTGGATCTTTAAATTCCCCATCTAAAGAGTGATTCAGCTGGCCAGCTACTCAGTGATTTGAGGTGAGATGACTTGTACTCGAGTATCTATTGACTGTATTGACTAGAGACAAGGTTCAGTCCATCGGAATGTCATCTGATGCTTTATATACCCTAGAGTGTCTGATACAAAGCCTGATATGATGTAGCATTTACACATTTCTGGAACAGCAGATGGTAGGAAAGATGGGACATCTCAAATGGTACAGCATGCCTATGTCTGACCAGCTGAGATAAGCTTTTAATTCTCTACAGGTGCTTAGAGGCTGAGTTGACATGCACTTACCTGACAATACCTTACTTCAAATGTCTTAGTCTGGAGCTGTACCCCACCCAAAGGGCCCTATTTAGTTTCTAGCTATCAGATTTTAGTACTTTATGAGACACCCTCCAGCTGCCACTTTCGAAAGATGTGTCTCCTGTTGGCCTCATGTCATCCTGTCCAACCCCACACAGATGTCTCGGGTCCCTCAACATCTCAAATTACACTAAAAGCCTCCATCTGGTTAGCTGAGTTGTGGAAATGTCTGCGGTGTCGTTGCCTACACTGACAGCACTAATGATCCAAGGTGTCTTTTATAGCCAATGGAAGAAAATTTGATTTTAGGATATATTCCAGTTGGCTTATTTTAGAGTTTTACTTTAAAATGAGATCTACCGTAACGAGAGGAGCCAATTTATCTCCATTCATGACAAATGGAAGAGGACTAGCTCAGATGCAGACATTACACTCAGTCAGCCAAATCCCACCTCTTGGGAGTTGCCCAAACCACAGAGGGAACTGCGAGCTGAGTTCAGATTCATCGCAGAGACACAGTCACATCACCGACATTTCTTGGGCTTCTGTGAGTCCTAACCAAGCAGCACAACTACCAGTTGCTGGGTTTAGTTATGAGGCAAGTTCAATTTGAAACCTAAGTGCAAGAGGTTTATGGTGGTGAGTTTTAACATGCACTTGTGGTGGACTAAGAACATAATCAGAGCTACGTGCACTTCAGTACATGGTCAGCTGAGGTACAGCAACAGTGTGCCTGAGCTCAGAGCTGCTATTCTTGCTTTAACCCACCACCACCATTTTTTCAGCTAGTATTGCTAAGCTTTTCCAAGAGGTGCCATGGTAACAGGCACCTTGAAATTCCTTCACAGATTATATAGTGTGCTATTCAAAGGACTTGGCAAGTTTGCTGCTTTTAATATTCAAAGGATTATCTTTGAGGTTGCCCATATATTTTTAAATCCTTAAATCCCTTGACACCCGGACACTTTTTATGTCTCCAAACACACCATAATTTTGCTCCCAGACTTCAGAAAATCATTTAAAATAGAGCAGGCATGAACAGCAAAAGGCACTTCTATCAATTCCTCTGGCAGAGAGGTTATGAGACGAGTACAGATGAAGACAGACAACGAAAAATAAGCAGAAGCAACCCAAAGTAAAGTATGGCTAAACTGAGGCATCAAGTCAGCAAAAGGAAGTTAGTGGTTTAGTATGAGAATAATGAATGCTGTTTCTAGCTGTCCTTGTTCCTATCTGGCCTTGTTTCGTTTAGGTAGGATTAAAGGTTTGTTCTGTGCATTCACAGGAACCACTCCCCATTGTGCCCTGTCCCTTTCACATCCTCCTCCTTGTACTGCATTCTCCCTCTGCTGATCTTCATTCTCGTGTAGGCCTAGAGATCGTGGAAGACAGTCCCAATAAATTAGACAAAACTTCCCCCCCCGAGGCTGTTACAAAAGCAATGATTTATGCAAGCGTAACAAATAGACACTTGGATACCATGGTGATTAGCACTGTGGAAAAAAAAAATTATTTTCCCTCTTTTATGTGATTTGTGAATTCTCTGGGGAATGTGTATTTTTGCTTATGCACGTACCATATGGACAGGCAAGGGCAGAGACATGGTCTTTCTGAAATCGCTCGTGCTCACTTGAATTATGATCAGTATGGAAATTCAGAATAGTCTCAGCCAGCCTCACTTCCAACTTTATTAAGAGTCACAAGCACAGTTCCTGAGTGAGAGTCAGATTTCCTGCACCAAATGTATTCAGCTGCCCAGACCTGCATGGAAAGAGTAAATACTCTAATTTGTTAAGCCTTCCACCACCTTCTCTTTCCCTCAGCCCTGCCTGGCACTGTTATCTTCCCTGCTGGTTCATTGCCTCCTCTCACAGTCATTGCTACACCGACCTATCTGCTGCATCAGCAGCTTGGAACCATCTTCCAGATCTTCTTGTCTATCCTCCACACTTAAGTGCTACTTAAGTCTCTCCCAGTAAGCCACCTTGGCCACCTTCCTCCTTGCAGGAAACAAACAAACAAACAAACAAACAAACAAAAAACTGCAATTGCTCAACACCAGCCAACCAATACCCAGCCAGACCCCAAGCGGCAGCCGTAGCCCCCACCCCAGCCAACCACTCCATATTTATTGTTCAGCATGACACCACATGGTATAGGACATCCCTTTGGCCAGTCTGGGTCAGTTTCTATCTGTGCCTCATCCCAGCTCCTTGTGCACCCCCAGGAACCTCACTGTCAGGGCAGCACCAGAAGCTGAAAGTCCTTGGCTCTGTGAAAGCACTGCTAAACACCATTGTGTTATCAGTTATTTTTTTCCTAAATCCAAAACACAACACTATAACAGCAACTATGAAGAAAATTAACCCTGTCTCAGCTGAAACCAGGACACTCAGGGAAAACTGCTTGGAGCCCTTTGGTAAAGAAGAATGAACCAGTGAACTTCACCAGATGGGATCACAAGATCTGAGAAAGGAAAATGAAGATGGAGATAAACAAGGTACTCTGACGATAATACTCATCCCCACCTCTCTCTTTCTTTCAAGGGCTCTGTTCCTTTCAGCTATTGTTCCATCTCTTCATCTCCCCAGGCATCTCCAGCTCTTGTTCCCTATTCTAGATCAAGCCAAGAAAGTGCCCACAGCTGTTGAACTACCTTGATGCTGTAAGCCTCTTCCATCTGACACACAATAAAGTAACAGTAGGTGTTCAATAAAGCCCAAGACTTCTCAGTGGATAAACAGGTCAGGTCTAAATGCTTTTCCTTTCAACAGATTTTGCTTTCTTCCTGCCCATTTTCTAGTTGTAAATATTCCTGCAAGGCATGACTTCAATTTTCAATTTTCACAGCATTGACAAGCGGTTTCTGAAACTCCAGATTATGCCCAGTCCATGCACAGATAACTCTGGTAATAGCAAAAGGATTATATGGATTTTTTTTTTTTAAAGAGTAAATAAATAGCTCCTAGATAAAAATCTGAACCTCTCACTGGCTTTAGTGCAAACACATCCCCTTCCGTGTGTATCCATTTGGATCATCTGCTTCTCTGAGGAAGCATTTTTTACAGTTAATTTGTCCTCAAAGGCAGAAAACATGACGATGATTTATACATGTATACTCTTTACCTTTGTAACTGGTCAATATTTTTTGTTACAGTCCATTCAGCATTTAGAGTATTTTTCTTTCATAAAACAAACAAACAAACAAACAAACAAACAAACAAAATGAAGGCAATGCAATGCACTATACATACATGTATATATATTTACACATACCACGTACCACGTTTCTGTTTCTGATCTGTAACAAAATAACACACTGGAATTAATGGAATAACAGCCTAGCTCAAATCATTTGAGGTTCCTCCAAAATATACTTGAACACTACTGAGGAGGACATGAACCAATTGACTTCAGCACTCCTCAGTTGCACCTACACTTCTCCAGCTAAAGGTGCTGTATTATTAGAGGAAAGCTGGTCAGAAGTCAGGTGAGAACCTCTTACCACCAATAGCTAAGGAGATGCTCTCACCTTGCAGAACAAGATGGCAAAGTGTCTTGGGATAAAAACTTATTGTACATAAGTTAGACTTTTTGAGCATTTCTTATATTACTTCTATGTCAGACAAAAGACTCTGGTTTTTAAAAAGTACTCCATGGATGACTGCTGAGGAGTGCATTAAATCAGGCAGTTTGATTTAATACAGGCATTAAATCAGGCAGTTTGATTAAAGTCTATTTTTCCGTAGGTGTAGACTTACTTCTAAATTGTTTGACAGATTCAGCTTACTTCTGCAGGAAGCATGTCCTGTATGCATTTACTCCTCATAATAGTTTAGGTAAGAAACTAGACTCAAACTGTAATTATAGCACTGCAAAATAATTCTGCTGCTACATACACTAATACCTACGTACAGACAGAAACTGCTGGCTTCACTCCAGCTTCAAAACTGACATCAGGCATGAGAAAAAACTCCTGAGTCTCCCAAGGCATTTTCCAGTCTACCAGAGGTTTCAGGTCTACCACCACTGTGAAGAAATCCCAGCTTTATAAGAAGAGGCTAATTAGGCCCCACTTTCCATGACACTGAGTATCTCCATCTGCCCCCAAAAGAAATGGCTTGCTTAGAGGACAACTCTGAAAATCCTACTCATGAGGATCATCTCCCCATGAAAAGTGCTGTGGTTTACATTTTTTTTTCCTAAGCAGTGGGTTATATTATATTAATTTGAGTTACTAAGGACTTGACTAAAATCAATGTAAGCTGTACTTCTGTGTAATGATTTCATTCTTATTAAAAACATGCTTTTATTATGTTCATGGAAGCTTCTTCTATATATTGTACCTTAGAGTCTCTAAAGGGCTCTAAGATGCACAAAGGAAAGGTAACATTTATCTTTGTTTCCTGTTCTTCTGCAGTAAGTTACCCATCAGCATATCGACCTATCTTATGTAGCACTATTTCTGCAGTCTTTGAGCATCGCACAATGCAACTGGGAAGCAGAGAGCAAATTTCTTTCCCATTTACCTACAGAGAACTGAGCTTGGAGGACAGCACTAAAACCACACTGTACCAGAGCTGGGTCCTGCACTGAGCTCACCAGCTTCTAAACCATGAACCATTCCTCTTCACTCACCCTATATCTCTCTCCTTATTCCTACAGTGTACCTGGCTCATCTCTAAAGGAAACACAAAGAAGAACACATTATGAGGCTGGAACATCCACAGATCTGGTCACCCCAAGACTAAAAACAGGCCAGAGCACCCCCTGCTCCTTCCATCCATCCATTCTCCATCCATCTTCCAAAGAAGGAAAAGGGCTTCTATAACCCAGAACCACTTCCACAAACCTATTTTCAGCAAAGTTTCACCCCTCCATTCAAAGTGCTTTGTTAAGTCAGATACAGGGGTTGATGTTTCAGGGTGCCTAAGTGCTAATGCAGTCTGAGTGGTGCGAAATTCTCCTATGGCTGCCAAAGGAGTTGTGTGAAAACCACTACAGTAGAAGAAATATATTGAGTGCAGCAGGGAGCAGGAAAGATGAATATGAAGTTCAAACTGAGAGGAAACGTTCCAGTGACAGATTTTAAACTGCACACAGAGCATTTACTCTCCTTCTTTCTTCTTTTGAGACCTCAAAGAAAATCACACTTGATTTTTTATTTCTTTTTTGGCAAAAGCGTTGTACATGAAAGGAGGCATGATCTACCAAATTTTATAGCTATCCAGACCAATATACCTATATATACACTCATATAAACATATAGTGTATGATAGGGAGACCTCTTGCTGTTTTTTTGAATTAAAACAACCTGTAATACTGTGAAGCATTAAAGCTCTCATCTGGAGATACAGTGAGGAGAGAAAATGAAGAGGGGGAATCTGTAGGCAGATTTCTGACAAAAACTACTGTTTATATCCAGGCAAGGCTAGTAGGCAAGTGCCAAGATTCCTGTAAAATTTTCCAAACTTGGTGCCCCCACTTTGGCTCCCACATCCGTCGCTTGACACCTTTTTGGAAGCACAGAGCAGCCTGGCTGCACTCTCTGAGATGTGCAGGGATGAGGCAGTTGACGCTGTGCCTGTGCTGGAAACACCCCTGGACCCACACCTGCCTCTGTCGCTGTCTTGCACAGATGTGCTTCATTTGGACATTGGGGCCGGTGGCATGAATTAATTTACTTCTACAGCATAAACAGAGAGCAAAACCCAAAATGGGAGGCATAAGAAGAGGCTGTACACCACGTCCTGATCAAAGCATCCACACAAATACAGCTCAGTCCTGCAGGGAGTTACCAGATGGAGACTATGGTAATTTTAGAGGAAAAAAAAAATACAAATATCATTTTGCAAGCTGGGTGTGTACATTCAAGTTCGCATTTGGCAGAGCTGCAGACCTTATCAGTCTAAAATGCTCCACCTAGAGTGGCACTCCTCAAAAATAAGCCTTTGCTTCTATCTCCTCACTGCCCACTCTTTTACCGGAGCTGAGAGCTTGCGTGAGGTTTGGGGCGGTGGAGCCATCCACCTCCTGCAACATGCAGAAGAGGAAAACAGTTTTCCTAACAGAAAGAGGAAATTCAAGAAGGTTGAGAGGAATGTGCAGGGCATAGCACTTCAAGCCACCTTCCCACCTGGCTAACCCAGTGTTTTCCAGGCCTGGTTCCATTCAACTATTTGTAACATTTCTGTTGGTCTCAGATAGAAGGCAAAACACCTCTGTCAGCGAGTTTTCCTGAATAATTTGTTCACAGAGGATCCCATCCATTTGCATGCAACAAACACTCATGTCTGTAATTTAATTGAAGTATTTTTTCTCCCAAAGGTTAAAAAGCAAAAACCAAAACAATATGAAGAAAGATTATTTCTATAATCAAACACTCACAAGAGTCTCAGGTGGCATGTTAAGTACTTTGAGAGACAGGCAGGCCGCATCTGAAATTGTCCTGATACCATGCCCACAGCAATGCCTTCAAGCTTGAATTTCCTGGCCATTCTCACCACCTGGCCTTTGGGTCCAGCTGTGCCCATATCCTGAGTCTGCTCTGGCCAGGCTACCAAGGGAGGCCTCAGCAATACTCACCTTTACCTGGCCAGCCCCACCCCTGTTTGAGGCAGTCCACCAGCAACAGCCATCTCGATAAGGACACTACAGGCTGGATAGGGTACCTAGTCCACAATCGTGGGAGCAGTCCCACAAGACCGAGGGTAGTGTGGTGGGCAAGAGAAGAAGCACCCCTGCCTTGGGCAGGAGATGCTTCAAGGAGTCCTCAGCAAGAGCATAATATAAGAAATAAAAACCTGTTCTGCTCAGTAAAGAAATATTCCATGTGACACAGTAAAATAGGGAAAAAAATAATAATAAAAAAATAAAACAAAAGTCACTCAAGACTGGTAAGAGCCAAATGGAGACACAAGATATTCCCTGCCTCGGGTCCTAGTGCAGAGTCAACAACACACATGACCTTACATTACAACACACATGACCTTCCACTGCTCTGAGCCATAAAAAATCACAAGGGCTCATGTCACAGATGGTTCCTTCCAGGGCACTCAGACTTCTGGAGATCTATGTCACCATGAGGATCACCACACCTGAGCACCACAGAGCCAACATCGCTCTAAACCCCACAAGCACCCAAAACCCCAGTGCAGCAGCAAGCTTGTCTCTCACGTACGCTTTCATGCCCAATGTGACAGTTGTGGCTGTGTCCACCTGGCAGACAACAACATGCTCCTTGCCATATTTAGTGCTAACGCAGCCCTCCGACTGCACGCAGAGATAATGGCTATGACAGAAGGACATGCAGGGATGACCCTAACCAGCTTCTGCAGTGTTGCTGCCTTCAGGTATGAAATGGCCCAAACAAGATCCAGCCCTGGCATGAGTACACAAGGTTACATTATGATCAGAAGCGTAAAGGTTGTGCCTTATTCTAAGATTTCTGAGTTTAGGCAAGAAGTGCTGAGATGTCTACATTCAAATGTGGTGCTTCCTGCTACATGCTGAGACAAGGACAGGAGCTGGGGGCTCAGTGTGACAACAGGGAAAAACCCTTCTCCACCAGTGAAGCAACCCACAAAATCCATGGCCACTTCTTCCTTCCTTCCCTACACTGGAAACCTTGAGATGGTAAAGGCACTGTACCAGTGTTGTTACGATATACACTTTTTGCTGCAAAGCTTTCAAGGCGCATGCAGAAACCCAAGTGTCTGAGCAGTTGGCATTTGCAAAGCTGGGATTTGCAGAAATAATCTGTTAGGAAAAGCAGAAAAGGAAAGTGCTTTCTAATTTTATCTGAACCCATATGAAAGAGAACCATGGAATGGACCCTGGTTAACAAAAGATCACAAGGGAGCACTGAGGAGATTTAAGTCATTATTTGCCTCTGAACCCAGCAGAGCCCTTCTCATCACAAAATAGCATTTGGTGTAGCAGAGAGGGCTAATAAAAGCAGAACTGTGGTGGCATGGGTCAGTTTGTGCTGGAGACTGCTCACAACCGAGCGGGTTCATCACACTGGTTGTTAAAAATCACAGCAGGTTCCCAAAACAACTTCAAGAAACCCACCTGCTGAAATCTAATCTCGCCTTTCTTGGAGGTCATCCCTAGAACTTTTCCTACTATCTGCCCTTTGTCTTCCTGCCATGAGTTTGGCAGCAGGCTGCAGCCTGGCTTTTCTGACCAGTTCTGCTCTTTGCCCTTTTGTTTGTCCCTCCAACATAAATCCAGACTCAAATGATCTGGGCTTGATTCAGTTGCTGCACATAAGCGTTATCATTTTTACATGCCCTGAGATATCTGAAGCATCCCTATAGAGGTGCTATATATGTTACAAGACCAAACAGTGGCACGTTCCCTTCTGCAGTGGCAGAGCAAGGCTGGAGAGCAGACTCCAAGAAATTCCAGTGGCACAGGATGCTCATGTTTAGGAAGCTCAGTCACATCCCACATCTGTGCTGCTTATAATAGGAACTTAGGCCCCAGCCACATGAAGGCAGATGTATTTAAGATGCATCCCCTGTCATTAGGGTGATGGTACTCTATTTATTTAACATCTTGGAGAATGTAGATGAAAAAGATGTTATCAGACTTCAGTGGTCTGACATTCTCCACTGTTTCTGGTTTTCCCTCCTCCCACCTTGTGTCCGAGCATCAGCAGGTCTGAGCAGGATAAAAAAGGGCTGTCCTATTTACCATCTGTGCAGGAGAAATGCTGTGAACCTTTGAATAAATGGGAACAGCAAAGTATGACATAGTTCTTGCATGTGGTTACCAGGGAGAACATTAACTGCTAAACTATGAGTTAAATGATAATGAAGCTGCACTGAATTTCAGGACTACAAAATGGATTGTCTGTTGCTGTTGCTGGCTTCTTGGCTGCTACTATCAAGATGCTGCATTTTTAGACATTGTTAATGCCAAATACTTTCATTTTCCTCCTATACCTTATCTTCTCTTCCATTATATTTCTGTTTACTAAGGGGAGCTGCCTTACACATTTTAAAAGCAGCAAAATAATCACGTAGTGGTGTAGCTGTTTCTTCCATTTCCCTCTCCAAGCTGGACCTCTGAGCTGTTCATCCTTACCTCCATTACCCTCAGTGTCCCTTATTTTCCTCCTGAACTGGAAGAAAATGACATTTTACTGCTATCTTTATCACTCCTCCAGTAGAACAGAAGATCTCTGTGGGCATCGGTATTTTTTGTGTCCACATAACCGCAGTCAGGGAACACCCTGCTTTTCTGGGTAACGACTCAGGCAGCAAACTGATTCCTTCAGTCAGTGGTTTAAAACTCACAGCAGAGTAGAAGCCTCAGATCATCTCCTCCTGAAACTGAAATCAGAATCTTTTTGATCTGGAAGAAACTTTTTAAGAAACTTTCTTTTGTCACTTCTTAAAATATATTTATTTTCTCATGTTTTTTTTGTCCAGGTGCATTAACTCACTGTAGTTCTTAAAGCTTTGCAGCTTGCTAAGCCTAAGAGTCCCCATTTTGGCTCTGCATGAAAGCAAATATAGACACAGACAGCTCTAAAGCAGTGCTTCTGTGTAATGCTTTCACCTAGCCATTTTCCACCCCAGGGGAAAATGTTTCTAAGCAAAGAGCGTTACAGCATGAGACACAAACTGTGATCTCTGGAATGAAATGTTACATTTTATTAACCTCAGACGTAAAGCCTCCCTGTGCTGGCAAAGAAATTATAATGCTCTAACCAAACGAAGTTTTTAATCAGTATTGTCAGAGAGGCAGTAGCTGTAGGAAGATGAAATAACCTCCTAATAAAACTCTACTGGTGTTAACAAATTGTAATTTAGATACTGTAAACACCTGCCCACTGCTGTAATTTTTTTGCCTTTGAAACAGTCTGGACCTTCTTCCTCTGGGTAAAAGGACAATGACACTTGATGCTACAGTCTCATTACAAGGAAAGGGAGAACCTAATAGAATAGCTGCACAAAACTAGAGAGGAATGGCCATGAGACAGGAAGCTAGGAGGTGCAGTGAGCACAATACAGGTCACCTTCAGCAAGGAGAGACTTGCTGTTAGGTGATGTGACACCAAATGAGGCTCCTCCACCGAGCAGAGGACAGTGGCTGCCAGTGAGTCGCTCGTACAGCGCAAGGGGAGCATGCGAGGATGCCCATCAAGCATGGGAAGAGGCGTGGAGACAGGATTCATCTGCTCAGGAACAATCAGAGATCCCACTGGATGGACATGCAGGGAGTGCTGCAGACAGGTGGAAAAAGTGTAACTCTGATAAAGACAGGGGACTTCATACAGGCAAATGAGTGCTTTGAGTTTGTTGTGTTTTAACCCAGCCGGCAGCTAAACACCACACAGCCGTTCGTTCACCCTCCCCCCTCCCTCTCTGGGATGGGGGAGAGAAACGGGAAAGTGAAGCCTGTGAGTTGAGATAAAGACAGTTTATTAAGACAGGAAAATAATAATAACAATAATAATAATAGTGATAATGATAATAGTATTAATAACAATAATGTGTACGAAACAAGTGATGCACAATGCAATTGCTCACCACCCGCTGACCGATGCCCAGCCTATCCCCGAGCAGCCGGCCCCCCACCCCGGCCAGCCACCCCTATATATTGTTTAGCATGACGTCAGATGGTATGGAATACCCCTTTGGCCAGTTTGGGTCAGCTGTCCTGGGTCTGTCCCCTCCCAGCTCCTGCTGCACCCCCAGCCTGCTCGCTGGCAGGACAGAGCGAGAAGCTGAGAAGTCCTTGGATTGGTGTAAGCACTGCTCTGCAACAATTAAAACATCAGCATGTTATCAGCACTCTTCTCATCCTAATCCAAAACATAGCACCCTACCAACTACTAGAAGGAAAATTAACTCTGTCCTAACTGAAACCAGGACAGAGTTATACTGCTGGGCTGCAACTCGGCCACTTGAAAGTACATTGCTGCAAATATTTCACGTAGTACATGGCTATAGACAGAAGAAAGCAAACAGAATATTGGGCTGAGTCAAAAAATAGTAGAAAAATCCATAAATTCCATTATATAACCTGATACACAACCTCACCTGAAACACCATTCTTTTCCAGCTTTGCTGTTGCAGAGGACGCAGTGGAAAGCAGAGCAATTGGGGACAAGCAGTGCAAATGCTTAATGGCACGTAAGAAGAGAGCTGAGAAGATTGGGATCATTTAGCTGAGGAGAAGCCAGTATGTATACAACATGATGTAGATGAAATGATGACTCAGGCTGAGCAGGTAAATTTATCTCAAGTGTGCCATAAACTGGAACAAGGGGATGTCTGACGACATTTATGGCGCATATATGAGGAATGGGCTGATAGTGGTACAAAGCAAAATTAATTGCTGCTAAGTATCCTGGGAGCAACAGCTCATCAGGTTTTTCATATGCTATCAACCACACTAGTATGTACACTTATATTCAATCATAAAATTAAAAATAGAAGACTAGAAGATAAAAATAGAAACATAGTAAAATGAAATAAAAGTGTAAATAAGTAATTAAAAAATAAGAAGAAGGAGGAGGAGGAGGAGGAGAAGAAGAAGAAGAAGAAGAAGAAGGAGGAGGAGGAGGAGGAGGAGGAGAAGGAGGACGAGGACGAAGAGGACAAGGACAAGGACAAGGACGAGGAGAAATCTACAAGCCTCTGTCAGGACAAAAAGTTTAGGTGGAAATCAGGCATAGCATATCAAGCAATTATTTCCATGTTTTCCAATAACAGAGTTCAGTGATAAATTTAAGGAGAATTTTTCTTCCAGAAGAAAGTAAAGACAATGTGCAGGATCAGTGTTATTAAAATACAGTCTCAAACTTAGTTATAGAAGCCAGTGCCAGGTAGTTCAATGTGGTACACTGCCGTCAGGATGTGGCTCTCAGTAGTCCTTTTCCTACTTTTCTGCCTGTGTCTCTCCAACTACAATCCTTTTTTATGCAAAAGCAGCTGCATGCAGGATGCCCATACAGGCATAGAAAAGAACCCCTCATATAAGGTGATTTATTCAACTGCAATGAGATGTACTCAAAAGAATTGTTGACTAGCCCTACCTCACTACCTGGAAGCTGCTGCCCATCCTATAGGCAGAATAACACCCCTCAGCCTTGTCGTGGTTGGGTTTCTGAGCTGTGACCTGTGTCACCATACTTACTGCATAGATGTGGTGGATGGGCAGTGCAGTTCCTTGCATTTCAACTCTTAGATGACGTCTTTCTGATTGTGTGGATGGGGCCACTTTGGAGAGCCAGCAGCCTGCAGTAAGCAGGAGCAATAGCAGTAGTAAGAAAGCTAAAGGCAATTACTGTTGCAAATAGAGCCTATCGGTATATCAAAGTGCAAGCAGCCACAGTCATCAAAACAACAAGCAACCAAGATAATGATGCATAATAAGCTGCTGCTCATGACTCAGCCATAGGCTGATGGATGGCTCATGGCCCATTGAAAATATGGAGTTAAAAGTACTTGTTTCAACCTCTGTAAAAGTGTTTTCTCACATAAAACAGGCATTTTGTGTTAATTTAATTTATTTAATATTCATATTGGCCTAAGAGTACACATTTTCTGCAACAAATTAGACAAACAATATCTTGGAAAATCAGTCACCCAGACCCTTGTGACAGCCTAAGCAGACTGTGCAGATCCAGACCTGGCTCTGGGTTTTGAACAACCCAAAAGCCCCTGATGACTCAATTTACATTTGGAGTTTATTTCCAACACAAAATCAAGCAAAACGCAATTCTGATTTGGACTGAACACTCCTCTCTCACTGTTTTTGGAGATGTTCAAATCCAAGGTACTGGTTCAGGCCCATTTGGGAGAAAACATAAGGAAGGATTTATCGAGAGCTTCTATTAGAGGAACTGGCAGCAAGACTGGCAGGATCCTTCTGCTGTCACTAAGCTTTGACAAGCTGGCAGGAAGCAAGCATAGCTGTGATCAAATGACAAAACAGAGAAGCTCCTATTTTTCTTTTTATCAGTAAATTGTGTATTATAGGCCTGAAAGGCAGCCAAGGAACAGTTCCTCTCTGAAAATCACTGCTTTTCACAGATCATGCTACTTTGTCGCTGCAGAGGCTGCAGTAGAGAGAAAAGTATCCATCCGTATCCATCTTATCCTCCTATCCTACCCCATCACCTCCCCCTGTGTACAGAGCTTTCAAATGTGAATGGTGTATGAACATTTGAAAGTCAATCACCTTGGCTGGAAATCCCAAACTTGTATCTTCTAGATACAGTCCAAGTAAGACAGTGAGAGGTGTTCTCTGGGCCTCTGATGTAAAAGCTAACCCCAGCCCCAGAGGCAGGGTGGTCTCCCTGCCTCCTTTCAGTGAGAGCCACCAGCTTGGGAAAGCTCTCTGGGGGCTGCACAGGCTTTTTGAGCTCCAGCACTCTTCCATTCATCCTGGCCAAAATGCGCCTCCTCAGCCTTTGTGTTTTCTCTGATCTTCCCAACTCTTTGCTCCTCTTTCCTCTCTCCAGTTCCTGCCCCACTCTGATATACACTCTGCACAATCTGCTTTTTGTGGGTCCTTCTCTTCTCAGTAGCATGGGAAAAACAAACAAACAAACAAAAAAAACAAACAAAAACACATGGGTTTGTGGGCAGCAAAACAGCTAGCCTGGCTCCTGGCTCCTGTCCTTACTCACTGCTATGGTTCATCTACCTTTACTCTGCTGCATAACTTGTGCAACCACACTGCAACGTAAATCCTTTCTACCAACAAATGGATGCCAAGGTTTGATAGTCTGCACACGTGACAAATTAGGTAAGTTGTTCTCTCCTGTTGTATTCTGAACTCCCATACCACAATTTAGAGGGTTTAGTCTTAACTCCCATGTACCTCCACAGCCTGTCACATCCTTCTGTTTCCTCTTTTTGTCCTTTAGATTAATCTAATAACAGTCTTTTGGTGACCTCCTCCCTCTGTCCTATATCTCCAGGTGGCTGTGAAGTTAATTGTCATGCCAAAGGCTTCAGAACCTGCTTTTTCCCTCTTTAGCCTCTGCAACATCTCCCATATTCATCTTCTTAGAGAGACAGCACAGCGCTGCAGGGGTTGAAACCAGCGTCACCTTTTCTAGTCTAACCATGAAGAGAGGCACCGCAGTGCACAGAAGAGCACTTTTCTTTGAGCTTACCTGCCTTTTCAGACCTGCTGCATACAGCAGGAAAGTACAAGAAAATCTATAAAGTGAAGTCTGTCTTGACCTTATTTTTTCTCTTTCAGGTGATCTAACCTTTTCCTTGCCAGTGCTCCCTCCTCTCCCCCTCCTGCCTCTTCCTCTGCCTTGTCTTTTTAGATGTAAATCCTTTGGGGGCTGAGACTTGCCCTGAGTCGGTGCTGCTTAGCAAGGAGTGCCTGACCTTAGGAAGGCTCTTGAGGCATAACTGTGAATAAACAAAGCATTAACCAGAGAAAAGTGCATAATTCATCAAAAAATGCTAAATTCAAAAAGGACCAGGGAGCCATCTCAGACTCCAGACCCCTGATTCTCCCCACTGCCCTGGCCCTGTTTTGCACCATTCCCGCTAGCTGTTCCCTAGGCAAATCTCCTGCAGACAGCCACTAAAATGTTGAGCCTTTTTTATAGCCTGGTTCTTGCTCAGGATGCCTTTACACAGGCAGTGTATCTTCCCCGGGAGCCATGAGTCCTCCAAGAGCTATAATTTGCAGTGGGAATGGGCAAGTTACAGGTCTAGGCTTAAGCAAACAGACAGTCATTGAAATCTGTATGCAAATTTAAAAAGAAGACTCCAGGCAAAGCCCCTACACAGAGGCAGACAGTTGCAAAGTGGCTATTAGGATGACAAGACATTTCTTCCTCTAACAGAGCACCTCATTCAGCACGACTCTTTCCTTGACTTGTTGTCATTGTTACCAGACAGTGCTGACATTGCTTTAAAGCTACTGCCTTCAAACACATGCAGCTGCTGTCTGAGGGAGATAATAGCTCAAATCAGATCAGTTGTGATTACAGTACCTACCTCTAGCTCTTTGCAGGGGCTACTAAAATCCGAAGGATTAGGAAATTCATAAACTTTGCACCACAGTATCCAAGCAGCAATAGAGAGCTGCCTTCAAGTAAATACATAAATATCAGCTGGCAACCCCATTTTTTCTGAAGGCAATGGCACACCTATTATCTTACGTGCACTGAAGAATTACTGGATTTGTAATAGCATAGTGCTATCTATTTTAAGAGTCTGTAGAAAATATTCAGCAATTTGGATGAGGGAGCTGAAAGATCTCTGTGTATCAGAGTAAAAAAAAGCATAAATAATTAAGCAGATTGATCAGCTTGTGAGCAATGATTTCCAAAAATCAACAAAAGCCCCAAGATAGATTAATCAGTTTTGTTTCACTCAAAGATTTTTCAAAAAGAATGTGATGTGAAGGAAATCTTGTGAAGACAAGAACACATCTGGAAGTCTAGGAGGAATAATTAGTGTTTGTTTGTTTGTTTTTGTTTTTTCATTATAGATGGGGACAAAAGACTCTGGGTAGGGACACATCATATTTTTGCTCTGTATGTTTCCATGTTACTTGTCTACATAACAGAATCATCTATGAGCTGTGGAAATTTTAGAATGGGTCTCCCTCAGGAGCTTCCTGTCTGTTTTGGCAACACGTGCAACTCATTGCCACTGACATGTCTGCCCATTCTACCCCTATCACTTGCCTTCCTTGGGCAAAACTGATCAGTTCTGGAGTCCTTTGCACTGATAAAGACATTTCTGAATTACTCATCACTGGACAATCAGGGCTGAACATTATCCATGCCATGGATGCCAAACCAGGATATGTTGAACAGTCTATATTAGCTTGGACATTTCCACAGAAATGCAGGTTGTTTCTGGAATATCTGCTTAGATATGGTGCACAGCTGACATTAGCACACCTGTGGGACCCAAGTTGGTCTGACATGACATGTAGGTCCCTGGCTTTTGAAACTATGACCATAGTGCCGAAAGATTAGTTAGAGTCAGCTGTTGGCTTAACACATACCTGCCTTTCAGAGCCAGAAACTCTCTGGAGCTCTAGGCTCATCTTTTAAGGTCTTCCTGACCTTTGAGGTCTCCAGTTGTCATTAACACTACCAAAGATGCATTTTGCGTATGTTGAAGAACCATTCAATGACTTCACTTTACCATGGACATGTAAAAATGCAAGGCTGAATTTGCAAGAAAGTGTGAAAATGTTAATGCCTCACTTCCAGCATGGCATTAAGTAACGGACAATGTAAAGTCACATTTTGCACTGTTTATTGTTTAATGCATACTTATTACAGTGGATTAGTGCCATGTTTCATTTCAATTGTCACCTCTTCCTCTCTCATTTGATGTATTTAGGTTTTTGCTACACAGTGGTTTGTAGTAAGCCCAAAAAGTCCCTGGTGAGAACCGGCTGACTGATAAGGTGGAAGAAGAAGGTTATCACAAGGATTGGTAGAAGTTTAAGCTATAACTGCTGGGTAGATGGTACCTGTCTCTGAAAAACTGTATGGAAGCTAACAAGGAATAAATAAAAGTATGTGATAAATAAGATGGGCATCTCAGTATTGTTTGTGTCCCACAGAAATAAATGGAAATAGAGGGGAGAGATATGAAAATAGAAGACTTTTAATGAATGATGGGCTACTTCTTAACATCTTACTGGAGTCCTCTAGCTCTGGCAGGAAATTCAGCTGGAGACCAGAACTAAATGGCAAGTTGAACTGCTTAGAAATAGCAACGATTAATCTCAAGTGAGATTTTATCTAGTGGTCAGGGTGAGGGAGAAAGAGGCAAAAAAAGATCTTTATGCTTCTTATTCTGCAAGGTCAATTGCTGTGTGAAAATCAAAAGATCTGCACCAGAAGCAGTACCTTGGTTCAGCCAGTGCTGGAGAGCTTTTCTGCTGGCTCGCCTCAATGAAGGATTCTGTCATAAACACAGAAGTCAAAAACTTTGGTGACTGCATTCAGCAGACTTTGAGGCCATCAAACAGCCATACATGAGCCTGCAAAGCCTCCAGAGAAGGCAGAGCACGCTAGGTGTGCATGCTTACTGTCAGTCTTCGATAAATGATAAGGCACGGACTATCAGGTATCATGATCTAATCATTTTCATAATTATTAGGTATGGGTGAATGATGCTAATGCTTTCTTCCTGTGGGGTAATTATCTCTTGGAACTGGCTTCTTGCTTATACAACTAGCTTTATTTTTGATAAGAAAAGGACTAACCTGTTTTGTGCTTAAATAAATGACATCTGCCATTCAGCACATTAAGCAGCAGCTCTGGAATGAAATGGATTTGTAATTTACACAGATTTCTCTATTTCTTCAAAGCTAGTCACTGTCTCTGCAAAAGGTAGCTTAGAATCTGTTATTTTTTTTCTTATAATCTGATTATTCCCTATGTGAATTACTGACTAAAAGTTTCCATCCCTTAGGAAAATGTAGGAGTCTTAAACGGAGTGAAGAAAAATGTAAAAGAAACTGTATCCAGCTAGTCTGGAACCAGACTTCAAACAGCTTGAAATCGAAGCTTGTTTGGCTTCAGGATTTTCATTTGTGCTCATCCTTTATAGGCTGTATTCCTTCATTGGGAAAAAAAAAAAAAAAAAAAAAAAAAAAACCAGAGGCAATTTGGACTAGAATATGCCTTCTTGGAAACTATTTTTAAAATGACCCTTAAGGAAGAGGGAGTTCTTGCTGCGCAATTTGCAAGATGAGTGCATTTGAAGCAGTTCACTGACAAAACAGCATGATGAAAGTTGGCAGTGAGTGATTGACTTCATGCTAGCTCATAATGTCAGAAGCAGCTCAGGTAACTATAAATATATTATTGTAGAATAATGAATATAAGAGAGAATTAATTTGCAGAGACACTATTGTTTCTCCAGTTGCACACATGCACACAGAGCTGAGAAATACTGGAGAGAAAGAGTTGGGAGAGGAGAACTCCCCCAGGGGAAAACTGTTCCCATAAAAATGAGCCCAAGACACTTTACTTTGGGCAGGCTGGGAGCAGTCAATAGAGAGACCACAAGAGACCAACACAAACAAGGGCTGATGCACATGTCCCAGTTCTCTCTTCCAATGGGCGGGCTTTAGCCACACAGCAGTTCTTGAGGCAGGGCAGTTCCATAGCTGGGGGGATGACACTGGTCATAAGTGCTCGTGGGAACAGTTCAAGTTTTACTGCTAATCACATCCCACGCAGGGAAAAGGAAAATTTGTTTGTGGAAGATTTCTGCAAGGAAGCAGCAGGGCCATTGCTGCTTCCCTCTGAAAAAGAGGGAAAGCTGCTTCTCACCAGCTGCCACAGCCAAGGTAGCACCAGAAAAAGAGGGCATCAACTCATGGAATTCTCATAAAATCTGAAAGCCACTTAATCAGAGAATCATACACCTCCCACTAGATGAGGTTACTCAAAGCCCCATCCAGCCTGGCCTTAAACATTTCCAGGGATGGGGCATTCACAGCTTCTCTGGGAAACCTGTTCCAGTGCCTCACCACCCTCTGAGCAAAAAATTTTTTCCTCATATCTAAACTAAAACTACCTTCTTTTATTTTAAAGCCATTCCCCCTTGTCCTGTCACTGCACTCATAGAAAAAGAGTCCCTCCCAGCTTTCCTGTAGGCTGTAGGCTGTACCTTCTAATTAGGTACTGGAAGGTTGCTGTAAGGTCTCCCTGGATGAACAGCCCCGGTCCCCTCAGCCTGTCTTCACAGGAGAGGTGCTCCAGCCCTCTGATCAACTTTGTGGCCCTCCTCTGAACCAGGTCCAATAGGCCCACATCCTTTTTGTGCTGGGACCCCAGAGCTGAACACAGGGCTCCAGGTGTGGTCTCATGAGAACAGAGCAGAGGGGGAAAATCTAGATGCAGGACCTCGCTCTTGGCCTTGTTGAACTCCATGAGGTTCTCACAGTCCCACCTCTCAGGCCTGTCCACTTCCCTCTAGATGGCATCCATTCCCTCCAGCATGTTGACCTTAATCCAATAGTGCTGTAACCCCATCATACAATCCCACCAAATTTGTCAGGCATGATTTGCCTTTAGTGAAGCCATGTGGGCTGTCACCAATCACCTTTCTGATTTTTATGTGCCTTAGCATATCTTCCCAGAGGAAAAATATGCTGCGCCATCATCTTCCTCAAAAACTCTTATAATATCGGTCCCTCTACGAGTAAAAGTCATGTTTGAGTTTGTGTTGACTTTATGTCATTGAAAGTTTGCAATGATATTTTTT
This sequence comes from Anser brachyrhynchus, assembly GCF_964034855.1. NCBI lineage: Eukaryota > Metazoa > Chordata > Aves > Anseriformes > Anatidae > Anser > Anser brachyrhynchus. The sequence continues at coordinate 205,309,710 of NC_137694.1, read as the reverse complement.
CTTGTCTAAGATAGACCTTCAACCAGAAAATTCAGAGACTTGCTCCAGCCCCCTCTGAAGTGCCAACAGAATTTGGAACATGTAAGTTACAGCTGGCTTCTTGATAGTTTGAGAAAAATAAACTGTTTTCTCAGAAAGAAATTAGCCACTGATGAATTTGACTCTGTTTCTCTAAGCTAAGGTGTAAGATAAATCTCTTAAGTAACTCAATACAATAGGAAGCAGAGTGAAATACTCTCAAATGTAGCTTGTGTACTACACTGATCCAACTCAAAGGTGAAAGGTTCGTAATTATTTTCATCAACAGAAGTAAAATTATTAATCTGAATGCTTCCCATGTCCTTGTGAAATATCCTTTTTTATGTATCCCAGTCTTCTTCAAGTAAAATTATTAATCTGAATGCTTCCCATGTCCTTGTGAAATATCTTTTGTTATGTATCCCAGTCTTCTTCAGTAGATAAGGAAAGAAGAAAAGACTTTTGTTAATTAAAATGGCCCAGTCAGAAGAGTCAATAGCAAAAGTCAAATTAATAGCAAGGGAGGCAATACTGATTTAAGACCCTCCAAAAGATTAATAAATTCAGCAAAAAAACAGGTCATCTCATTTCTCACCCCCAACAGTCTGTTTTAGAATTTTTAAGCAATCACTGCCATTTTTTCTTTTACTCATTAAATAACACATTTAAAGTAAAAAATAGAAGTCTGTTTCATATCCAGTCAGGGAGATAAATTGTCTAGTTACTACAGCAGGAGATTCAAGATTTGTCCAGTTTTGGGGACTTCAGATGCTCCTTTTTACCCTCCTTGCTCTGCTTCAGTTTTTCTATTTATACTATGGGTATAATATTTAGTCACCTTTCAGAAATGTTATGAGGCTGTTGTTAGTGTTTGTAGAATATACTGAGATTTGACAACAGAGACCTACAAATACATATTACATGGTGGATGAGGTTGGAAGGGAACTCCGGAGACCATCTACTCCAATGCCCTGCTCAAATCAGGGGGCTCAGGTCTGTGACCAATTGGGTTTTGAATATCTACAAGAGGTTCTTCAGAGCCTCTGTGGGAAACCTGTTCCAGAGTTTGACCACCCTCATTGTGAAAAAGCTGTTTCTTATGTTTAAGTGGGATTTCTGAGGAATTTCTTCAGTTTGTGCCCATTGACTCTGGTCCAGTTATTGAGAAGAGTCTTGCTCTCTCTTGTTACTTCCAATCAAGTATATATACACATGGAGAAAAACAAACAAATAAACAAACAAACAAAAAAAAAAACCTTCTTTTCCCCAGACTAAAGAATCCCAGCTATATCAGCCTCTCCTCATAAGGCAGATACTCCAAACCCTTAATCATCTTGGCCCTTTGCTGGGCTTGCTCCAGTAAGCTCATCTTTTTCTATTATCCAGAAGCACAGTGCTTGACACAGTACTCAGATGTGTCTCATCAGTGCTGAGTACAGAGAAAGTATCATATCCCTTGACCTTCTGGTTAAGCTCTTCCTCAATGCAGATGAGGATGCTGTTGACTTTCTTTGCAAAGTAGTATCTAATGGTCAATTTGAGCTCTACCAAGACCCACAGATCCTTTTTTGCCAAGCTGCTTTCTAACCAGTCAGCCCCCAGCAAGTGCTCGTGCCTGGGGTTGTTCCTCCCCAGGGACAGGACTTTCTATCTCCTCCTGTTGAACTTCATGAGGTTCCTGTTGTCCCATTTCCCCAGCCTGTTAAGGTCCCTCTGAATATCAGCATAACCATCAGGTGTTATCAACCACTACTCCCAGTTCTGCATCATCTGCAAACTTACTGAGGGTGCAGCCTGTCCCACCATCCAGGTTGCTGATGAAGTTGTTAAACAGCATTGTCTCCAGTACCAGTCCCTTAAGGTACACCACTAGTGACTGGCCTCCAGACGGACTTTGGGCTGCTTATCACAACTCTCTGAGCCAACTTGTTCAACCAGTTTTCAATCCACCTCACTTTTCATTTATCTAATGTATATTTCATCTGTTTGTCTGTGAGAGTGCTAAGGGAGGTAGTGTTGAAAGCTTAACTAAAGTCAAGATAAACAATAGCAACTCTTCTTCCCACATTGACCAGGCTAGTCATCTAATTGTAGAAAGTTGCCGTATTTGTCAAGCATGATTTCCTCTTTGTAAATGCACGCTAACTACTCCCAATCATCTTCTCGTCATTCATATATATCTTTGGAAATGGTTTCCAGGAATATGATGCGCTTGTTACTATTTCATCACAATATATGCATGATGAATATGAAGTTTTCCTCTATAAAAATGTGTGTATGTATATTATCATCACACACAAATCTGCAAAGCCATAGGTGGTAAAAAGTAGAAACTAGTCAAGGGAAAGTATGAAAGTTGAAATTTGTAAAGGCAAATTGCTGATGCACACACTAGGCTAGAAGGCGTTATGTATAATTAGTCTCCTGTTAAAAACATACACGATTCTATTTGTTCTATATTCTGTTGTGTTGGATAATCTCAAGGATGAGTTTTAGTCATCTCCGAACAACAGCTTTCACTTCTCCGGAAAGGCCCAAACTATCCTGCTTGCATGTCTTTCCACTGAAGTATTTTTACTTAAAGGAGAGGAAAATAGCTGCAAGGTCTGTCTTTCTTCCAGTCCTTGGCACGAGAAAGGACTCCTTCAGCAGTGTCTTTTTCCCCTTGTCTGGTCAATGAACTTTCCTATCTATTATCCATGGTCTTTACCCATTTAACTCCAATCCAGTAAATCACTTTGATTTTGACATTCTTTGTCTTTTGAACAAATCCTCCAGAGTAGAATCAGAGCTTTGCTTTCTAATTCTGGAAATCTAGTCAAATAGAAAGGTTCTTCTAACTTGTATGACAATTTTGGGACTGTATGCATAGAACTTCTTTATTCTTTTGGACATAAGGGTTTTCCTTCTATGTCTGTGGCAGACGGTATAACTCCATTTGGTGCACAGGGTTGTCTGCTGCCCTCATACCTCCTATGCTGGGCTGAACCTCCAAAGAATTGTAAACTTGATAATCTTCTCTCTGCCAAGGGCAGAAATTTGACAGACACTATGAACTTACTAAGGTAGTAACCCAGAAGCATATTTCATGGTGGATTTAAAATTTAAATTGAGTAGGGTCCAGCTGTTTAATGGGATGGCGATGTTACATTTAAGGGGGGCAATCACAGTACGGTGCAAATAATGTTATTCCTGAAAAGCATAAAAAGAGCTTTTGATCTCTCAGGGTACATTTCTATGACAGTTTTTGGATCTGCCATGCCAGCTGAAGGAGGTGCTGCTCCCAACCTCAGCTCTGCATTTGTGGGACCATGTAACTTCACTGCTGTGAATTCAGCTCACCACTGGATTTCCCAGGCACCGTTTCTTTGGTGTATTGATACAAAAAAAGGGGGGTCTTGGAGACATGAATGAGCAGTCAGGGCCAGACTGTGCCTAGACCAGCAATGACACTGAATGACACTGAGGGGAAAAATGATGTGGGATTCTCCCCACTAAGGCATTGAGAGGAAAAAAACAAATATTCTTTGTACCATGCAGTGTTTTTAAAGGTCACCGGTATGAAACTTGAATGGAGACAACTCCCAAATAGGAAAAAAATCCCAAATAAACAACATCAAACCAATCTGCTTAGTGCAAGGCTGCACTTCAGAAAAATCAATTGTCTCCATCAATTCACTGAATCAGAAGGAAGGGTGACCTTGTGAGCATAGCATGAAAGCAAAACACATTAAATCTCAGTCTCCTTATATAATAGCAGACAAGTGGGTGCCACAACTTTCATCTGTGAAAAAAGACTTATTGTCCTGTATCCCAGCCATTTAGATCTAGGCTGTGGGCTGTGGCACTTCCGCAGATCAATCATTGGCATGATTAGTGCTTAAAGGAAACCACCAGTCAAGTGGTATGGCTAAACAAATCCCCAAACAGGTGAAGTTACTCCTAAACTAAATTTGGATTTAAATAAATCGGTCTCAGTATTATTTATTTTATTATTGTTTACTAGCATCATGTATTAGTATTATTTATCATCTGCTAATTATAGAATCATAGAATCAAAGAATCATAGAATCATTAAGGTTGGAAAAGACCTCCAAGATCATCTGGTCCAACCATACCCCAACCACCAATGTCACCCACTAAACCATGTCCCTAAGCACCAAGTCCCACCTTTCCTTTATAATTAATTATTTATTTTAATATTATTACTTTATTAATTATAAATATTATTTATTGGCAATATTTATTATTTAATAATAATTAATTCATATTAATAAATCAATCAGTCTCATCTTTGTGCATGGCACGATGATGGAGCACGTCCTCCAGGAAACTATGCTAAGGCACATGGAAAATAAGGAGTTGATTGGTGACACCTGGAAGAGCAACTGATGTTATTTACCTAGACTTATGCAAAGCATTGGACACTCTCTCACATGATATCCTTGTCACTAAAATGGAGAGATGTGGATTTGACGCATGGACCACTCGGTGGTTAGGAGGTGACTGGATGGTCACACTCAAAGAGTTGTGATCAACGTCTCAATGTCAGTGTGGAGAACAGTGATGTGTGGCATTCCTCAGGGGTCGGTATTGCAACCGGTGTTGTTTAAGATCTTTGTTGGTGTCATGGACAGTGGAATTGAATGCACCCTCAACATATTAGCCAACATATTAGTCGACACACTGGAGGGACCTGGACAGGACTGAGAGGTGGGGCTGTGCAAACCTCATGAGGTTCAAAAAGCCCAAGTGCAAGGTCCTGCAGCTGGGCCAGGGCAATCCCAAGCACAAATACAGGCTGGGCAGAGAATGAATTGAGAGAAGCCCTGAGGAGAAGGACCTGGGGGTGTTGGTGATGAGAAGCTTGACATGAGCTGGCAATGTGTGCTTGCAGTCCAGAAAGCCAACCATACCCTGCATCAAAAATGCATCAAAATCAGCACGGCCAGCGGGGCGAGAGAAGGTGATTCTCCCCCTCTGCTCTGCTCTGTGAGACCCCCCCCCCCCGAGCCCTATGTTCAGCTCTAGGGACCCCTGCACAGGAAGGACATGGACCTATTGGAGTGGGTCCAGAGGGGGACCAAGAGGATGATCAAGAGGCTGGAGCACCTCTCCTGTGAATACAGGATGAAGGAGTTCGGGTTGTTCAGCCTGAAGAAGAGAAGGCTCTGGGGAGACCTTACAGCGTCCTTCCAGTACCTGAAGGGGGCTACAGGAAAGGTGGGGAGAGACTCTGTGAGTGCAGTGATAGGAGAAGGGGGAATGACTTTAAACTAGAAGATGGTAGGTTTAGATTAGACATAATGAAGAAATTCTTCTCTCAAGAGTGGTGAGGCAGTAGAACAGGTTTCCCAGAGAAGGTGTGGATGCCCCATCTCTGGAGATGTTCAAGGCCAGGCTGGATGAGGCTTTTAGAAACCTGGTCTAGTGGGAGGTGTTCCTGCTTATGGCCAGGGGGGTTAGAACTGGATGATATTTAACGTTCCTTTAAACCCAAACCATTCTGTGATTCTATGATTTTCTGGTGTAAACTCAGAGTTTTATTCTATTTGCTTTTTATTTGAGTGAGCAGAATGAACAAAGAAACAGAACAATAACCTTTATATATGGCTTTAACTGTTATCTTGTCGTGGTCCTCTGAGCTTTCTTTCTTATGATTCTACATGTTTTCTCATTTGCTTCACTCTTTGAGATTCTGGGAAATCCGTCTTCCTCTATGAAAATATACAGTGCTTAGGCACTGGAGCACTGGGGCCATGATAAATAGCCCTTATAGTAATGTCTTTGCTAGTACATGGAATTTATTTCCACGTTATGGTTTGCATAACACTTCCCCTGAAGCCTCTGCAGCCTGATGTTCTTCTGGATTGTGGAAGGCTCAGCAGGCACAGAAGGGCTGTGCAAATTTCTGCTTCACTAAATCAGCCTTCGGCATGCAAGATTCAAGAGAGCCTTCAAACCATGAGCCAGATGCTTAATAAAGGAGAGATGGGAGAAGCATCATCTACCTGAGTCTACATGCAGTCAGAAGCACTTCCTCTACAAAAGAAGACATCATTCATGATTGAAGGCTAAGGTTGCAAAAGGGAAGGTGTTCTATGCATCTTCAGATCATCTGATATTGTAGTGCTCCCGATCTTACTAGGATTTTTATAACCATAAAACTCTGCAGCTGTTTGTATTGTAAGAATTCACATGAACAACATGTCACCACATTAAATGGTATTCTATTTCTATGTATCTCTGAATGCATCTGACTTGTGAAAAGGCTTAAGGGTCTTTTAGGGACTTATCTTTGTTGGTTTTGCAGAGAAACATGAGAGATTTCATGCAACTGTTTTGAGTGTAGCTTTTCCTCAATACAGTGACATGGTCAATTAACTTTTTAAGCAGCCACAAATAGAGCTTGCCTGTAAACTAGATGTTAGTCTTAGGAGAATAAACAGTGACAGATTTTTTTTCAATTAACCCAAGAGCACCACAGCAATTAGTGTATCAGTATTTGCTGTTGTATTGTGCGTCCGGTGATGTCTGAATCATTTTTTCTGCTTTTCAGTTTGGATGTCTGCAAGAGATTTCCAAGAAGTTGCTGCTCCAGATAATAAACAGAACATTAGCTTGGATGGAAAAGTTGGATTTTAATTAAAAATCCCATGTCTGCCCTGTTGATTTGCTAAGCTTTCCTCTTCCTTTGGTTTTCAAAGATGTAGCTCACTAATGGACATTATTATCTGCTGATATTTCTTAGTAATAAGATTTTTTTTTATTTTATTTTTAGTAAAAAAGGGTTATTACAACAGATGCTGGAAAGTATGTGGACTTATCTTCAGTAGATACAAAAAATAAGTGTGCTGGTAAGACTACTGAGCAATTTGGCCAATCTTCAATACCATTCCCACTAGTATTATGGCAAAAGAACTAGCATAATTAGGGGTGTACCAGTTCAGAAGAAATAAGAAGAGTCTAATTCTGATCTTGTACAGGCAGCTTTGCATTGGCATAATGCTAATCGTTGTTATTACTTACTTATCATATGTCAGTGTTTAGAAAATTGTGTGGAGAATGTTATCTGCCATGTATGATGTTTTGAGAAGAATGCCAAATCACAGTGAAGATGAAGGGACCAAAGCTATAGACACTACTTAGCTAGAGGTGCCTCTGTTGCATGCACTACAATGAACAAAGTAGATATTGAAACTGAACACAGAGAGGGGAATTATAAACCATTATAACAATTAGTATACTACTATTATTCAGCTTCTGTGCCTCTGGAAAAACTCTTTTGCCTTTTGGAAGAAAGGCATCCTTTTATGAAAAGTTCATGATAGCAATTCTTTAGCAAATAGGAAAATTATGAAGAGAAATCTAAGCAGTAAAGCTCAGTTCTTGCCAAACATTGCCAGGACAGGTGCTAAGGTCTTCATTTAGCTTGGAATATCACAGCATCAATACCTGTACCGGAAATACTCCCCATAGATTCCCTTTCTACTCAACAGGAAGAAACAGTCACTTTTAAGTTGTGACACATCTGGCACATTTTCAGTAGCTATTTTAAAGTGAGTTAAAATGATCATTACTCTCCTGTTGATCATTAAAGGAGATCAAATGATGAGAACATATATGTAGGTATCTCCATTTGGTCAGATGAGGCTCATCTTTTATTATTACTTTGAATTGTAAAGGTGGAGAAGTAATAGCAGCAATTTTTTCTGATTCTATAGCACTGAGTAACTCATTAGCATGGTGTTGGGGACAACCTGCTCTGAATGTCCCCGCAGGTGAATTGGACCAAGAGACCTCCAGAGCTCCCTTCCAACCTTAACCATTCTGTGATTCTGTGGGAGCGCGGGAACAATTTAAGTTCTCCTGCACCAGGAAGCATCAGTCAAAACACTCCTCTGTACAAATACAAGGATTTTTGGACAGTCTGTTCCACTAGCCCACCATCCAACTTCTCCAGGCATACATATCTGTTCCTTCACTTATAATATAGCACTGTCAAAACACAATGTAAGCTGCACTGGAGAAGGTTTGCTGCATCCTCCACAGTTCTGTTCCAGGGTAAAGAATAGCCAAGACCAAAGAATTATGAATCCTAAAAATAGTTCCGAAATGCAAGTGAGGGGGTAAGAGTCAGTGATGGGCATGCAGCTTCAGGTACTTCCCATGTACACAGAAGCACTCCCACAAGATTTTGATGGCCAACATATAAAATTATTGAGTGGCCCCAAACACCCAGCCCTGCCAATTCTTATGCTGTCCTGGAGATAACAGATATGGAAATAAGCCCTGCATCAGCAACAATGTAAGGTTTAATACCTTGTGATTCTACTAGACAAACAAAAAAATTAGATTCCAGCTCTCCAGCAGGGAACTGATCAATTCCTTCTAACACTCTTAGAAAATGCCACACTAAAAATGTGGCACTGTAGATGGAATTTCTATTTTAGGCATTTTTTTCACAGGTTTCCAAAATGTGTTAGTTATAAATTATCACTTCTTCAATGGCTTGCACAGCTAGGCCCTTGGTGGTGAAGGCAATCATAGTACCAGCAAAGGAAAGAATCTTACAACTCTTAGAAATTCTCTGTAGGCTTTCACTGTTCGAATATACAGCACAGTGTGACATGCTCAGAGTGATCCCAGAGTTTCATTTCCCTTGCCTACTCTCCACTTAAGAGTTGCAGCTGAAAAATGGCAAGGGAAAACCCTAGCCTCTTCTAGTGGAAGGTGTTCCTGCCCGTGGCAGGCGGGTTGGAACTAAATGATCTTTAAGGTCCCTTCCAACCCAAACCATTCTGTGATTCTATGATTTGTCGCCAGACCAGCAATCTACAGCCAGGCCCATCCAGTGCTGTTGAAGGGCATCCAGCAAACCTAACACATGATAAGCACTACCTACTCAGAGGAATCATGCTGTTGTTAACAGTCTTCATTTTATTCTAGCAATAGCGGTCACTTATTTTAGCCAGGTCTCTAAATTTTTTCTCAGATAAGATTTAGGGTAAAAGGATGCATCTTATTCTATTAACCAGAAGAATAAGATGGATTAAAATTGGTATAATTGGAAAGTTATAGTGGGAAAATCCTGTACAGCCCACCCTGGAAGGTTCTTAGATATGTCTTGTTTCTACTCTTACCTGACTCTCTCTTATCCCAGGGATACTGCAGAGGTACAGACCAAGAGCTGTAACTTCTCAGCTTGGCAGGGACCTCCAATTGCCATTGATTTTCATTTCCAAAAGGACATGATTTTCCAAAGAGAAAACAACATAGGAGTGAGTAACATGGAAGATTAGTTCTCTTCACCTCAAGCTTTCTTCATTAACATTTTGATCTTCTTCTGTAACTATGTAAAGAAAAAAAATGGTATAAATTTGCTTTTCAAGGAATATGTCAGTCCTTACCTGCTTGAAGCTGGGAATGAAATGCTTCACTTCAGTATCAATTCCTACCTCCATCTCCCTCTAGTACATAATTAACCTGAAGGTGGGAGGGAAGATTACGAATAATATGGAGCTGATTCACCCTTCTACATGCACTAGTGAAAACAGAGAGTATTACTGCATGCGTCAGTGGAATTAAAGAAGAGAAAAAATTGTCTGAGATCACTTATAAACAGATCCAGTCAGACATGATTGTTCCATGAATGGGATTGCATAAATTAAGCTTTGCCAAAGGTTACCAGTAATTAAAAAAAAAATAAAATAAATAAAACGTTAACAGTTTTGGGTTTTTGGAAGCTCAAAGTACGATGCTATTTACTTGTGCTGTTTATTGAACAAGTATGCTTAACAGGGCAGTCACAATATCTAAATGCTACCTTGCCTTTCAAACATATCATGATTGATGAGCAACTCTGAGATGTCATAGGCCAAACACTGCCTTTGAAGTTGGAAAACATCTATTGATTGATGCTTGCCTGAAGAGCTGTCATAAGAAACATGGAAGAAAGAATAATTAAGTGTCATAACATGCCTAATATTGAAATGTGATGTGTTTCTTTTTTATCATTTCTAAAACAGAGTAAACTGAAAGATGCTTGATGACAACACATTCAAAAATGTGTATAGACTTTTTAAGGCATATGTGTGGAAATAACTGATGACTTCAATATCAAGAACACTGTAAATAAGTACAAGTAAAAGAACTAAAAGAAGTAAAAGAAATGCAAAATGTTTTGATCCCTTTGGTTCCCTGCAGTCTCTGGGGAATTCCACAGTTCCGCTCTATGTGAGGTGCAGATTAAGACAGAAGCTCTAATTATTCCTTGAAACTGAAGTCATATCTTGTTGAAGGGCTATCTTTTTTGTAACTTATAAGTTTACTAAATCAAAATCATTATGTCTTAGCAGGAGCTTGGTGAAATACCTCCTTAGTGGGAGCTGTAGTTTAGATTGGAAAGATGGCATTCTTCCCTCACACCTATGAGTGCCTCAGCTTTGTGCTGAGGAGGTCTTGTGCTTTCTTAAAGATAAGAAGAAACAAATTTTGATAATTTGTTAACTCTACAAAGCCATTTTATGACACAGCTGAATATCAGCCCTCTTTGGAGGGTTTGTCTCTGTAATTGGAGTAACTTGTCTCTGTTTCAGCAGGATGTTAAGTCTGTCTCTGAATTTTCTCTCTGATCTCTATTTACCATCTTCAAACACCTTCCTCCCTCCCCACAGTTGCTGTTTTATTGACTTGATGACCTTTAAGCTATAAGCTTATAGCTTTTCTTGACTGTCTCATTGTTTGCTTTGACTTCACTTCATTATGAACTCCACCGCCACAACAGTTGACTTTGCACTGAACTTTCTGACTCCATCTTTATTTGGCTCTGCTTATTTTGAGCCTTCAATCTTAAACACTCTTCCAATTCCTGTAATGCCAAATCTTAACAACTTCTCCTTATCCAGAGTCACACTTAGGGACAAATCAGTTCTCAACAGCAGTGATCTCATCTCCTCTCAGGAACATGAGGTTTGCATGTCACGTACAGCTGGAAAGATCTGTTTGTGAAGTCACTTGACTTGCAGCTATCTGCAGAGGTAATTTGAAGGAGAACATCAGCAAGCCATTGTGGGGCAGAATGACGAAGAGCATGAGGAAGATATATAAGAGGAGCAGATATGGTTGTCAAAGTAAATGAAGCTTCTTCAAGCAAGTGAGAGGAAGGAGAGCTGGCAGTATCCCAGCTACATGGAAGCCCTTTGTCTGTGAAGCCAAATTAAACCTTGTAAGTAAGTCTTTTCAGAACATAACTTTTTGCTTGAAGAGACTGGATGTCCACTGTCCCACTGCTTCTCTGCTGCATTTGCCAGCACAGACGAGGTTACAGGTCAGAAACCTTCACTGCTCCTGTCACAGTCACAGCTGCTGCCACATTACTGAGCACATCGGTGGCAAGTGGAAGACAAAACTGATGTGCTGTTTTATGTAAAGCTCATTGCCTTGCACTAGAGGAGGGCAGGCCTTTGATGTGCTCACCTTCTCTGTCTCTAATAGCAGGAGAAACATGCTGCTGGAAACACTGTCATAAATCTCAGTGCAGTTGTTGGGGAACGAGAGCTGATGTCATGTTGAGCTGAATGCTTTCAGTCACATAAACAACAGGAGGAAGCCTTATCTCAGAGCACAGAACCGAATTCAACCCTGACACTCATAGTTACAACTCAGTTAATGAAGAGTTTTTAAGCTGTTCAAATAATTATGGATGGAAAGTCCAATTTCTGCTATACTCAGTAGCACTGAGCAGGGTTCCTTCAGAATCCTGTTTGCCATTAGTCCACATTTTTAGAATTTAAATACTTCTCTTTCTTTTAACTGTCCCCTACTTGCCCAGCTTTTGCTGTTTCTACGTTGAGTTCAACACCTTTCCTCTTATTTTCCTATATAACCTTAGTTCTCAGCAGCTACCTGCACCTACCATCTCTGCCAAACTTGTCTGGAGGATGAACTCACCACAGTGCTCCCCAGTGAGCCCTGGCAAGGCAGCACCTCAGCAGCAAACCCCACTTCTCAACACAGCCTCCACAGTCCCCTTGCTGGACACAGCATCCCCAACTGCCCAGAGTCCTGTATCTGCCAGGTCAGGGTATGCAGCCCTCACTGGGCTGTGAAGTACAATGAAACATGGGCCGGTTATTGCCTTTCATGAAATCAGGTGCCCTATGGCTGGTGCGATGCATTGATAGAGTATCAGGTGCAGGTGGGATGACTGCTTCATAATACCATCTGCAAGAGTGCTGGGGCAGCAGCTGCAGTGCACAACAGGGCTTTGCAGCCCAGCCTTTTCACCTGGGCTTTCTATCTCACTTGCCATCATTTTGCCCCCCTAGCAGACACATGGAGGTATAGGTCATCTCAGACCCCATACAACAGACCAGGATAATCCCTAGGGTGTGTGATGAGATTCTGCTGCTGGTTATTCTGGGTCTGTCTCACAGGAGGAAGCCCAGGAAAACCATGGATGAGCCTAACCATCCCAAAATACAGTTTAAGAGGTTAGTATGTTGTCCTGGGCTTCAGTGGGGGCGATGACTTATTTTAAGTAAATTGCCAGTTCTACAGTTGTGTCGCTCGCTAATTTGTTTTGTGTGTGGACAAGGAGTGTGTGTGAGGAATGGGGGAAAGGAGAGGCAGAGAAACTACAGAAAGTCCAAAAGGAGACAAGTGCCTCTGCACAGGTGCACTGTGAATAACCTAGCATCTATGATGTTGCTTAGATGAATATTGGCTTCAAGACAGGGTGCATGTCCTGGCCTCTTAAAAAGATTTGAAATGTTCTGTATCTTTCCTACTTTATTATTTAGAAAGCACAAATGCTCACTGCATCCACCCTGGAGGTGTCTGTGGTCTCTGCACCTGGCTGCTCAGCACACTACAGGATGTAAAATAACAGCTCCGGGAGCTGATGGCAGGAGCTGCTCCCTCTACTGTTTTTGACTGCTCCAAAAATAGCTGCCGCAAGCGGCGTATGCCCAAGGGAGGCATTTCTTCTTGCACGCCATTCACCCACGCATGCTCCTGTGGCAGCACAAGTTAGCTCAGGAGCCTCAAAGTTCAACTTGGAAAAGCCTCCTGAAGTGAAGTTCCTCCCAGAAGTCCCCCCAGTAATCCTCAGTGCCCACAAGCTGTGAGTGCAAGGGCAGCTACCTCAGCCAGCAGCCTTGTTGTGGTTTAACCCGGCCGGCAGCTAAACACCACACAGCCGTTCGCTCACCCTCCCCCCTCCCTCTCTGGGATGGGGGAGAGAAACGGGAAAGTGAAGCCGGTGAGTTGAGATAAAGACAGTTTATTAAGACAGGAATATAATAATAACAATAATAATAATAATAGTGATAATGATAATAGTATTAATAATAATAATGTGTAAGAAAACAAGTGATGCACAATGCAATTGCTCACCACCCGCTGACCGATGCCCAGCCTATCCCCGAGCAGCCGGCCCCCCACCCCGGCCAGCCACCCCTATATATTGTTTAGCATGACGCCAGATGGTATGGAATACCCCTTTGGCCAGTTTGGGTCAGCTGTCCTGGGTCTGTCCCCTCCCAGCTCCTGCTGCACCCCCAGCCTGCTCGCTGGCAGGACAGAGCGAGAAGCCAAAAAGTCCTTGGCCTGGTGTAAACACTGCTCTGCAACAATTAAAACATCAGCATGTTATCAGCGCTCTTCTCATCCTAATCCAAAACATAGCACCCTACCAGCTACTAGGAGGGAAAATTAACTCTGTCCTAGCTGGAACCAGGACAAGCCTCCACCCCAATTTCTCACTCCTGAGCACCAGGCATGAAGGGCAAAGTCCTAACACTCCTCCTGGGGGTTTTGGTTCTCCATTGGCTTGGTCTCTCTCAGCAGACCAGAGATGCATCTTTCAAAAGCTGATTTTAAGGCTGATGGTGACATCTCAGTGCATCTGAAGTGAAGGTGACAGGAAATGTGAAATCAGGGTGCTGTTTATGTGGAGCACAGTCAAATTTAATCATGCATAATTCTGGCAACACAGCACCCCTGAGCTGACATGGGTGTTTCCCATCATTGATTCAGAGGACTTTGCTATAACCTTCAAATTAAATATATATATTTTTAATAGAGAAGCACAATTATCCTATTAAATACATCCAATGAAAGAATAAGGCAACCACACGCCATATGCATCTGTTTAAACTCTCATCCATCAGTCACATCCAGGAGGCACATTGAGCTCTTTGCCAACTAATTACAGGCCAAAAATCTCTCAGGAATTAGTCATCTACCAGTTTTAAATAAGGAATGAACTCTGAGAAAATTGTTAGTAACTAACACCTTAAGACATAAAAGTCCACTGAATAAATCATTCCCAATTAATTTCTTGCTCAACACTATCACACTGCAAGGGACAGTAGTTGAAAATTGGAAATAAGGAGTGAGGAACTTTAGGATAACAGATTTTTATCTGAAAACTAAGAAGTTTTGGAGTTTCTTAACCACGGCTCTAACCAGAGAGCAGATCTTGCTAAGAATGCATTAAGAAAACTTTGATTTTTATTGCATTCTAATGTGATTTTAAAGCTCATTAGAGCAACTCTTTTTGTGCTGCCAGCAATGAAAGCCTTAATGCTAAAAGTCCCCTGGAGTCCACAGCACAGATAAGCGCCGTTGTTTTTCACTGAGCTCAGCCTCTTAAGCTACCAGCCTACAAAATAAAGCAGAAGCTTGCTGCCAGCAGCAGCCTGGAAGCCAGATTTCTAGATAATGTGCTTGAAGCAAAGACATGGCCCTTGCTGCACAACAATGCTTTAGTCACAGAAAATAAGCAGCTGTGTGTTGCATGCTGTCTGGGGCATAACACAGAATACCTGCTGAGATTTCCTGAAATCACTTTTTCCACCTTTTCTTTACCAAGAGTTCAGATGAAAAACATCTGAAAAAAGTAAAGTTATAAAGTTATAGTTGTTTATATATTTACAATGCAATGCATTTTAAAAGACATAATTGACTTTCAAATATAATTCCTCTCTTAAAAAAAAAAAATCTCTTGGAGCCTCTGTATTTAATCAATGACTCTACATCAGATTTGTCTGATTTGCAAGTAAAATAGATTGGGTCTTGTTCCTAACTGACAGCATATTCAGCAGAAGATCAGGAAGTCAAGTTGGTTGCTTTTTATTGACTTGAAAATCACCCACTAGTAACAATGATTTTGTGATACAAAAACAAAAATGGATTGCAATACATTTTCCTGTAGTTTATGAGCTTTCCACAGAAATTAACAGAATTAAACTTCAGGACTTGATTTATGAATTTAAAATATGTCAGCATACATGGAAAGATCTGTTGAGTCAGCAAGGGTGTGGGTTGGGGTTTCTTTATCAGTAACTGCTCTAAAAAGAACAATTATAAGTTTAGTTATTGAATAAACTGCTGGCCAAATAACAATTCCACATTTTAGTTAAAACATATTATGAATCCTTTAAAAAGATATTCAGCTGAAATTTAAGGGCAGAATTTTCAAAGGTGAAGTTGGAAAGTCTTATGGTTTTTGTTTCCAAATGAAAATGAGATATCCACACTCACTTCTCCCGCAATTCTGCAAAACATTTTATCTCATCTTTACTATTAGACCAAGCAACCAGTAACAATCCTTTAGCCTTTGTGGTGCACAGGAGTGCTTGATTCAGCAAGAAGCTTAAATGGAAGCGATAAGCTCTTTCTTTCATTGCATGTGCTCCAAACTGGAAGAGATGCACTTAACCCAAAAGCATAATTATTTTAACTTCCACCTCTACGTGGTGTGAGAACCTCTGTGATGCACAAACAAGCTGGCTACTAGCCACGCCCCATTGGCTCTGGCCTAGTATGACAGTCAGGACATCTCAGCTTATGTTCAGATATTCTGCTGGTAAAAGCCATGTAGGCTGTGAGCAGTGCAACAGCATCATCTGTACTCCTGATATGTAGGCAGAGTCCCTGGCTTGCTTTTGACTGTGGCCAGCCATCTCTTGACCTCAAAGAGAAGTTCTCATGGGGTTTCTGCATCAACTCGTATGAGAAATCTCTTTGGATTTTACCCTTGGAAGAGAGTGCATAGAGGACAACACATCCATCACCATTAGAAGAAGGGTCATATCAGTAAAAAGTTAGTGGACCTCTTTGGGACTTGAATAGCTGGTGAAAGCTGTGATGATCTATTGGTTGCGTACAGCAATGAGGAGATATTTTAGTGTGAAGAATGGCTTTGGAGTGCCTTTTGCTGCTCATCATACTAGACCCTGATAACTTATAGGTGACTCCAAAGACCATGATGCCCTGTATCCTTTTCTGATTAACTCCAGCCTATGCTAGCATGGGTCGAGATAGCCCTCTTAGCCCTTTACTGTATGCTATGCCACCAGGCAATGCCCAAGAGGCTGGATTTGGAAGCTTCCTATCACCAGAGTCAGTCCAAGTAGGAGCCTTTGTATAATTTATCATCTTCCAACAGGCATCTAGAGTATAGAGCAAAAGCAAATACATTTTTCCTTCTCCGAATTGCCATTTACTTCTCTGGAAATGTTCAGGGCAAACCAATGCATGCCTTTTCCCACTACCTATTGGACAATAAACTTGTTACTATTCCCTCATTGCTGTTTGCAGTTATGTTCCAGAGCCTTCAAAAGAGGCATTTAGATGTCTTCCAAGTGAAGAGATACTCCAGTCAAATTTCATAAATGCAAATGTCAATGCTCCAGTAGTGAGCAATATTGTACAATGACTATCCCCACTGTAAAGCTAAAGTGAGAAACAGCTAACAACTAGTGCTAGAGCTATCTTCCCCAAAATCATCTTATAATTCCCAGTAGGGCAGTTCTCATTATGATTGTATTGGAGAGATGCAGCTCATCTGGTCTGTTTGGATTGCAAAGGTCCCCAGGTGCACAGAGCCCTGCGTACACCCCACACTTGCCCCCTCTGAGTAGTTTGGCACCTATTTCTAAGCAAGCCAGATCAAAAAATTAGGCAAAGTAGCTCAGGGGCCCCTGAGAGGCCTGATCAGATCAGCACATGTTATTGCAGCATACATAACACCATGACAGTGTGCTCATTAAGCACAGACATTACCACTGCTCAAAACACGGGAGGAAATAGGGTCAGTATCAGCACATCACTTACATTTTACATAGTAGCCTCATGTTGCTGCATTCAACCAGGAGATGAGAGACCCCAAAATGCCTGCCCTAGCAAGCCTGAGAAAATCACTCTCTTACAAGCTTACTCTCTTTTGAGTCCCTTTGGGTGACCTGAACTCAAACGTATATCTCTTCTCTAACAAGAAAAACAGCAAGCACTGTCTTGTTCTGTGAAACTACATCCACGGGCACACAGCATCAGCTGAGGACCCCGTTAGCTAGAATGCATGAACAGAGGTGCCCATCCTGAGCCCTGACCCACATATCTGATTTCAGAGGGGGTAAAGGTGTCCAGAGTCACTTTTGCCCTGTGCATTTTGGTTTTCCTATTTCTGGGTCACTCCCTGCTCAACCAGCAGATTTTCAGCCTGCCCAGGTATGCACTGACATGTGAGATGTCTCTGTCCTTGGTTTCAAGCATGGGAAAAGACTGAAAGAAAGGACTGAGCGCAAAACCTGAAAGGCTTCTTGAGCTGTAAGATTCAGCATATGCACAAACATAAATTATGGTAAAATATTTGTATTCTTTCCAGTTATTTTCACATTAGTGATTATGAAGGTATACATCACATGTACAAAACTGTGGTAGAACAGAAATAAATAAGATCTTGAATATGAGTACATAATGAGAAAGCATTTTTTTTTCTTAATTGTGTAATAGGACCATTAGTGTTAATAACAGCATTACTGTAGACATTAATAGGGTTTAAAATGTCTCTGTACTAAATCACAAGGGTATTTTAGATTCAGATGCACTCGTCAGACAGCAAATCTTGCAACTACCTGCACTTGTGAGTGGTGCTAATTGTAACAAAGGACCAATGTAAGCATACTAATAGCTATTGCAATATGATATCCAGAAAATAGACTCACTAGTATTTGTCATTTGGGATTGTGAGTATAATAACTTCAAGGATTTTAGTTGGTTAATATGCTTACCCAATGCTAGTGCTAAACCTGCATCTAGTTTCTACTGGTCAAGTGCACATTTTCTCCATATTATCATAGGACTGCTGAGGATAAACCTAATTTTAAAAAATAAATTATTACCCTATTCCTTATCTGTTAGTTACTGATTTCTAAGAAAGTGGTCAAGAAGAAAAGGAAAACTGGAACCTTCGTAATGCTGCCTGGACTTTGTTCATTATGGGAGTAGAAATATGTCTAATGTTTCAATCTCCTGTCCTATTGAATCTGATTGTTCTTACTCAGTGTCTCACTTGTATAATATATGAGATAAACTAATCTGTTTATCACTACCGGAGGATCATACTTGCAATAACTCTTACGCTGAAAGTCATTTCTATGCATAGATGTCTCAGTGTGCTTTCCCAATAACTCCTGGGCTACGGCCAACATATAAATATATACGCTTCCCTTGCTTGTTTTGGCTGTCAGAAAAGAAAAATGGCAGCAATGACCATTTAGAAAGAACTTGTTTTCACACATGCTATAAAGTTCGTTGTCTGAGGGAATCAATAAAAACATCCTTGCACTCTTTTTTATTTTCAGGATAAAGGGTGGGTTTTTTGTTGTTGTTTATTTTTACCTTTTTTAAGTATTTCCTTACTATTAACCCTTTGATTTCTGTCATGTTCCAGACTCTCTGTTTAAGTGGGATCCTAAGCTAACATGGAGAGGGGGTTTATACAAAGACCTCAACAGAGCAGAATCAGTCACCTGGAGAAAAATCAGTCATATTTTTCCAAGAAAAAAAAAAAAAGTTTAAGATACCTATCTGCACAAAGCTTCACTGTGACTCACAGGTTGAGTCCAAGAGGGCTGAGAGAACCGGTCAATGTCACAGCCAGGCCTCTGTCATCTTTGAAAAGTTGTGGAGGCTAAGAGAGCTCCCTGACAACTAGGGAATGGCAAATATTGCCCCTATCTTCAAAAAAAGGCCAGGAGGCTGACTCAAGGAACGACAGGCCATTCAGCTTCCCTTTGATGTCTGGGAAATTCATGGAGCAAGTCCACCAGATCAAGTCTTCTTAGAAGCCTTGTCCAGCAAAACAAAGGAGAAGGTGTGTGGGAACAGTCGGCATGGATTGATCTGGGGTAAATCAACCAACCTGGATGCCTTTTAGGATAAAATGACCTGTGGTTCTGTGGGTCAGGGGGAGCAGTGGATAGAATTTACCTCATTTCTAGCAAGCTTTTCATCACTTTCTCCCACAACAGTCTTATATCCACTGGGAAGAGCAGTTCAAACTCAAAGCCAGAGCTATCATTCAGACATAGACAGGCTTGAGGAAAGGGCCTACAGGAACCTTACAAAATTCAAAATAAATAATAGCAAAGTTCTGCTCCTCGAAGGGTGGGCTGGAGAGCAATGGCTTGGGGAGCAACTTTGCCCAAAGGTCTTGGGGGTTCTAGCAGATGACAGGGTGGGCATGAGCCAGACATGTGCCCTGGTAACAAAGAGACCAACAGCCTCTTGGGCTGAACAAGAGCAGAGACATAAGATGCAGGGAAGTGGATATAGTGTCCAGTTTTACACAAAACCATACAAGAAAGCCATTGATAAAGGAAAAATAACTTCCCATGAGGATAACTGAGCCCTAGGACTGGCTGCCCAGAGAGGTTCTGCAGTCACTGCCGTTGGATATTTTCAAGTCCTAGCCTGATAAAGCCCTGAGAAACCTGTTTGGATACCTGGGTTACCATGCTTTGAGCAACAGGCTGAACTGGACACTTCCCAAAGTCCCTCCCAGCCTGAACGATTTTGTGATTTGATTGAGACAGAGAGAACCTCAAATGACGCACATTAAGTAGAGTAATCCACCTGAAAATAAATAAATAAATTAATTAATTAATTAATATTATAATAATTTGTCTCAGCCCTTTTTATCCTTTTTCCCAGAATACTCTTCCAGTGGGGAGCTGAATAACTCCTGCAACCATCAACCCACCAACACCATGCTCAGACAAAATAAAGTGAAGGAAAATGACATACAGCAATGTTGAAGATGTATGCTGTGCTTCCAGTTGCATAATGACCCACACGGACACCAGGGTTCTTTTAGGATCAGTAACTGCCACTAGTTTATTGATGACATAACTTCATTATATATCTCCCTTATCGAGGACAGGCTCCCTTTTTATACCATTTGCCCCTCAGCAGTACTTTTCCACTAACTATTCATTGGTCAACAACTTTGCCCAGCAACAGTAAACACCCAGAAACTTCCATGCCTTAATGGTAGGAGAACAAGCAACCCGAGTCGGCAAGGTGTCTCCTGAATCACCCTTCTTTGTTCCCTCTAAACTCTTTACATTCCTGTTGGCCTCATCGTTAAGAGTTCGATGTTATCACCAACCATGGGGCTTGTCGACCCCCATGGCTACACTCCCATATCCAATCACATTTATAAATTCAGAAGTGTGTCTTTTGTGTTTTGTTCTTGCTGATGGATTTAATTTTTCTCCATTCCCACCTTCTCTGTCCAAATTTCCAATCAATCTTTACAACATTAACCATTTAGCCAAGAAAATTTGTTCCACATCTATAGACTTTTCCCAGAGTTAAGGCATAAATTTAATAGTAATACAATGGTTACACATCAATAAATGCAGTATTTGCCATTATGTCTCACTCTGAATGTCTATGTATAATAAGCATTTCAATTATGATCCACACAGCAGCTGGAATTTGAACCTTTCCTGTGTGTATATCAGCACACCAATTTAACAGTCTTTAGCAGGGATGCTTACTTCTTATGAGCAATATACACATTTGCAACGGGACAGTTACAGCCACAGCTAAAGTTACAGCTGCTGGATGAACCATAGCTACTCTTGCATTGAAATTCTCAACACAAACTGTATTAGCAATATATATGAGTAGGGGTTGCAGAGAATATTTCTGTCTCTCTTTTACTGCATTTAATCAGCATTCCTGGGGCTGATTTAAATAAGTCACAATGATAAGGCATTCAGCTTCATAATGAAAAGAAAAAAAAATATCTTTTTGTATTGGAAAATAGCATATTATTTTACATTCTTCCCTCCAGTGCAGGAAGAAACCTTACAGTCAATGGTTATAAAGGCTGCTGAGCTGCTCCTGCTGAAAACTGCTGGCTGAACTAATGATGATATCAGCTGATTTTAGAGTTGGTCCTTGAAAGCTCTTGATGCAATCTGTACACAGGCTTAAACTGTGTTTTACTCCACATTATCTAGTACTGGTGAAGGCTACAAGCTGGCCCCTATATTAAATAAGCAGAAACTACAGTGCGTGTTGTCACATTTTCTCCACAAGCTCAAAGGAGGCAGACACAGCCTGCCTACCCAGTCTTAAGCTTTATTCAAAGAGCCAACAATGAAAACTGTGTAAATGTCACTTTTGTAATGCTATATTTATAGAACAGATGTGCACTCAGCTAATTCACTGAAGTTTGAAGACTCATATAAATTACAGCATCCAGTAGCTCCAAAGGAGCTAAAACAGGGAGATGTGGTAGGACACAGGGAAGATAATCCTGCAGCAGAAGCCAGGCTACCATGCTAGGAGATGTGTGGATAGCTTCGCCATCATTTCTGGTACACACCACACACTGGCACCTCAGAGCCAGACACATCACTCCTGTGCTCACACCTTCTAAACAGGACAGCGCAAAATGATTATGTTAGCGTTTGCAAAGACACATAACCACAGAGTGATTATATGAAAGTGCTTTTATTTGGCACCGGAAGTTAGGGGCATGTCTGCCCAAATCTAACTTCGTTCGATTTGCTCACACAACAAACATTTATACTATTTAGAAACATACATTTGCATAATATACTTGTAATCATCAGTTATCTTCATATTCATTGGATAAATGTATATTCCATCTTCAATAATCACAGCCCCTTTATTAATCTGATTGGTCCCTTATCTCTATTTACCTTTTTCAGTTACTTAGATACTTTACTGATTACATTGGATTTCAATGGTATTTACCTTAGTTTTCAAACCATTTATTCACCTAGCAATAAACTCCCAGATACCCACAATATTTATCCTAACTACTATCTCTAGATCAAATGAGCATTTATGGTATGCATTGTTAGTAGCAATACTGGTTTCACTACTAATACATCTGTTGCTATGTTAACATTTACCAACAATTGTCACATCAAAAGGCATGGTTTACTGTGTCCAGATCTACTCAGAGATAAAGTTCAAGTGCTCCGTATATCCAAATATTCAGATATAAATTCCCCGTGCCTGTCTGTCCCTTTTTTCACTGTTTATGAATTTTTGTGCTGTCATTTATCCTGAGAGAAAGTGGTTGTGAGAAAACTAGTCTCATAAGAATGAGGAAAAGTTCTAATTTGGCAACACTTTCTACTCCAGCAGAAAAGAATAGATGGTTTGTTTTTTTTTCCTCCAATGCATAGAACCTGCATTGGAACTGTTCATAAGTAGATATTACTGATTCTTAAAAAGTCATAATTCAAAGTGCATTTGTCCCAAAGTAATGACACTGACAAAAGACAAAACACGTTCCCTTCTGCAAAATGCCAGTCTTTCCCATTTCAGAACCTGGACACTGTTGTGCCATAATTTATCTCATCAAGTATGAGCCTAGGTGAGGCCGAGTTCATTCCTTATGCACAGCATCCAATTAATTGCCAGCTTGGAGCAGCTACCACCAATGCAAAGATTCCAGGAACGAGATGATTAGTAGGCACTGGCATATCTTCAGGAAAAAGTAACGGCATGTTCTTGTCAACCTGTTAAAATTAGCCAAACTTAAGGCTTTTGAAATCACAACTCTCTGCCTTTATTTAATTGACTAGTTTAGTGTAGTGCTGTATCAAGTGAGCCAGGGACGCTGATCTCATTGCTCTTAGGTGCTGCACAGCTCTGCTGATGGGAGACAACTGACTTTGGTCCAAATGTCCACGATGTTTAGAATACCTTCTTCTTCAAAACAGAGTTTCATAATTTAAATATTTTTACAGAAGGCTGGCATTGTTTTACATTCAATGAAAGCTCTTTAAAATTTTACACCCTTTGTTCCCTGTGTTATAAGTCAAGTACTGAGATAATCTAATGATTTCAGGATTGCCTTGCCTTGCTGACTTTTTAAACATAGAATTATTGACGCTTAGCTGTTATTAGTGTGGATCAGTCTTCCTTGAATTATACTTTTTTAGCAAACACTTCTTGACTTTGTGCCCAAGAGAAACCTCTTTACAGCTGAAAGAACAAAAGGGAGAAGCAGAAACACCAGCATCTCTGTTTCTTCATCTGCCTTCCCTTTTCTCTATTACAGATACAATTTGCTAAAACAATTGCTTTGGATATATTCTAAAATGTAAACTCAATGAATAAATGTCCTGCATGGTGGTTTTGAGTTCTTTATGGAGAAAGTCCTCTCCTAACATCTCTTGAGCTAAATTAATTAACCTGCAGAAAGGACTGGTGGTTTGGCAGTTCAGAAGGCACACCTTAGGCAGGTGCTCCCATTTCTTTCTTTACAGGCAAGTAGGAAGACTTTGATGCCAAATAACAAAACAACTTGGAGGACCCTACCTCACCACTAACTGTCAAGGGTGGTTATGGACACAAGGCTGAAGAAAAGTAGTGTGAGTATTGTGCTGTGGATGTATATTAACAGTGTCTTCTCTCTGCTTCTGTCTTGCACTGGTCCTGGTGAGCTCTTTAGAGGTCTTCCACTTCTAAAAGAGACCTGATGATGACTCTACATATCTGGATAAGATGTGGTGCAAGTCATGTTAACCCATGTTGGTAAAGGTACACAGGTACCGTGACTCTTCTGTCTGTGAAATTAAGATCATAGAATCAGATGACCCCTCAAGGGACACCACTTGTTACCAGCCTCCACCTGGGCGCAGAGCCATTGACCACAATTCTCTGACTGCGGCCATCCAGCCAATTCTTTATCCACCAAACAGTCCACCCTTCAAATTCATCTCTCTCCAATTTAGAGGTCAGGATGTCACATGGGACAGTGTCAAAGACCTTACAGAAGTACAGGTAGATGACATTAGTCAGTCTTCCCTTGTTGAATGATGAAGTCACTCCATCACAGAAAGCCACTAGATAGAAAAAATGTTAGCAAGATTTTAAATGACCCACCAAAATGAAAGAAGTTAGCAAGATTTGCATTCTGGTAGTGGACATCTTTTTCCTGGCTACCATGCCTGAGCAACTTCAGTGCAGGACACCTGCCCTTTGCTTCTGGAGTGTTAATCTCCTTTTTATACCTCACTTCAAATTAGCCAATCCACCTCTTTCTGGGCATGCTGGACACAGATAAATGGCATGTATTCTTTCAACAAGATCAGTAGAAACCTCTCTGAACTGCACAGTCTAGGAGGACTTTTTATTTCTAAAAGCAAAAGCTTTGGTGAGTACTCTCAGTTACGAAGTATCAAGTCTTGTTTCCACTTTTTTTAAATGGAATGCTTGGAATTTTCTCAAAGTTTTGAAGTTTCAAATGTTAATAAAGTTAATTAACTTTTCAATTGACATGAAATCCGTTTGGTTTTGCTGTTTTTTCTTCTTTTTTTTTTACTTTTTTTTTTACTTTTTTTTTTTTTCCTTTACTTTCACTCAAGCCCCATTCAGGTCATGAATACAAAAAATCAGCTGTTTGAACAGTTCTGCCCCTCAGGACAATGAGATTAATTTCCTTCTATAGCAAGGCTTGGCCACCAAATTTTCACACTCCAGTTAACTCCTACCAGAGTTAAATGAAAATTGATTTTCTCTTGCTCCACTGCCTTTCCATGTTACTCTCTTGCATTTGCTCAGCAGCATAAAGAAGCTGTTCAAATTTTGCTGCTATCTGTGACTTAGGAAATTATCTTACGATGAAACACTTAGAAGTCTGCCTACAGAGCTGTTCTGATTCAAGATAGTAACCTACCTGCCCTTTACTTCTGCAAAGCTAGAACACACATATCTGGTCTCTGGATAACATAGATTGAAATAACATTAGGTCTGTTTGTTAAGCAGAATCTTCCAAAGTGGCTCTGCTGATGCACTGGTTTCAGAGCCTGGTCTTTCAAGACGTCCTGGGTTAGGAAACACTTTGGTGTTTTCTGACAGATTCATGAAGAAACTGAAGGTCTTAAACAGTTTTGCTCATGTTGCATCAACTATTTAAATCTGTTACCTGTGCCTAACATAGAAGTGGCTGAAGAAGTGTTTGGCTCTAAACAGTGTTGTGCAATTCATCACATCCTTTTGAATTGCTCATTGTCTACTAAAGCTGCCTGCATGCTGCAGACAATTAGACTTATGACTGATCTGTCTGCATCACTGATCTGCCTGAGGACCAGGCAGCAGCTGTCACATCCAGCCTCACAAATGTGTTCATAGAAGCAACAAAGTCCACACACCTTTCCTAGCGCCCTTAGTGTGTCTAAGGCTTCCTGTAGACGGCAGATGATAAGATCAGCCTCCAAAAGGGAGAAAAGGGAAGAGAAAGAGGAAACTAAAATTGTCAGCTCTGTGCTCAAAGCTTTCTCTCATAACCAAGCCAATCCCATGCCAAGATGTCAAGGCAGGAAAATTCACGGATTTAAGCCAGTGAAAACTGTAGTAGGCTCTGCTTACACATCTACTACTGAATACTGTGATTCTGGGCCCTGGTGGATAAATTCCCACTGACTCAAAAGGGAAAAGGGGTCTTTGGTTAAGATACTGGGACAGGTTTTAAGAGATTTCAGTTCAAGCCACATAACCACCCTGGCTGTGCCTAATAATACATTCTATGAAACACACTCTTGGGTATCAGTTTCTAGCACATTTTGGGGAAAAAAATAATAATAATAATAAATGCTTAGCTGTACTGTGTGTGGCTGGGATGGAGTTAACTTCCCCTGCAGCAGCCCATACAGTGCTGTGCTCTGCACTTGTAGCCAGAACAGCATTGGTATCACACCAGTGTTGTGTCTACTGCTGAGCAGTGCTGGCACAGCACCAGGACTTCCTCTAACACCACCTCCCCCCTCCCCCCCAGGGCCAGCAGGCTGGGGGTGGGCAAGAGGGGAGGAAAGAACATTACCAGGGCAGCTGATCTAAACCAACCAAAGGGATATTCCATACCATATGATGTCACACTCAGAAATAAAAGGTGAAAAAGGAAGTTTTCTGGTTGTGAAAACGTCTGCCCTCCCGAACCATGGCTACATGTGTTGAGGTACTGCTTTAAGTACGTGATCAAGCATCGCTCATTGGTGGGAAGTAGAGAGTAATTTCTTTCCTCTCCACACAGCCTTTGCTTGTTTTTGTTTGTTTGTTTGTTTGTTTTTCTCCTTATCTCCTTTTCCCTTTTCCCTGTAGTGAAATTATTTAATTAATAATAATTTTCCCTTAATAATTATTTTTCCTTTAATTAGATCATCCTTATCTCAAACCATGAGTTGATTCTTTCCTTTTCTTCTTCTCCTCCTCTTCTGAGGAGGGGGAGTGAGAGAGCAGTTGTGGCGGAGTTCAGCTGCCTAGCAAGGTAAAACCACCACAGTAGCCTGCTCTACTTGCTAATGAGAGCCCACGCACATCCTTTCTCATAGTGGAGGTGCCCATAAGTGCCGTAGGCATCAGCTGTTGAACTATCCATGCATAAAGCAGACAGCATAGTGCATAAGTGGGGATACACCCAGCATTTTATCTTGCACTTCAAGTGTTTCTGTGGACAAAAGGAATTGTTCAACTTCTCCATCTGTGTATACTCTCTGTAAACCTCATCTTCAACTCCTCTAGGGAGGAAGTTGGCAGACAGGAGGGAAACATCCCATACACTGCCAGCGGGGCACAATTCTGATTTAAGACTTCTATGTCTAGAGCCATATTCACCTTTTCCTGAGTGATCGTCAGCTGGAAATTCTGTCATGCAAACCAATAGCAACAAAATGTATCAGTAACATAAGAAGGGCTATTTAAAAGAGTTTATCAGCTGAATCATCCACACACATATCTTTTCACTGTTTTTCAAGAAAAGAATGTGCAAAAAACTAAAGGTGTTTCAAAGACATTTAAAATAATAACAACAATAAAAAGATTAGCATTGTTCAAAAATATGTTTAGAGAATAGCAGCCTGAAATCCTTGGAAATCTGGACTCTTTCCTCTCATCCTTGTAAATCTGAGTCACTCACATCAGCATTCAGATTATGTTTTGCTCCGATCTCTTCTCCAAATCACGATCATTTTGTTCAATGACAGAAGCAGCCCACCTCCTCTCCAGATGGGTGATTTATAAGAGTCAACTTGTAACAGTGTTTGTTCTTAATTATTTTCTTCATCATAAACTACATGAGTCTGCAAAGATAGGAATTGTTTAAACTCTCAGATGGTAAAGAGGCACTAGATTATTTGATGCCTTCCTGTATCAAATTTCTGTATTGTGTATTTCCTAAATGATTCAATTTCAGGTTATGAGCTGTACTTGTCAGGTTATTTGAGTCTCACCATCAAGAAATTTCTTTCTTCTCGACGTTTCATTTTGCGTTCCTTAATTTAATCTTATTACTGCTTAATTTAATCTTATTGCCACTAGCTTGTTGCCTTTAGCCATATCCACACATCAGCACTGAAATGAAGAGTTTAAAACTTGAGAACACACATCATTTTATTACAGCTCTCAGAGCAGCATGATTTCCAGGTGGGGTTTGTTCCAGGGATGTTCTTCTCATGCATGGAGGGGATGGCATGCTAAGGCTAGTTTACCTAAGCCAATTAATCGGTGTTCATCAATTAGGACTATGTATGCAATTTTCCTGAGCATAGAGGAGAGAATAGACTCAGCACAGAACGTCTATGACCATAACAAAATAAAGCAAAAATTGTTTCTTTGCATTTCTTCTGGATATTTCAAAAATTCCCTGTGGAGTTTTTTATCTCTGAGGTAGAATCTTGGGTTAATAGTTTAGATTAAAGCCAAGGAAGAGAAACGGGGAATCAGAACAGAAATAAAGTCTTAGATCAAAACAACTCTTTCTTCAGCTTTATTTCAGTGTTCTGTATAATTTGTTTCCAACTGCTATTGAAACAGGTTGGCTGCTTTTCAACAGCAAAACTTAAACACATATATTGTGTGTATAGAGAGAAACACACATAAATATACATTACATATACAGTACTAGAACTGTAAAAACAAGCATGTATGAGTATCACAATGCCAGATTTAAGGTTACCCATGCTCATGTTGTGCTTGTGTTATGACTCAGTTTTAAATAACATGATCACAAGCTATTTTCATTGAGACCTCTGTTCATTCAGAGCTGAAGTGTCTATCCTTGTTGCTTATGGAAGTGCACTAGCAGAATCGAGATGAGCTTGAAGTATCTTCTAGTCTCTTTGTTATCCAATATAGAGATAATGGAGAAAGCAAAAGCTTTAACCTAACCTCATGCCCTGCCAAAATTCCCACGTTGCTTCAAGGTGTGCAAGTACCAGAGCTGCCTGTTCAGAATAAGCTTCCTTAATTTTTCAAATTCAGCCAGAAACAGTATTGCCAATTTGGAAAATTTCAGCCCAAACGATTAAACCTAGAGAGGAAAAAGATTTTACACCAGGAAGTGACTAGACCTTGGGATCAGAGCCAGAGCGTTCTGTGCTACTCCCTTCTTTGCCACTGAACAAGCACAGCACCTCTGAGCAGTGTCACACCATTTTTTCTCAGTTTTTCTCTTCGTCAGTGGTATAAACAGGCAGTGTTTCCACTTTGTTCCTGCTAAAAGACCTCCCCTGTTGTACAAAGCCATGCTCTTTCCTTCACAAGGTTCTGATTTTACTGTAAAGTAGTCTGAATTCCACCTCAAGCTCTCCTCAAGCCAGCTTCTCTTTGGCATCCCCCTTATTTGATCTTTCTGTTCTTTTGATCTTGAGCACCATTTCTCTCACAGGCTTAGGTTGAAATTGATGAGTTACCAGGGTTAATTCAGAAGCGATTCCCCTTCCAAATCAACTGGGAAGGTTTATGTAAGTTTTAATTAGAATCGCCTACTGTGGTGGGAGAGAGCTTAGTTTTGTATGACACCTATAGACACTGAGAAGCATTTAATTTGTGAGGAAGGGAATACAGGTATCTTAAGGGAGTCTGAAACTCTGAGTCAGCTCTATCCTTATATTGTCAGCTGGGAATCTCACTCTTCATGAGTAGAAGTGTTCTTCATGTCCTTCTGCATACTCAGGTGGTGTTGATGTGAAATTTGTTGTGCACATCTCCCAAAGTAACTGCTTCATATATCTTCATATATTCTGTAAATTGAGACAGTTGTTACTATGCAGTTCATATTTTCAAGCTCTTCTTCAGAGCTCTGAAAACTGTATTTTTTACATTTTAGAAGGAGCTGAGATTGCAAACACATCACTCAGCTCCAAGAACAGGAAAGGGCAAATGACTGTACATTTCATTTTCTAAAGCTATGCTTTAATTTGGCCTTGAAAGGGATGCTGAAAGAGTTACAACTTGGTTACTAAAATGATTTATCACTGGCTCCCATTAATCTCATACCTTGCTGGGACAACCCTATGCCCCTAGCATGCAATACAGTAGAACAACTTGGTTAGGCAGGTTCCTTACATTTTCTGTGTCTGGGTTATCTAAAGTCTGTGAAACTGTTGGAAAGGAACATTATAACCTTAAGTTAGGATTGACTGCTGATCAGCATAACATTGGAACAGTGAACTTCTGCTTCTTTAGTAGGATAATAAAAAAACAGTCTGTAGCATTTGCTTATTCATCCCCTTTTACAATCGCTGCAGATAACCAACCTGGATGGAGGTCACCAATGCAGAAATCCTTTGAGAGCACTGCTTGAGTGCCCTTGGCCAATGGCCAAAGACTGTTCATGAATTGTAACAAAAGGGGGATCAAATAATGAGAACTTGAATGACATTAGCAGGAATTTGGTTTCATGGGCATAAGCAATGAATTTCAACTACCATGAAACACTTCTGAGATTGCCACCAAATGATTCTAATAGTTCTGCAGTAAATCCACGCCTGATTTACAGCCATGCTACTGGGAACCAAATTTACCGAAATGCATGTGCGTTTGCATCATAAAGTCAGGGAGTCTGTAATTCAGTTAGCTACCAAGTAAGACTGGCTCCTAGGGACTGAAGGTCAGGTGTGGGCTCTCTTATTTTGGTGGTTTAGACACTTCGTATTTAATTAACATTTGTGTAAGATGACAGAGCTCTTCAGTGTAAACTGCTGTACCTGGAACAGGGGAGAAAAATTGCCTCATTTAACTCTTGTTATGTAATTGCACATATGACTCGCTGCAGTCATTTCTGAAGGTCTATGGCATTTTGCAGTTGGCTGCAGCGTATCTAACCACCATGGCATTGCTGAGAAGATAAATGTCCTTAAATGCAAATGTAGTTAACAGTACAATGGGTTGCAGGGCAGACGGATGAAATGAGCATCTAGAAATGAGCAGCTGCTACAGTGACACATCTCCCTTGACACAGCCGCGCCAGTCCAGGATGAGTATATCCTCTCTGCATGTTGAGAGAGCTCTAAATGGAAATGCCTCCACATCTCCACTTGTCTTGAAGCAAGAAGTGTACCTTTCTGAAACTCATCTGTTGAATTTTTTTAAGATCCCAACTGGATTTACATTAACTTACAAAGAAATACATTTGCTGTGTTTCCAGGCTCATAAATACTTGACCGCTTTGTGAAAAGCTCTTAGTTCCAGTATAATCTATTCAAGCAAGAATATCTGTGAAAACAAAGGTCTGCAAGCTGTTCCCATGATACAGAGCACTGTGACTAGGTTTGTGCCTACACAGAAATGCAGCAATGTCTATGAGGTCTCAAAACAGTGTAAGTGCACTGAGCAATCCAAAGCAAAGTATTTTGGACTCCGTCAAAATTTCCTAGCAACGTCAGGAGACATTAAAATATATCTCCCTGGGAAATACCAGACGCCGACAGTCATTTCCATAATGGCTTGTAATTTAGATCATAGTTAACTGGCAGCCAAAAAGGTTGATGCACCGGGGTGCATCAAGCACAGCACTGCCAGCCATTCAAGGGAAGGGATTGTCCTGCGCCACTCTGTGCTGGTGCAGCCTCACTTCAAGTACAGGGTGCAGTTTTGGGTGCCACAGCATAAAAAGCACATAAAAATATAAGAGTGTCCAAAAGAGGGCTAAAAAGATGGGGAAGAGTCTAGAGGGCAAGACACATGAGGGGTGGCTGAGGTCCCTTGGTTTGTTCAGCCCAGAGCAGAGCAGGCCAAGGGGAGGCCTCATGGCGGCCTGCAGCTCCCTCACGAGGGGAGCGGAGGGGCAGGCGCTGAGCTCTGCTCTCTGGGGACAGCGACAGGACGGGAGGGAACAGCATGGAGCTGGGACAGGGGAGGGTCAGGCTGGGTGTTAGGGAAAGGTTCTGCACCCAGAGGGTGGTCGGGCACTGGGACAGGCTCCCCAGGGCAGTGGTCACGGCACCAAGCTGCTGGAGTTCAAGGAGCGTTTGGACAACACTCTCAGACATAAGGTCTGATTTTTGGGTGGTCCTGTGTGGAGCCAGGAGTTGTACTCAACGATCCTTGTGGGTCTGTGGTGGTTTTACTCGAGTGGGCAGCCAAGTTCCACCACAGCCACCCTCTCACTCACCCTGCTCAAAGAGGAAGGGGGAGAAACTACGACGCAAAGAACGCAAGGGTTGAGATAAGGACGGGAAGATCGCTCAACAATTATCGTAACGGGCAAAACAGGCACAGAGTAGGGAGATAGTAAGATTTGTTGCCTATTACTAACAAGCTAGAGAAGTGAAAAACAAAGGAAAGAAATGAAAAACGCCTTCCCCCCATCCTCCCTCTTCCACCTCCTCCTCCCAAGCGTTGCAGGGGAACGGAGGAATGGAGGTTGCGGTCAGTCTACAGCACTTTGTCTCCACTGCTCCTTCACGGTCAGTGAAAGTCCTTTTCCCCTGTGCGATGGGGTCCCTCCCACGGGATGCCGTCCTTCCCAAACTGATCCTATGTGGACTTCCCACAGGCAACTGTTCTTCAAGAACTGCTTCAGATATGGGTCCGTACCACGGGGTCCATCCCTCAGGAGCAAACTACTCCAACCTGGGTCCCCCACGGGCAGCAGCTCCTGCCAGGTCACCTGCTCCTGCATGGGCTCCTCTCCACGGGCTACAGCTCCGGCCCGGAATCTGCTCTGGCAGCTGTCCTCCACAGGCCGCAGCCTCCGTCAGTGCAGGTCCACCTGCTCCACCATGGTCTTCTCCACGGACTGCAGTGTGGAACTCTGCTCCATTATGGTACTCCATGGGCTGCAGCGGAAGAACCTGCTTCACCATGGTCCTCACCACAGGCTGCAGGGGAATTCTGCTCTGGCACCTTGTCCTGGTTCCAGTTAGGACAGAGTTAATTTTCCCTCATAGTAGCTGGTAGGGTGCTATGTTTTGGATTAGGATGAGAAGAGCACTGATAACATGCTGATGTTTTAATTGTTGCAGAGCAGTGTTTACACCAGGCCAAGGACTTTCCGGCTTCTCGCTCTGTCCTGCCAGCGAGCAGGCTAGGGGTGCAGCAGGAGCTGGGAGGGGACAGACCCAGGACAGCTGACCCAAACTGGCCAAAGGGGTATTCCATACCATCTGGCGTCATGCTAAACAATATATAGGGGTGGCTGGCCGGGGTGGGGGGGCCGGCTGCTCGGGAATAGGCTGGGCATCGGTCAGCGGGTGGTGAGCAATTGCGTTGTGCATCACTTGTTTTCTTACACATTATTATTATTAATACTATTATTATTATCACTATTATTATTATTATTGTTATTATTATATTCCTGTCTTAATAAACTGTCTTTATCTCAACTCACCGGCTTCACTTTCCCGTTTCTCTCCCCCATCCCAGAGAGGGAGGGGGGAGGGTGAGCGAACGGCTGTGTGGTGTTTAGCTGCCAGCCGGGTTAAACCACAACACACCTGCAGCACCTCTCCCCCTCCTTCTTCACTGACCTTAGCACCTGCAAGGCTGTTTCTCACTCTTCTCGCTCTCCCAGCTGCTGTGTGGCAGCAGTTTTTTTTCCCTTTCTTAATTATGCTCTCTCAGAGGCACAAACAACATCGCTTATTGGCTTGGCTCTGGCCAGCAGTGGGGCCCTTATCTAACATGGGGGGACTTCTAGATTCTTCTCACAGAAGCCACTCCTATGGCCCCCTGCTACCAAAACCTTGCCACGTAAACCCACTACAGGGTTTCTTCCAGCTGAGGATATTCTGTAATTCAGCAGCTCCAGTCCGTCTGGGTTCTTCAGGATCTTGATAGACAGGTGTACTGGGTCTGATTGGGGTGGAGTTAACTAGCAGCCGATATGGTGCTATGCTTCAAAGTTGTGGCTGAAACAGTAGAATCATAGAATATCCCAAGTTGGAAGGGACCCATATGAATCATCAAGTCCAACTCCTGGCACCACACAGGTCTACCCAAAAATTCATACCATATGACTAAGTGCACAGTCCAAACACTTCTTAAACACCGACAGGCTTGGTGCTGTGACTACTTCCGTGGGGAGCCTGTTTGAGTACACGACAACCCTCTCAGTGAAGTACCTCTTCCTGATGTCCAGCCTGACCTTCCACTGCCCCAGCTTGACAGCATTCTCGCAGGTCCTATCACTGGTCACTAAAGAGAATAGATCAGCAAGTGTTGGTACAGTGTTGGTAACACATCGGTGTCTTTGCTGGAACAGGTTGCCCAAAGAGATTGTGGAGTCTCCATTCCTGGAGATCTTCAAAAGTTGTCTGGATATGGTCCTGGGCAACCTGCTGAAAGTGGCCCTTCCTGAGCAGGGGGTTGGACCAGATAACCTCCTGATGTCCCTTCCAACCACAGCCATTCTGTGATTCTCTCAACCCAGCACGGAAGTTTTCTTTCCCTAACTAATTTCCATATTAGAATTTTATTGCCTTCAGCCACATGCAGAATCTACATATCAAGATGTCATAATGGTAAAATGCTCACATGGGGGCCATCTGGAGCTGTCTCTGATCTGACAAGGGGCAGCTGCTGGGCTCTGCTCACAGAGGTCCTCTTGCTTCCAGACCTTGCCACGTAAACCCAATACAGTCTCCAACAAAGTTATTCCAGAAACTGACATGGAGGAAAGTCAATACAGAGTGTCTGTCACTAATACCAACCACAGCATCATAGTTTATCTGTCTACTGTCCATACTCCATCTAAATGAAATTTGTTAAGATTTATCTGAGCTTCATGTAACTAAATTAATCACAAGAAGACTGATCTATCCTACCACAGACTCCTTTGCTCCTCCTGGTGAATTTATCCCAAAGTAATCTAATTTACTAGAAATATGCTTATCTAGTTGTAAAAACAGACTGTGATCAATACTTAAGAAGGAAGAAAGCTTTCCATAAAGCTTGCCTCAGTGAATTCCTTTATATGGCAAATATATGCTCTATTTTGTTGTTGAATTATTCTCCCACTGCCTGTTCTTTGTATCAATATACTTCTGAATCATAGTTGCAGGCTTGATGCGACTCTGGGCAGCCTGCTCTGGTGGTTGGCAAGCCCGTCCAGAGCAGGGGGGTTGAAACTAGATCTTTAAGGTCATTTTCAACTCAGGCCATTCTATGATTCTATGATTAAGCTCCCAAGACCTGGCCAGTTCAAAATTGAGTGGAATGCACCAGGCTTTCGCTGTGGCTTTTTAGTAAAAACCTTAAGATGCTCTGGAGAGCTGCTAGGTAAGAACATCCTGCCTGAAATTTACCTTTGGCAAATGAGAGTGAAATTCTGTCAGATGTTTGACAGCAAAATGCTGAAGCACATTATCCTGTTCAGTAGCCAGCAGTGGTATAGCCTGCCTATGCAAGGCAAAAGAGAGCCAGAGCATGACACTTTGTCCTGAACTGTGACAGGAAGAGACTAACAATGTGGAAGTCTTGTCTTCTGAAAATATATACGATCCCAAGCAGTGCTGACATGATTAGAGAACAGCAAGTGTCTTCTGGACACCAGCTGCCTGCTGTTCCACCGTAGGCTATTGGACCTCACCTTTGCCTCCCAAGCTGTATCTTGCCCATTGGTTTTGTCTCAGTAGTGCAATGAGGGAGACATCAGATCCAGTTTTGCTTCTCCTGGCACAACCTCCAGTAATACTCCTTTCTTAGCACGTGAGATGTCAGAGAACAGGTGAACATTGGGATGGGGACAATGGATGGTCCCAGGAGAAATACCAACTTGTAGAGGAGAGAGTTTAGAGAGGATGAGGGACTCTTCCTGCACTCAAGCCATTTGGCCACTTTGCACCACGGCAAATTTCACACGTTGAGTTCCAGTCAGAGATTTTAGTGCGAGTGAAAACAAACTTTGCCCAAAGTCCCCATCATGCCTCTTTTACCCAATGCACAGTGGTACCTCAACACTTGGTGGTGGTGCAATACTCCCTTTTTCCAGTTTCAGGACTGAGGAGTCTAGCAGCATCACCTACCACTGCTACCAAAGTTCTCTTCTCCTTGAGTATCCCCATCTCATACTGGTTTACATAGCAGCAGAACCACTACAAAACTACCCATGTCTCCAGAAAAAGCTCCAGAGAAGCAGCTTCCTGGGAAACAGGCTGGGCACCACGTAGAGACAATACTGGGATTGTCTTTTAGCAGAGAACATCCAGACTTCAGCAGAAATGGTGAAACCAGTAACTGACCACGACATGCTTCCAAGAGACTGGCAGCAGAAAATGAACTAAAAAGGGATAGATTCTGCCTGAGCTTCCAGAGAAATAAAATGTACATGGGGTCCTACCCACTAGCCATTAAGGTACAGTTTACGGTGTGTAAACAAGTACTGTCACACTTTTAGCATTTCAAGCTTCTTGTTCGCTTATACTTTGTTCCGATTCCTAAGATTAGATATTATCTTGCTTTGCTGTAGCTGTTTGTACTCTGACACTGGCCACAGATCCCAGAAAAGGTTTGTAACAGCTGAATTCTGTGCTCACTAACATGACCAATACAGAGGTTGGCATAGCCCAGGCCTCCTCTAGAGGTGAAAGACTCAGAAATATTCAGAGATGAGACAGAGTAGAGGCAAAGGGCATTCTGTATTCAACACCTCTGAAACTCCAGCAGCAGTTTAGGTTTCTAAATGCAGTTTAGGGGACACCTAGCTTTGAAAACGTTTGGTTTACCTAAACTCAGGAGAGCAGCTTGTTAGGGATTCAGTGGGAAACACGACCCGAGACTGTGACAGATCTCAAAGAAAGCAGGGAGAAACGAGGAGGTATGTGTGCTAGTTGTTTGCAGTGGGACTGGACTCAGGCCAGATGTTCCCTTCCAGTCAAGGAAGACAACATAGAGTTCCCATGAAGCATGCAGGATAATGAAAAATACATACTATGTGAAAAATAGGGGGGACGGTTAAACAATATCACCTTGTTTCATTAGTTTCCCCTCTTTCCAACCACCTGATTGGTTTCAACATTTTTATTGGGCTCCACATCTGCTTGCACTCTTTGTGTCTTTTTCGTCTGTTGGAGAGGGGTGCCTCCTACCCATTGGCATCTTTGCAAAGTATGGCAGCACAAAGCAATCCCTGCTGCGGGCCCTCATTTGGACAGACACACAATAGAGAGAGATGCTACTCGTATGCATGCAAAAGCCGTAGCATGGGTGGCTAAGAGCATAGGAATAGGTGACCTCCAATATATTTGTATAAATGACCATAAATAAAACAGAGTGGAAGGGAGATTTGGCCAGCATACACAGCCTCAGCATCAGACCCTGTTTGGTTGTAGGCTGCTGCCCTCCTATGGCAAGCTGGAACAGCCTCCCTTATTTCCAGAGCAGCTCTCTGCATTACTAAAAGGAACTGAGTTTAGTTGCTAGTACCTGCTGTCAGAAATTACAGTTTCCATACACCCAGTTTGCCAGTTCATTATCTGTCTGAAGTAGAAAATCAACACCTGGGGCACTCAGCCTTTCTGTCCTGCAAGGGAACCCTTTGTGGTTGGAAAGGACTGCTTGCTGCTGAAGCGGCAATTGCCATCCTGAGCCTGCGTGTGACATTGTTAGTGCTGAACAATGATGTCCCCACAGGGAGGGCAATGATTCGGAGCTCTCATTCCTTAGTGACAGCTTTTTTTTGCTATTGTTTTTATTCTTTTTTTATTATTATTATTTTCCTAATGTCTGTATCTTGGCAACACTGCAGTTGTTGACTTGGAAACTCAGTGTTTTAAATAAGGCTAGGCTTGTTCAAGCATTTCTGCTGAATTCTGCATCTGTTACCATGGCAGGACTGTGAAGTTAAATCTCAGCACAGGTAGCACATGCTTGCTTTTCTTTTAATGCCCTTCCAGTGAGTTCCTTGGCTACGTGCCTTCTTTATTACCCTGGTTTAGACAACTGTCACTGGTAGCAGTACTTCCTCCCCCATGTATCCCACATACGTGTTACTTCCATCTTCATCCTCATCCTAGAAGTCCTGTGAATGAAAGTCAGGCTCTGAAAGTGGACATGCCTCTGAACACATTAAGATTCCCCAGCCAGCTCTTAAAAACAGAATGAAACAAGGCAGGACCAAACTGCTATGTTAACAGCCCACTGATGGGGTCCATCCCTCAGGAGCAAACTGCTCCAACCTGGGTCCCCCACGGGCAGCAGCTCCTGCCAGGTCACCTGCTCCTGCATGGGCTCCTTTCCACGGGCTACAGCTCCGGCCCAGAATCTGCTCCGGCAGCTGTCCTCCACAGGCCGCAGCCTCCGTTGGTGCAGGTCCACGTGCTCCACCATGGTCTTCTCCACGGACTGCAGTGTGGAACCCTGCTCCACTGTGGTACTCCATGGGCTGCAGCGGAAGAACCTGCTTCACCGTGGTCCTCACCACAGGCTGCAGGGGACTTCTGCTCCGGTGCCTGGAGCACTTCTCTCCCTCCTTCTTCACTGACCTTGGCGCCTGCAAGACTGTTTCTCACTCCTCTCTCTCTTCCTGCCACATAGCAGCAGCTTTTTTTTTTTCTTTCTTTCTTTTTTTTTTTTTCCCTTTCTTTAATATGCTCTCACAGAGGTGCAAACAGCATCACTTACTGGCTCGGCTCCGGCCAGCAGTGGGGCCTTTACCTAACATGGGGCAGCTTCTAGATTCTTCTCAGAAAAGCCACCCCTATGGCCCCCTGCTACCAAAACCTTGCCACGTAAACCCAGTATAAGGGTCTCAATGTCCTTCTTGTACCGAGGGGCCCAAAACTGGGCACAGTACTTGACGTGCAGCCTCACCAGACCTGAGTACAGGGAGACGATCACCTCCTTGGTCCTGCTGGCTACACTATTCCTGATCCAAGCCAGGATGCCATTGACCTTCTTGGCCACCTGGGCACGCTGCTGGCTCATGTTCAGTCGAGCATCAACCAGCACCCCCAGATCCTTTTCCTCTGCACAGCTTTCCAGCCACTCTGTCCCCAGCCTGTAGCACTGCATGGGGTTGTTGTGGCCACAGTGCAGGACCTGGCACTTAGCCATGTTGAACCTCATCCCATTCGCCTCTGCCCAGCAATCCAACCTGTCCAGGTCCCTCTGCAGGGCCTTGCTACCCTCTGGCAGATCGACACTTCTCCCCTAACTTGGTGTCATCTCCAGGCTTACTGAGGGTGCACTTGTTTCCCTCATCCAACTCATCAATAAAGATATTAAAGAGTATGTGCCCCAACACCAGCCCCTGGGGAACACCACTGGTGACCCGTTGCCAGCTGGATTTCATGAAGGTGGGAGCCAACTTGGCAGCAAAAGAGACCTTGAGTAACTGGAAACCACGAGTTTTTCTTTGCTTGCTTGCTTGTTTTTTAACATCTTTTACCACCAGGGAAATTTTTCTGTCCTGACAGTCCAAATTTTTATGTGCATTGCATTGTATTGGCTGTGAGAACATCAGGCCTCTGGGAAGAGCACAGAAGCAGGAGAGTTCACACATCCCATAGCTCGTGGTTCTCAAAGTTTACAATTTTGGATAGAACTTTTTATAAAAAGTACCACAAGAATTTTCTTTTTTTTTTGGCCAGCACATTTATTTTAAGATGTACCTTCATCATCCCTGGACTTCTATAGTAAAACAGATGTCTTAAATCAACTAAAATATTTTAAATAAAATATCTAGTACAAGTTGAAAAGAAAGAAGCTATTTTTGAAAAAAAAATGAGGCTGTAAAATCTGTGTTTTGCTCTGACAGGGAGTAAATTGAAAACAGGTTGCAGTTTGAAAGCCTCGGAGTTCAAAGTTCAAGGAGGTATTTGGACATATGCAGAATCGGGTTTACAGAGGATCACCTATGGCAGTGATCGGAAGCTACAGCAAGTGTAAATTCGAGACAAAGCAGAAACCAAGCTAAATCAGGAGCAGTTCATACCATCCTAATCACAGAATCACAAAGTCACAGAATGGTCGAGGTTGGAATGGACCTCTGAAGATCACCTGGTCCAACCCCCCTGCCGGGCAGGATCACCTAGAGCACGTTGTGCAGGATGGCATCCAGGCGAGTTTTGAATATCTCCACAAAAGGAGATTCCACAACCTCTCTGGGCAACCTGTTCTAGTGCTCTGTCACCCTCACAGTAAAGAAGTGCCCCCTCATATTCAGCCAGAACCTCCTGTGCTTCAGTTTGTGCCCGTTGACTCTTGTCCTGTCACTGAGCACAACTGAAAAGAGACCAGCTCCATCCTCTCAACACCCTCCCCTCAGATATTTATATACATTAATGAGGTCTATTTATAGATATAGACTTATAGATACAGATATTTATATACCTTAATGAGGTAATATATTTATATACATTAATGCAGCTAGGAGAAAATAAGGGCCCTTTAGCTTCTACACAGTCCTCTCCATCACAAGTCTAATTCTAACTGTATACAGGCATGAACATCCATGCCTAAGAGATGTTCGGGACTGATTTATTTTCCCAAAATCTGTTTTGGGACTGTGTGTGAAATGAATACTCAGCCTTCATGCCACTAGATGGTGCATTTTTTGGTTCAACCTCCAGAAATTCAACCTCCAGAGCTGAATTTGGCCTGTTAACACTTTTTGTGCAGATGCTTCAAGCCTGTACCTACACAGATCAGAACTGCTCTTGTAGGCAGCCTGCTTCTTTGGGTACTGCCTGTGCAGAAATGATTCTAGCCTGAAGGCAGGTAACATTAGTGTTCTTACAAGGAAGGGTACACACACTGTTTGGCAGCTAGGGAAGGTGTCTTTTATTCTAATTTGCAGATTAACATGTAGAATGTTTTTCCAGTTCTGGGTTGTGCCAGAGCACTGCTTATATCATTGTTTAAAATCTAATCTCATGGTTGAAATTGATTGCATGAGCTGGCCATGCAATCTATCAGTTCCATAGTACCATCAGGTTCTCCATCACTGCAATGACAAAACACAGCATGGCCGCAGTGTCCACTCCGCTGTCTGTGGTCTCTCATAGAGTGAGCACACCAAGCTCCCCTGGTGTCACCAATACCCAAGGTTGCAGGCTATGTTGCTCCATGCAGGGCTTTCTGCTGCAGCTGGCCCCTCAGATGTGCGGGCCTGAGTCATGCTGTGGCCATTAGCCAGGGAGCCACAAGGAAGTATTGCGGTGCTGGTGCAGTGAGAGGCCATGGCTGTGAGTGCACCTGTGTGTCCACAGGGATGAGAGCACAGGGGCTCAGCTATGGAACCAGCTAGGAAGCTGGTGAAGGGCCTGGAACACAAGTCTTATGAGGAACGGCTGAGAGAACTGGGGTTGTTTAATCTGGAGAAGAGGAGGCTCAGGGGAGACCTTACCTCTACAGCTACCTGAAAGGAAGGTGTGGCAAGCTGGGAGGGCCTCTTCTTGCAGATAAGTAGTGAT
The DNA here is from genome assembly GCF_964034855.1 of Anser brachyrhynchus. Classification (NCBI taxonomy): domain Eukaryota; kingdom Metazoa; phylum Chordata; class Aves; order Anseriformes; family Anatidae; genus Anser; species Anser brachyrhynchus. The sequence continues at coordinate 205,268,713 of NC_137694.1, read as the reverse complement.
AACACTAGAGGGATTGGCATCAAGTTGTGCCAGGGGAGGTTTAGGTTGGAAATTAGGAGACACTTCTTCTCAGAAAGAGTAGTCAGGCATTGGAATGGATTGCCCGGGGAGGTGGTGGAATCACCGTCCCTGGGGGCGTTCAAGGAAAGGTTGGACGTGGTGCTTAGGGACATGGTTTGGTGGGTGACATTGGTGGTAGGGTGATGGTTGGAGCTGATCATCTTGGAGGTCTTTTCCAACCTTAACGATTCTAGGACTCTGTAGCACATTCTAGCACCTTTTCCACACTTAGGCCCTCCAGGTGACAACTCCAGGTGAATAAACCCCAAGGCTCAAAAGCTCCTGAGTGAGCTGAGACCCTTCTGCCTAGAGAAGAGAAGGCTCAGGCAGCACGGGGGGTAGCGTGTGTTAAGTGTGGCTTCAAAGCCAGAGAGGCTATGGAGGCTCCCATCTTAGCGAGATTCAAAAGCAGGTGGGATATGGTCATGGGAAACCTCCTCTGGGTATCCATGCCAGAGCAGGGGGTTTGGAAAAGGGGACCTAGAGAGGTCCCTTCCAATCTCAGCCATTCTGTGCTTCTATGCAGATTGGAGCAGCATGGGGCATACTCATTGCTGCGCTAAGTGCGAGAACCTGCTTCAGCAGCCAGAGAAGCTACAGGCTAAACACTAGCCTGGCACTGCTGCGGTGCTACCGCTGAAAGCTTCTCCACAGCTTGCTCTTAAAGCAACGAGCAGGGAATCTTCCTGCAGCTGCCCAGGGCTTTCCTCTCGCAGCCTCACGAGAGCCGGCCTCAAGCACCCCTTTCCATTCAGGACAGGCCATCCGGTTACAAGATTCTCATGTTGTATCTGGTGTGCATTATGTATATTAGCATGCCCGTAGCTACCATATTCGGTACAGTATGGATAACTCCCTACTTCATGGGTAATATTTCAGTACTATTGCCCCCTGAGTTTCTATCAATGCTGTTTAAAAGGCACCTTTGATAACACGGTATATTGCAGCCAGGATTATGTGTAGGGAGCACAACTTCAAACTCTATTCCTTCCCAGGACTGAGTATGATCCATTGCTTTTAGAAATCTGGACAATCCAGACACAGTTGCTGCTGGTAATAGAATAGCAATCAGAATCAAGGCATTTTCTGTCCTTCTAGCCATCAGGGAGCAAGTCCAACAATTTTTTCGAGATAGAACTTGAGAGATATTCTGGAGTAATTGAAATGCTGACTACACCCCCCCCCACTCCCCCCCCCCGCCATCCTATCACTAATCCCTTGAGAACAAGTATTACCAAGATAACCTTAAATACATCATCTCTCTCCATATATACCACTAGAATAATTAAGAAATAACGATTAAGAAAAACAATAAAAATCACAAACTAATAAGGATTCTTCTGGTGGGGATTAAATACCCCTCCTTCTTTTTCTCCCACTTCCAGGGAGTGTTCCCTAGAAACAGTCTAATTCTGTGTAATTCAATCCCTTTTACGCATTCATTCATTAAGAATTCTTCTAAGGAGAAGTTAAAGGTTTACAATAGTTAGTTTCAACAGTTTTAATCTTAAAAGTTTTTGTTAAGGCAGTCTCTCAGGAATCATGGTTAATTGATGCTTTTACCCAGGTATAAGGAGTCCACCCTTTCTCAGCCATTCTTACTGTCGTCTCAGTAGTCAGGAGCACTTGGAACAGTCCGTCCCACTCAGGTTGCAGCTTCGAATCTCTCCATGCTCTTATCAGAACCCAATCTCCTGCTCAGAATGGATGGATCAGGACTTCCAAGGGTGGGGTCTGAGCTAACAATCCTGAGAGATGACAGAGGACAACAGAACATGTACATAGTTCTTAAGAAAAGCATCTTTTGTTTTGAATTGAGGTAATTCATTCCCTGTTTCCAGGTACGCCATCCAAAGAAGATTTCATACGGTGAAACTCCCACATCTTTTCTCAGTGCACTTTGAATTCGGAGAAGTGCCAAAGGTCAGCACTTTCTTCAGGGGAGCCTTAGTCAATTGCTTCTTTACTGTCTGACCCGCTCCACCCTTCCAGAAGAAGGATGCCAAGGAGTGCGAAATTTCCACTTAATTCCTAGAATCCCCATTAGCCCTTGCAATATTTGTGAAGTAAAGTGACTTCCTTGGTCAGAATCAATATTTTCAACAATTCCATACCTGGGAATTATTTGTTCTAGAATTACTTCAGCTACTGTGTTTGCAGTAGCAGATACTGAAGGAAAAGCATCAACCCTGATAAATGACTGACCAAGACAAAGAAGTATTTAAGTCTACCTACTCTAAGGAGTTCTGTACAATCTAGGGTCCTTTCTAGGTTCTTTCTAGGGTCCGCAACTGAAGACTTCATTTCTGAAAAAACAAAAATAAAAAAATTAAATATCCTAACCTCTCCGCTGGTAAGGGGGGTGGGGTGGGGTAGGGGGGAGGGGAGGCATTAACATAACCAATTTGTCCTTATCCCACTGGAACATCCCTAAGAGGATACACAGTTAGTGTTAGTACATTTAGTATCAGGGAGGGCAAAATTCTCAATATCTTTTCTGCATTGTTCTAATTCTTAGCAGATCCTCGAGTGCGCTCCTTCTCCAGGGACAGTGTCAACTGCAGTCCCTGTCTCCCTTGATGGAGCAGCTACTCGTGCCTCCGGTGCGATATTAGGATTAGAGGGAGCATAACTTGATTCCTCTTCTGAAAGAGGAGTCTTATTGTTTACATACAAACTTAAAGCCAGAATTTCCATCAGACCAGCATTCTGGCCAAAATAGTGAAGTTCCTCTTAATGGCTTTTCAGGCCAGACAATTAGACAATATCTAACCATTCCTTTTTTTTTTTTTTTTCCTAGTTTTTGGGTTGTTTTTCCAATTCCTTTTCTTCCTCCCCAAAGGACTACCTTTACGCACAATTCCAGGGACTTCAACTTCTGAAGATCTCCAAGGATGGAGACTCCACAACCCCTCTGGGCAACCAGTTCCAGCAAATACAACCTGTTCCAGCAGCAGAGCGTACAGGAGCAGCGCCAGGTGAGGCTCAGGGACCGAGACAGGGACAGCAGCGTGACGGGACGGCACGGAGAGCACCAGGATGAGGAGAACGGTGCTGGAGCAAGCTGGCCAGCTGGCCCTGAACACCTCCAGCCCGGACACAGTTATTCCCAAACCTGGAGTTTCTCCATGAAGAGCCGACCCCCAGGACAGCCAAAGCCCACAGGGCCCTGGCATTTCTGTGCCCAGAGGCACAAAGAGCAGCGTGGCCTAATTCAACCTGGCTGTCCGCAACCAGGAGCTGTCTCCATCGTCCCTCCATGCGGACAGGCAGCCAGTGCGGTCGTGCCCAGAGAGCGTGCGTCACACTGGCAGCTGCCACACAGAGTCGGGAGCCCCAGGAAGGTTTGATGCAACATCTTTGGCAGCCCTGGCAGCCTCCAACGAGCAGGCAGCAATTCAGGAGGAGACAGGCAGGGCATTACCCTGGCAAGCCGAGCCCCGCTGTGCGTGGTCAGCTGCCAGGGCATGAATGGGGCCACTGCAGGGCAGCTCACAAAAGCACTTCTACAGGGATGTGGAGGGGAATGGCAGAAATGACCAAAGTAACTTGGCCTTTCCCCTCGATTCTCTTGCAGATGGAGAAGCTGTGAGACATGAAGACACTGCCACACAGTGGGGTGCGGCAGGAGGAGATAATCCATCTGCCAGCCATGCCGCCTTTCCCAAGGCAGGCAGCGACTCAGGCAGCAGCACCCAAGCAAGTGCCTGCAGCACAGACGTCATCATCTGAAAGGGTCACTTGCAAGCTGCCCCCTCTACAAGCAACAGCCTCTGCATCTTCAGTTGGAGGAAGGGCAAAGGCGTTGGGCACAGAAACCCACAGCCACCAAGAGCTTCTGCCACCTCTTCCGTGTATCTCTGGTGAGAGGGACAAGGCAGTGAGGGCAGAGAGCCGGGAACGTGGCCCACACAGCCCTGTGGCCCCTGACGAGGACATGGAGTACACAGTACGGTCCTTCGTCTCCGCAGTCATAAGAAACGCTCTAGCCTGCAACGAGGGAGCCAACAGCAAAGCAAGGCTTTCTCCCTCAGGCAGACGTCCCGGGACCAAAGGCTACAGAACACCATCTCTCACCACAGCAGTGCCCCAAACTGGGAAGAAGAAGAGTCAGCACTCGCCCAAAAGCAGCCCTGCAGCCCCTGCCGAAGAAATGGAAGACCCAGTAAAGGTCTTTGTCTCCACTGCCATTAGCAATGCCATAGCCTGCAACGAGGGAGCCATGAGGGAGGCAAGGCTTTCTCCTTTGGACAGACGTCCCAGGAACAAAGGCCACAGAACACCACCTCTCCTCACAGCAGTGCCCCAAAATTTTAAGAAGAGCCGGCACCCTTCCCCACACAGCCCCACAGACTCTTTCACAGCACTGTGGGACATAGCACAGTCCCTCGTGTTTGAAGTCCTGGCGAAGACGATGGCTAAAAGCTGGGAACACGGCAAACGACTGGCAGCACCAGGGGACCTGGCACACACAGGGTGCACAGCGACATCAACAGGAGCAGTCGAGGTCCAGACAGACATGGACAGCAGGTGGGCCACTGCTCTGCCAGGGCATCATCACCAGGCAAGTTCAGGAACAACAGCTGCCAGCTGAGCCCCTATACCAGCCAGTCCAGGCTGAGGTGAGAAGCAAGGGCAACACAGAGAGCAAAATGTCAAATCCAGGTAGGGGAGCGGCAACGAGGGAACAAGCCAGGGCCAGGGCAGGAAAGAAAGCGGTTCTTAAGGATGGGATGAAGAGGAAGAAATTATCATCTTCAACTCCTAGATCAACCCCAGGTTCCCCAGCCTCTTCCAGGAACCACAGCCCTTTCCCCAGGAAGAGGGCAGCTCATTCAGCAGTGTGGACAGGGAGGCTGCAGTAGAAGTAGCAGAACAACCAACAAGCGCCTCTCTTGGCTCATTGGAGCCCACGGACACTGCACCACCAGCTGCTCCCCTGGCAGAAGGTCCAGGGGAAGGGAGGCACAGCACGCCTCTCACTGCAACAGTACCGGCGGAGAGCAGGCCAGCAAGTCCTCCATCAGCCCCTGCTTTTGAAGATGAGGGGAACAGAGCGCCTCCCCCCATTCCAGTGTCTCGAGACTCAAAGCCATCAGCCTGTCCCATCCCCAGTGAGCACAGCACGTTGGCGATGGTTGAGAGCCAGGGACATGGCCAAAATGCCTCCAGTGTCTCTGATGAATATCTGTATGAAACAGCCCAGATCATTGTCTCTGCAGTCCTACTCCATTCTGTAGCCATCATCCAGGGAGCCACGATCAAGGCACCAACTGCTCCCTCGGCCACAGGGCACAGGGTGCTTCCTCCCACAGCGGAGCATGTACACTCTTCATCCTTAGCCTCTGCCTTGGCTGGAGGCCCTGTGGGGGAGGCCATCAGAGACCCTGTCTCTCCAGCAGCAGCAACAGAGGAAGAAGGGTCTTCTCCTTTGGCTGGATGCCCTGTGTGTAAAAGCAGCGAAGACCCTCTCACGCCAGGAGGAGCACAAGAAGAAGAAGCGGCTTCTCCCGCAGGTGAATCCCTGTAGAAGAAGCCAGCGAAGCCCCTCGTGCGCCAGCAGCAGCACCAGAGAAAGAAGTGTATTCTCCTTTGACTGCAGAGCCTCTCAGAGAGGACAGCACAGATCTTCTCAGCCCAGGAGCAGTTGACAAAGCAGGAGCAGCGGCTACTCCCTTGGTTCTGGTTCCTGGGCACCAGGTAAGCACAGCGCGCGTGGTGGGCACCATGCACCAAGGGCAGCCAGAGGCAGAAGTAGTGTATGGGGTGTGTGTGCTGGGGAGCTGCCTGCTGCTCTCCATTTCCACATGCCCCAGGCACAAGGGCTGACATCCCTCTCATCACCTGCTTGTGCTCTTGCTCTCCCCATGCAGGTGGCCATCGAGCAGGGAGGCCAAGCGCAGTCCTCCTCCTGCACCAGAGATACGCCAGCGGACGTGCAAGCAACATCCCAGACACAAGCACCGTCCCAGGGTCTGTTGGCCGGGCCTGTTCAGCGCAGTGAGCAGCACCAAGAACTAAGTTGGCAGCACCACGTGCCGGGGGCTGGCTGGTCCTGGGCCAACCCTCCCCGGGGAAAGGCCTTGGAGGGGGGGAAAGGCTTGCCCAGCACCCGCTCAGGCCCTAACCTACACCTCTCTGTCCCCCACAGGCATCCTTGACCTCGCACAAGCCCCAGCGTGCCAGCCACGGCCCTCCCGCGTCAGAAGAGAGGCGCTTCGGGCTCTGCACAGCGCTTTCTGCTGCAGCTGCATCGCAGGACAGCGAGAGTAGCGGCGCCCGGCTGCCAGCACCAGGACGGCGCTCGGAGGTGGCAGCTGGCCCTCAGGAAGCTTTGCAGTGCCCACAGAAGCATCACTGGGAGGCACAGGACAGCGCCCCAGGAATTCAGATGCCCCACCACATCCTGCCCCCAGCCTCAGCTCAGCTGCGGCTGCTTTCTGCTGTGAATAAAAGCTCAGGCAGACTTTTGCCCCCAATGCTCCTCTCTGTGTCGTTGATCTCAGGAGAAGGAGTGATGCAGGCCATGCCAACCCGGCACCCTGGGCCTCTCACAGTCATGGAATTATAGGATCATGGAATCGCTTAGGTTGGAAAACACCTCAGAGATCATCACGTCCAACCGTTATCCTAGCACCGCCGAGTCTACCACTGAACCATGTCCCTAGGCACCAGATTCACATGGCTTTCGAATACCTCCAGGGATAGTGACTCAACTACTTGCCTGGGCAGCCTGTTCGAATGCTTCACAACCCTGTCATTGAAGAAATTTTGCCTAGTATCCACCTAAACCTCCCCCGGTGCCACTTTTTCCTCTTCTCCTATCGCCTGCTGCCTGGGAGAAGGGACTGACCCCCGTCGCACCACAACCTTCTCTGAGGTCCTTGTACAGAGCGATAAGGTCTTCCCCCAGCCTCCTTTCCTCTAGGCTACATAACCCCAGCTCCCTCAACACTCCTCACACGACTTGCTCCCTAGGCCCTTCAGCTGCTTCTTTGCCCTTCTTTGGACAGGCCCCAGGACCTCCCCGTCCTTCTTGGAGTGACGGCCCCAAAGCTGAGCAGGGTATTCACAGTGCGGCCTCACCAGAGCTGAGTACAGGGGGAGAATTAGGTTCACAAACTACGTGATGCTTACTACTATACCATATATGTACAATTTTATTTGACCAACCTTTCATTTCTCCTGATCCTTTTTTTTTTTTTTTTTCATCTCTCATGAATAGTGGGCCTGTGATTTTTGTTTTTACTGATTTTGCACTGCTTGTCCTGTTTTTCTTAGCTATCCTCCTCATTTTGTGACTGTGGGACATTCCCCTTATCTGTTTAACGTACTTCACCTGCTATGCTACTGCCATGCCTGCACAATCACTTTTGAAAATGCAAGGTTAGTGGAATTTTCCACTGCAAAAACCTGACGTGCTGTCAGCAGCCTGTAAGCTCTCCTGACGTGCTGTCAGCAGCCTGCAAGCACACAAGAGGAGGAAGTGCTGCAACAGCTGTTGCTCACCAACCAGCTGCCCGGCAAGGAAAAGGCAGTCAGTAGGACATGTGTCAGGACACTTTTCCTGCCGATGTGGCCAAATTCACATAAGAAAGAATCAGGAAAAGTTTCTTTCTTATGTGGGACTCCGTGAAGACAGGCAAAGTTCTCCGAGAGCTGAAAGGTGGGCTTCTTTCCATGGAGGAGCTCAAAGCCCCCCATGGGCAGCCCCAGTTTAATAAGGAAGGAGGCACCCAGCCCAGGTACTAAGACACGCTGAAAAGCAAGAAAGGAGGAACAGTATTTAAGCATTTCTGGGACTGGAAATCCCGTGTGGGACTTCTCCAATAAAGAAGATGGGCCCTTGTGCTTTGGCCACTGCTCATGGGAAGGTGCCAGGTGGCGTCACTCTGGAGAGCCCTGGAGATGGCCTCAATGTCTGGGAGTTTCCCAGCTCCCTTCTTGTTGCCATCTAAAGAAGATCTGGGCTAGTAAGAGCAGAGCCAACACCCTCAGCCCAGGAAAATCCCTCCACGGGGTTCCCAACTAATAGGGAAAGCCTTGAGAACCGGCTCCGACTACATGCTGGCTTGCCCAATCAGGCCATAGGCAACGCACAAGCGCCAGGAGGTACGGATCCCGTCCTTCTGCTGGAGCTGGGCTTTTTTGTGCATAATGCCAGAGCAGCAACGGGCCCCTGGCACATCTGCAGTTTGCAGGCTACCGCTGGGGTGTTACTTCTGCTTGAGGAGGCGTTCTGTGGGGTGGCAGCTCCTGGAAGGAGCAGGGTATGAGGGAAGGACGGGGCTGCAAAGCCCATCTTGTTCAGTGCGAACTGCCTGTGCATGTGGTGGGATATTGCATCCCCAACTGGCCCAGTGCCTGGAAAGCAAATCCCCCAAATCCCCCTTCAGCTGTGGCCTGGGGACGGCAACAAGGCCGCCAATGCCATGCTGCAGGCTGGCACGGCCCGCAGATCCCAGGCTGCCAAGCCCAACGTGCAGCCGCCAAGCAGGCGCCAGCTGCCAGAGGCTGCAGGAAGGTTCCAGAAGCAGCAGCAGCGCCCCGGGCAGAGGCAGACACGAGTGCAGGAGCTGCTCGTGGGATGTGGGCTCAGGGACAGATGCCTGCCCCTGCAGGGGACAAGGCCCACCCTGAGCCTGCCCACCGGCTTGGGCCTGCCCAGACATCCTGGGGGGAAGCCCTGGCGACAACCAGTGATCGGGGGGGTGCAGAAGCCCCTCACAAATGGTGATGACAATCAGGCCCCCACAAAGTGAGAGGCCACATCAACTACCATGGAACCGCCAGAACTTGGAGAAAAGGGGCACTGCTCTCTCCAGAGAGCGCGTTTCCTTCAGTACAAAGAAAATGAAAGGCCTCTTGTGTCTAGATGCTGTTAGCGTTCATGAAAACACATAATCCACAAAGTGATTATATGAAGGTGCTTTATTAGGCGCCGGAAGTTAGGGGCATGCCTGCCCAAATCTAACTTTGTCCGACTTGTTCACTCAGTTCTCTTTTATCTCCTAAAATATTACATATGCATTGAGTTTCACAACACATCTATGCATATTCATTTCCTAGCTCTGCCTAGCCCGGCTTCGTATGCTAATTATCTTATCAGTCCTTCTGCGCTTGCGTATTACTCTCTGGTGGTCGTCCGGGTGGTCGTTGGGATGAAGTAAGATGTCTTCATCAGAGCTGAACTTTTTAACCTTTTCTTCTTACGCATGCTCTCTGAGCCCTCGGTCTCAGTCCAAACCGCAAGCTTGGTTTGATCCAGTTCCCAGGGTCCAAGAGGCCCCAGTTATCTAGATGGCTTGCAAACTGAGCATTCTTTTAGTCCTCCTTACTCCTCATCATGAACCGGTGCATTCTCCCATGCTATCCTTGCACATATATTTTGTATCTTCCAAGCGCAGCCCCGGAACAGTACATCGCAAATGTACCACATCAAGCAATATTGTATTATTTCCTCTTCTGTTACTAACAATGCCACCTGCCATCACTGACAGCCAGGCTGGGGACAGCCCAAGGCCTCAGCCAGCTTGTGGCACAGGGGGAAACCAGAAGTGCAAAATGGCCGCCAGGGCTGTCAGAGGATGGGTCGGGAGCTGCCCAAGGTTAGTGGAATTAGTTGGGATCTTATCAATGTTTATAAATACCTGAAGCGTGGCAGACAGAGGGATTTGGCCAACCTCTTTTCAGTGGGTTGTGGGGACAGGACAAGGGGTAATGGCCACAAGATGGAGCCCAGGAAGTTCCGCACCAACATGCAAAAGGACTTCTTCACGGTGAGGGTGACGGAGCACTGAAACAGGCTGCCCAGGGAGGTTGTGGAGTGTCCTTCTCTGGAGATATTCAAGGCCCGTCTGGACACCTACCTGGGCAGCCTGCTCTAAGGAACCTGCTTTGGCAGGGGGGGTAGGACCCGATGATCTCTCGAGGTCCCTTCCAACCCCAACAATTCTGTGATTCTGTGAAATTTCCACTGCAAAAACACCTGCCACTGCAAAAACACAACTTTGGTTCTCACAATTCCCCCCTCTTCTTTTCTCACTCCTATCGTTGTTTCTGCACTTCTACACATCCTCCATCCTTGAGTTTTTCCAACATTAGGGCACAATATTTTTCTTCCCAAGTCAGGGGGATGACAGATATGCAATGCCTTTATCATTGTAATACCAACAATACCGCCCTGTGGGGGAGGCCAGCGAAGCCCCTCTCACTGCAGCAGCAGCGCCAAAGGAAGAACGAAAAGAAGTGGCTTCTCCTTTGGCTGGAGGCCCTGCGTGCGAAGTCAGCAAAGACCCTCTCACTCCAGGAGCAACGGCACAAGAAGGAGAAGCGGCTTCTCCCTGAGCTGGACAACCTGTGGAGGAAGCCAGTGAAGCCCCTCTTGGTCCAGCAGCAGCACCAGACGAAGAAGAAGTGGCTTCTCCTTTGAGTGCAGAGCCTCTCAGGCAGGACAGCACTGATCTTCTCAGCCCCGCAGCAGCTGAGGAAACAGGAGCAGTGGCTTCTCCCTTGGTTCCTGGGTGCCAGGTAAGCACAGCGTGCGTGGTGGGCACGAGGCTCTCAGGAAGCTTTGCAGCACCCACAGAAGCATCACAGGGAGGCACAGGACAGCGTCCCAGTGTGAGAAAAATCCATGTATTTCTTTCAGTCAGGGTCTTCCGTGAAGCTATTTTATTCACGATTGCAATGGCGGGCCTCCTGCGAGCAGGAGCGCGCACTAAAAGTATACCATAACCTTATATTCCCTATTACCCGACACCTGACTTCTCCCGTTTCCTCATGGGCTGAGTACTACGGGTTTACAACTACTTACCCCTTTCTATACCATATATGTACAATTTTATTTGACCGACCTTTCATTTCTCCTTTTCCTTTCCTTTTCTTCATCTCTCGTGACTAGAGGGCCTGTGATTTATTTTTTTTTCTACTAATTTTGCGCAGCTCATCCTGTTTGTCTTAGCTATCCTCCTTATTTTGGGACAGCGGGACCTTCCCTTTATCTGCCTAATGTACTTCCCACTGCTTTGCTACTGCCATGCCTGCACAATCACTTTGGAATATGCAAGGTTAGTGGAATTTTCCACTGCAAAAACATCTGCCGCTGCAAAAACACAACTTTGTTTCTCACAATGCCCCCCTCTTCTTTTCTTACTCCTCTTGCTGTTTCTGCACTTCTTCACATCCCCCACTCTTCTCTTTTTCCAACATTACGGCCCAATATTTTTCTTCTGATGTCACGGGGGATGACAGATTCGCAGTGCAATTTTCTTTATAATTCCAACAAATAGCTGTTTGAGCCAATTCCATTCAGGTAACCGCAAAAGTCACTTCCTCCCAAATGTTTCTAAATCCCCAGGAAGTGTCATCTTGGGCCGCTCTGTGTAGGATTTTTTTCTTTCCCAAATATTTTTGAGATCAGTCAAATTCGCCCCTTTTGATCTACAGACATACAGCAACTAGCATTAATTACAGTACACGCTCTCCTGTGAGGCTAAAAATAAATCAAATACCATTTGGTTCTGGAGTACTGTTTTTGGCAAGCTTGTTACCTCCTCTTGTAGTGCCTGCACTGCATGCAGAGTGCTATTTTCTAGTTGCACAATGAGTGAAATTCCCTGTTTCAGTTTACTAGAGGATTATCTGGAGTCCTCTTAATTCTGCGTGCGGTCTCAGGGGGGCTTTGGCATTGTGGGTCTTCAATAATAGGTACATTTGGAATTATTGTCCCCAGGGTGCAAGCTCCCTTCCAGCCAAGGGGCAACACCTTCCTGGATGTATTGCCGCATAGCCAGTACCACCCCTTGCCATTCGGGACAGGCCATCCGGTTACAGGATTCTCATGTTGTATCTGCTGTACAAAAACTTCTAAACTGTTACTTAGATAACGCTCCTGCCTTCCTCTTTGTCACACTCAAAATGGTTAAGAACAAAATAGGATTACAAGATACGCCACCGGGCCCATGTAGTGGGCACCACCAATCGACACTTGGATAAAACAGCACTTCCTTTTCGATCTGTCATGCGCTTCGTTCATCTCCGGCCGTTCCCCTCACGGAGAATACAGAACCACGGATCGGAACTCCGCGCTCGCTTCGCAGCGATGCTGCGTCTCACTCCCACAGCACAATCACGCGATCACGCAGAGAGGCCCCTTAAACTTCTCGTTCATGCTACAAGGATATATCACTTAGAACAAAAACCAGACTATTTTGTTTTGTCTCTGGCCGAGTTCCTCGAGGAGTCACTCACTTCACAGCAATACTTTGGCTCAAACACATACACATATACTTCTTTGCTGGTGCAGCTACTGCTGCCTCCGGTGCAATATTAGGATTAGAGGGAGCATAACTTGCTTCCTCCTCCAAAAAAGGAGTCTTATTGTTTACATATAAACTTAAAGCCAGAATTTTCATCAGACCTGTATTGCGGCCAAAATAGTCAAGTTCCTTTTAATGGCTTTTCAGGCCAGACAATTGGACAATACCTAACCATTGTTGTTTTTTTGTGTTTTTGTTTTTTTTTTTTCTTTTTCGCTAGTTTTTGGGTTGTTTTTCCAATTCCTTTTCTTTCTCGCCAAAGGACTGCCTTTACGCACAATTCCGAGGATTCTGCTTCTGAAGATCTCCAAGGATGGAGACTCCACAACCTCTCTGGGCAACCTGTTCCAGCAAAGACACCGTTGTGTTACCAACACTGTTTCAGGCACAACTCTGAAGCATAGGACCTGCTTCAGCAGCCAGAGAAGCTGCGGGCTAAACACCAGCATGGCACAGCTGTGGCTCTGCCGCTGAAAGCTTCTCCACGGCTTGTTCTGAAAGCAACGAGCAGGGAATCTTCCCGCGGCTGCCCAGGGTTTTCCTCTCGCAGCCCCGCCAGAGCCCGCCTCAAGCAACCTCTCCGCCAGCTCCACCGGCTCCGCTACCTGGTGCCCGCCTTCTCTGGGAGTCCTTCACAGTGCCTAGAGCCACAGGGCTCTGGCTGCCCGGACAGGGGAGGATTCCCTGCTAATGCTCCTGCTCAAACTGCACTGCCAGGGCTGCCTGACGGGTGTCCAAGCTCGAGCGCGGTCTCTGCTGATGTGTGGGGAGTCAGGCAAAGAGCCAGGAAGCTTACCCAGATGACCGAGCAGAGCATCTCCCGGCAGAGCAGGTAACGCGCAGTTGATGGGAGCAGTTAGGGAGCTAAGCTGACTCCCCTGAGAAATCCTGACCTGGGGCTGTGCCGGGGGCACTGGCTGGAAGGAGCCTGAGGTGCCTGCCAATCCAGACCTTGCTGGGGGCGTGTGAGACGGTGTCCCTGGGGTGTCCGCCGACCACCGGGGCTTTGTGATGCGTGGGCGGTGGCGTACCCAAAGGCCATTGTGACACGGAGGGGTACCCATGGCAACGGTGTCCCTTATAAGGCCCGAGCCCCGGGCTGTCCATTCACTCTCAGGAGAGCAGCTCTGCCAGGAGGCAGCAGCTCCCCTGGGTGCCCGTTGGAGTTCTCGGTCAGAGGACCTGGAGCATACCATGGAGCAGCAGAATAAGGATCACTCCCAGCCCGCTGAAGGGCAGCAGAGCGTACAGGAGCAGCGCCAGGTGAGGCTCAGGGACCAAGACAGGGACAGCAGCGTGACGGGACGGCACGGAGAGCACCAGGATGGGAACGGTGCTGGAGCAAGCTGGCCAGCTGGCCCTGAGCACCTCCAGCCCGGACACAGTTATTCCCAAACCTGGAGTTTCTCCATGAAGAGCCGACCCCCAGGACAGCCAAAGCCCACAGGGCCCTGGCATTTCTGTGCCCAGAGGCACAAAGAGCAGCGTGGCCTAATTCAACCTGGCTGTCCGCAACCAGGAGCTGTCTCCATCGTCCCTCCATGCGGACAGGCAGCCAGTGCGGTCGTGCCCAGAGAGCGTGCGTCACACTGGCAGCTGCCACACAGAGTCGGGAGCCCCAGGAGGGTTCGGAAGAACATCTTTGGCAGCCCTGGCAGCCTCCGACGAGCAGGCAGCAATTCAGGAGGAGACAGGCAGGGCATTACCCTGGCAAGCCGAGCCCCGCTGTGCGTGGTCCCCTGCCAGGGCATGAATGGGGCCACTGCAGGGCAGCTCACAGGAGCACCATTAGGGGGACGTGGAGGGGAATAGCAGAAATGACCAAAGTAACCCGGCCTTTCTCCTCAGTTTCTCTTGCAGATGGAGAAGCTGCAAGTCATGAAGACACTGCCACACAGTGGGGTGCGGCAGGAAGAGGCAATCCGTCTGCCAGCCATGCCGCCTTTCCCAAGGCAGGCAGCGACTCAGGCAGCAGCAGCCAAGCAAGTGCCTGCAGCACAGACGTCATCATCTGAAAGGGTCACTTGCAAGCTGCCCCCTCTACAAGCAACAGCCTCTGCATCTTCAGTTGGAGGAAGGGCAAAGGCATTGGGCACAGAGGCCCACAGCCACCAAGAGCTTCTGCCACCTCTTCCGCGCATCTCTGGTGAGAGGGACAAGGCAGTGAGGGCAGAGAGCCGGGAACGTGGCCCACACAGCCCTGTGGCCCCTGACGAGGACATGGAGTACACAGTACGGTCCTTCGTCTCCACAGTCATAAGAAATGCTCTAGCCTGCAACGAGGGAGCCAACAGCAAAGCAAGGCTTTCTCCCTCAGGCAGACGTCCCGGGACCAAAGGCTACAGAACACCATCTCTCACCACAGCAGTGCCCCAAAATGGGAAGAAGAAGAGTCAGCACTCGCCCAAAAGCAGCCCTGCAGCCCCTGCCGAAGAAATGGAAGACCCAGTAAAGGTCTTTGTCTCCACTGCCATTAGCAACGCCGTAGCCCGGAACCAGGGAGCCATGAGGCAGGCAAGGCTTTCTCCTTTGGACAGACGTCCCAGGAGCAAAGGCCGCATAACACCACCACTCCTCACAGCAGTGCCGCAGAATTGGAAGAAGAGTCAGCACCGTGCCAAAGACAGCCCTGCAGCCTCTGCCGAGGACATGGAACACCCAGTAAAGGCCTTCGTCTCCAGTGTCATTAGCAAGGCTATAGCCTGCAACGAGGGAGCCATGAGGGAGGCAGAGCTTCCTCCCTTGTGCAGAGGTCCTAGGAGCAAAGGCCACAGAACACCACCTCTCCTAACAGCAGTGCCCCAGGATTTGAAGAAGAGTCGGCAGGCTGCCCCACACTGCCCCACAGACTCTTTCACGGCACTGCGGGACACAGCACAGTCCCTTGTGTCTGAAGTCCTGGCAAAGACGATGGCTGAAAGCTGGGAACATGGCCAACGGCCTGCAGAACTGGAGGACCTGGCACACACGGGGTGCACAGCGACATCAACAAGAGCAGTCGAGGTCCAGACAGACATGGACAGCAGGCGGACCACTGCTCTGCCAGGGCGCCATCACCAGGCACCTGCACCAGCAAGCCCAGACAGGGCTGAGAAGCAAAGGCAGCAGAGACAGATACACATCAAACCCAGGCAGTGGAGCGGCAAGGATGAGACAAGCCAGGGCCAGGGCAGGAAGGAAAGTGGTCGTGTGGCTTCGGATGAAGAGGAAGAGATTATCATCTTCAACTCCTGGATCAACCCCAGGTTCCCCAGCCTCTTCAAGGAACCACAGCCCTTTCCCCAGGAAGAGGGCAGCTCACCCAGCAGCGCGGACAGGGAGGCTGCAGCACAAGAAGCAGAACCCCCAACAAGTGCCTCTCTTGGCTCTTTGGACACTCATACATCACCTGCTTGCCTGGAAGAGAGGCACGGCACGCCTCTCACCACAACACAACCGTCAGAGAGCAGGCCAGCAAGTTGTCCATCAGCCCCTGCTTTTGAAGACGAGGGCTACAGAGT
Organism: Anser brachyrhynchus; assembly: GCF_964034855.1. Taxonomy (NCBI): domain Eukaryota; kingdom Metazoa; phylum Chordata; class Aves; order Anseriformes; family Anatidae; genus Anser; species Anser brachyrhynchus. The sequence goes on along the minus strand of NC_137694.1, from coordinate 205,252,833 downwards.
GCCTCCCCAGGCACGTGGGGCTCAAGAGTCAAAGCCACCAGCCTGTCCCACTCCCATCGAGCACAGCACTGCAGTGACGGTTGAGAGCCAGGGACGTGCCCAACATGCCTCCACTGTCTCTGACGAAGATCTGTATGAAAGAGCCCGGATCATCGTGTCTGCAGTCCTACGCCATGCTGTAGCCATGGGCCAGGGAGCCACGAGCAAGGCACCAACTGCTCCCTCAGCCACAGGACCCAGTGTGCCTCCTCCCACAGCAGAGCCTGTAGACTGTACATCCTCGGCCTCTGCCTTGGCTGGAGGTGCTGTAGGGGAAGCCACGGAAGCCCCTCTCACTGCAGCAGCGGCGCCACGAGAAGAAGTGGCTTCTCCTGTGACTGCAGATCTTCTCAGGGAGGACATCACTGATCTCAGTCCAGCAGCAGCTGATGAAGCAGGAGCAGCGGCTACTCCCTTGGCTATGGTTCCGGGGCACCAGGTAAGCACAGCACGCGTGGTGGGCACCGGGCACCGAGGGCAGCCAGAGGCAGAAGTAGCACGTGGGGTGTGCGTGCTGGGGAGCTGTCTGCTGCTCTCCATTTCCAGACGCCCCAGGCACAAGGGCTGACATCCCTCTCATCACCTGCTTGTGCTCTTGCTCTCCCCATGCAGGTTGCTGCCGAGCAGGGAGGCCAAGCGCAGTCCTCCTCCTGCACCAAAGACATGCCAGCGGATGAGCCAGCAACGTCCCAGGCACAAGCAACGTCCCAGGCACAAGCACCGTCCCAGGCACAAGCACCGTCCCAGGGTCTGTTGGCCGGGCCTGTTCAGCGCAGCGAGCAGCACCAAGGACTAGGTAGGTTGGCAGCACCACGCGCCGGGGGGCTGGCTGGTCCTGGGCCACCCCTCCCCGGGGAAAGGCCTTGGAGGGGGGGAAAGGCTTGCCCAGCACCCGCTCAGGCCCTAACCTACACCTCTCTGTCCCCCACAGGCATCCTTGACCTCGCACAAGCCCCAGCGTGCCAGCCACGGCCCTCCCGCGTCAGAAGAGAGGCGCTTCGGGCTCTGCACAGCGCTTTCTGCTGCAGCTGCATCGCAGGACAGCGAGAGTAGCGGCGCCCGGCTGCCAGCACCAGGACGGCGCTCGGAGGTGGCAGCTGGCCCTCAGGAAGCTTTGCAGTGCCCACAGAAGCATCACTGGGAGGCACAGGACAGCGCCCCAGGAATTCAGATGCCCCACCACATCCTGCCCCCAGCCTCAGCTCAGCTGCGGCTGCTTTCTGCTGTGAATAAAAGCTCAGGCAGACTTTTGCCTCCAATGCTCCTCTCTGTGTCGTTGATCTCAGGAGAAGGAGTGATGCAGGCCATGCCAACCCGGCACCCTGGGCCTCTCACAGTCATGGAATTATAGGATCATGGAATCGCTTAGGTTGGAAAACACCTCAGAGATCATCACGTCCAACCGTTATCCTAGCACCGCCGAGTCTACCACTGAACCATGTCCCTAGGCACCAGATTCACATGGCTTTCGAATACCTCCAGGGATAGTGACTCAACTACTTGCCTGGGCAGCCTGTTCGAATGCTTCACAACCCTGTCATTGAAGAAATTTTGCCTAGTATCCACCTAAACCTCCCCCGGTGCCACTTTTTCCTCTTCTCCTATCGCCTGCTGCCTGGGAGAAGGGACTGACCCCCGTCGCACCACAACCTTCTCTGAGGTCCTTGTACAGAGCGATAAGGTCTTCCCCCAGCCTCCTTTCCTCTAGGCTACATAACCCCAGCTCCCTCAACACTCCTCACACGACTTGCTCCCTAGGCCCTTCAGCTGCTTCTTTGCCCTTCTTTGGACAGGCCCCAGGACCTCCCCGTCCTTCTTGGAGTGACGGCCCCAAAGCTGAGCAGGGTATTCACAGTGCGGCCTCACCAGAGCTGAGTACAGGGGGAGAATTAGGTTCACAAACTACGTGATGCTTACTACTATACCATATATGTACAATTTTATTTGACCAACCTTTCATTTCTCCTGATCCTTTTTTTTTTTTTTTTTCATCTCTCATGAATAGAGGGCCTGTGATTTTTGTTTTTACTGATTTTGCACTGCTTGTCCTGTTTTTCTTAGCTATCCTCCTCATTTTGTGACTGTGGGACATTCCCCTTATCTGTTTAACGTACTTCACCTGCTATGCTACTGCCATGCCTGCACAATCACTTTTGAAAATGCAAGGTTAGTGGAATTTTCCACTGCAAAAACCTGACGTGCTGTCAGCAGCCTGTAAGCTCTCCTGACGTGCTGTCAGCAGCCTGCAAGCACACAAGAGGAGGAAGTGCTGCAACAGCTGTTGCTCACCAACCAGCTGCCCGGCAAGGAAAAGGCAGTCAGTAGGACATGTGTCAGGACACTTTTCCTGCCGATGTGGCCAAATTCACATAAGAAAGAATCAGGAAAAGTTTCTTTCTTATGTGGGACTCCGTGAAGACAGGCAAAGTTCTCCGAGAGCTGAAAGGTGGGCTTCTTTCCATGGAGGAGCTCAAAGCCCCCCATGGGCAGCCCCAGTTTAATAAGGAAGGAGGCACCCAGCCCAGGTACTAAGACACGCTGAAAAGCAAGAAAGGAGGAACAGTATTTAAGCATTTCTGGGACTGGAAATCCCGTGTGGGACTTCTCCAATAAAGAAGATGGGCCCTTGTGCTTTGGCCACTGCTCATGGGAAGGTGCCAGGTGGCGTCACTCTGGAGAGCCCTGGAGATGGCCTCAATGTCTGGGAGTTTCCCAGCTCCCTTCTTGTTGCCATCTAAAGAAGATCTGGGCTAGTAAGAGCAGAGCCAACACCCTCAGCCCAGGAAAATCCCTCCACGGGGTTCCCAACTAATAGGGAAAGCCTTGAGAACCGGCTCCGACTACATGCTGGCTTGCCCAATCAGGCCATAGGCAACGCACAAGCGCCAGGAGGTACGGATCCCGTCCTTCTGCTGGAGCTGGGCTTTTTTGTGCATAATGCCAGAGCAGCAACGGGCCCCTGGCACATCTGCAGTTTGCAGGCTACCGCTGGGGTGTTACTTCTGCTTGAGGAGGCGTTCTGTGGGGTGGCAGCTCCTGGAAGGAGCAGGGTATGAGGGAAGGACGGGGCTGCAAAGCCCATCTTGTTCAGTGCGAACTGCCTGTGCATGTGGTGGGATATTGCATCCCCAACTGGCCCAGTGCCTGGAAAGCAAATCCCCCAAATCCCCCTTCAGCTGTGGCCTGGGGACGGCAACAAGGCCGCCAATGCCATGCTGCAGGCTGGCACGGCCCGCAGATCCCAGGCTGCCAAGCCCAACGTGCAGCCGCCAAGCAGGCGCCAGCTGCCAGAGGCTGCAGGAAGGTTCCAGAAGCAGCAGCAGCGCCCCGGGCAGAGGCAGACACGAGTGCAGGAGCTGCTCGTGGGATGTGGGCTCAGGGACAGATGCCTGCCCCTGCAGGGGACAAGGCCCACCCTGAGCCTGCCCACCGGCTTGGGCCTGCCCAGACATCCTGGGGGGAAGCCCTGGCGACAACCAGTGATCGGGGGGGTGCAGAAGCCCCTCACAAATGGTGATGACAATCAGGCCCCCACAAAGTGAGAGGCCACATCAACTACCATGGAACCGCCAGAACTTGGAGAAAAGGGGCACTGCTCTCTCCAGAGAGCGCGTTTCCTTCAGTACAAAGAAAATGAAAGGCCTCTTGTGTCTAGATGCTGTCAGCGTTCATGAAAACACATAATCCACAAAGTGATTATATGAAGGTGCTTTATTAGGCGCCGGAAGTTAGGGGCATGCCTGCCCAAATCTAACTTTGTCCGACTTGTTCACTCAGTTCTCTTTTATCTCCTAAAATATTACATATGCATTGAGTTTCACAACACATCTCTGCGTATTCATTTCCTAGCTCTGCCTAGCCCGGCTTCGTATGCTAATTATCTTATCAGTCCTTCTGCGCTTGCGTATTACTCTCTGGTGGTCGTCCGGGTGGTCGTTGGGATGAAGTAAGATGTCTTCATCAGAGCTGAACTTTTTAACCTTTTCTTCTTACGCATGCTCTCTGAGCCCTCGGTCTCAGTCCAAACCGCAAGCTTGGTTTGATCCAGTTCCCAGGGTCCAAGAGGCCCCAGTTATCTAGATGGCTTGCAAACTGAGCATTCTTTTAGTCCTCCTTACTCCTCATCATGAACCGGTGCATTCTCCCATGCTATCCTTGCACATATATTTTGTATCTTCCAAGCGCAGCCCCGGAACAGTACATCGCAAATGTACCACATCAAGCAATATTGTATTATTTCCTCTTCTGTTACTAACAATGCCACCTGCCATCACTGACAGCCAGGCTGGGGACAGCCCAAGGCCTCAGACGTTATTATTCTTCAATAATAGGTACATTTGGAATTATTGTCCCCAGGGTGCAAGCTCCCTTCCAGCCAAGGGGCAACACCTTCCTGGATGTATTGCCGCATAGCCAGTACCACCCCTTGCCATTCGGGACAGGCCATCCGGTTACAGGATTCTCATGTTGTATCTGCTGTACAAAAACTTCTAAACTGTTACTTAGATAACGCTCCTGCCTTCCTCTTTGTCACACTCAAAATGGTTAAGAACAAAATAGGATTACAAGATACGCCACCGGGCCCATGTAGTGGGCACCACCAATCGACACTTGGATAAAACAGCACTTCCTTTTCGATCTGTCATGCGCTTCGTTCATCTCCGGCCGTTCCCCTCACGGAGAATACAGAACCACGGATCGGAACTCCGCGCTCGCTTCGCAGCGATGCTGCGTCTCACTCCCACAGCACAATCACGCGATCACGCAGAGAGGCCCCTTAAACTTCTCGTTCATGCTACAAGGATATATCACTTAGAACAAAAACCAGACTATTTTGTTTTGTCTCTGGCCGAGTTCCTCGAGGAGTCACTCACTTCACAGCAATACTTTGGCTCAAACACATACACATATACTTCTTTGCTGGTGCAGCTACTGCTGCCTCCGGTGCAATATTAGGATTAGAGGGAGCATAACTTGCTTCCTCCTCCAAAAAAGGAGTCTTATTGTTTACATATAAACTTAAAGCCAGAATTTTCATCAGACCTGTATTGCGGCCAAAATAGTCAAGTTCCTTTTAATGGCTTTTCAGGCCAGACAATTGGACAATACCTAACCATTGTTGTTTTTTTGTGTTTTTGTTTTTTTTTTTTCTTTTTCGCTAGTTTTTGGGTTGTTTTTCCAATTCCTTTTCTTTCTCGCCAAAGGACTGCCTTTACGCACGATTCCGAGGATTCTGCTTCTGAAGATCTCCAAGGATGGAGACTCCACAACCTCTCTGGGCAACCTGTTCCAGCAAAGACACCGTTGTGTTACCAACACTGTTTCAGGCACAACTCTGAAGCATAGGACCTGCTTCAGCAGCCAGAGAAGCTGCGGGCTAAACACCAGCATGGCACAGCTGTGGCTCTGCCGCTGAAAGCTTCTCCACGGCTTGTTCTGAAAGCAACGAGCAGGGAATCTTCCCGCGGCTGCCCAGGGTTTTCCTCTCGCAGCCCCGCCAGAGCCCGCCTCAAGCAACCTCTCCGCCAGCTCCACCGGCTCCGCTACCTGGTGCCCGCCTTCTCTGGGAGTCCTTCACAGTGCCTAGAGCCACAGGGCTCTGGCTGCCCGGACAGGGGAGGATTCCCTGCTAATGCTCCTGCTCAAACTGCACTGCCAGGGCTGCCTGATGGGTGTCCAAGCTCGAGCGCGGTCTCTGCTGATGTGTGGGGAGTCAGGCAAAGAGCCAGGAAGCTTACCCAGATGACCGAGCAGAGCATCTCCCGGCAGAGCAGGTAACGCGCAGTTGATGGGAGCAGTTAGGGAGCTAAGCTGACTCCCCTGAGAAATCCTGACCTGGGGCTGTGCCGGGGGCACTGGCTGGAAGGAGCCTGAGGTGCCTGCCAATCCAGACCTTGCTGGGGGCGACGGTGTCCCTGGGGTGTCCGCCGACCACCGGGGCTTTGTGATGCGTGGGCGGTGGCGTACCCAAAGGCCATTGTGACACGGAGGGGTACCCATGGCAACGGTGTCCCTTATAAGGCCCGAGCCCCGGGCTGTCCATTCACTCTCAGGAGAGCAGCTCTGCCAGGAGGCAGCAGCTCCCCTGGGTGCCCGTTGGAGTTCTCGGTCAGAGGACCTGGAGCATACCATGGAGCAGCAGAATAAGGATCACTCCCAGCCCGCTGAAGGGCAGCAGAGCGTACAGGAGCAGCGCCAGGTGAGGCTCAGGGACCAAGACAGGGACAGCAGCGTGACGGGACGGCACGGAGAGCACCAGGATGGGAACGGTGCTGGAGCAAGCTGGCCAGCTGGCCCTGAACACCTCCAGCCCGGACACAGTTATTCCCAAACCTGGAGTTTCTCCATGAAGAGCCGACCCCCAGGACAGCCAAAGCCCACAGGGCCCTGGCATTTCTGTGCCCAGAGGCACAAAGAGCAGCGTGGCCTAATTCAACCTGGCTGTCCGCAACCAGGAGCTGTCTCCATCGTCCCTCCATGCGGACAGGCAGCCAGTGCGGTCGTGCCCAGAGAGCGTGCGTCACACTGGCAGCTGCCACACAGAGTCGGGAGCCCCAGGAGGGTTCGGAAGAACATCTTTGGCAGCCCTGGCAGCCTCCGACGAGCAGGCAGCAATTCAGGAGGAGACAGGCAGGGCATTACCCTGGCAAGCCGAGCCCCGCTGTGCGTGGTCCCCTGCCAGGGCATGAATGGGGCCACTGCAGGGCAGCTCACAGGAGCACCATTAGGGGGACGTGGAGGGGAATGGCAGAAATGACCAAAGTAACCCGGCCTTTCTCCTCAGTTTCTCTTGCAGATGGAGAAGCTGCAAGTCATGAAGACACTGCCACACAGTGGGGTGCGGCAGGAAGAGGCAATCCGTCTGCCAGCCATGCCGCCTTTCCCAAGGCAGGCAGCGACTCAGGCAGCAGCAGCCAAGCAAGTGCCTGCAGCACAGACGTCATCATCTGAAAGGGTCACTTGCAAGCTGCCCCCTCTACAAGCAACAGCCTCTGCATCTTCAGTTGGAGGAAGGGCAAAGGCATTGGGCACAGAGGCCCACAGCCACCAAGAGCTTCTGCCACCTCTTCCGCGCATCTCTGGTGAGAGGGACAAGGCAGTGAGGGCAGAGAGCCGGGAACGTGGCCCACACAGCCCTGTGGCCCCTGACGAGGACATGGAGTACACAGTACGGTCCTTCGTCTCCACAGTCATAAGAAATGCTCTAGCCTGCAACGAGGGAGCCAACAGCAAAGCAAGGCTTTCTCCCTCAGGCAGACGTCCCGGGACCAAAGGCTACAGAACACCATCTCTCACCACAGCAGTGCCCCAAAATGGGAAGAAGAAGAGTCAGCACTCGCCCAAAAGCAGCCCTGCAGCCCCTGCCGAAGAAATGGAAGACCCAGTAAAGGTCTTTGTCTCCACTGCCATTAGCAACGCCGTAGCCCGGAACCAGGGAGCCATGAGGCAGGCAAGGCTTTCTCCTTTGGACAGACGTCCCAGGAGCAAAGGCCGCATAACACCACCACTCCTCACAGCAGTGCCGCAGAATTGGAAGAAGAGTCAGCACCGTGCCAAAGACAGCCCTGCAGCCTCTGCCGAGGACATGGAACACCCAGTAAAGGCCTTCGTCTCCAGTGTCATTAGCAAGGCTATAGCCTGCAACGAGGGAGCCATGAGGGAGGCAGAGCTTCCTCCCTTGTGCAGAGGTCCTAGGAGCAAAGGCCACAGAACACCACCTCTCCTAACAGCAGTGCCCCAGGATTTGAAGAAGAGTCGGCAGGCTGCCCCACACTGCCCCACAGACTCTTTCACGGCACTGCGGGACACAGCACAGTCCCTTGTGTCTGAAGTCCTGGCAAAGACGATGGCTGAAAGCTGGGAACATGGCCAACGGCCTGCAGAACTGGAGGACCTGGCACACACGGGGTGCACAGCGACATCAACAAGAGCAGTCGAGGTCCAGACAGACATGGACAGCAGGCGGACCACTGCTCTGCCAGGGCGCCATCACCAGGCACCTGCACCAGCAAGCCCAGACAGGGCTGAGAAGCAAAGGCAGCAGAGACAGATACACATCAAACCCAGGCAGTGGAGCGGCAAGGATGAGACAAGCCAGGGCCAGGGCACGAAGGAAAGTGGTCGTGTGGCTTCGGATGAAGAGGAAGAGATTATCATCTTCAACTCCTGGATCAACCCCAGGTTCCCCAGCCTCTTCAAGGAACCACAGCCCTTTCCCCAGGAAGAGGGCAGCTCACCCAGCAGCGCGGACAGGGAGGCTGCAGCACAAGAAGCAGAACCCCCAACAAGTGCCTCTCTTGGCTCTTTGGACACTCATACATCGCCTGCTTGCCTGGAAGAGAGGCACGGCACGCCTCTCACCACAACACAACCGTCAGAGAGCAGGCCAGCAAGTTGTCCATCAGCCCCTGCTTTTGAAGACGAGGGCTACAGAGCGCCTCCCCAGGCACGTGGGGCTCAAGAGTCAAAGCCACCAGCCTGTCCCACTCCCATCGAGCACAGCACTGCAGTGACGGTTGAGAGCCAGGGACGTGCCCAACATGCCTCCACTGTCTCTGACGAAGATCTGTATGAAAGAGCCCGGATCATCGTGTCTGCAGTCCTACGCCATGCTGTAGCCATGAGCCAGGGAGCCACGAGCAAGGCACCAACTGCTCCCTCAGCCACAGGACCCAGCGTGCCTCCTCCCACAGCAGAGCCTGTAGACTCTACATCCTCGGCCTCTGCCTTGGCTGGAGGTGCTGTAGGGGAAGCCACGGAAGCCCCTCTCACTGCAGCAGCGGCGCCACGAGAAGAAGTGGCTTCTCCTGTGACTGCAGATCTTCTCAGGGAGGACATCACTGATCTCAGTCCAGCAGCAGCTGATGAAGCAGGAGCAGCGGCTACTCCCTTGGCTATGGTTCCGGGGCACCAGGTAAGCACAGCACGCGTGGTGGGCACCGGGCACCGAGGGCAGCCAGAGGCAGAAGTAGCACGTGGGGTGTGCGTGCTGGGGAGCTGTCTGCTGCTCTCCATTTCCAGACGCCCCAGGCACAAGGGCTGACATCCCTCTCATCACCTGCTTGTGCTCTTGCTCTCCCCATGCAGGTTGCTGCCGAGCAGGGAGGCCAAGCGCAGTCCTCCTCCTGCACCAAAGACATGCCAGCGGATGAGCCAGCAACGTCCCAGGCACAAGCAACGTCCCAGGCACAAGCACCGTCCCAGGGTCTGTTGGCCGGGCCTGTTCAGCGCAGCGAGCAGCACCAAGGACTAGGTAGGTTGGCAGCACCACGCGCCGGGGGGCTGGCTGGTCCTGGGCCACCCCTCCCCGGGGAAAGGCCTTGGAGGGGGGGAAAGGCTTGCCCAGCACGCGCTCAGGCCCTAACCTACACCTCTCTGTCCCCCACAGGCATCCTTGACCTCGCACAAGCCCCAGCGTGCCAGCCACGGCCCTCCCGCGTCAGAAGAGAGGCGCTTCGGGCTCTGCACAGCGCTTTCTGCTGCAGCTGCATCGCAGGACAGCGAGAGTAGCGGCGCCCGGCTGCCAGCACCAGGACGGCGCTCGGAGGTGGCAGCTGGCCCTCAGGAAGCTTTGCAGTGCCCACAGAAGCATCACTGGGAGGCACAGGACAGCGCCCCAGGAATTCAGATGCCCCACCACATCCTGCCCCCAGCCTCAGCTCAGCTGCGGCTGCTTTCTGCTGTGAATAAAAGCTCAGGCAGACTTTTGCCTCCAATGCTCCTCTCTGTGTCGTTGATCTCAGGAGAAGGAGTGATGCAGGCCATGCCAACCCGGCACCCTGGGCCTCTCACAGTCATGGAATTATAGGATCATGGAATCGCTTAGGTTGGAAAACACCTCAGAGATCATCACGTCCAACCGTTATCCTAGCACCGCCGAGTCTACCACTGAACCATGTCCCTAGGCACCAGATTCACATGGCTTTCGAATACCTCCAGGGATAGTGACTCAACTACTTGCCTGGGCAGCCTGTTCGAATGCTTCACAACCCTGTCATTGAAGAAATTTTGCCTAGTATCCACCTAAACCTCCCCCGGTGCCACTTTTTCCTCTTCTCCTATCGCCTGCTGCCTGGGAGAAGGGACTGACCCCCGTCGCACCACAACCTTCTCTGAGGTCCTTGTACAGAGCGATAAGGTCTTCCCCCAGCCTCCTTTCCTCTAGGCTACATAACCCCAGCTCCCTCAACACTCCTCACACGACTTGCTCCCTAGGCCCTTCAGCTGCTTCTTTGCCCTTCTTTGGACAGGCCCCAGGACCTCCCCGTCCTTCTTGGAGTGACGGCCCCAAAGCTGAGCAGGGTATTCACAGTGCGGCCTCACCAGAGCTGAGTACAGGGGGAGAATTAGGTTCACAAACTACGTGATGCTTACTACTATACCATATATGTACAATTTTATTTGACCAACCTTTCATTTCTCCTGATCCTTTTTTTTTTTTTTTTCATCTCTCATGAATAGAGGGCCTGTGATTTTTGTTTTTACTGATTTTGCACTGCTTGTCCTGTTTTTCTTAGCTATCCTCCTCATTTTGTGACTGTGGGACATTCCCCTTATCTGTTTAACGTACTTCACCTGCTATGCTACTGCCATGCCTGCACAATCACTTTTGAAAATGCAAGGTTAGTGGAATTTTCCACTGCAAAAACCTGACGTGCTGTCAGCAGCCTGTAAGCTCTCCTGACGTGCTGTCAGCAGCCTGCAAGCACACAAGAGGAGGAAGTGCTGCAACAGCTGTTGCTCACCAACCAGCTGCCCGGCAAGGAAAAGGCAGTCAGTAGGACATGTGTCAGGACACTTTTCCTGCCGATGTGGCCAAATTCACATAAGAAAGAATCAGGAAAAGTTTCTTTCTTATGTGGGACTCCGTGAAGACAGGCAAAGTTCTCCGAGAGCTGAAAGGTGGGCTTCTTTCCATGGAGGAGCTCAAAGCCCCCCATGGGCAGCCCCAGTTTAATAAGGAAGGAGGCACCCAGCCCAGGTACTAAGACACGCTGAAAAGCAAGAAAGGAGGAACAGTATTTAAGCATTTCTGGGACTGGAAATCCCGTGTGGGACTTCTCCAATAAAGAAGATGGGCCCTTGTGCTTTGGCCACTGCTCATGGGAAGGTGCCAGGTGGCGTCACTCTGGAGAGCCCTGGAGATGGCCTCAATGTCTGGGAGTTTCCCAGCTCCCTTCTTGTTGCCATCTAAAGAAGATCTGGGCTAGTAAGAGCAGAGCCAACACCCTCAGCCCAGGAAAATCCCTCCACGGGGTTCCCAACTAATAGGGAAAGCCTTGAGAACCGGCTCCGACTACATGCTGGCTTGCCCAATCAGGCCATAGGCAACGCACAAGCGCCAGGAGGTACGGATCCCGTCCTTCTGCTGGAGCTGGGCTTTTTTGTGCATAATGCCAGAGCAGCAACGGGCCCCTGGCACATCTGCAGTTTGCAGGCTACCGCTGGGGTGTTACTTCTGCTTGAGGAGGCGTTCTGTGGGGTGGCAGCTCCTGGAAGGAGCAGGGTATGAGGGAAGGACGGGGCTGCAAAGCCCATCTTGTTCAGTGCGAACTGCCTGTGCATGTGGTGGGATATTGCATCCCCAACTGGCCCAGTGCCTGGAAAGCAAATCCCCCAAATCCCCCTTCAGCTGTGGCCTGGGGACGGCAACAAGGCCGCCAATGCCATGCTGCAGGCTGGCACGGCCCGCAGATCCCAGGCTGCCAAGCCCAACGTGCAGCCGCCAAGCAGGCGCCAGCTGCCAGAGGCTGCAGGAAGGTTCCAGAAGCAGCGGCAGCGCCCCGGGCAGAGGCAGACACGAGTGCAGGAGCTGCTCGTGGGATGTGGGCTCAGGGACAGATGCCTGCCCCTGCAGGGGACAAGGCCCACCCAGAGCCTGCCCACCGGCATGGGCCTGCCCAGACATCCTGGGGGGAAGCCCTGGCGACAACCAGTGATCGGGGGGGTGCAGAAGCCCCTCTGTTGTGGTTTAACCCGGCTGGCAGCTAAACACCACACAGCCGTTCGCTCACCCTCCCCCCTCCCTCTCTGGGATGGGGGAGAGAAACGGGAAAGTGAAGCCTGTGAGTTGAGATAAAGACAGTTTATTAAGACAGGAAAATAATAATAACAATAATAATAATAATAGTGATAATGGTAATAGTATTAACAATAATAATGTGTAAGAAAACAAGTGATGCACAATGCAATTGCTCACCACCCGCTGACCGATGCCCAGCCTATTCCCGAGCAGCCGGCCCCCCACCCCGGCCAGCCACCCCTATATATTGTTTAGCATGACGTCAGATGGTATGGAATACCCCTTTGGCCAGTTTGGGTCAGCTGTCCTGGGTCTGTCCCCTCCCAGCTCCTGCTGCACCCCCAGCCTGCTCGCTGGCAGGACAGAGCAAGAAGCCGAAAAGTCCTTGGCCTGGTGTAAACACTGCTCTGCAACAATTAAAACATCAGCATGTTATCAGCGCTCTTCTCATCCTAATTCAAAACATAGCACCCTACCAGCTACTATGAGCTACTTAACTCTGTCCTAACTGGAACCAGGACAGATATCCACCCCTTATTCCATACCATTTATGTCATGCTCAGGTTACACTCTGTCCAATACATTCTAATTAATCACCATTTTCATCTATGATATATAGCAATCATGGTAGTGATGACATACATTATTATATAATAATTAACATACTACAATTCAACTCATGGGCTATTCTCACCCAGTATCAAATCCCCTTGAGGTACACACTGGACCTCCCCATTCTTTTGCATTACCCACCAAGTGCATCCAGGTCCCTGAGCAAAAGCAATTCCACGAATGGGTTTGCCTTTTCCTGAGGCAGGAGTAGCCCAGACTGTTTTACCCAACATGTTTCTTACGTGCACTACAGGAACTTTATCCCCTTCTACAGTGCGTAACAGGTTTGATTGGGCAGGTCCAGCTCGGTTGGCAGATCCCCTGGTATTGACTAACCAGGTGGCCTTTGCCAAATGTGTATCCCAATTTTTGAATGTCCCAGCACCCATTGCTTTCAGTGTAGTCTTCAACAGTCCATTGTATCGTTCAACTTTTCCAGAGGCTGGTGCATGATAGGGGATGTGATACACCCACTCAATACCATGTTCTTTGGCCCAAGTGTCTATAAGGTTGTTTCGGAAATGAGTCCCGTTGTCTGACTCAATTCTCTCTGGGGTGCCATGTCGCCATAAGACTTGCTTTTCAAGGCCCAGGATAGTGTTCCGGGCGGTGGCATGGGGCACAGGATATGTTTCCAGCCATCCGGTGGTTGCTTCCACCATTGTAAGTACGTGGCGCTTGCCGTTGCGGGTTTGAGGGAGTGTGATGTAATCAATCTGCCAGGCCTCTCCATATTTATATTTCAGCCATCGTCCTCCATACCAAAGAGGTTTTGACCGTTTGGCTTGCTTGATTGCAGCACATGTTTCACAGTCATGAATAACCTGTGCTATAGTGTCCATGGTCAGGTCCACCCCTCGATCACGAGCCCATCTGTAGGTTGCTTCTCTACCTTGATGGCCTGAGGTGTCATGGGCCCATCGGGCTATAAATAATTCACCTTTATGTTGCCAGTCCAGGTCCACCTGAGCCACTTCAATCTTAGCAGCCTGATCCACCTGCTGGTTGTTTTGGTGTTCTTCAGTAGCCCGATTCTTGGGCACATGAGCATCTACATGGCGTACCTTTACAACCAGGTTCTCTACCCGGGCAGCAATATCTTGCCACAATGCCGCAGCCCAGATGGGCTTGCCCCTGCGCTGCCAGTTGTTCTGCTTCCATTGCTGTAACCACCCCCACAGGGCATTTGCTACCATCCATGAATCAGTATAGAGATAGAGAACTGGCCACTTTTCTCGTTCAGCAATATCTAAAGCCAGCTGAATGGCTTTTACTTCTGCAAACTGACTCGATTCACCTTCTCCCTCAGCAGCTTCTGCAACTCGTCGTGTAGGACTCCATACAGCAGCTTTCCATCTCCGATGCTTTCCCACAATACGACAGGACCCGTCAGTGAACAAGGCATATTTCTTCTCATTTTCTGGTAGCTTGTTGTACAGGGGGGCTTCTTCAGCACGAACCACCTCCTCCTCTGGTGATATCCCAAAGTATTTGCCTTCTGGCCAGTCCATAATCACCTCCAAGATTCCTGGGCGACTGGGGTTTCCTATTCGAGCCCGCTGAGTAATCAGTGCAACCCACTTGCTCCATGTAGCATCAGTTGCATGATGCGTAGAGGGGACCCTTCCTTTGAACATCCAGCCTAGTACCGGCAGTCGGGGTGCCAGGAGGAGCTGCGCTTCAGTACCGACCACTTCCGAAGCAGATCGAACTCCTTCATATGCTGCCAATATCTCCTTTTCAGTTGGAGTATAGCGGGCTTCAGATCCTCTGTATCCCCGACTCCAAAACCCCAGGGGTCGACCTCGAGTTTCCCCAGGTTCTTTCTGCCAGAGGCTCCAGGTGGGACCATTCTCTCCGGCTGCGGTGTAGAGCACATTCTTTACATCTGGTCCTGTTCGGACTGGCCCGAGGGCTACTGCATGAACTATTTCCTGCTTAATTTGTTCAAAGGCTTGTCGTTGCTCAGGGCCCCATTCAAAAGCATTCTTCTTACGGGTTACTTGGTAGAGCGGGTTTACAATCAGACTGTAATTTGGAATATGCATTCTCCAAAACCCCACGACACCTAGGAAAGTTTGTGTTTCTTTTTTGCTAGTTGGTGGAGACATAGCTGTTATTTTGTTGATCACATCCATTGGGATTTGACGGCGTCCATCTTGCCATTTTATTCCTAAAAACTGGATCTCTCGTGCAGGTCCTTTAACTTTATTCTGTTTTATGGCAAAACCAGCCTTCAGAAGGATTTGGACTATTTTCTTCCCTTTCTCGAAAACTTCTTCTGCAGTGTCACCCCACACAATGATGTCATCGATGTACTGCAGGTGTTCAGGAGCTTCCCCCTGCTCCAGCGCAGACTGGATCAGTCCATGGCAAATGGTAGGGCTGTGTTTCCACCCCTGGGGCAGCCGATTCCAAGTATATTGGACTCCCCTCCAAGTGAAAGCAAACTGTGGCCTGCACTGTGCTGCTAGAGGGATGGAGAAAAATGCATTAGCAATATCAATTGTGGCATACCACTTGGCTGCCTTTGATTCCAGTTCATACTGGAGTTCTAGCATGTCCGGCACTGCAGCACTCAGTGGTGGCGTGACTTCGTTCAGGCCACGATAGTCCACTGTTAGTCTCCACTCACCATTAGACTTTCGCACTGGCCATATGGGACTATTAAAAGGTGAATGAGTCTTGCTGATCACTCCTTGGCTCTCCAGTTGACGAATTAGCTTATGGATGGGACTCAGGGAGTCTCGGTTGGTGCGATATTGCCGCCGGTGCACAGTTGTGGTAGCGATCGGCACTTGCTGTTCTTCAACCCTCAGCAACCCCACAACAGAAGGGTCCTCTGAGAGACCAGGCAAGGTAGACAACTGTTTAATGTCCTCTGTCTCCAAAGCAGCTATGCCAAAAGCCCAGCGGAAACCTTTTGGGTCCTTGAAATATCCTCTTCTAAGATAGTCTATGCCAAGGATGCACGGAGCATCTGGGCCAGTCACAATACGGTGCTTTTGCCACTCATTACCGGTTAGACTCACTTCAGCCTCCAATACAGTTAACTGCTGGGATCCCCCCGTCACACCATAAATACAGATGGGCTCTGGCCCTTTATAGCTTGATGGCATTAGAGTACATTGTGCACCGGTGTCTACCAAAGCCTTATACTTCTGTGCGTCTGACGTGCCAGGCCATCGAATCCACACAGTCCAATAAACTCGATTGTCCCTTTCCTCCCCCTGGCTGGAGGCAGGGCCCCTCTAGTCCTGGTCAGAATCTTCATTTCTGTGTTTAAAGGACTGCCTGCTGGAAGTTGGAGCAGCAAACCTTTCAGAGAACTCCTTTTTCCCAATTGTTTTCCTTTGCAATTCACGTACCCGTGCCTCTAGGGTCGCAGTAGATTTTCCATCCCATTTTCTCATGTCCTCTCCATAGTCACGTAGGTAAAACCACAGGGTGGCGCGGTGTGTGTGCCCACCATATTGTCTTCCTTGCATAGATGAACGTTTACCCCTAATAGCTGAGACACTGGTTTGCACAGGTGGGGAGGAAAATAAACTCTCTTTAAGTTGGTGGATCTCTTCAGAAAGTTTCTCCAAGGTATTCTCTTTTAGCTGGTGGACACTGGTTCGTTCAGGTGAAGGGGAAGATAATCTTTCTTCAGTTTGGTGGATCTTTTCAGAAAGTTTCTCCAAAGCATTCTCTTTTAGCTGGTGGACACTGGTTCGTTCAGGTGAAGGGGAAGATAATCTTTCTTCAAGTTGGTGGATCTTTTCAGAAAGTTTCTCCAAAGCATTCTCTTTTAGCTGGTGGACACTGGTTCGTTCAGGTGAAGGGGAAGATAATCTTTCTTCAAGTTGGTGGATCTTTTCAGAAAGTTTCTCTAAAGCATTCTCTTTTAGCTGGTGGACACTGGTTCGTTCAGGTGGAGGGGAAGATAAATTCTCTTTAAGTTGGTGGACCTCTTCAGAGAGTTTCTCCACAGCTGACACACAGGCCTTTAGGGAAGAGGAGAGATTTCCTTCGTACTGCCGGAGTATTTTAGTCACTTCATTCACTGTGGGATTCTCCTCCGTTTTCCAGGCTAGCATTGCCAATGAGCTGGCATATGATGATGGGGCACTCTGTACAAACTTCCGCCACATGGGTAGTGTACACCGGACTGCATCTGGATCTGCGGATGTTTGTGCGTCGTCTAGGTCCTTATAAATTACTTCCCGTACGGCCAATTCCCTCAGGTACTGAATTCCCTTCTCCATGGTGGTCCATTTGCTTGGTAAACATACAAGTTCTTCCTTGAAGAGATACCTTTCCTTCACAGCTGACAGGAGACGCCTCCAGAGGCTGCGAGATTGTGCTCCATCTCCAATTGCTTTGTCAATGCATGCGTCCCTAGCAAGGGATCCCAGCCGCCTGGCTTCCTTGCCCTCCAATTCCACATAATTGGCTCCCGTGTCCCAGCACCGGAGCAGCCAGGTGACAAGCTGCTCGCCTATACAGCGACCAAAATCTTTTCGCACATCTCGTAGCTCACGCTGGTATAGAGTCCGGGTAATTACTGTTGATTTTTCGACATCCTCATCCTCATCTTCAGTCTTCTGCACCTTTGATGGCCGGTGTAGAGTCCGGGTAGTTACTGTTGATTTTCCGACATCCTCATCCTCATCTTCAGTCTCCTGCACCTTTGATGGCTGGTATGGAGTCCGGGTAGTTACTGTTGATTTTTCGACATCCTCATCCTCATCTTCAGTCTCCTGCACCTTTGATGGCCCAGCCTCGTCTTCACTACGCCCAGACTTAGCAGAAGACTGTCTGCGTTTTAAACGACCTGAGCCTCTATACCATTTTTTCACCTTGTCTACAGGGGCAACTTGCACTGCTACAGCTCGTTTCTCTGACCCAGCCACAGGGTCTGCCACAGGGGTTGGAATACCCTCTGCGGGGTCAACTTGCACTGCTACAGCTCGTTTCTCTGACCCAGACGCAGGGTCTGCCACAGGGGTTGGAATACCCTCTGCGGGGTCAACTTGCACTGCTACAGCTCGTTTCTCTGACCCAGCCACAGGAGTGGGAGCAGCTGCACGAGCTGGGGCAGCTGCAGGAGCTGGGGCAGCTGCAGGGGCTGGAGCTGGAGCGGCTGCAGGGGCTGGAGCTGGAGCGGCTGCAGGGGCTGGAGCTGGAGCGGCTGCAGGAGCCGGAACGGCTGCAGGAGCTGGAGCTGGAGCGGCTGCAGGAGCTGGAGCTGGAGTGGCTGCAGGGGCTGGAGCGGCTGCAGGAGCTGGAGCGGCTGCAGGAGCTGGAGCTGGAGTGGCTGCAGGGGCTGGAGCTGGAGCGGCTGCAGGAGCCGGAACGGCTGCAGGAGCTGGAGCGGCTGCAGGAGCTGGAGCGGCTGCAGGAGCTGGAGCGGCTGCAGGAGCTGGAGCTGGAGCGGCTGCAGGAGCTGGAGCTGGAGTAGCTGCAGGAGCTGGAACTGGAGCGGCTGCAGGAGCTGGAGCGGCTGCAGGAGCTGGAACTGGAACGGCTGCAGGAGCTGGAGCTGGAGTAGCTGCAGGAGCTGGAACTGGAGCGGCTGCAGGAGCTGGAGCGGCTGCAGGAGCTGCAGCTCGATAGGCACAAGCCAGACCCCAGCACGCTACAGTGATTTGTGTCACTTTGGAACTGCCAGAGTCATGACACCTTTTTTTCAAGCATTCTGCCAGCTTTTTAGGATTTTGCAGTTGTTCAGGGGTGAATGTCCAAAACACTGGAGGTGACCACTGCTCTAGAAACCTGCCCATATCCTCCCACACTCCCTGCCACTCGCAACTATCCCGCCTCAAGACAGATCTCCGGATGAGATTCCTAAGTAGTTGTTTAACCCTCCACAAAATCTGAAGCGCATTCAGGAGACATAACAACAAGAGCAGGCTGGTCTGAGTATCCCAAGGATATTCAACATCTCGGAGAACCACCGTAACTAGCTCGGGGGAAAAGAGGGTGGTGGTGAAGGAGAAAGGGAGAGTGAACAGGTAGGGAAACATGTCTTCCCCTGTCCCCTTCACAGATTGGCTCCCTAACGAAAACAGGCAATAGGTGTAATTGCTAATAGTTTCCGAGACATGGGTTCCAAAGTATAGAGTCGATGTCAGTGCTGAGTACAAATACCAGGTTAAAGTCATGACCAGATATTTCATCATTTCATAAGCCATTGCTACACCGCACAGTACCATAACAATCTTAAACCAGGGCCCGGAAAGGATAAACAGTGCAACAGGGAGCACATACAGAAAGTAACGCACCATAAAACTCAATTTGGAATACAGGTACAGCAGACTGGAGATTAAGGCAATCAACATCGTGACTAGCAACTATTAAGCAGGTCCAATACTTATACCAATTTTAGTTTAACACACTCTGGTCAGATTTGTCGATATCTCAACCCTTCGGGCCCCACGTTGGGCGCCAAAAAGACTGTTGTGGTTTAACCCGGCTGGCAGCTAAACACCACACAGCCGTTCGCTCACCCTCCCCCCTCCCTCTCTGGGATGGGGGAGAGAAACGGGAAAGTGAAGCCGGTGAGTTGAGATAAAGACAGTTTATTAAGACAGGAATATAATAATAACAATAATAATAATAATAGTGATAATGGTAATAGTATTAACAATAATAATGTGTAAGAAAACAAGTGATGCACAATGCAATTGCTCACCACCCGCTGACCGATGCCCAGCCTATTCCCGAGCAGCCGGCCCCCCACCCCGGCCAGCCACCCCTATATATTGTTTAGCATGACGCCAGATGGTATGGAATACCCCTTTGGCCAGTTTGGGTCAGCTGTCCTGGGTCTGTCCCCTCCCAGCTCCTGCTGCACCCCCAGCCTGCTCGCTGGCAGGACAGAGCGAGAAGCCGAAAAGTCCTTGGCCTGGTGTAAACACTGCTCTGCAACAATTAAAACATCAGCATGTTATCAGCGCTCTTCTCATCCTAATTCAAAACATAGCACCCTACCAGCTACTATGAGCTACTTAACTCTGTCCTAACTGGAACCAGGACACCCTCACAAATGGTGATGACAATCAGGCCCCCACAAAGTGAGAGGCCACATCAACTACCATGGAACCGCCAGAACTTGGAGAAAAGGGGCACTGCTCTCTCCAGAGAGCGCGTTTCCTTCAGTACAAAGAAAATGAAAGGCCTCTTGTGTCTAGATGCTGTTAGCGTTCATGAAAACACATAATCCACAAAGTGATTATATGAAGGTGCTTTATTAGGCGCCGGAAGTTAGGGGCATGCCTGCCCAAATCTAACTTTGTCCGACTTGTTCACTCAGTTCTCTTTTATCTCCTAAAATATTACATATGCATTGAGTTTCACAACACATCTCTGCGTATTCATTTCCTAGCTCTGCCTAGCCCGGCTTCGTATGCTAATTATCTTATCAGTCCTTCTGCGCTTGCGTATTACTCTCTGGTGGTCGTCCGGGTGGTCGTTGGGATGAAGTAAGATGTCTTCATCAGAGCTGAACTTTTTAACCTTTTCTTCTTACGCATGCTCTCTGAGCCCTCGGTCTCAGTCCAAACCGCAAGCTTGGTTTGATCCAGTTCCCAGGGTCCAAGAGGCCCCAGTTATCTAGATGGCTTGCAAACTGAGCATTCTTTTAGTCCTCCTTACTCCTCATCATGAACCGGTGCATTCTCCCATGCTATCCTTGCACATATATTTTGTATCTTCCAAGCGCAGCCCCGGAACAGTACATCGCAAATGTACCACATCAAGCAATATTGTATTATTTCCTCTTCTGTTACTAACAATGCCACCTGCCATCACTGACAGCCAGGCTGGGGACAGCCCAAGGCCTCAGCCAGCTTGTGGCACAGGGGGAAACCAGAAGTGCAAAATGGCCGCCAGGGCTGTCAGAGGATAGGTCGGGAGCTGCCCAAGGTTAGTGGAATTAGTTGGGATCTTATCAATGTTTATAAATACCTGAAGCGTGGCAGACAGAGGGATTTGGCCAACCTCTTTTCAGTGGGTTGTGGGGACAGGACAAGGGGTAATGGCCACAAGATGGAGCCCAGGAAGTTCCGCACCAACATGCAAAAGGACTTCTTCACGGTGAGGGTGACGGAGCACTGAAACAGGCTGCCCAGGGAGGTTGTGGAGTGTCCTTCTCTGGAGATATTCAAGGCCCGTCTGGACACCTACCTGGGCAGCCTGCTCTAAGGAACCTGCTTTGGCAGGGGGGGTAGGACCCGATGATCTCTCGAGGTCCCTTCCAACCCCAACAATTCTGTGATTCTGTGAAATTTCCACTGCAAAAACACCTGCCACTGCAAAAACACAACTTTGGTTCTCACAATTCCCCCCTCTTCTTTTCTCACTCCTATCGTTGTTTCTGCACTTCTACACATCCTCCATCCTTGAGTTTTTCCAACATTAGGGCACAATATTTTTCTTCCCAAGTCAGGGGGATGACAGATATGCAATGCCTTTATCATTGTAATACCAACAATACCGCCCTGTGGGGGAGGCCAGCGAAGCCCCTCTCACTGCAGCAGCAGCGCCAAAGGAAGAACGAAAAGAAGTGGCTTCTCCTTTGGCTGGAGGCCCTGCGTGCGAAGTCAGCAAAGACCCTCTCACTCCAGGAGCAACGGCACAAGAAGGAGAAGCGGCTTCTCCCTGAGCTGGACAACCTGTGGAGGAAGCCAGTGAAGCCCCTCTTGGTCCAGCAGCAGCACCAGACGAAGAAGAAGTGGCTTCTCCTTTGAGTGCAGAGCCTCTCAGGCAGGACAGCACTGATCTTCTCAGCCCCGCAGCAGCTGAGGAAACAGGAGCAGTGGCTTCTCCCTTGGTTCCTGGGTGCCAGGTAAGCACAGCGTGCGTGGTGGGCACGAGGCTCTCAGGAAGCTTTGCAGCACCCACAGAAGCATCACAGGGAGGCACAGGACAGCGTCCCAGTGTGAGAAAAATCCATGTATTTCTTTCAGTCAGGGTCTTCCGTGAAGCTATTTTATTCACGATTGCAATGGCGGGCCTCCTGCGAGCAGGAGCGCGCACTAAAAGTATACCATAACCTTATATTCCCTATTACCCGACACCTGACTTCTCCCGTTTCCTCATGGGCTGAGTACTACGGGTTTACAACTACTTACCCCTTTCTATACCATATATGTACAATTTTATTTGACCGACCTTTCATTTCTCCTTTTCCTTTCCTTTTCTTCATCTCTCGTGACTAGAGGGCCTGTGATTTATTTTTTTTTCTACTAATTTTGCGCAGCTCATCCTGTTTGTCTTAGCTATCCTCCTTATTTTGGGACAGCGGGACCTTCCCTTTATCTGCCTAATGTACTTCCCACTGCTTTGCTACTGCCATGCCTGCACAATCACTTTGGAATATGCAAGGTTAGTGGAATTTTCCACTGCAAAAACATCTGCCGCTGCAAAAACACAACTTTGTTTCTCACAATGCCCCCCTCTTCTTTTCTTACTCCTCTTGCTGTTTCTGCACTTCTTCACATCCCCCACTCTTCTCTTTTTCCAACATTACGGCCCAATATTTTTCTTCTGATGTCACGGGGGATGACAGATTCGCAGTGCAATTTTCTTTATAATTCCAACAAATAGCTGTTTGAGCCAATTCCATTCAGGTAACCGCAAAAGTCACTTCCTCCCAAATGTTTCTAAATCCCCAGGAAGTGTCATCTTGGGCCGCTCTGTGTAGGATTTTTTTCTTTCCCAAATATTTTTGAGATCAGTCAAATTCGCCCCTTTTGATCTACAGACATACAGCAACTAGCATTAATTACAGTACACGCTCTCCTGTGAGGCTAAAAATAAATCAAATACCATTTGGTTCTGGAGTACTGTTTTTGGCAAGCTTGTTACCTCCTCTTGTAGTGCCTGCACTGCATGCAGAGTGCTATTTTCTAGTTGCACAATGAGTGAAATTCCCTGTTTCAGTTTACTAGAGGATTATCTGGAGTCCTCTTAATTCTGCGTGCGGTCTCAGGGGGGCTTTGGCATTGTGGGTCTTCAATAATAGGTACATTTGGAATTATTGTCCCCAGGGTGCAAGCTCCCTTCCAGCCAAGGGGCAACACCTTCCTGGATGTATTGCCGCATAGCCAGTACCACCCCTTGCCATTCGGGACAGGCCATCCGGTTACAGGATTCTCATGTTGTATCTGCTGTACAAAAACTTCTAAACTGTTACTTAGATAACGCTCCTGCCTTCCTCTTTGTCACACTCAAAATGGTTAAGAACAAAATAGGATTACAAGATACGCCACCGGGCCCATGTAGTGGGCACCACCAATCGACACTTGGATAAAACAGCACTTCCTTTTCGATCTGTCATGCGCTTCGTTCATCTCCGGCCGTTCCCCTCACGGAGAATACAGAACCACGGATCGGAACTCCGCGCTCGCTTCGCAGCGATGCTGCGTCTCACTCCCACAGCACAATCAGGCGATCACGCAGAGAGGCCCCTTAAACTTCTCGTTCATGCTACAAGGATATATCACTTAGAACAAAAACCAGACTATTTTGTTTTGTCTCTGGCCGAGTTCCTCGAGGAGTCACTCACTTCACAGCAATACTTTGGCTCAAACACATACACATATACTTCCTTGCTGGTGCAGCTACTGCTGCCTCCGGTGCAATATTAGGATTAGAGGGAGCATAACTTGCTTCCTCCTCCAAAAAAGGAGTCTTATTGTTTACATATAAACTTAAAGCCAGAATTTTCATCAGACCTGTATTGCGGCCAAAATAGTCAAGTTCCTTTTAATGGCTTTTCAGGCCAGACAATTGGACAATACCTAACCATTGTTGTTTTTTTGTGTTTTTGGTTTTTTTTTTCTTTTTCGCTAGTTTTTGGGTTGTTTTTCCAATTCCTTTTCTTTCTCGCCAAAGGACTGCCTTTACGCACAATTCCGAGGATTCTGCTTCTGAAGATCTCCAAGGATGGAGACTCCACAACCTCTCTGGGCAACCTGTTCCAGCAAAGACACCGTTGTGTTACCAACACTGTTTCAGGCACAACTCTGAAGCATAGGACCTGCTTCAGCAGCCAGAGAAGCTGCGGGCTAAACACCAGCATGGCACAGCTGTGGCTCTGCCGCTGAAAGCTTCTCCACGGCTTGTTCTGAAAGCAACGAGCAGGGAATCTTCCCGCGGCTGCCCAGGGTTTTCCTCTCGCAGCCCCGCCAGAGCCCGCCTCAAGCAACCTCTCCGCCAGCTCCACCGGCTCCGCTACCTGGTGCCCGCCTTCTCTGGGAGTCCTTCACAGTGCCTAGAGCCACAGGGCTCTGGCTGCCCGGACAGGGGAGGATTCCCTGCTAATGCTCCTGCTCAAACTGCACTGCCAGGGCTGCCTGACGGGTGTCCAAGCTCAAGCGCGGTCTCTGCTGATGTGTGGGGAGTCAGGCAAAGAGCCAGGAAGCTTACCCAGATGACCGAGCAGAGCATCTCCCGGCAGAGCAGGTAACGCGCAGTTGATGGGAGCAGTTAGGGAGCTAAGCTGACTCCCCTGAGAAATCCTGACCTGGGGCTGTGCCGGGGGCACTGGCTGGAAGGAGCCTGAGGTGCCTGCCAATCCAGACCTTGCTGGGGGCGTGTGAGACGGTGTCCCTGGGGTGTCCGCCGACCACCGGGGCTTTGTGATGCGTGGGCGGTGGCGTACCCAAAGGCCATTGTGACACGGAGGGGTACCCATGGCAACGGTGTCCCTTAAAAGGCCCGAGCCCCGGGCTGTCCATTCACTCTCAGGAGAGCAGTTCTGCCAGGAGGCAGCAGCTCCCCTGGGTGCCCGTTGGAGTTCTCGGTCAGAGGACCTGGAGCATACCATGGAGCAGCAGAATAAGGATCACTCCCAGCCCGCTGAAGGGCAGCAGAGCGTACAGGAGCAGCGCCAGGTGAGGCTCAGGGACCAAGACAGGGACAGCAGCGTGACGGGACGGCACGGAGAGCACCAGGATGGGAACGGTGCTGGAGCAAGCTGGCCAGCTGGCCCTGAACACCTCCAGCCCGGACACAGTTATTCCCAAACCTGGAGTTTCTCCATGAAGAGCCGACCCCCAGGACAGCCAAAGCCCACAGGGCCCTGGCATTTCTGTGCCCAGAGGCACAAAGAGCAGCGTGGCCTAATTCAACCTGGCTGTCCGCAACCAGGAGCTGTCTCCATCGTCCCTCCATGCGGACAGGCAGCCAGTGCGGTCGTGCCCAGAGAGCGTGCGTCACACTGGCAGCTGCCACACAGAGTCGGGAGCCCCAGGAGGGTTCGGAAGAACATCTTTGGCAGCCCTGGCAGCCTCCGACGAGCAGGCAGCAATTCAGGAGGAGACAGGCAGGGCATTACCCTGGCAAGCCGAGCCCCGCTGTGCGTGGTCCCCTGCCAGGGCATGAATGGGGCCACTGCAGGGCAGCTCACAGGAGCACCATTAGGGGGACGTGGAGGGGAATGGCAGAAATGACCAAAGTAACCCGGCCTTTCTCCTCAGTTTCTCTTGCAGATGGAGAAGCTGCAAGTCATGAAGACACTGCCACACAGTGGGGTGCGGCAGGAAGAGGCAATCCGTCTGCCAGCCATGCCGCCTTTCCCAAGGCAGGCAGCGACTCAGGCAGCAGCAGCCAAGCAAGTGCCTGCAGCACAGACGTCATCATCTGAAAGGGTCACTTGCAAGCTGCCCCCTCTACAAGCAACAGCCTCTGCATCTTCAGTTGGAGGAAGGGCAAAGGCATTGGGCACAGAGGCCCACAGCCACCAAGAGCTTCTGCCACCTCTTCCGCGCATCTCTGGTGAGAGGGACAAGGCAGTGAGGGCAGAGAGCCGGGAACGTGGCCCACACAGCCCTGTGGCCCCTGACGAGGACATGGAGTACACAGTACGGTCCTTCGTCTCCACAGTCATAAGAAATGCTCTAGCCTGCAACGAGGGAGCCAACAGCAAAGCAAGGCTTTCTCCCTCAGGCAGACGTCCCGGGACCAAAGGCTACAGAACACCATCTCTCACCACAGCAGTGCCCCAAAATGGGAAGAAGAAGAGTCAGCACTCGCCCAAAAGCAGCCCTGCAGCCCCTGCCGAAGAAATGGAAGACCCAGTAAAGGTCTTTGTCTCCACTGCCATTAGCAACGCCGTAGCCCGGAACCAGGGAGCCATGAGGCAGGCAAGGCTTTCTCCTTTGGACAGACGTCCCAGGAGCAAAGGCCGCATAACACCACCACTCCTCACAGCAGTGCCGCAGAATTGGAAGAAGAGTCAGCACCGTGCCAAAGACAGCCCTGCAGCCTCTGCCGAGGACATGGAACACCCAGTAAAGGCCTTCGTCTCCAGTGTCATTAGCAAGGCTATAGCCTGCAACGAGGGAGCCATGAGGGAGGCAGAGCTTCCTCCCTTGTGCAGAGGTCCTAGGAGCAAAGGCCACAGAACACCACCTCTCCTAACAGCAGTGCCCCAGGATTTGAAGAAGAGTCGGCAGGCTGCCCCACACTGCCCCACAGACTCTTTCACGGCACTGCGGGACACAGCACAGTCCCTTGTGTCTGAAGTCCTGGCAAAGACGATGGCTGAAAGCTGGGAACATGGCCAACGGCCTGCAGAACTGGAGGACCTGGCACACACGGGGTGCACAGCGACATCAACAAGAGCAGTCGAGGTCCAGACAGACATGGACAGCAGGCGGACCACTGCTCTGCCAGGGCGCCATCACCAGGCACCTGCACCAGCAAGCCCAGACAGGGCTGAGAAGCAAAGGCAGCAGAGACAGATACACATCAAACCCAGGCAGTGGAGCGGCAAGGATGAGACAAGCCAGGGCCAGGGCACGAAGGAAAGTGGTCGTGTGGCTTCGGATGAAGAGGAAGAGATTATCATCTTCAACTCCTGGATCAACCCCAGGTTCCCCAGCCTCTTCAAGGAACCACAGGCCTTTCCCCAGGAAGAGGGCAGCTCACCCAGCAGCGCGGACAGGGAGGCTGCAGCACAAGAAGCAGAACCCCCAACAAGTGCCTCTCTTGGCTCTTTGGACACTCATACATCGCCTGCTTGCCTGGAAGAGAGGCACGGCACGCCTCTCACCGCAACACAACCGTCAGAGAGCAGGCCAGCAAGTTGTCCATCAGCCCCTGCTTTTGAAGACGAGGGCTACAGAGCGCCTCCCCAGGCACGTGGGGCTCAAGAGTCAAAGCCACCAGCCTGTCCCACTCCCATCGAGCACAGCACTGCAGTGACGGTTGAGAGCCAGGGACGTGCCCAACATGCCTCCACTGTCTCTGACGAAGATCTGTATGAAAGAGCCCGGATCATCGTGTCTGCAGTCCTACGCCATGCTGTAGCCATGAGCCAGGGAGCCACGAGCAAGGCACCAACTGCTCCCTCGGCCACAGGACCCAGCGTGCCTCCTCCCACAGCAGAGCCTGTAGACTGTACATCCTCGGCCTCTGCCTTGGCTGGAGGTGCTGTAGGGGAAGCCACGGAAGCCCCTCTCACTGCAGCAGCGGCGCCACGAGAAGAAGTGGCTTCTCCTGTGACTGCAGATCTTCTCAGGGAGGACATCACTGATCTCAGTCCAGCAGCAGCTGATGAAGCAGGAGCAGCGGCTACTCCCTTGGCTATGGTTCCGGGGCACCAGGTAAGCACAGCACGCGTGGTGGGCACCGGGCACCGAGGGCAGCCAGAGGCAGAAGTAGCACGTGGGGTGTGCGTGCTGGGGAGCTGTCTGCTGCTCTCCATTTCCAGACGCCCCAGGCACAAGGGCTGACATCCCTCTCATCACCTGCTTGTGCTCTTGCTCTCCCCATGCAGGTTGCTGCCGAGCAGGGAGGCCAAGCGCAGTCCTCCTCCTGCACCAAAGACATGCCAGCGGATGAGCCAGCAACGTCCCAGGCACAAGCAACGTCCCAGGCACAAGCACCGTCCCAGGGTCTGTTGGCCGGGCCTGTTCAGCGCAGCGAGCAGCACCAAGGACTAGGTAGGTTGGCAGCACCACGCGCCGGGGGGCTGGCTGGTCCTGGGCCACCCCTCCCCGGGGAAAGGCCTTGGAGGGGGGGAAAGGCTTGCCCAGCACCCGCTCAGGCCCTAACCTACACCTCTCTGTCCCCCACAGGCATCCTTGACCTCGCACAAGCCCCAGCGTGCCAGCCACGGCCCTCCCGCGTCAGAAGAGAGGCGCTTCGGGCTCTGCACAGCGCTTTCTGCTGCAGCTGCATCGCAGGACAGCGAGAGTAGCGGCGCCCGGCTGCCAGCACCAGGACGGCGCTCGGAGGTGGCAGCTGGCCCTCAGGAAGCTTTGCAGTGCCCACAGAAGCATCACTGGGAGGCACAGGACAGCGCCCCAGGAATTCAGATGCCCCACCACATCCTGCCCCCAGCCTCAGCTCAGCTGCGGCTGCTTTCTGCTGTGAATAAAAGCTCAGGCAGACTTTTGCCTCCAATGCTCCTCTCTGTGTCGTTGATCTCAGGAGAAGGAGTGATGCAGGCCATGCCAACCCGGCACCCTGGGCCTCTCACAGTCATGGAATTATAGGATCATGGAATCGCTTAGGTTGGAAAACACCTCAGAGATCATCACGTCCAACCGTTATCCTAGCACCGCCGAGTCTACCACTGAACCATGTCCCTAGGCACCAGATTCACATGGCTTTCGAATACCTCCAGGGATAGTGACTCAACTACTTGCCTGGGCAGCCTGTTCGAATGCTTCACAACCCTGTCATTGAAGAAATTTTGCCTAGTATCCACCTAAACCTCCCCCGGTGCCACTTTTTCCTCTTCTCCTATCGCCTGCTGCCTGGGAGAAGGGACTGACCCCCGTCGCACCACAACCTTCTC
The DNA here is from genome assembly GCF_964034855.1 of Anser brachyrhynchus. Taxonomy (NCBI): domain Eukaryota; kingdom Metazoa; phylum Chordata; class Aves; order Anseriformes; family Anatidae; genus Anser; species Anser brachyrhynchus. The sequence continues at coordinate 205,224,361 of NC_137694.1, read as the reverse complement.
TGAGGTCCTTGTACAGAGCGATAAGGTCTTCCCCCAGCCTCCTTTCCTCTAGGCTACATAACCCCAGCTCCCTCAACACTCCTCACACGACTTGCTCCCTAGGCCCTTCAGCTGCTTCTTTGCCCTTCTTTGGACAGGCCCCAGGACCTCCCCGTCCTTCTTGGAGTGACGGCCCCAAAGCTGAGCAGGGTATTCACAGTGCGGCCTCACCAGAGCTGAGTACAGGGGGAGAATTAGGTTCACAAACTACGTGATGCTTACTACTATACCATATATGTACAATTTTATTTGACCAACCTTTCATTTCTCCTGATCCTTTTTTTTTTTTTTTTTTCATCTCTCATGAATAGAGGGCCTGTGATTTTTGTTTTTACTGATTTTGCACTGCTTGTCCTGTTTTTCTTAGCTATCCTCCTCATTTTGTGACTGTGGGACATTCCCCTTATCTGTTTAACGTACTTCACCTGCTATGCTACTGCCATGCCTGCACAATCACTTTTGAAAATGCAAGGTTAGTGGAATTTTCCACTGCAAAAACCTGACGTGCTGTCAGCAGCCTGTAAGCTCTCCTGACGTGCTGTCAGCAGCCTGCAAGCACACAAGAGGAGGAAGTGCTGCAACAGCTGTTGCTCACCAACCAGCTGCCCGGCAAGGAAAAGGCAGTCAGTAGGACATGTGTCAGGACACTTTTCCTGCCGATGTGGCCAAATTCACATAAGAAAGAATCAGGAAAAGTTTCTTTCTTATGTGGGACTCCGTGAAGACAGGCAAAGTTCTCCGAGAGCTGAAAGGTGGGCTTCTTTCCATGGAGGAGCTCAAAGCCCCCCATGGGCAGCCCCAGTTTAATAAGGAAGGAGGCACCCAGCCCAGGTACTAAGACACGCTGAAAAGCAAGAAAGGAGGAACAGTATTTAAGCATTTCTGGGACTGGAAATCCCGTGTGGGACTTCTCCAATAAAGAAGATGGGCCCTTGTGCTTTGGCCACTGCTCATGGGAAGGTGCCAGGTGGCGTCACTCTGGAGAGCCCTGGAGATGGCCTCAATGTCTGGGAGTTTCCCAGCTCCCTTCTTGTTGCCATCTAAAGAAGATCTGGGCTAGTAAGAGCAGAGCCAACACCCTCAGCCCAGGAAAATCCCTCCACGGGGTTCCCAACTAATAGGGAAAGCCTTGAGAACCGGCTCCGACTACATGCTGGCTTGCCCAATCAGGCCATAGGCAACGCACAAGCGCCAGGAGGTACGGATCCCGTCCTTCTGCTGGAGCTGGGCTTTTTTGTGCATAATGCCAGAGCAGCAACGGGCCCCTGGCACATCTGCAGTTTGCAGGCTACCGCTGGGGTGTTACTTCTGCTTGAGGAGGCGTTCTGTGGGGTGGCAGCTCCTGGAAGGAGCAGGGTATGAGGGAAGGACGGGGCTGCAAAGCCCATCTTGTTCAGTGCGAACTGCCTGTGCATGTGGTGGGATATTGCATCCCCAACTGTCCCAGTGCCTGGAAAGCAAATCCCCCAAATCCCCCTTCAGCTGTGGCCTGGGGACGGCAACAAGGCCGCCAATGCCATGCTGCAGGCTGGCACGGCCCGCAGATCCCAGGCTGCCAAGCCCAACGTGCAGCCGCCAAGCAGGCGCCAGCTGCCAGAGGCTGCAGGAAGGTTCCAGAAGCAGCGGCAGCGCCCCGGGCAGAGGCAGACACGAGTGCAGGAGCTGCTCGTGGGATGTGGGCTCAGGGACAGATGCCTGCCCCTGCAGGGGACAAGGCCCACCCTGAGCCTGCCCACCGGCTTGGGCCTGCCCAGACATCCTGGGGGGAAGCCCTGGCGACAACCAGTGATCGGGGGGGTGCAGAAGCCCCTCACAAATGGTGATGACAATCAGGCCCCCACAAAGTGAGAGGCCACATCAACTACCATGGAACCGCCAGAACTTGGAGAAAAGGGGCACTGCTCTCTCCAGAGAGCGCGTTTCCTTCAGTACAAAGAAAATGAAAGGCCTCTTGTGTCTAGATGCTGTCAGCGTTCATGAAAACACATAATCCACAAAGTGATTATATGAAGGTGCTTTATTAGGCGCCGGAAGTTAGGGGCATGCCTGCCCAAATCTAACTTTGTCCGACTTGTTCACTCAGTTCTCTTTTATCTCCTAAAATATTACATATGCATTGAGTTTCACAACACATCTCTGCGTATTCATTTCCTAGCTCTGCCTAGCCCGGCTTCGTATGCTAATTATCTTATCAGTCCTTCTGCGCTTGCGTATTACTCTCTGGTGGTCGTCCGGGTGGTCGTTGGGATGAAGTAAGATGTCTTCATCAGAGCTGAACTTTTTAACCTTTTCTTCTTACGCATGCTCTCTGAGCCCTCGGTCTCAGTCCAAACCGCAAGCTTGGTTTGATCCAGTTCCCAGGGTCCAAGAGGCCCCAGTTATCTAGATGGCTTGCAAACTGAGCATTCTTTTAGTCCTCCTTACTCCTCATCATGAACCGGTGCATTCTCCCATGCTATCCTTGCACATATATTTTGTATCTTCCAAGCGCAGCCCCGGAACAGTACATCGCAAATGTACCACATCAAGCAATATTGTATTATTTCCTCTTCTGTTACTAACAATGCCACCTGCCATCACTGACAGCCAGGCTGGGGACAGCCCAAGGCCTCAGCCAGCTTGTGGCACAGGGGGAAACCAGAAGTGCAAAATGGCCGCCAGGGCTGTCAGAGGATGGGTCGGGAGCTGCCCAAGGTTAGTGGAATTAGTTGGGATCTTATCAATGTTTATAAATACCTGAAGCGTGGCAGACAGAGGGATTTGGCCAACCTCTTTTCAGTGGGTTGTGGGGACAGGACAAGGGGTAATGGCCACAAGATGGAGCCCAGGAAGTTCCGCACCAACATGCAAAAGGACTTCTTCACGGTGAGGGTGACGGAGCACTGAAACAGGCTGCCCAGGGAGGTTGTGGAGTGTCCTTCTCTGGAGATATTCAAGGCCCGTCTGGACACCTACCTGGGCAGCCTGCTCTAAGGAACCTGCTTTGGCAGGGGGGGTAGGACCCGATGATCTCTCGAGGTCCCTTCCAACCCCAACAATTCTGTGATTCTGTGAAATTTCCACTGCAAAAACACCTGCCACTGCAAAAACACAACTTTGGTTCTCACAATTCCCCCCTCTTCTTTTCTCACTCCTATCGTTGTTTCTGCACTTCTACACATCCTCCATCCTTGAGTTTTTCCAACATTAGGGCACAATATTTTTCTTCCCAAGTCAGGGGGATGACAGATATGCAATGCCTTTATCATTGTAATACCAACAATACCGCCCTGTGGGGGAGGCCAGCGAAGCCCCTCTCACTGCAGCAGCAGCGCCAAAGGAAGAACGAAAAGAAGTGGCTTCTCCTTTGGCTGGAGGCCCTGCGTGCGAAGTCAGCAAAGACCCTCTCACTCCAGGAGCAACGGCACAAGAAGGAGAAGCGGCTTCTCCCTGAGCTGGACAACCTGTGGAGGAAGCCAGTGAAGCCCCTCTTGGTCCAGCAGCAGCACCAGACGAAGAAGAAGTGGCTTCTCCTTTGAGTGCAGAGCCTCTCAGGCAGGACAGCACTGATCTTCTCAGCCCCGCAGCAGCTGAGGAAACAGGAGCAGTGGCTTCTCCCTTGGTTCCTGGGTGCCAGGTAAGCACAGCGTGCGTGGTGGGCACGAGGCTCTCAGGAAGCTTTGCAGCACCCACAGAAGCATCACAGGGAGGCACAGGACAGCGTCCCAGTGTGAGAAAAATCCATGTATTTCTTTCAGTCAGGGTCTTCCGTGAAGCTATTTTATTCACGATTGCAATGGCGGGCCTCCTGCGAGCAGGAGCGCGCACTAAAAGTATACCATAACCTTATATTCCCTATTACCCGACACCTGACTTCTCCCGTTTCCTCATGGGCTGAGTACTACGGGTTTACAACTACTTACCCCTTTCTATACCATATATGTACAATTTTATTTGACCGACCTTTCATTTCTCCTTTTCCTTTCCTTTTCTTCATCTCTCGTGACTAGAGGGCCCGTGATTTATTTTTTTTTCTACTAATTTTGCGCAGCTCATCCTGTTTGTCTTAGCTATCCTCCTTATTTTGGGACAGCGGGACCTTCCCTTTATCTGCCTAATGTACTTCCCACTGCTTTGCTACTGCCATGCCTGCACAATCACTTTGGAATATGCAAGGTTAGTGGAATTTTCCACTGCAAAAACATCTGCCGCTGCAAAAACACAACTTTGTTTCTCACAATGCCCCCCTCTTCTTTTCTTACTCCTCTTGCTGTTTCTGCACTTCTTCACATCCCCCACTCTTCTCTTTTTCCAACATTACGGCCCAATATTTTTCTTCTGATGTCACGGGGGATGACAGATTCGCAGTGCAATTTTCTTTATAATTCCAACAAATAGCTGTTTGAGCCAATTCCATTCAGGTAACCGCAAAAGTCACTTCCTCCCAAATGTTTCTAAATCCCCAGGAAGTGTCATCTTGGGCCGCTCTGTGTAGGATTTTTTTCTTTCCCAAATATTTTTGAGATCAGTCAAATTCGCCCCTTTTGATCTACAGACATACAGCAACTAGCATTAATTACAGTACACGCTCTCCTGTGAGGCTAAAAATAAATCAAATACCATTTGGTTCTGGAGTACTGTTTTTGGCAAGCTTGTTACCTCCTCTTGTAGTGCCTGCACTGCATGCAGAGTGCTATTTTCTAGTTGCACAATGAGTGAAATTCCCTGTTTCAGTTTACTAGAGGATTATCTGGAGTCCTCTTAATTCTGCGTGCGGTCTCAGGGGGGCTTTGGCATTGTGGGTCTTCAATAATAGGTACATTTGGAATTATTGTCCCCAGGGTGCAAGCTCCCTTCCAGCCAAGGGGCAACACCTTCCTGGATGTATTGCCGCATAGCCAGTACCACCCCTTGCCATTCGGGACAGGCCATCCGGTTACAGGATTCTCATGTTGTATCTGCTGTACAAAAACTTCTAAACTGTTACTTAGATAACGCTCCTGCCTTCCTCTTTGTCACACTCAAAATGGTTAAGAACAAAATAGGATTACAAGATACGCCACCGGGCCCATGTAGTGGGCACCACCAATCGACACTTGGATAAAACAGCACTTCCTTTTCGATCTGTCATGCGCTTCGTTCATCTCCGGCCGTTCCCCTCACGGAGAATACAGAACCACGGATCGGAACTCCGCGCTCGCTTCGCAGCGATGCTGCGTCTCACTCCCACAGCACAATCAGGCGATCACGCAGAGAGGCCCCTTAAACTTCTCGTTCATGCTACAAGGATATATCACTTAGAACAAAAACCAGACTATTTTGTTTTGTCTCTGGCCGAGTTCCTCGAGGAGTCACTCACTTCACAGCAATACTTTGGCTCAAACACATACACATATACTTCCTTGCTGGTGCAGCTACTGCTGCCTCCGGTGCAATATTAGGATTAGAGGGAGCATAACTTGCTTCCTCCTCCAAAAAAGGAGTCTTATTGTTTACATATAAACTTAAAGCCAGAATTTTCATCAGACCTGTATTGCGGCCAAAATAGTCAAGTTCCTTTTAATGGCTTTTCAGGCCAGACAATTGGACAATACCTAACCATTGTTGTTTTTTTGTGTTTTTGTTTTTTTTTTTTCTTTTTCGCTAGTTTTTGGGTTGTTTTTCCAATTCCTTTTCTTTCTCGCCAAAGGACTGCCTTTACGCACAATTCCGAGGATTCTGCTTCTGAAGATCTCCAAGGATGGAGACTCCACAACCTCTCTGGGCAACCTGTTCCAGCAAAGACACCGTTGTGTTACCAACACTGTTTCAGGCACAACTCTGAAGCATAGGACCTGCTTCAGCAGCCAGAGAAGCTGCGGGCTAAACACCAGCATGGCACAGCTGTGGCTCTGCCGCTGAAAGCTTCTCCACGGCTTGTTCTGAAAGCAACGAGCAGGGAATCTTCCCGCGGCTGCCCAGGGTTTTCCTCTCGCAGCCCCGCCAGAGCCCGCCTCAAGCAACCTCTCCGCCAGCTCCACCGGCTCCGCTACCTGGTGCCCGCCTTCTCTGGGAGTCCTTCACAGTGCCTAGAGCCACAGGGCTCTGGCTGCCCGGACAGGGGAGGATTCCCTGCTAATGCTCCTGCTCAAACTGCACTGCCAGGGCTGCCTGACGGGTGTCCAAGCTCGAGCGCGGTCTCTGCTGATGTGTGGGGAGTCAGGCAAAGAGCCAGGAAGCTTACCCAGATGACCGAGCAGAGCATCTCCCGGCAGAGCAGGTAACGCGCAGTTGATGGGAGCAGTTAGGGAGCTAAGCTGACTCCCCTGAGAAATCCTGACCTGGGGCTGTGCCGGGGGCACTGGCTGGAAGGAGCCTGAGGTGCCTGCCAATCCAGACCTTGCTGGGGGCGTGTGAGACGGTGTCCCTGGGGTGTCCGCCGACCACCGGGGCTTTGTGATGCGTGGGCGGTGGCGTACCCAAAGGCCATTGTGACACGGAGGGGTACCCATGGCAACGGTGTCCCTTATAAGGCCCGAGCCCCGGGCTGTCCATTCACTCTCAGGAGAGCAGCTCTGCCAGGAGGCAGCAGCTCCCCTGGGTGCCCGTTGGAGTTCTCGGTCAGAGGACCTGGAGCATACCATGGAGCAGCAGAATAAGGATCACTCCCAGCCCGCTGAAGGGCAGCAGAGCGTACAGGAGCAGCGCCAGGTGAGGCTCAGGGACCAAGACAGGGACAGCAGCGTGACGGGACGGCACGGAGAGCACCAGGATGGGAACGGTGCTGGAGCAAGCTGGCCAGCTGGCCCTGAACACCTCCAGCCCGGACACAGTTATTCCCAAACCTGGAGTTTCTCCATGAAGAGCCGACCCCCAGGACAGCCAAAGCCCACAGGGCCCTGGCATTTCTGTGCCCAGAGGCACAAAGAGCAGCGTGGCCTAATTCAACCTGGCTGTCCGCAACCAGGAGCTGTCTCCATCGTCCCTCCATGCGGACAGGCAGCCAGTGCGGTCGTGCCCAGAGAGCGTGCGTCACACTGGCAGCTGCCACACAGAGTCGGGAGCCCCAGGAGGGTTCGGAAGAACATCTTTGGCAGCCCTGGCAGCCTCCGACGAGCAGGCAGCAATTCAGGAGGAGACAGGCAGGGCATTACCCTGGCAAGCCGAGCCCCGCTGTGCGTGGTCCCCTGCCAGGGCATGAATGGGGCCACTTCAGGGCAGCTCACAGGAGCACCATTAGGGGGACGTGGAGGGGAATGGCAGAAATGACCAAAGTAACCCGGCCTTTCTCCTCAGTTTCTCTTGCAGATGGAGAAGCTGCAAGTCATGAAGACACTGCCACACAGTGGGGTGCGGCAGGAAGAGGCAATCCGTCTGCCAGCCATGCCGCCTTTCCCAAGGCAGGCAGCGACTCAGGCAGCAGCAGCCAAGCAAGTGCCTGCAGCACAGACGTCATCATCTGAAAGGGTCACTTGCAAGCTGCCCCCTCTACAAGCAACAGCCTCTGCATCTTCAGTTGGAGGAAGGGCAAAGGCATTGGGCACAGAGGCCCACAGCCACCAAGAGCTTCTGCCACCTCTTCCGCGCATCTCTGGTGAGAGGGACAAGGCAGTGAGGGCAGAGAGCCGGGAACGTGGCCCACACAGCCCTGTGGCCCCTGACGAGGACATGGAGTACACAGTACGGTCCTTCGTCTCCACAGTCATAAGAAATGCTCTAGCCTGCAACGAGGGAGCCAACAGCAAAGCAAGGCTTTCTCCCTCAGGCAGACGTCCCGGGACCAAAGGCTACAGAACACCATCTCTCACCACAGCAGTGCCCCAAAATGGGAAGAAGAAGAGTCAGCACTCGTCCAAAAGCAGCCCTGCAGCCCCTGCCGAAGAAATGGAAGACCCAGTAAAGGTCTTTGTCTCCACTGCCATTAGCAACGCCGTAGCCCGGAACCAGGGAGCCATGAGGCAGGCAAGGCTTTCTCCTTTGGACAGACGTCCCAGGAGCAAAGGCCGCATAACACCACCACTCCTCACAGCAGTGCCGCAGAATTGGAAGAAGAGTCAGCACCGTGCCAAAGACAGCCCTGCAGCCTCTGCCGAGGACATGGAACACCCAGTAAAGGCCTTCGTCTCCAGTGTCATTAGCAAGGCTATAGCCTGCAACGAGGGAGCCATGAGGGAGGCAGAGCTTCCTCCCTTGTGCAGAGGTCCTAGGAGCAAAGGCCACGGAACACCACCTCTCCTAACAGCAGTGCCCCAGGATTTGAAGAAGAGTCGGCAGGCTGCCCCACACTGCCCCACAGACTCTTTCACGGCACTGCGGGACACAGCACAGTCCCTTGTGTCTGAAGTCCTGGCAAAGACGATGGCTGAAAGCTGGGAACATGGCCAACGGCCTGCAGAACTGGAGGACCTGGCACACACGGGGTGCACAGCGACATCAACAAGAGCAGTCGAGGTCCAGACAGACATGGACAGCAGGCGGACCACTGCTCTGCCAGGGCGCCATCACCAGGCACCTGCACCAGCAAGCCCAGACAGGGCTGAGAAGCAAAGGCAGCAGAGACAGATACACATCAAACCCAGGCAGTGGAGCGGCAAGGATGAGACAAGCCAGGGCCAGGGCACGAAGGAAAGTGGTCGTGTGGCTTCGGATGAAGAGGAAGAGATTATCATCTTCAACTCCTGGATCAACCCCAGGTTCCCCAGCCTCTTCAAGGAACCACAGCCCTTTCCCCAGGAAGAGGGCAGCTCACCCAGCAGCGCGGACAGGGAGGCTGCAGCACAAGAAGCAGAACCCCCAACAAGTGCCTCTCTTGGCTCTTTGGACACTCATACATCGCCTGCTTGCCTGGAAGAGAGGCACGGCACGCCTCTCACCACAACACAACCGTCAGAGAGCAGGCCAGCAAGTTGTCCATCAGCCCCTGCTTTTGAAGACGAGGGCTACAGAGCGCCTCCCCAGGCACGTGGGGCTCAAGAGTCAAAGCCACCAGCCTGTCCCACTCCCATCGAGCACAGCACTGCAGTGACGGTTGAGAGCCAGGGACGTGCCCAACATGCCTCCACTGTCTCTGACGAAGATCTGTATGAAAGAGCCCGGATCATCGTGTCTGCAGTCCTACGCCATGCTGTAGCCATGAGCCAGGGAGCCACGAGCAAGGCACCAACTGCTCCCTCGGCCACAGGACCCACCGTGCCTCCTCCCACAGCAGAGCCTGTAGACTGTACATCCTCGGCCTCTGCCTTGGCTGGAGGTGCTGTAGGGGAAGCCACGGAAGCCCCTCTCACTGCAGCAGCGGCGCCACGAGAAGAAGTGGCTTCTCCTGTGACTGCAGATCTTCTCAGGGAGGACATCACTGATCTCAGTCCAGCAGCAGCTGATGAAGCAGGAGCAGCGGCTACTCCCTTGGCTATGGTTCCGGGGCACCAGGTAAGCACAGCACGCGTGGTGGGCACCGGGCACCGAGGGCAGCCAGAGGCAGAAGTAGCACGTGGGGTGTGCGTGCTGGGGAGCTGTCTGCTGCTCTCCATTTCCAGACGCCCCAGGCACAAGGGCTGACATCCCTCTCATCACCTGCTTGTGCTCTTGCTCTCCCCATGCAGGTTGCTGCCGAGCAGGGAGGCCAAGCGCAGTCCTCCTCCTGCACCAAAGACATGCCAGCGGATGAGCCAGCAACGTCCCAGGCACAAGCAACGTCCCAGGCACAAGCACCGTCCCAGGGTCTGTTGGCCGGGCCTGTTCAGCGCAGCGAGCAGCACCAAGGACTAGGTAGGTTGGCAGCACCACGCGCCGGGGGGCTGGCTGGTCCTGGGCCACCCCTCCCCGGGGAAAGGCCTTGGAGGGGGGGAAAGGCTTGCCCAGCACCCGCTCAGGCCCTAACCTACACCTCTCTGTCCCCCACAGGCATCCTTGACCTCGCACAAGCCCCAGCGTGCCAGCCACGGCCCTCCCGCGTCAGAAGAGAGGCGCTTCGGGCTCTGCACAGCGCTTTCTGCTGCAGCTGCATCGCAGGACAGCGAGAGTAGCGGCGCCCGGCTGCCAGCACCAGGACGGCGCTCGGAGGTGGCAGCTGGCCCTCAGGAAGCTTTGCAGTGCCCACAGAAGCATCACTGGGAGGCACAGGACAGCGCCCCAGGAATTCAGATGCCCCACCACATCCTGCCCCCAGCCTCAGCTCAGCTGCGGCTGCTTTCTGCTGTGAATAAAAGCTCAGGCAGACTTTTGCCTCCAATGCTCCTCTCTGTGTCGTTGATCTCAGGAGAAGGAGTGATGCAGGCCATGCCAACCCGGCACCCTGGGCCTCTCACAGTCATGGAATTATAGGATCATGGAATCGCTTAGGTTGGAAAACACCTCAGAGATCATCACGTCCAACCGTTATCCTAGCACCGCCGAGTCTACCACTGAACCATGTCCCTAGGCACCAGATTCACATGGCTTTCGAATACCTCCAGGGATAGTGACTCAACTACTTGCCTGGGCAGCCTGTTCGAATGCTTCACAACCCTGTCATTGAAGAAATTTTGCCTAGTATCCACCTAAACCTCCCCCGGTGCCACTTTTTCCTCTTCTCCTATCGCCTGCTGCCTGGGAGAAGGGACTGACCCCCGTCGCACCACAACCTTCTCTGAGGTCCTTGTACAGAGCGATAAGGTCTTCCCCCAGCCTCCTTTCCTCTAGGCTACATAACCCCAGCTCCCTCAACACTCCTCACACGACTTGCTCCCTAGGCCCTTCAGCTGCTTCTTTGCCCTTCTTTGGACAGGCCCCAGGACCTCCCCGTCCTTCTTGGAGTGACGGCCCCAAAGCTGAGCAGGGTATTCACAGTGCGGCCTCACCAGAGCTGAGTACAGGGGGAGAATTAGGTTCACAAACTACGTGATGCTTACTACTATACCATATATGTACAATTTTATTTGACCAACCTTTCATTTCTCCTGATCCTTTTTTTTTTTTTTTCATCTCTCATGAATAGAGGGCCTGTGATTTTTGTTTTTACTGATTTTGCACTGCTTGTCCTGTTTTTCTTAGCTATCCTCCTCATTTTGTGACTGTGGGACATTCCCCTTATCTGTTTAACGTACTTCACCTGCTATGCTACTGCCATGCCTGCACAATCACTTTTGAAAATGCAAGGTTAGTGGAATTTTCCACTGCAAAAACCTGACGTGCTGTCAGCAGCCTGTAAGCTCTCCTGACGTGCTGTCAGCAGCCTGCAAGCACACAAGAGGAGGAAGTGCTGCAACAGCTGTTGCTCACCAACCAGCTGCCCGGCAAGGAAAAGGCAGTCAGTAGGACATGTGTCAGGACACTTTTCCTGCCGATGTGGCCAAATTCACATAAGAAAGAATCAGGAAAAGTTTCTTTCTTATGTGGGACTCCGTGAAGACAGGCAAAGTTCTCCGAGAGCTGAAAGGTGGGCTTCTTTCCATGGAGGAGCTCAAAGCCCCCCATGGGCAGCCCCAGTTTAATAAGGAAGGAGGCACCCAGCCCAGGTACTAAGACACGCTGAAAAGCAAGAAAGGAGGAACAGTATTTAAGCATTTCTGGGACTGGAAATCCCGTGTGGGACTTCTCCAATAAAGAAGATGGGCCCTTGTGCTTTGGCCACTGCTCATGGGAAGGTGCCAGGTGGCGTCACTCTGGAGAGCCCTGGAGATGGCCTCAATGTCTGGGAGTTTCCCAGCTCCCTTCTTGTTGCCATCTAAAGAAGATCTGGGCTAGTAAGAGCAGAGCCAACACCCTCAGCCCAGGAAAATCCCTCCACGGGGTTCCCAACTAATAGGGAAAGCCTTGAGAACCGGCTCCGACTACATGCTGGCTTGCCCAATCAGGCCATAGGCAACGCACAAGCGCCAGGAGGTACGGATCCCGTCCTTCTGCTGGAGCTGGGCTTTTTTGTGCATAATGCCAGAGCAGCAACGGGCCCCTGGCACATCTGCAGTTTGCAGGCTACCGCTGGGGTGTTACTTCTGCTTGAGGAGGCGTTCTGTGGGGTGGCAGCTCCTGGAAGGAGCAGGGTATGAGGGAAGGACGGGGCTGCAAAGCCCATCTTGTTCAGTGCGAACTGCCTGTGCATGTGGTGGGATATTGCATCCCCAACTGTCCCAGTGCCTGGAAAGCAAATCCCCCAAATCCCCCTTCAGCTGTGGCCTGGGGACGGCAACAAGGCCGCCAATGCCATGCTGCAGGCTGGCACGGCCCGCAGATCCCAGGCTGCCAAGCCCAACGTGCAGCCGCCAAGCAGGCGCCAGCTGCCAGAGGCTGCAGGAAGGTTCCAGAAGCAGCGGCAGCGCCCCGGGCAGAGGCAGCCACGAGTGCAGGAGCTGCTCGTGGGATGTGGGCTCAGGGACAGATGCCTGCCCCTGCAGGGGACAAGGCCCACCCTGAGCCTGCCCACCGGCTTGGGCCTGCCCAGACATCCTGGGGGGAAGCCCTGGCGACAACCAGTGATCGGGGGGGTGCAGAAGCCCCTCACAAATGGTGATGACAATCAGGCCCCCACAAAGTGAGAGGCCACATCAACTACCATGGAACCGCCAGAACTTGGAGAAAAGGGGCACTGCTCTCTCCAGAGAGCGCGTTTCCTTCAGTACAAAGAAAATGAAAGGCCTCTTGTGTCTAGATGCTGTCAGCGTTCATGAAAACACATAATCCACAAAGTGATTATATGAAGGTGCTTTATTAGGCGCCGGAAGTTAGGGGCATGCCTGCCCAAATCTAACTTTGTCCGACTTGTTCACTCAGTTCTCTTTTATCTCCTAAAATATTACATATGCATTGAGTTTCACAACACATCTCTGCGTATTCATTTCCTAGCTCTGCCTAGCCCGGCTTCGTATGCTAATTATCTTATCAGTCCTTCTGCGCTTGCGTATTACTCTCTGGTGGTCGTCCGGGTGGTCGTTGGGATGAAGTAAGATGTCTTCATCAGAGCTGAACTTTTTAACCTTTTCTTCTTACGCATGCTCTCTGAGCCCTCGGTCTCAGTCCAAACCGCAAGCTTGGTTTGATCCAGTTCCCAGGGTCCAAGAGGCCCCAGTTATCTAGATGGCTTGCAAACTGAGCATTCTTTTAGTCCTCCTTACTCCTCATCATGAACCGGTGCATTCTCCCATGCTATCCTTGCACATATATTTTGTATCTTCCAAGCGCAGCCCCGGAACAGTACATCGCAAATGTACCACATTAAGCAATATTGTATTATTTCCTCTTCTGTTACTAACAATGCCACCTGCCATCACTGACAGCCAGGCTGGGGACAGCCCAAGGCCTCAGACGTTATTATTCTTCAATAATAGGTACATTTGGAATTATTGTCCCCAGGGTGCAAGCTCCCTTCCAGCCAAGGGGCAACACCTTCCTGGATGTATTGCCGCATAGCCAGTACCACCCCTTGCCATTCGGGACAGGCCATCCGGTTACAGGATTCTCATGTTGTATCTGCTGTACAAAAACTTCTAAACTGTTACTTAGATAACGCTCCTGCCTTCCTCTTTGTCACACTCAAAATGGTTAAGAACAAAATAGGATTACAAGATACGCCACCGGGCCCATGTAGTGGGCACCACCAATCGACACTTGGATAAAACAGCACTTCCTTTTCGATCTGTCATGCGCTTCGTTCATCTCCGGCCGTTCCCCTCACGGAGAATACAGAACCACGGATCGGAACTCCGCGCTCGCTTCGCAGCGATGCTGCGTCTCACTCCCACAGCACAATCACGCGATCACGCAGAGAGGCCCCTTAAACTTCTCGTTCATGCTACAAGGATATATCACTTAGAACAAAAACCAGACTATTTTGTTTTGTCTCTGGCCGAGTTCCTCGAGGAGTCACTCACTTCACAGCAATACTTTGGCTCAAACACATACACATATACTTCTTTGCTGGTGCAGCTACTGCTGCCTCCGGTGCAATATTAGGATTAGAGGGAGCATAACTTGCTTCCTCCTCCAAAAAAGGAGTCTTATTGTTTACATATAAACTTAAAGCCAGAATTTTCATCAGACCTGTATTGCGGCCAAAATAGTCAAGTTCCTTTTAATGGCTTTTCAGGCCAGACAATTGGACAATACCTAACCATTGTTGTTTTTTTGTGTTTTTGGTTTTTTTTTTCTTTTTCGCTAGTTTTTGGGTTGTTTTTCCAATTCCTTTTCTTTCTCGCCAAAGGACTGCCTTTACGCACGATTCCGAGGATTCTGCTTCTGAAGATCTCCAAGGATGGAGACTCCACAACCTCTCTGGGCAACCTGTTCCAGCAAAGACACCGTTGTGTTACCAACACTGTTTCAGGCACAACTCTGAAGCATAGGACCTGCTTCAGCAGCCAGAGAAGCTGCGGGCTAAACACCAGCATGGCACAGCTGTGGCTCTGCCGCTGAAAGCTTCTCCACGGCTTGTTCTGAAAGCAACGAGCAGGGAATCTTCCCGCGGCTGCCCAGGGTTTTCCTCTCGCAGCCCCGCCAGAGCCCGCCTCAAGCAACCTCTCCGCCAGCTCCACCGGCTCCGCTACCTGGTGCCCGCCTTCTCTGGGAGTCCTTCACAGTGCCTAGAGCCACAGGGCTCTGGCTGCCCGGACAGGGGAGGATTCCCTGCTAATGCTCCTGCTCAAACTGCACTGCCAGGGCTGCCTGACGGGTGTCCAAGCTCGAGCGCGGTCTCTGCTGATGTGTGGGGAGTCAGGCAAAGAGCCAGGAAGCTTACCCAGATGACCGAGCAGAGCATCTCCCGGCAGAGCAGGTAACGCGCAGTTGATGGGAGCAGTTAGGGAGCTAAGCTGACTCCCCTGAGAAATCCTGACCTGGGGCTGTGCCGGGGGCACTGGCTGGAAGGAGCCTGAGGTGCCTGCCAATCCAGACCTTGCTGGGGGCGTGTGAGACGGTGTCCCTGGGGTGTCCGCCGACCACCGGGGCTTTGTGATGCGTGGGCGGTGGCGTACCCAAAGGCCATTGTGACACGGAGGGGTACCCATGGCAACGGTGTCCCTTATAAGGCCCGAGCCCCGGGCTGTCCATTCACTCTCAGGAGAGCAGCTCTGCCAGGAGGCAGCAGCTCCCCTGGGTGCCCGTTGGAGTTCTCGGTCAGAGGACCTGGAGCATACCATGGAGCAGCAGAATAAGGATCACTCCCAGCCCGCTGAAGGGCAGCAGAGCGTACAGGAGCAGCGCCAGGTGAGGCTCAGGGACCAAGACAGGGACAGCAGCGTGACGGGACGGCACGGAGAGCACCAGGATGGGAACGGTGCTGGAGCAAGCTGGCCAGCTGGCCCTGAGCACCTCCAGCCCGGACACAGTTATTCCCAAACCTGGAGTTTCTCCATGAAGAGCCGACCCCCAGGACAGCCAAAGCCCACAGGGCCCTGGCATTTCTGTGCCCAGAGGCACAAAGAGCAGCGCGGCCTAATTCAACCTGGCTGTCCGCAACCAGGAGCTGTCTCCATCGTCCCTCCATGCGGACAGGCAGCCAGTGCGGTCGTGCCCAGAGAGCGTGCGTCACACTGGCAGCTGCCACACAGAGTCGGGAGCCCCAGGAGGGTTCGGAAGAACATCTTTGGCAGCCCTGGCAGCCTCCGACGAGCAGGCAGCAATTCAGGAGGAGACAGGCAGGGCATTACCCTGGCAAGCCGAGCCCCGCTGTGCGTGGTCCCCTGCCAGGGCATGAATGGGGCCACTGCAGGGCAGCTCACAGGAGCACCATTAGGGGGACGTGGAGGGGAATGGCAGAAATGACCAAAGTAACCCGGCCTTTCTCCTCAGTTTCTCTTGCAGATGGAGAAGCTGCAAGTCATGAAGACACTGCCACACAGTGGGGTGCGGCAGGAAGAGGCAATCCGTCTGCCAGCCATGCCGCCTTTCCCAAGGCAGGCAGCGACTCAGGCAGCAGCAGCCAAGCAAGTGCCTGCAGCACAGACGTCATCATCTGAAAGGGTCACTTGCAAGCTGCCCCCTCTACAAGCAACAGCCTCTGCATCTTCAGTTGGAGGAAGGGCAAAGGCATTGGGCACAGAGGCCCACAGCCACCAAGAGCTTCTGCCACCTCTTCCGCGCATCTCTGGTGAGAGGGACAAGGCAGTGAGGGCAGAGAGCCGGGAACGTGGCCCACACAGCCCTGTGGCCCCTGACGAGGACATGGAGTACACAGTACGGTCCTTCGTCTCCACAGTCATAAGAAATGCTCTAGCCTGCAACGAGGGAGCCAACAGCAAAGCAAGGCTTTCTCCCTCAGGCAGACGTCCCGGGACCAAAGGCTACAGAACACCATCTCTCACCACAGCAGTGCCCCAAAATGGGAAGAAGAAGAGTCAGCACTCGCCCAAAAGCAGCCCTGCAGCCCCTGCCGAAGAAATGGAAGACCCAGTAAAGGTCTTTGTCTCCACTGCCATTAGCAACGCCGTAGCCCGGAACCAGGGAGCCATGAGGCAGGCAAGGCTTTCTCCTTTGGACAGACGTCCCAGGAGCAAAGGCCGCATAACACCACCACTCCTCACAGCAGTGCCGCAGAATTGGAAGAAGAGTCAGCACCGTGCCAAAGACAGCCCTGCAGCCTCTGCCGAGGACATGGAACACCCAGTAAAGGCCTTCGTCTCCAGTGTCATTAGCAAGGCTATAGCCTGCAACGAGGGAGCCATGAGGGAGGCAGAGCTTCCTCCCTTGTGCAGAGGTCCTAGGAGCAAAGGCCACGGAACACCACCTCTCCTAACAGCAGTGCCCCAGGATTTGAAGAAGAGTCGGCAGGCTGCCCCACACTGCCCCACAGACTCTTTCACGGCACTGCGGGACACAGCACAGTCCCTTGTGTCTGAAGTCCTGGCAAAGACGATGGCTGAAAGCTGGGAACATGGCCAACGGCCTGCAGAACTGGAGGACCTGGCACACACGGGGTGCACAGCGACATCAACAAGAGCAGTCGAGGTCCAGACAGACATGGACAGCAGGCGGACCACTGCTCTGCCAGGGCGCCATCACCAGGCACCTGCACCAGCAAGCCCAGACAGGGCTGAGAAGCAAAGGCAGCAGAGACAGATACACATCAAACCCAGGCAGTGGAGCGGCAAGGATGAGACAAGCCAGGGCCAGGGCACGAAGGAAAGTGGTCGTGTGGCTTCGGATGAAGAGGAAGAGATTATCATCTTCAACTCCTGGATCAACCCCAGGTTCCCCAGCCTCTTCAAGGAACCACAGCCCTTTCCCCAGGAAGAGGGCAGCTCACCCAGCAGCGCGGACAGGGAGGCTGCAGCACAAGAAGCAGAACCCCCAACAAGTGCCTCTCTTGGCTCTTTGGACACTCATACATCGCCTGCTTGCCTGGAAGAGAGGCACGGCACGCCTCTCACCGCAACACAACCGTCAGAGAGCAGGCCAGCAAGTTGTCCATCAGCCCCTGCTTTTGAAGACGAGGGCTACAGAGCGCCTCCCCAGGCACGTGGGGCTCAAGAGTCAAAGCCACCAGCCTGTCCCACTCCCATCGAGCACAGCACTGCAGTGACGGTTGAGAGCCAGGGACGTGCCCAACATGCCTCCACTGTCTCTGACGAAGATCTGTATGAAAGAGCCCGGATCATCGTGTCTGCAGTCCTACGCCATGCTGTAGCCATGAGCCAGGGAGCCACGAGCAAGGCACCAACTGCTCCCTCGGCCACAGGACCCAGCGTGCCTCCTCCCACAGCAGAGCCTGTAGACTGTACATCCTCGGCCTCTGCCTTGGCTGGAGGTGCTGTAGGGGAAGCCACGGAAGCCCCTCTCACTGCAGCAGCGGCGCCACGAGAAGAAGTGGCTTCTCCTGTGACTGCAGATCTTCTCAGGGAGGACATCACTGATCTCAGTCCAGCAGCAGCTGATGAAGCAGGAGCAGCGGCTACTCCCTTGGCTATGGTTCCGGGGCACCAGGTAAGCACAGCACGCGTGGTGGGCACCGGGCACCGAGGGCAGCCAGAGGCAGAAGTAGCACGTGGGGTGTGCGTGCTGGGGAGCTGTCTGCTGCTCTCCATTTCCAGACGCCCCAGGCACAAGGGCTGACATCCCTCTCATCACCTGCTTGTGCTCTTGCTCTCCCCATGCAGGTTGCTGCCGAGCAGGGAGGCCAAGCGCAGTCCTCCTCCTGCACCAAAGACATGCCAGCGGATGAGCCAGCAACGTCCCAGGCACAAGCAACGTCCCAGGCACAAGCACCGTCCCAGGGTCTGTTGGCCGGGCCTGTTCAGCGCAGCGAGCAGCACCAAGGACTAGGTAGGTTGGCAGCACCACGCGCCGGGGGGCTGGCTGGTCCTGGGCCACCCCTCCCCGGGGAAAGGCCTTGGAGGGGGGGAAAGGCTTGCCCAGCACCCGCTCAGGCCCTAACCTACACCTCTCTGTCCCCCACAGGCATCCTTGACCTCGCACAAGCCCCAGCGTGCCAGCCACGGCCCTCCCGCGTCAGAAGAGAGGCGCTTCGGGCTCTGCACAGCGCTTTCTGCTGCAGCTGCATCGCAGGACAGCGAGAGTAGCGGCGCCCGGCTGCCAGCACCAGGACGGCGCTCGGAGGTGGCAGCTGGCCCTCAGGAAGCTTTGCAGTGCCCACAGAAGCATCACTGGGAGGCACAGGACAGCGCCCCAGGAATTCAGATGCCCCACCACATCCTGCCCCCAGCCTCAGCTCAGCTGCGGCTGCTTTCTGCTGTGAATAAAAGCTCAGGCAGACTTTTGCCTCCAATGCTCCTCTCTGTGTCGTTGATCTCAGGAGAAGGAGTGATGCAGGCCATGCCAACCCGGCACCCTGGGCCTCTCACAGTCATGGAATTATAGGATCATGGAATCGCTTAGGTTGGAAAACACCTCAGAGATCATCACGTCCAACCGTTATCCTAGCACCGCCGAGTCTACCACTGAACCATGTCCCTAGGCACCAGATTCACATGGCTTTCGAATACCTCCAGGGATAGTGACTCAACTACTTGCCTGGGCAGCCTGTTCGAATGCTTCACAACCCTGTCATTGAAGAAATTTTGCCTAGTATCCACCTAAACCTCCCCCGGTGCCACTTTTTCCTCTTCTCCTATCGCCTGCTGCCTGGGAGAAGGGACTGACCCCCGTCGCACCACAACCTTCTCTGAGGTCCTTGTACAGAGCGATAAGGTCTTCCCCCAGCCTCCTTTCCTCTAGGCTACATAACCCCAGCTCCCTCAACACTCCTCACACGACTTGCTCCCTAGGCCCTTCAGCTGCTTCTTTGCCCTTCTTTGGACAGGCCCCAGGACCTCCCCGTCCTTCTTGGAGTGACGGCCCCAAAGCTGAGCAGGGTATTCACAGTGCGGCCTCACCAGAGCTGAGTACAGGGGGAGAATTAGGTTCACAAACTACGTGATGCTTACTACTATACCATATATGTACAATTTTATTTGACCAACCTTTCATTTCTCCTGATCCTTTTTTTTTTTTTTTTCATCTCTCATGAATAGAGGGCCTGTGATTTTTGTTTTTACTGATTTTGCACTGCTTGTCCTGTTTTTCTTAGCTATCCTCCTCATTTTGTGACTGTGGGACATTCCCCTTATCTGTTTAACGTACTTCACCTGCTATGCTACTGCCATGCCTGCACAATCACTTTTGAAAATGCAAGGTTAGTGGAATTTTCCACTGCAAAAACCTGACGTGCTGTCAGCAGCCTGTAAGCTCTCCTGACGTGCTGTCAGCAGCCTGCAAGCACACAAGAGGAGGAAGTGCTGCAACAGCTGTTGCTCACCAACCAGCTGCCCGGCAAGGAAAAGGCAGTCAGTAGGACATGTGTCAGGACACTTTTCCTGCCGATGTGGCCAAATTCACATAAGAAAGAATCAGGAAAAGTTTCTTTCTTATGTGGGACTCCGTGAAGACAGGCAAAGTTCTCCGAGAGCTGAAAGGTGGGCTTCTTTCCATGGAGGAGCTCAAAGCCCCCCATGGGCAGCCCCAGTTTAATAAGGAAGGAGGCACCCAGCCCAGGTACTAAGACACGCTGAAAAGCAAGAAAGGAGGAACAGTATTTAAGCATTTCTGGGACTGGAAATCCCGTGTGGGACTTCTCCAATAAAGAAGATGGGCCCTTGTGCTTTGGCCACTGCTCATGGGAA
The DNA here is from genome assembly GCF_964034855.1 of Anser brachyrhynchus. Taxonomy (NCBI): domain Eukaryota; kingdom Metazoa; phylum Chordata; class Aves; order Anseriformes; family Anatidae; genus Anser; species Anser brachyrhynchus. The sequence goes on along the minus strand of NC_137694.1, from coordinate 205,204,283 downwards.
GGTGCCAGGTGGCGTCACTCTGGAGAGCCCTGGAGATGGCCTCAATGTCTGGGAGTTTCCCAGCTCCCTTCTTGTTGCCATCTAAAGAAGATCTGGGCTAGTAAGAGCAGAGCCAACACCCTCAGCCCAGGAAAATCCCTCCACGGGGTTCCCAACTAATAGGGAAAGCCTTGAGAACCGGCTCCGACTACATGCTGGCTTGCCCAATCAGGCCATAGGCAACGCACAAGCGCCAGGAGGTACGGATCCCGTCCTTCTGCTGGAGCTGGGCTTTTTTGTGCATAATGCCAGAGCAGCAACGGGCCCCTGGCACATCTGCAGTTTGCAGGCTACCGCTGGGGTGTTACTTCTGCTTGAGGAGGCGTTCTGTGGGGTGGCAGCTCCTGGAAGGAGCAGGGTATGAGGGAAGGACGGGGCTGCAAAGCCCATCTTGTTCAGTGCGAACTGCCTGTGCATGTGGTGGGATATTGCATCCCCAACTGGCCCAGTGCCTGGAAAGCAAATCCCCCAAATCCCCCTTCAGCTGTGGCCTGGGGACGGCAACAAGGCCGCCAATGCCATGCTGCAGGCTGGCACGGCCCGCAGATCCCAGGCTGCCAAGCCCAACGTGCAGCCGCCAAGCAGGCGCCAGCTGCCAGAGGCTGCAGGAAGGTTCCAGAAGCAGCGGCAGCGCCCCGGGCAGAGGCAGCCACGAGTGCAGGAGCTGCTCGTGGGATGTGGGCTCAGGGACAGATGCCTGCCCCTGCAGGGGACAAGGCCCACCCTGAGCCTGCCCACCGGCTTGGGCCTGCCCAGACATCCTGGGGGGAAGCCCTGGCGACAACCAGTGATCGGGGGGGTGCAGAAGCCCCTCACAAATGGTGATGACAATCAGGCCCCCACAAAGTGAGAGGCCACATCAACTACCATGGAACCGCCAGAACTTGGAGAAAAGGGGCACTGCTCTCTCCAGAGAGCGCGTTTCCTTCAGTACAAAGAAAATGAAAGGCCTCTTGTGTCTAGATGCTGTTAGCCTTCATGAAAACACATAATCCACAAAGTGATTATATGAAGGTGCTTTATTAGGCGCCGGAAGTTAGGGGCATGCCTGCCCAAATCTAACTTTGTCCGACTTGTTCACTCAGTTCTCTTTTATCTCCTAAAATATTACATATGCATTGAGTTTCACAACACATCTCTGCGTATTCATTTCCTAGCTCTGCCTAGCCCGGCTTCGTATGCTAATTATCTTATCAGTCCTTCTGCGCTTGCGTATTACTCTCTGGTGGTCGTCCGGGTGGTCGTTGGGATGAAGTAAGATGTCTTCATCAGAGCTGAACTTTTTAACCTTTTCTTCTTACGCATGCTCTCTGAGCCCTCGGTCTCAGTCCAAACCGCAAGCTTGGTTTGATCCAGTTCCCAGGGTCCAAGAGGCCCCAGTTATCTAGATGGCTTGCAAACTGAGCATTCTTTTAGTCCTCCTTACTCCTCATCATGAACCGGTGCATTCTCCCATGCTATCCTTGCACATATATTTTGTATCTTCCAAGCGCAGCCCCGGAACAGTACATCGCAAATGTACCACATCAAGCAATATTGTATTATTTCCTCTTCTGTTACTAACAATGCCACCTGCCATCACTGACAGCCAGGCTGGGGACAGCCCAAGGCCTCAGACGTTATTATTCTTCAATAATAGGTACATTTGGAATTATTGTCCCCAGGGTGCAAGCTCCCTTCCAGCCAAGGGGCAACACCTTCCTGGATGTATTGCCGCATAGCCAGTACCACCCCTTGCCATTTGGGACAGGCCATCCGGTTACAGGATTCTCATGTTGTATCTGCTGTACAAAAACTTCTAAACTGTTACTTAGATAACGCTCCTGCCTTCCTCTTTGTCACACTCAAAATGGTTAAGAACAAAATAGGATTACAAGATACGCCACCGGGCCCATGTAGTGGGCACCACCAATCGACACTTGGATAAAACAGCACTTCCTTTTCGATCTGTCATGCGCTTCGTTCATCTCCGGCCGTTCCCCTCACGGAGAATACAGAACCACGGATCGGAACTCCGCGCTCGCTTCGCAGCGATGCTGCGTCTCACTCCCACAGCACAATCAGGCGATCACGCAGAGAGGCCCCTTAAACTTCTCGTTCATGCTACAAGGATATATCACTTAGAACAAAAACCAGACTATTTTGTTTTGTCTCTGGCCGAGTTCCTCGAGGAGTCACTCACTTCACAGCAATACTTTGGCTCAAACACATACACATATACTTCCTTGCTGGTGCAGCTACTGCTGCCTCCGGTGCAATATTAGGATTAGAGGGAGCATAACTTGCTTCCTCCTCCAAAAAAGGAGTCTTATTGTTTACATATAAACTTAAAGCCAGAATTTTCATCAGACCTGTATTGCGGCCAAAATAGTCAAGTTCCTTTTAATGGCTTTTCAGGCCAGACAATTGGACAATACCTAACCATTGTTGTTTTTTTGTGTTTTTTTTTTTTTTTTTTCTTTTTCGCTAGTTTTTGGGTTGTTTTTCCAATTCCTTTTCTTTCTCGCCAAAGGACTGCCTTTACGCACAATTCCGAGGATTCTGCTTCTGAAGATCTCCAAGGATGGAGACTCCACAACCTCTCTGGGCAACCTGTTCCAGCAAAGACACCGTTGTGTTACCAACACTGTTTCAGGCACAACTCTGAAGCATAGGACCTGCTTCAGCAGCCAGAGAAGCTGCGGGCTAAACACCAGCATGGCACAGCTGTGGCTCTGCTGCTGAAAGCTTCTCCACGGCTTGTTCTGAAAGCAACGAGCAGGGAATCTTCCCGCGGCTGCCCAGGGTTTTCCTCTCGCAGCCCCGCCAGAGCCCGCCTCAAGCAACCTCTCCGCCAGCTCCACCGGCTCCGCTACCTGGTGCCCGCCTTCTCTGGGAGTCCTTCACAGTGCCTAGAGCCACAGGGCTCTGGCTGCCCGGACAGGGGAGGATTCCCTGCTAATGCTCCTGCTCAAACTGCACTGCCAGGGCTGCCTGACGGGTGTCCAAGCTCGAGCGCGGTCTCTGCTGATGTGTGGGGAGTCAGGCAAAGAGCCAGGAAGCTTACCCAGATGACCGAGCAGAGCATCTCCCGGCAGAGCAGGTAACGCGCAGTTGATGGGAGCAGTTAGGGAGCTAAGCTGACTCCCCTGAGAAATCCTGACCTGGGGCTGTGCCGGGGGCACTGGCTGGAAGGAGCCTGAGGTGCCTGCCAATCCAGACCTTGCTGGGGGCGTGTGAGACGGTGTCCCTGGGGTGTCCGCCGACCACCGGGGCTTTGTGATGCGTGGGCGGTGGCGTACCCAAAGGCCATTGTGACACGGAGGGGTACCCATGGCAACGGTGTCCCTTATAAGGCCCGAGCCCCGGGCTGTCCATTCACTCTCAGGAGAGCAGCTCTGCCAGGAGGCAGCAGCTCCCCTGGGTGCCCGTTGGAGTTCTCGGTCAGAGGACCTGGAGCATACCATGGAGCAGCAGAATAAGGATCACTCCCAGCCCGCTGAAGGGCAGCAGAGCGTACAGGAGCAGCGCCAGGTGAGGCTCAGGGACCAAGACAGGGACAGCAGCGTGACGGGACGGCACGGAGAGCACCAGGATGGGAACGGTGCTGGAGCAAGCTGGCCAGCTGGCCCTGAACACCTCCAGCCCGGACACAGTTATTCCCAAACCTGGAGTTTCTCCATGAAGAGCCGACCCCCAGGACAGCCAAAGCCCACAGGGCCCTGGCATTTCTGTGCCCAGAGGCACAAAGAGCAGCGTGGCCTAATTCAACCTGGCTGTCCGCAACCAGGAGCTGTCTCCATCGTCCCTCCATGCGGACAGGCAGCCAGTGCGGTCGTGCCCAGAGAGCGTGCGTCACACTGGCAGCTGCCACACAGAGTCGGGAGCCCCAGGAGGGTTCGGAAGAACATCTTTGGCAGCCCTGGCAGCCTCCGACGAGCAGGCAGCAATTCAGGAGGAGACAGGCAGGGCATTACCCTGGCAAGCCGAGCCCCGCTGTGCGTGGTCCCCTGCCAGGGCATGAATGGGGCCACTTCAGGGCAGCTCACAGGAGCACCATTAGGGGGACGTGGAGGGGAATGGCAGAAATGACCAAAGTAACCCGGCCTTTCTCCTCAGTTTCTCTTGCAGATGGAGAAGCTGCAAGTCATGAAGACACTGCCACACAGTGGGGTGCGGCAGGAAGAGGCAATCCGTCTGCCAGCCATGCCGCCTTTCCCAAGGCAGGCAGCGACTCAGGCAGCAGCAGCCAAGCAAGTGCCTGCAGCACAGACGTCATCATCTGAAAGGGTCACTTGCAAGCTGCCCCCTCTACAAGCAACAGCCTCTGCATCTTCAGTTGGAGGAAGGGCAAAGGCATTGGGCACAGAGGCCCACAGCCACCAAGAGCTTCTGCCACCTCTTCCGCGCATCTCTGGTGAGAGGGACAAGGCAGTGAGGGCAGAGAGCCGGGAACGTGGCCCACACAGCCCTGTGGCCCCTGACGAGGACATGGAGTACACAGTACGGTCCTTCGTCTCCACAGTCATAAGAAATGCTCTAGCCTGCAACGAGGGAGCCAACAGCAAAGCAAGGCTTTCTCCCTCAGGCAGACGTCCCGGGACCAAAGGCTACAGAACACCATCTCTCACCACAGCAGTGCCCCAAAATGGGAAGAAGAAGAGTCAGCACTCGCCCAAAAGCAGCCCTGCAGCCCCTGCCGAAGAAATGGAAGACCCAGTAAAGGTCTTTGTCTCCACTGCCATTAGCAACGCCGTAGCCCGGAACCAGGGAGCCATGAGGCAGGCAAGGCTTTCTCCTTTGGACAGACGTCCCAGGAGCAAAGGCCGCATAACACCACCACTCCTCACAGCAGTGCCGCAGAATTGGAAGAAGAGTCAGCACCGTGCCAAAGACAGCCCTGCAGCCTCTGCCGAGGACATGGAACACCCAGTAAAGGCCTTCGTCTCCAGTGTCATTAGCAAGGCTATAGCCTGCAACGAGGGAGCCATGAGGGAGGCAGAGCTTCCTCCCTTGTGCAGAGGTCCTAGGAGCAAAGGCCACAGAACACCACCTCTCCTAACAGCAGTGCCCCAGGATTTGAAGAAGAGTCGGCAGGCTGCCCCACACTGCCCCACAGACTCTTTCACGGCACTGCGGGACACAGCACAGTCCCTTGTGTCTGAAGTCCTGGCAAAGACGATGGCTGAAAGCTGGGAACATGGCCAACGGCCTGCAGAACTGGAGGACCTGGCACACACGGGGTGCACAGCGACATCAACAAGAGCAGTCGAGGTCCAGACAGACATGGACAGCAGGCGGACCACTGCTCTGCCAGGGCGCCATCACCAGGCACCTGCACCAGCAAGCCCAGACAGGGCTGAGAAGCAAAGGCAGCAGAGACAGATACACATCAAACCCAGGCAGTGGAGCGGCAAGGATGAGACAAGCCAGGGCCAGGGCACGAAGGAAAGTGGTCGTGTGGCTTCGGATGAAGAGGAAGAGATTATCATCTTCAACTCCTGGATCAACCCCAGGTTCCCCAGCCTCTTCAAGGAACCACAGCCCTTTCCCCAGGAAGAGGGCAGCTCACCCAGCAGCGCGGACAGGGAGGCTGCAGCACAAGAAGCAGAACCCCCAACAAGTGCCTCTCTTGGCTCTTTGGACACTCATACATCGCCTGCTTGCCTGGAAGAGAGGCACGGCACGCCTCTCACCGCAACACAACCGTCAGAGAGCAGGCCAGCAAGTTGTCCATCAGCCCCTGCTTTTGAAGACGAGGGCTACAGAGCGCCTCCCCAGGCACGTGGGGCTCAAGAGTCAAAGCCACCAGCCTGTCCCACTCCCATCGAGCACAGCACTGCAGTGACGGTTGAGAGCCAGGGACGTGCCCAACATGCCTCCACTGTCTCTGACGAAGATCTGTATGAAAGAGCCCGGATCATCGTGTCTGCAGTCCTACGCCATGCTGTAGCCATGAGCCAGGGAGCCACGAGCAAGGCACCAACTGCTCCCTCGGCCACAGGACCCAGCGTGCCTCCTCCCACAGCAGAGCCTGTAGACTGTACATCCTCGGCCTCTGCCTTGGCTGGAGGTGCTGTAGGGGAAGCCACGGAAGCCCCTCTCACTGCAGCAGCGGCGCCACGAGAAGAAGTGGCTTCTCCTGTGACTGCAGATCTTCTCAGGGAGGACATCACTGATCTCAGTCCAGCAGCAGCTGATGAAGCAGGAGCAGCGGCTACTCCCTTGGCTATGGTTCCGGGGCACCAGGTAAGCACAGCACGCGTGGTGGGCACCGGGCACCGAGGGCAGCCAGAGGCAGAAGTAGCACGTGGGGTGTGCGTGCTGGGGAGCTGTCTGCTGCTCTCCATTTCCAGACGCCCCAGGCACAAGGGCTGACATCCCTCTCATCACCTGCTTGTGCTCTTGCTCTCCCCATGCAGGTTGCTGCCGAGCAGGGAGGCCAAGCGCAGTCCTCCTCCTGCACCAAAGACATGCCAGCGGATGAGCCAGCAACGTCCCAGGCACAAGCAACGTCCCAGGCACAAGCACCGTCCCAGGGTCTGTTGGCCGGGCCTGTTCAGCGCAGCGAGCAGCACCAAGGACTAGGTAGGTTGGCAGCACCACGCGCCGGGGGGCTGGCTGGTCCTGGGCCACCCCTCCCCGGGGAAAGGCCTTGGAGGGGGGGAAAGGCTTGCCCAGCACCCGCTCAGGCCCTAACCTACACCTCTCTGTCCCCCACAGGCATCCTTGACCTCGCACAAGCCCCAGCGTGCCAGCCACGGCCCTCCCGCGTCAGAAGAGAGGCGCTTCGGGCTCTGCACAGCGCTTTCTGCTGCAGCTGCATCGCAGGACAGCGAGAGTAGCGGCGCCCGGCTGCCAGCACCAGGACGGCGCTCGGAGGTGGCAGCTGGCCCTCAGGAAGCTTTGCAGTGCCCACAGAAGCATCACTGGGAGGCACAGGACAGCGCCCCAGGAATTCAGATGCCCCACCACATCCTGCCCCCAGCCTCAGCTCAGCTGCGGCTGCTTTCTGCTGTGAATAAAAGCTCAGGCAGACTTTTGCCTCCAATGCTCCTCTCTGTGTCGTTGATCTCAGGAGAAGGAGTGATGCAGGCCATGCCAACCCGGCACCCTGGGCCTCTCACAGTCATGGAATTATAGGATCATGGAATCGCTTAGGTTGGAAAACACCTCAGAGATCATCACGTCCAACCGTTATCCTAGCACCGCCGAGTCTACCACTGAACCATGTCCCTAGGCACCAGATTCACATGGCTTTCGAATACCTCCAGGGATAGTGACTCAACTACTTGCCTGGGCAGCCTGTTCGAATGCTTCACAACCCTGTCATTGAAGAAATTTTGCCTAGTATCCACCTAAACCTCCCCCGGTGCCACTTTTTCCTCTTCTCCTATCGCCTGCTGCCTGGGAGAAGGGACTGACCCCCGTCGCACCACAACCTTCTCTGAGGTCCTTGTACAGAGCGATAAGGTCTTCCCCCAGCCTCCTTTCCTCTAGGCTACATAACCCCAGCTCCCTCAACACTCCTCACACGACTTGCTCCCTAGGCCCTTCAGCTGCTTCTTTGCCCTTCTTTGGACAGGCCCCAGGACCTCCCCGTCCTTCTTGGAGTGACGGCCCCAAAGCTGAGCAGGGTATTCACAGTGCGGCCTCACCAGAGCTGAGTACAGGGGGAGAATTAGGTTCACAAACTACGTGATGCTTACTACTATACCATATATGTACAATTTTATTTGACCAACCTTTCATTTCTCCTGATCCTTTTTTTTTTTTTTTTTCATCTCTCATGAATAGAGGGCCTGTGATTTTTGTTTTTACTGATTTTGCACTGCTTGTCCTGTTTTTCTTAGCTATCCTCCTCATTTTGTGACTGTGGGACATTCCCCTTATCTGTTTAACGTACTTCACCTGCTATGCTACTGCCATGCCTGCACAATCACTTTTGAAAATGCAAGGTTAGTGGAATTTTCCACTGCAAAAACCTGACGTGCTGTCAGCAGCCTGTAAGCTCTCCTGACGTGCTGTCAGCAGCCTGCAAGCACACAAGAGGAGGAAGTGCTGCAACAGCTGTTGCTCACCAACCAGCTGCCCGGCAAGGAAAAGGCAGTCAGTAGGACATGTGTCAGGACACTTTTCCTGCCGATGTGGCCAAATTCACATAAGAAAGAATCAGGAAAAGTTTCTTTCTTATGTGGGACTCCGTGAAGACAGGCAAAGTTCTCCGAGAGCTGAAAGGTGGGCTTCTTTCCATGGAGGAGCTCAAAGCCCCCCATGGGCAGCCCCAGTTTAATAAGGAAGGAGGCACCCAGCCCAGGTACTAAGACACGCTGAAAAGCAAGAAAGGAGGAACAGTATTTAAGCATTTCTGGGACTGGAAATCCCGTGTGGGACTTCTCCAATAAAGAAGATGGGCCCTTGTGCTTTGGCCACTGCTCATGGGAAGGTGCCAGGTGGCGTCACTCTGGAGAGCCCTGGAGATGGCCTCAATGTCTGGGAGTTTCCCAGCTCCCTTCTTGTTGCCATCTAAAGAAGATCTGGGCTAGTAAGAGCAGAGCCAACACCCTCAGCCCAGGAAAATCCCTCCACGGGGTTCCCAACTAATAGGGAAAGCCTTGAGAACCGGCTCCGACTACATGCTGGCTTGCCCAATCAGGCCATAGGCAACGCACAAGCGCCAGGAGGTACGGATCCCGTCCTTCTGCTGGAGCTGGGCTTTTTTGTGCATAATGCCAGAGCAGCAACGGGCCCCTGGCACATCTGCAGTTTGCAGGCTACCGCTGGGGTGTTACTTCTGCTTGAGGAGGCGTTCTGTGGGGTGGCAGCTCCTGGAAGGAGCAGGGTATGAGGGAAGGACGGGGCTGCAAAGCCCATCTTGTTCAGTGCGAACTGCCTGTGCATGTGGTGGGATATTGCATCCCCAACTGGCCCAGTGCCTGGAAAGCAAATCCCCCAAATCCCCCTTCAGCTGTGGCCTGGGGACGGCAACAAGGCCGCCAATGCCATGCTGCAGGCTGGCACGGCCCGCAGATCCCAGGCTGCCAAGCCCAACGTGCAGCCGCCAAGCAGGCGCCAGCTGCCAGAGGCTGCAGGAAGGTTCCAGAAGCAGCGGCAGCGCCCCGGGCAGAGGCAGCCACGAGTGCAGGAGCTGCTCGTGGGATGTGGGCTCAGGGACAGATGCCTGCCCCTGCAGGGGACAAGGCCCACCCTGAGCCTGCCCACCGGCTTGGGCCTGCCCAGACATCCTGGGGGGAAGCCCTGGCGACAACCAGTGATCGGGGGGGTGCAGAAGCCCCTCACAAATGGTGATGACAATCAGGCCCCCACAAAGTGAGAGGCCACATCAACTACCATGGAACCGCCAGAACTTGGAGAAAAGGGGCACTGCTCTCTCCAGAGAGCGCGTTTCCTTCAGTACAAAGAAAATGAAAGGCCTCTTGTGTCTAGATGCTGTTAGCGTTCATGAAAACACATAATCCACAAAGTGATTATATGAAGGTGCTTTATTAGGCGCCGGAAGTTAGGGGCATGCCTGCCCAAATCTAACTTTGTCCGACTTGTTCACTCAGTTCTCTTTTATCTCCTAAAATATTACATATGCATTGAGTTTCACAACACATCTCTGCGTATTCATTTCCTAGCTCTGCCTAGCCCGGCTTCGTATGCTAATTATCTTATCAGTCCTTCTGCGCTTGCGTATTACTCTCTGGTGGTCGTCCGGGTGGTCGTTGGGATGAAGTAAGATGTCTTCATCAGAGCTGAACTTTTTAACCTTTTCTTCTTACGCATGCTCTCTGAGCCCTCGGTCTCAGTCCAAACCGCAAGCTTGGTTTGATCCAGTTCCCAGGGTCCAAGAGGCCCCAGTTATCTAGATGGCTTGCAAACTGAGCATTCTTTTAGTCCTCCTTACTCCTCATCATGAACCGGTGCATTCTCCCATGCTATCCTTGCACATATATTTTGTATCTTCCAAGCGCAGCCCCGGAACAGTACATCGCAAATGTACCACATCAAGCAATATTGTATTATTTCCTCTTCTGTTACTAACAATGCCACCTGCCATCACTGACAGCCAGGCTGGGGACAGCCCAAGGCCTCAGACGTTATTATTCTTCAATAATAGGTACATTTGGAATTATTGTCCCCAGGGTGCAAGCTCCCTTCCAGCCAAGGGGCAACACCTTCCTGGATGTATTGCCGCATAGCCAGTACCACCCCTTGCCATTCGGGACAGGCCATCCGGTTACAGGATTCTCATGTTGTATCTGCTGTACAAAAACTTCTAAACTGTTACTTAGATAACGCTCCTGCCTTCCTCTTTGTCACACTCAAAATGGTTAAGAACAAAATAGGATTACAAGATACGCCACCGGGCCCATGTAGTGGGCACCACCAATCGACACTTGGATAAAACAGCACTTCCTTTTCGATCTGTCATGCGCTTCGTTCATCTCCGGCCGTTCCCCTCACGGAGAATACAGAACCACGGATCGGAACTCCGCGCTCGCTTCGCAGCGATGCTGCGTCTCACTCCCACAGCACAATCAGGCGATCACGCAGAGAGGCCCCTTAAACTTCTCGTTCATGCTACAAGGATATATCACTTAGAACAAAAACCAGACTATTTTGTTTTGTCTCTGGCCGAGTTCCTCGAGGAGTCACTCACTTCACAGCAATACTTTGGCTCAAACACATACACATATACTTCCTTGCTGGTGCAGCTACTGCTGCCTCCGGTGCAATATTAGGATTAGAGGGAGCATAACTTGCTTCCTCCTCCAAAAAAGGAGTCTTATTGTTTACATATAAACTTAAAGCCAGAATTTTCATCAGACCTGTATTGCGGCCAAAATAGTCAAGTTCCTTTTAATGGCTTTTCAGGCCAGACAATTGGACAATACCTAACCATTGTTGTTTTTTTGTGTTTTTGTTTTTTTTTTTTTTCTTTTTCGCTAGTTTTTGGGTTGTTTTTCCAATTCCTTTTCTTTCTCGCCAAAGGACTGCCTTTACGCACAATTCCGAGGATTCTGCTTCTGAAGATCTCCAAGGATGGAGACTCCACAACCTCTCTGGGCAACCTGTTCCAGCAAAGACACCGTTGTGTTACCAACACTGTTTCAGGCACAACTCTGAAGCATAGGACCTGCTTCAGCAGCCAGAGAAGCTGCGGGCTAAACACCAGCATGGCACAGCTGTGGCTCTGCCGCTGAAAGCTTCTCCACGGCTTGTTCTGAAAGCAACGAGCAGGGAATCTTCCCGCGGCTGCCCAGGGTTTTCCTCTCGCAGCCCCGCCAGAGCCCGCCTCAAGCAACCTCTCCGCCAGCTCCACCGGCTCCGCTACCTGGTGCCCGCCTTCTCTGGGAGTCCTTCACAGTGCCTAGAGCCACAGGGCTCTGGCTGCCCGGACAGGGGAGGATTCCCTGCTAATGCTCCTGCTCAAACTGCACTGCCAGGGCTGCCTGACGGGTGTCCAAGCTCGAGCGCGGTCTCTGCTGATGTGTGGGGAGTCAGGCAAAGAGCCAGGAAGCTTACCCAGATGACCGAGCAGAGCATCTCCCGGCAGAGCAGGTAACGCGCAGTTGATGGGAGCAGTTAGGGAGCTAAGCTGACTCCCCTGAGAAATCCTGACCTGGGGCTGTGCCGGGGGCACTGGCTGGAAGGAGCCTGAGGTGCCTGCCAATCCAGACCTTGCTGGGGGCGTGTGAGACGGTGTCCCTGGGGTGTCCGCCGACCACCGGGGCTTTGTGATGCGTGGGCGGTGGCGTACCCAAAGGCCATTGTGACACGGAGGGGTACCCATGGCAACGGTGTCCCTTATAAGGCCTGAGCCCCGGGCTGTCCATTCACTCTCAGGAGAGCAGCTCTGCCAGGAGGCAGCAGCTCCCCTGGGTGCCCGTTGGAGTTCTCGGTCAGAGGACCTGGAGCATACCATGGAGCAGCAGAATAAGGATCACTCCCAGCCCGCTGAAGGGCAGCAGAGCGTACAGGAGCAGCGCCAGGTGAGGCTCAGGGACCAAGACAGGGACAGCAGCGTGACGGGACGGCACGGAGAGCACCAGGATGGGAACGGTGCTGGAGCAAGCTGGCCAGCTGGCCCTGAACACCTCCAGCCCGGACACAGTTATTCCCAAACCTGGAGTTTCTCCATGAAGAGCCGACCCCCAGGACAGCCAAAGCCCACAGGGCCCTGGCATTTCTGTGCCCAGAGGCACAAAGAGCAGCGTGGCCTAATTCAACCTGGCTGTCCGCAACCAGGAGCTGTCTCCATCGTCCCTCCATGCGGACAGGCAGCCAGTGCGGTCGTGCCCAGAGAGCGTGCGTCACACTGGCAGCTGCCACACAGAGTCGGGAGCCCCAGGAGGGTTCGGAAGAACATCTTTGGCAGCCCTGGCAGCCTCCGACGAGCAGGCAGCAATTCAGGAGGAGACAGGCAGGGCATTACCCTGGCAAGCCGAGCCCCGCTGTGCGTGGTCCCCTGCCAGGGCATGAATGGGGCCACTTCAGGGCAGCTCACAGGAGCACCATTAGGGGGACGTGGAGGGGAATGGCAGAAATGACCAAAGTAACCCGGCCTTTCTCCTCAGTTTCTCTTGCAGATGGAGAAGCTGCAAGTCATGAAGACACTGCCACACAGTGGGGTGCGGCAGGAAGAGGCAATCCGTCTGCCAGCCATGCCGCCTTTCCCAAGGCAGGCAGCGACTCAGGCAGCAGCAGCCAAGCAAGTGCCTGCAGCACAGACGTCATCATCTGAAAGGGTCACTTGCAAGCTGCCCCCTCTACAAGCAACAGCCTCTGCATCTTCAGTTGGAGGAAGGGCAAAGGCATTGGGCACAGAGGCCCACAGCCACCAAGAGCTTCTGCCACCTCTTCCGCGCATCTCTGGTGAGAGGGACAAGGCAGTGAGGGCAGAGAGCCGGGAACGTGGCCCACACAGCCCTGTGGCCCCTGACGAGGACATGGAGTACACAGTACGGTCCTTCGTCTCCACAGTCATAAGAAATGCTCTAGCCTGCAACGAGGGAGCCAACAGCAAAGCAAGGCTTTCTCCCTCAGGCAGACGTCCCGGGACCAAAGGCTACAGAACACCATCTCTCACCACAGCAGTGCCCCAAAATGGGAAGAAGAAGAGTCAGCACTCGCCCAAAAGCAGCCCTGCAGCCCCTGCCGAAGAAATGGAAGACCCAGTAAAGGTCTTTGTCTCCACTGCCATTAGCAACGCCGTAGCCCGGAACCAGGGAGCCATGAGGCAGGCAAGGCTTTCTCCTTTGGACAGACGTCCCAGGAGCAAAGGCCGCATAACACCACCACTCCTCACAGCAGTGCCGCAGAATTGGAAGAAGAGTCAGCACCGTGCCAAAGACAGCCCTGCAGCCTCTGCCGAGGACATGGAACACCCAGTAAAGGCCTTCGTCTCCAGTGTCATTAGCAAGGCTATAGCCTGCAACGAGGGAGCCATGAGGGAGGCAGAGCTTCCTCCCTTGTGCAGAGGTCCTAGGAGCAAAGGCCACAGAACACCACCTCTCCTAACAGCAGTGCCCCAGGATTTGAAGAAGAGTCGGCAGGCTGCCCCACACTGCCCCACAGACTCTTTCACGGCACTGCGGGACACAGCACAGTCCCTTGTGTCTGAAGTCCTGGCAAAGACGATGGCTGAAAGCTGGGAACATGGCCAACGGCCTGCAGAACTGGAGGACCTGGCACACACGGGGTGCACAGCGACATCAACAAGAGCAGTCGAGGTCCAGACAGACATGGACAGCAGGCGGACCACTGCTCTGCCAGGGCGCCATCACCAGGCACCTGCACCAGCAAGCCCAGACAGGGCTGAGAAGCAAAGGCAGCAGAGACAGATACACATCAAACCCAGGCAGTGGAGCGGCAAGGATGAGACAAGCCAGGGCCAGGGCACGAAGGAAAGTGGTCGTGTGGCTTCGGATGAAGAGGAAGAGATTATCATCTTCAACTCCTGGATCAACCCCAGGTTCCCCAGCCTCTTCAAGGAACCACAGCCCTTTCCCCAGGAAGAGGGCAGCTCACCCAGCAGCGCGGACAGGGAGGCTGCAGCACAAGAAGCAGAACCCCCAACAAGTGCCTCTCTTGGCTCTTTGGACACTCATACATCGCCTGCTTGCCTGGAAGAGAGGCACGGCACGCCTCTCACCGCAACACAACCGTCAGAGAGCAGGCCAGCAAGTTGTCCATCAGCCCCTGCTTTTGAAGACGAGGGCTACAGAGCGCCTCCCCAGGCACGTGGGGCTCAAGAGTCAAAGCCACCAGCCTGTCCCACTCCCATCGAGCACAGCACTGCAGTGACGGTTGAGAGCCAGGGACGTGCCCAACATGCCTCCACTGTCTCTGACGAAGATCTGTATGAAAGAGCCCGGATCATCGTGTCTGCAGTCCTACGCCATGCTGTAGCCATGAGCCAGGGAGCCACGAGCAAGGCACCAACTGCTCCCTCGGCCACAGGACCCAGCGTGCCTCCTCCCACAGCAGAGCCTGTAGACTGTACATCCTCGGCCTCTGCCTTGGCTGGAGGTGCTGTAGGGGAAGCCACGGAAGCCCCTCTCACTGCAGCAGCGGCGCCACGAGAAGAAGTGGCTTCTCCTGTGACTGCAGATCTTCTCAGGGAGGACATCACTGATCTCAGTCCAGCAGCAGCTGATGAAGCAGGAGCAGCGGCTACTCCCTTGGCTATGGTTCCGGGGCACCAGGTAAGCACAGCACGCGTGGTGGGCACCGGGCACCGAGGGCAGCCAGAGGCAGAAGTAGCACGTGGGGTGTGCGTGCTGGGGAGCTGTCTGCTGCTCTCCATTTCCAGACGCCCCAGGCACAAGGGCTGACATCCCTCTCATCACCTGCTTGTGCTCTTGCTCTCCCCATGCAGGTTGCTGCCGAGCAGGGAGGCCAAGCGCAGTCCTCCTCCTGCACCAAAGACATGCCAGCGGATGAGCCAGCAACGTCCCAGGCACAAGCAACGTCCCAGGCACAAGCACCGTCCCAGGGTCTGTTGGCCGGGCCTGTTCAGCGCAGCGAGCAGCACCAAGGACTAGGTAGGTTGGCAGCACCACGCGCCGGGGGGCTGGCTGGTCCTGGGCCACCCCTCCCCGGGGAAAGGCCTTGGAGGGGGGGAAAGGCTTGCCCAGCACCCGCTCAGGCCCTAACCTACACCTCTCTGTCCCCCACAGGCATCCTTGACCTCGCACAAGCCCCAGCGTGCCAGCCACGGCCCTCCCGCGTCAGAAGAGAGGCGCTTCGGGCTCTGCACAGCGCTTTCTGCTGCAGCTGCATCGCAGGACAGCGAGAGTAGCGGCGCCCGGCTGCCAGCACCAGGACGGCGCTCGGAGGTGGCAGCTGGCCCTCAGGAAGCTTTGCAGTGCCCACAGAAGCATCACTGGGAGGCACAGGACAGCGCCCCAGGAATTCAGATGCCCCACCACATCCTGCCCCCAGCCTCAGCTCAGCTGCGGCTGCTTTCTGCTGTGAATAAAAGCTCAGGCAGACTTTTGCCTCCAATGCTCCTCTCTGTGTCGTTGATCTCAGGAGAAGGAGTGATGCAGGCCATGCCAACCCGGCACCCTGGGCCTCTCACAGTCATGGAATTATAGGATCATGGAATCGCTTAGGTTGGAAAACACCTCAGAGATCATCACGTCCAACCGTTATCCTAGCACCGCCGAGTCTACCACTGAACCATGTCCCTAGGCACCAGATTCACATGGCTTTCGAATACCTCCAGGGATAGTGACTCAACTACTTGCCTGGGCAGCCTGTTCGAATGCTTCACAACCCTGTCATTGAAGAAATTTTGCCTAGTATCCACCTAAACCTCCCCCGGTGCCACTTTTTCCTCTTCTCCTATCGCCTGCTGCCTGGGAGAAGGGACTGACCCCCGTCGCACCACAACCTTCTCTGAGGTCCTTGTACAGAGCGATAAGGTCTTCCCCCAGCCTCCTTTCCTCTAGGCTACATAACCCCAGCTCCCTCAACACTCCTCACACGACTTGCTCCCTAGGCCCTTCAGCTGCTTCTTTGCCCTTCTTTGGACAGGCCCCAGGACCTCCCCGTCCTTCTTGGAGTGACGGCCCCAAAGCTGAGCAGGGTATTCACAGTGCGGCCTCACCAGAGCTGAGTACAGGGGGAGAATTAGGTTCACAAACTACGTGATGCTTACTACTATACCATATATGTACAATTTTATTTGACCAACCTTTCATTTCTCCTGATCCTTTTTTTTTTTTTTTTTCATCTCTCATGAATAGAGGGCCTGTGATTTTTGTTTTTACTGATTTTGCACTGCTTGTCCTGTTTTTCTTAGCTATCCTCCTCATTTTGTGACTGTGGGACATTCCCCTTATCTGTTTAACGTACTTCACCTGCTATGCTACTGCCATGCCTGCACAATCACTTTTGAAAATGCAAGGTTAGTGGAATTTTCCACTGCAAAAACCTGACGTGCTGTCAGCAGCCTGTAAGCTCTCCTGACGTGCTGTCAGCAGCCTGCAAGCACACAAGAGGAGGAAGTGCTGCAACAGCTGTTGCTCACCAACCAGCTGCCCGGCAAGGAAAAGGCAGTCAGTAGGACATGTGTCAGGACACTTTTCCTGCCGATGTGGCCAAATTCACATAAGAAAGAATCAGGAAAAGTTTCTTTCTTATGTGGGACTCCGTGAAGACAGGCAAAGTTCTCCGAGAGCTGAAAGGTGGGCTTCTTTCCATGGAGGAGCTCAAAGCCCCCCATGGGCAGCCCCAGTTTAATAAGGAAGGAGGCACCCAGCCCAGGTACTAAGACACGCTGAAAAGCAAGAAAGGAGGAACAGTATTTAAGCATTTCTGGGACTGGAAATCCCGTGTGGGACTTCTCCAATAAAGAAGATGGGCCCTTGTGCTTTGGCCACTGCTCATGGGAAGGTGCCAGGTGGCGTCACTCTGGAGAGCCCTGGAGATGGCCTCAATGTCTGGGAGTTTCCCAGCTCCCTTCTTGTTGCCATCTAAAGAAGATCTGGGCTAGTAAGAGCAGAGCCAACACCCTCAGCCCAGGAAAATCCCTCCACGGGGTTCCCAACTAATAGGGAAAGCCTTGAGAACCGGCTCCGACTACATGCTGGCTTGCCCAATCAGGCCATAGGCAACGCACAAGCGCCAGGAGGTACGGATCCCGTCCTTCTGCTGGAGCTGGGCTTTTTTGTGCATAATGCCAGAGCAGCAACGGGCCCCTGGCACATCTGCAGTTTGCAGGCTACCGCTGGGGTGTTACTTCTGCTTGAGGAGGCGTTCTGTGGGGTGGCAGCTCCTGGAAGGAGCAGGGTATGAGGGAAGGACGGGGCTGCAAAGCCCATCTTGTTCAGTGCGAACTGCCTGTGCATGTGGTGGGATATTGCATCCCCAACTGGCCCAGTGCCTGGAAAGCAAATCCCCCAAATCCCCCTTCAGCTGTGGCCTGGGGACGGCAACAAGGCCGCCAATGCCATGCTGCAGGCTGGCACGGCCCGCAGATCCCAGGCTGCCAAGCCCAACGTGCAGCCGCCAAGCAGGCGCCAGCTGCCAGAGGCTGCAGGAAGGTTCCAGAAGCAGCGGCAGCGCCCCGGGCAGAGGCAGCCACGAGTGCAGGAGCTGCTCGTGGGATGTGGGCTCAGGGACAGATGCCTGCCCCTGCAGGGGACAAGGCCCACCCTGAGCCTGCCCACCGGCTTGGGCCTGCCCAGACATCCTGGGGGGAAGCCCTGGCGACAACCAGTGATCGGGGGGGTGCAGAAGCCCCTCACAAATGGTGATGACAATCAGGCCCCCACAAAGTGAGAGGCCACATCAACTACCATGGAACCGCCAGAACTTGGAGAAAAGGGGCACTGCTCTCTCCAGAGAGCGCGTTTCCTTCAGTACAAAGAAAATGAAAGGCCTCTTGTGTCTAGATGCTGTCAGCGTTCATGAAAACACATAATCCACAAAGTGATTATATGAAGGTGCTTTATTAGGCGCCGGAAGTTAGGGGCATGCCTGCCCAAATCTAACTTTGTCCGACTTGTTCACTCAGTTCTCTTTTATCTCCTAAAATATTACATATGCATTGAGTTTCACAACACATCTCTGCGTATTCATTTCCTAGCTCTGCCTAGCCCGGCTTCGTATGCTAATTATCTTATCAGTCCTTCTGCGCTTGCGTATTACTCTCTGGTGGTCGTCCGGGTGGTCGTTGGGATGAAGTAAGATGTCTTCATCAGAGCTGAACTTTTTAACCTTTTCTTCTTACGCATGCTCTCTGAGCCCTCGGTCTCAGTCCAAACCGCAAGCTTGGTTTGATCCAGTTCCCAGGGTCCAAGAGGCCCCAGTTATCTAGATGGCTTGCAAACTGAGCATTCTTTTAGTCCTCCTTACTCCTCATCATGAACCGGTGCATTCTCCCATGCTATCCTTGCACATATATTTTGTATCTTCCAAGCGCAGCCCCGGAACAGTACATCGCAAATGTACCACATCAAGCAATATTGTATTATTTCCTCTTCTGTTACTAACAATGCCACCTGCCATCACTGACAGCCAGGCTGGGGACAGCCCAAGGCCTCAGACGTTATTATTCTTCAATAATAGGTACATTTGGAATTATTGTCCCCAGGGTGCAAGCTCCCTTCCAGCCAAGGGGCAACACCTTCCTGGATGTATTGCCGCATAGCCAGTACCACCCCTTGCCATTCGGGACAGGCCATCCGGTTACAGGATTCTCATGTTGTATCTGCTGTACAAAAACTTCTAAACTGTTACTTAGATAACGCTCCTGCCTTCCTCTTTGTCACACTCAAAATGGTTAAGAACAAAATAGGATTACAAGATACGCCACCGGGCCCATGTAGTGGGCACCACCAATCGAC
This sequence comes from Anser brachyrhynchus, assembly GCF_964034855.1. Taxonomy (NCBI): domain Eukaryota; kingdom Metazoa; phylum Chordata; class Aves; order Anseriformes; family Anatidae; genus Anser; species Anser brachyrhynchus. The sequence continues at coordinate 205,185,399 of NC_137694.1, read as the reverse complement.
ACTTGGATAAAACAGCACTTCCTTTTCGATCTGTCATGCGCTTCGTTCATCTCCGGCCGTTCCCCTCACGGAGAATACAGAACCACGGATCGGAACTCCGCGCTCGCTTCGCAGCGATGCTGCGTCTCACTCCCACAGCACAATCACGCGATCACGCAGAGAGGCCCCTTAAACTTCTCGTTCATGCTACAAGGATATATCACTTAGAACAAAAACCAGACTATTTTGTTTTGTCTCTGGCCGAGTTCCTCGAGGAGTCACTCACTTCACAGCAATACTTTGGCTCAAACACATACACATATACTTCTTTGCTGGTGCAGCTACTGCTGCCTCCGGTGCAATATTAGGATTAGAGGGAGCATAACTTGCTTCCTCCTCCAAAAAAGGAGTCTTATTGTTTACATATAAACTTAAAGCCAGAATTTTCATCAGACCTGTATTGCGGCCAAAATAGTCAAGTTCCTTTTAATGGCTTTTCAGGCCAGACAATTGGACAATACCTAACCATTGTTGTTTTTTTGTGTTTTTGTTTTTTTTTTTTTCTTTTTCGCTAGTTTTTGGGTTGTTTTTCCAATTCCTTTTCTTTCTCGCCAAAGGACTGCCTTTACGCACGATTCCGAGGATTCTGCTTCTGAAGATCTCCAAGGATGGAGACTCCACAACCTCTCTGGGCAACCTGTTCCAGCAAAGACACCGTTGTGTTACCAACACTGTTTCAGGCACAACTCTGAAGCATAGGACCTGCTTCAGCAGCCAGAGAAGCTGCGGGCTAAACACCAGCATGGCACAGCTGTGGCTCTGCCGCTGAAAGCTTCTCCACGGCTTGTTCTGAAAGCAACGAGCAGGGAATCTTCCCGCGGCTGCCCAGGGTTTTCCTCTCGCAGCCCCGCCAGAGCCCGCCTCAAGCAACCTCTCCGCCAGCTCCACCGGCTCCGCTACCTGGTGCCCGCCTTCTCTGGGAGTCCTTCACAGTGCCTAGAGCCACAGGGCTCTGGCTGCCCGGACAGGGGAGGATTCCCTGCTAATGCTCCTGCTCAAACTGCACTGCCAGGGCTGCCTGATGGGTGTCCAAGCTCGAGCGCGGTCTCTGCTGATGTGTGGGGAGTCAGGCAAAGAGCCAGGAAGCTTACCCAGATGACCGAGCAGAGCATCTCCCGGCAGAGCAGGTAACGCGCAGTTGATGGGAGCAGTTAGGGAGCTAAGCTGACTCCCCTGAGAAATCCTGACCTGGGGCTGTGCCGGGGGCACTGGCTGGAAGGAGCCTGAGGTGCCTGCCAATCCAGACCTTGCTGGGGGCGTGTGAGACGGTGTCCCTGGGGTGTCCGCCGACCACCGGGGCTTTGTGATGCGTGGGCGGTGGCGTACCCAAAGGCCATTGTGACACGGAGGGGTACCCATGGCAACGGTGTCCCTTATAAGGCCCGAGCCCCGGGCTGTCCATTCACTCTCAGGAGAGCAGCTCTGCCAGGAGGCAGCAGCTCCCCTGGGTGCCCGTTGGAGTTCTCGGTCAGAGGACCTGGAGCATACCATGGAGCAGCAGAATAAGGATCACTCCCAGCCCGCTGAAGGGCAGCAGAGCGTACAGGAGCAGTGCCAGGTGAGGCTCAGGGACCAAGACAGGGACAGCAGCGTGACGGGACGGCACGGAGAGCACCAGGATGGGAACGGTGCTGGAGCAAGCTGGCCAGCTGGCCCTGAACACCTCCAGCCCGGACACAGTTATTCCCAAACCTGGAGTTTCTCCATGAAGAGCCGACCCCCAGGACAGCCAAAGCCCACAGGGCCCTGGCATTTCTGTGCCCAGAGGCACAAAGAGCAGCGTGGCCTAATTCAACCTGGCTGTCCGCAACCAGGAGCTGTCTCCATCGTCCCTCCATGCGGACAGGCAACCAGTGCGGTCGTGCCCAGAGAGCGTGCGTCACACTGGCAGCTGCCACACAGAGTCGGGAGCCCCAGGAGGGTTCGGAAGAACATCTTTGGCAGCCCTGGCAGCCTCCGACGAGCAGGCAGCAATTCAGGAGGAGACAGGCAGGGCATTACCCTGGCAAGCCCCGCTGTGCGTGGTCCCCTGCCAGGGCATGAATGGGGCCACTGCAGGGCAGCTCACAGGAGCACCATTAGGGGGACGTGGAGGGGAATGGCAGAAATGACCAAAGTAACCCGGCCTTTCTCCTCAGTTTCTCTTGCAGATGGAGAAGCTGCAAGTCATGAAGACACTGCCACACAGTGGGGTGCGGCAGGAAGAGGCAATCCGTCTGCCAGCCATGCCGCCTTTCCCAAGGCAGGCAGCGACTCAGGCAGCAGCAGCCAAGCAAGTGCCTGCAGCACAGACGTCATCATCTGAAAGGGTCACTTGCAAGCTGCCCCCTCTACAAGCAACAGCCTCTGCATCTTCAGTTGGAGGAAGGGCAAAGGCATTGGGCACAGAGGCCCACAGCCACCAAGAGCTTCTGCCACCTCTTCCGCGCATCTCTGGTGAGAGGGACAAGGCAGTGAGGGCAGAGAGCCGGGAACGTGGCCCACACAGCCCTGTGGCCCCTGACGAGGACATGGAGTACACAGTACGGTCCTTCGTCTCCACAGTCATAAGAAATGCTCTAGCCTGCAACGAGGGAGCCAACAGCAAAGCAAGGCTTTCTCCCTCAGGCAGACGTCCCGGGACCAAAGGCTACAGAACACCATCTCTCACCACAGCAGTGCCCCAAAATGGGAAGAAGAAGAGTCAGCACTCGCCCAAAAGCAGCCCTGCAGCCCCTGCCGAAGAAATGGAAGACCCAGTAAAGGTCTTTGTCTCCACTGCCATTAGCAACGCCGTAGCCCGGAACCAGGGAGCCATGAGGCAGGCAAGGCTTTCTCCTTTGGACAGACGTCCCAGGAGCAAAGGCCGCATAACACCACCACTCCTCACAGCAGTGCCGCAGAATTGGAAGAAGAGTCAGCACCGTGCCAAAGACAGCCCTGCAGCCTCTGCCGAGGACATGGAACACCCAGTAAAGGCCTTCGTCTCCAGTGTCATTAGCAAGGCTATAGCCTGCAACGAGGGAGCCATGAGGGAGGCAGAGCTTCCTCCCTTGTGCAGAGGTCCTAGGAGCAAAGGCCACAGAACACCACCTCTCCTAACAGCAGTGCCCCAGGATTTGAAGAAGAGTCGGCAGGCTGCCCCACACTGCCCCACAGACTCTTTCACGGCACTGCGGGACACAGCACAGTCCCTTGTGTCTGAAGTCCTGGCAAAGACGATGGCTGAAAGCTGGGAACATGGCCAACGGCCTGCAGAACTGGAGGACCTGGCACACACGGGGTGCACAGCGACATCAACAAGAGCAGTCGAGGTCCAGACAGACATGGACAGCAGGCGGACCACTGCTCTGCCAGGGCGCCATCACCAGGCACCTGCACCAGCAAGCCCAGACAGGGCTGAGAAGCAAAGGCAGCAGAGACAGATACACATCAAACCCAGGCAGTGGAGCGGCAAGGATGAGACAAGCCAGGGCCAGGGCACGAAGGAAAGTGGTCGTGTGGCTTCGGATGAAGAGGAAGAGATTATCATCTTCAACTCCTGGATCAACCCCAGGTTCCCCAGCCTCTTCAAGGAACCACAGCCCTTTCCCCAGGAAGAGGGCAGCTCACCCAGCAGCGCGGACAGGGAGGCTGCAGCACAAGAAGCAGAACCCCCAACAAGTGCCTCTCTTGGCTCTTTGGACACTCATACATCGCCTGCTTGCCTGGAAGAGAGGCACGGCACGCCTCTCACCACAACACAACCGTCAGAGAGCAGGCCAGCAAGTTGTCCATCAGCCCCTGCTTTTGAAGACGAGGGCTACAGAGCGCCTCCCCAGGCACGTGGGGCTCAAGAGTCAAAGCCACCAGCCTGTCCCACTCCCATCGAGCACAGCACTGCAGTGACGGTTGAGAGCCAGGGACGTGCCCAACATGCCTCCACTGTCTCTGACGAAGATCTGTATGAAAGAGCCCGGATCATCGTGTCTGCAGTCCTACGCCATGCTGTAGCCATGAGCCAGGGAGCCACGAGCAAGGCACCAACTGCTCCCTCAGCCACAGGACCCAGTGTGCCTCCTCCCACAGCAGAGCCTGTAGACTGTACATCCTCGGCCTCTGCCTTGGCTGGAGGTGCTGTAGGGGAAGCCACGGAAGCCCCTCTCACTGCAGCAGCGGCGCCACGAGAAGAAGTGGCTTCTCCTGTGACTGCAGATCTTCTCAGGGAGGACATCACTGATCTCAGTCCAGCAGCAGCTGATGAAGCAGGAGCAGCGGCTACTCCCTTGGCTATGGTTCCGGGGCACCAGGTAAGCACAGCACGCGTGGTGGGCACCGGGCACCGAGGGCAGCCAGAGGCAGAAGTAGCACGTGGGGTGTGCGTGCTGGGGAGCTGTCTGCTGCTCTCCATTTCCAGACGCCCCAGGCACAAGGGCTGACATCCCTCTCATCACCTGCTTGTGCTCTTGCTCTCCCCATGCAGGTTGCTGCCGAGCAGGGAGGCCAAGCGCAGTCCTCCTCCTGCACCAAAGACATGCCAGCGGATGAGCCAGCAACGTCCCAGGCACAAGCAACGTCCCAGGCACAAGCACCGTCCCAGGGTCTGTTGGCCGGGCCTGTTCAGCGCAGCGAGCAGCACCAAGGACTAGGTAGGTTGGCAGCACCACGCGCCGGGGGGCTGGCTGGTCCTGGGCCACCCCTCCCCGGGGAAAGGCCTTGGAGGGGGGGAAAGGCTTGCCCAGCACCCGCTCAGGCCCTAACCTACACCTCTCTGTCCCCCACAGGCATCCTTGACCTCGCACAAGCCCCAGCGTGCCAGCCACGGCCCTCCCGCGTCAGAAGAGAGGCGCTTCGGGCTCTGCACAGCGCTTTCTGCTGCAGCTGCATCGCAGGACAGCGAGAGTAGCGGCGCCCGGCTGCCAGCACCAGGACGGCGCTCGGAGGTGGCAGCTGGCCCTCAGGAAGCTTTGCAGTGCCCACAGAAGCATCACTGGGAGGCACAGGACAGCGCCCCAGGAATTCAGATGCCCCACCACATCCTGCCCCCAGCCTCAGCTCAGCTGCGGCTGCTTTCTGCTGTGAATAAAAGCTCAGGCAGACTTTTGCCTCCAATGCTCCTCTCTGTGTCGTTGATCTCAGGAGAAGGAGTGATGCAGGCCATGCCAACCCGGCACCCTGGGCCTCTCACAGTCATGGAATTATAGGATCATGGAATCGCTTAGGTTGGAAAACACCTCAGAGATCATCACGTCCAACCGTTATCCTAGCACCGCCGAGTCTACCACTGAACCATGTCCCTAGGCACCAGATTCACATGGCTTTCGAATACCTCCAGGGATAGTGACTCAACTACTTGCCTGGGCAGCCTGTTCGAATGCTTCACAACCCTGTCATTGAAGAAATTTTGCCTAGTATCCACCTAAACCTCCCCCGGTGCCACTTTTTCCTCTTCTCCTATCGCCTGCTGCCTGGGAGAAGGGACTGACCCCCGTCGCACCACAACCTTCTCTGAGGTCCTTGTACAGAGCGATAAGGTCTTCCCCCAGCCTCCTTTCCTCTAGGCTACATAACCCCAGCTCCCTCAACACTCCTCACACGACTTGCTCCCTAGGCCCTTCAGCTGCTTCTTTGCCCTTCTTTGGACAGGCCCCAGGACCTCCCCGTCCTTCTTGGAGTGACGGCCCCAAAGCTGAGCAGGGTATTCACAGTGCGGCCTCACCAGAGCTGAGTACAGGGGGAGAATTAGGTTCACAAACTACGTGATGCTTACTACTATACCATATATGTACAATTTTATTTGACCAACCTTTCATTTCTCCTGATCCTTTTTTTTTTTTTTTTCATCTCTCATGAATAGAGGGCCTGTGATTTTTGTTTTTACTGATTTTGCACTGCTTGTCCTGTTTTTCTTAGCTATCCTCCTCATTTTGTGACTGTGGGACATTCCCCTTATCTGTTTAACGTACTTCACCTGCTATGCTACTGCCATGCCTGCACAATCACTTTTGAAAATGCAAGGTTAGTGGAATTTTCCACTGCAAAAACCTGACGTGCTGTCAGCAGCCTGTAAGCTCTCCTGACGTGCTGTCAGCAGCCTGCAAGCACACAAGAGGAGGAAGTGCTGCAACAGCTGTTGCTCACCAACCAGCTGCCCGGCAAGGAAAAGGCAGTCAGTAGGACATGTGTCAGGACACTTTTCCTGCCGATGTGGCCAAATTCACATAAGAAAGAATCAGGAAAAGTTTCTTTCTTATGTGGGACTCCGTGAAGACAGGCAAAGTTCTCCGAGAGCTGAAAGGTGGGCTTCTTTCCATGGAGGAGCTCAAAGCCCCCCATGGGCAGCCCCAGTTTAATAAGGAAGGAGGCACCCAGCCCAGGTACTAAGACACGCTGAAAAGCAAGAAAGGAGGAACAGTATTTAAGCATTTCTGGGACTGGAAATCCCGTGTGGGACTTCTCCAATAAAGAAGATGGGCCCTTGTGCTTTGGCCACTGCTCATGGGAAGGTGCCAGGTGGCGTCACTCTGGAGAGCCCTGGAGATGGCCTCAATGTCTGGGAGTTTCCCAGCTCCCTTCTTGTTGCCATCTAAAGAAGATCTGGGCTAGTAAGAGCAGAGCCAACACCCTCAGCCCAGGAAAATCCCTCCACGGGGTTCCCAACTAATAGGGAAAGCCTTGAGAACCGGCTCCGACTACATGCTGGCTTGCCCAATCAGGCCATAGGCAACGCACAAGCGCCAGGAGGTACGGATCCCGTCCTTCTGCTGGAGCTGGGCTTTTTTGTGCATAATGCCAGAGCAGCAACGGGCCCCTGGCACATCTGCAGTTTGCAGGCTACCGCTGGGGTGTTACTTCTGCTTGAGGAGGCGTTCTGTGGGGTGGCAGCTCCTGGAAGGAGCAGGGTATGAGGGAAGGACGGGGCTGCAAAGCCCATCTTGTTCAGTGCGAACTGCCTGTGCATGTGGTGGGATATTGCATCCCCAACTGGCCCAGTGCCTGGAAAGCAAATCCCCCAAATCCCCCTTCAGCTGTGGCCTGGGGACGGCAACAAGGCCGCCAATGCCATGCTGCAGGCTGGCACGGCCCGCAGATCCCAGGCTGCCAAGCCCAACGTGCAGCCGCCAAGCAGGCGCCAGCTGCCAGAGGCTGCAGGAAGGTTCCAGAAGCAGCAGCAGCGCCCCGGGCAGAGGCAGACACGAGTGCAGGAGCTGCTCGTGGGATGTGGGCTCAGGGACAGATGCCTGCCCCTGCAGGGGACAAGGCCCACCCTGAGCCTGCCCACCGGCTTGGGCCTGCCCAGACATCCTGGGGGGAAGCCCTGGCGACAACCAGTGATCGGGGGGGTGCAGAAGCCCCTCACAAATGGTGATGACAATCAGGCCCCCACAAAGTGAGAGGCCACATCAACTACCATGGAACCGCCAGAACTTGGAGAAAAGGGGCACTGCTCTCTCCAGAGAGCGCGTTTCCTTCAGTACAAAGAAAATGAAAGGCCTCTTGTGTCTAGATGCTGTCAGCGTTCATGAAAACACATAATCCACAAAGTGATTATATGAAGGTGCTTTATTAGGCGCCGGAAGTTAGGGGCATGCCTGCCCAAATCTAACTTTGTCCGACTTGTTCACTCAGTTCTCTTTTATCTCCTAAAATATTACGTATGCATTGAGTTTCACAACACATCTCTACGTATTCATTTCCTAGCTCTGCCTAGCCCGGCTTCGTATGCTAATTATCTTATCAGTCCTTCTGCGCTTGCGTATTACTCTCTGGTGGTCGTCCGGGTGGTCGTTGGGATGAAGTAAGATGTCTTCATCAGAGCTGAACTTTTTAACCTTTTCTTCTTACGCATGCTCTCTGAGCCCTCGGTCTCAGTCCAAACCGCAAGCTTGGTTTGATCCAGTTCCCAGGGTCCAAGAGGCCCCAGTTATCTAGATGGCTTGCAAACTGAGCATTCTTTTAGTCCTCCTTACTCCTCATCATGAACCGGTGCATTCTCCCATGCTATCCTTGCACATATATTTTGTATCTTATCCAAGCGCAGCCCCGGAACAGTACATCGCAAATGTACCACATCAAGCAATATTGTATTATTTCCTCTTCTGTTACTAACAATGCCACCTGCCATCACTGACAGCCAGGCTGGGGACAGCCCAAGGCCTCAGACGTTATTATTCTTCAATAATAGGTACATTTGGAATTATTGTCCCCAGGGTGCAAGCTCCCTTCCAGCCAAGGGGCAACACCTTCCTGGATGTATTGCCGCATAGCCAGTACCACCCCTTGCCATTCGGGACAGGCCATCCGGTTACAGGATTCTCATGTTGTATCTGCTGTACAAAAACTTCTAAACTGTTACTTAGATAACGCTCCTGCCTTCCTCTTTGTCACACTCAAAATGGTTAAGAACAAAATAGGATTACAAGATACGCCACCGGGCCCATGTAGTGGGCACCACCAATCGACACTTGGATAAAACAGCACTTCCTTTTCGATCTGTCATGCGCTTCGTTCATCTCCGGCCGTTCCCCTCACGGAGAATACAGAACCACGGATCGGAACTCCGCGCTCGCTTCGCAGCGATGCTGCGTCTCACTCCCACAGCACAATCACGCGATCACGCAGAGAGGCCCCTTAAACTTCTCGTTCATGCTACAAGGATATATCACTTAGAACAAAAACCAGACTATTTTGTTTTGTCTCTGGCCGAGTTCCTCGAGGAGTCACTCACTTCACAGCAATACTTTGGCTCAAACACATACACATATACTTCTTTGCTGGTGCAGCTACTGCTGCCTCCGGTGCAATATTAGGATTAGAGGGAGCATAACTTGCTTCCTCCTCCAAAAAAGGAGTCTTATTGTTTACATATAAACTTAAAGCCAGAATTTTCATCAGACCTGTATTGCGGCCAAAATAGTCAAGTTCCTTTTAATGGCTTTTCAGGCCAGACAATTGGACAATACCTAACCATTGTTGTTTTTTTGTGTTTTTGGTTTTTTTTTTCTTTTTCGCTAGTTTTTGGGTTGTTTTTCCAATTCCTTTTCTTTCTCGCCAAAGGACTGCCTTTACGCACAATTCCGAGGATTCTGCTTCTGAAGATCTCCAAGGATGGAGACTCCACAACCTCTCTGGGCAACCTGTTCCAGCAAAGACACCGTTGTGTTACCAACACTGTTTCAGGCACAACTCTGAAGCATAGGACCTGCTTCAGCAGCCAGAGAAGCTGCGGGCTAAACACCAGCATGGCACAGCTGTGGCTCTGCCGCTGAAAGCTTCTCCACGGCTTGTTCTGAAAGCAACGAGCAGGGAATCTTCCCGCGGCTGCCCAGGGTTTTCCTCTCGCAGCCCCGCCAGAGCCCGCCTCAAGCAACCTCTCCGCCAGCTCCACCGGCTCCGCTACCTGGTGCCCGCCTTCTCTGGGAGTCCTTCACAGTGCCTAGAGCCACAGGGCTCTGGCTGCCCGGACAGGGGAGGATTCCCTGCTAATGCTCCTGCTCAAACTGCACTGCCAGGGCTGCCTGACGGGTGTCCAAGCTCGAGCGCGGTCTCTGCTGATGTGTGGGGAGTCAGGCAAAGAGCCAGGAAGCTTACCCAGATGACCGAGCAGAGCATCTCCCGGCAGAGCAGGTAACGCGCAGTTGATGGGAGCAGTTAGGGAGCTAAGCTGACTCCCCTGAGAAATCCTGACCTGGGGCTGTGCCGGGGGCACTGGCTGGAAGGAGCCTGAGGTGCCTGCCAATCCAGACCTTGCTGGGGGCGACGGTGTCCCTGGGGTGTCCGCCGACCACCGGGGCTTTGTGATGCGTGGGCGGTGGCGTACCCAAAGGCCATTGTGACACGGAGGGGTACCCATGGCAACGGTGTCCCTTATAAGGCCCGAGCCCCGGGCTGTCCATTCACTCTCAGGAGAGCAGCTCTGCCAGGAGGCAGCAGCTCCCCTGGGTGCCCGTTGGAGTTCTCGGTCAGAGGACCTGGAGCATACCATGGAGCAGCAGAATAAGGATCACTCCCAGCCCGCTGAAGGGCAGCAGAGCGTACAGGAGCAGCGCCAGGTGAGGCTCAGGGACCAAGACAGGGACAGCAGCGTGACGGGACGGCACGGAGAGCACCAGGATGGGAACGGTGCTGGAGCAAGCTGGCCAGCTGGCCCTGAACACCTCCAGCCCGGACACAGTTATTCCCAAACCTGGAGTTTCTCCATGAAGAGCCGACCCCCAGGACAGCCAAAGCCCACAGGGCCCTGGCATTTCTGTGCCCAGAGGCACAAAGAGCAGCGTGGCCTAATTCAACCTGGCTGTCCGCAACCAGGAGCTGTCTCCATCGTCCCTCCATGCGGACAGGCAGCCAGTGCGGTCGTGCCCAGAGAGCGTGCGTCACACTGGCAGCTGCCACACAGAGTCGGGAGCCCCAGGAGGGTTCGGAAGAACATCTTTGGCAGCCCTGGCAGCCTCCGACGAGCAGGCAGCAATTCAGGAGGAGACAGGCAGGGCATTACCCTGGCAAGCCGAGCCCCGCTGTGCGTGGTCCCCTGCCAGGGCATGAATGGGGCCACTGCAGGGCAGCTCACAGGAGCACCATTAGGGGGACGTGGAGGGGAATGGCAGAAATGACCAAAGTAACCCGGCCTTTCTCCTCAGTTTCTCTTGCAGATGGAGAAGCTGCAAGTCATGAAGACACTGCCACACAGTGGGGTGCGGCAGGAAGAGGCAATCCGTCTGCCAGCCATGCCGCCTTTCCCAAGGCAGGCAGCGACTCAGGCAGCAGCAGCCAAGCAAGTGCCTGCAGCACAGACGTCATCATCTGAAAGGGTCACTTGCAAGCTGCCCCCTCTACAAGCAACAGCCTCTGCATCTTCAGTTGGAGGAAGGGCAAAGGCATTGGGCACAGAGGCCCACAGCCACCAAGAGCTTCTGCCACCTCTTCCGCGCATCTCTGGTGAGAGGGACAAGGCAGTGAGGGCAGAGAGCCGGGAACGTGGCCCACACAGCCCTGTGGCCCCTGACGAGGACATGGAGTACACAGTACGGTCCTTCGTCTCCACAGTCATAAGAAATGCTCTAGCCTGCAACGAGGGAGCCAACAGCAAAGCAAGGCTTTCTCCCTCAGGCAGACGTCCCGGGACCAAAGGCTACAGAACACCATCTCTCACCACAGCAGTGCCCCAAAATGGGAAGAAGAAGAGTCAGCACTCGTCCAAAAGCAGCCCTGCAGCCCCTGCCGAAGAAATGGAAGACCCAGTAAAGGTCTTTGTCTCCACTGCCATTAGCAACGCCGTAGCCCGGAACCAGGGAGCCATGAGGCAGGCAAGGCTTTCTCCTTTGGACAGACGTCCCAGGAGCAAAGGCCGCATAACACCACCACTCCTCACAGCAGTGCCGCAGAATTGGAAGAAGAGTCAGCACCGTGCCAAAGACAGCCCTGCAGCCTCTGCCGAGGACATGGAACACCCAGTAAAGGCCTTCGTCTCCAGTGTCATTAGCAAGGCTATAGCCTGCAACGAGGGAGCCATGAGGGAGGCAGAGCTTCCTCCCTTGTGCAGAGGTCCTAGGAGCAAAGGCCACGGAACACCACCTCTCCTAACAGCAGTGCCCCAGGATTTGAAGAAGAGTCGGCAGGCTGCCCCACACTGCCCCACAGACTCTTTCACGGCACTGCGGGACACAGCACAGTCCCTTGTGTCTGAAGTCCTGGCAAAGACGATGGCTGAAAGCTGGGAACATGGCCAACGGCCTGCAGAACTGGAGGACCTGGCACACACGGGGTGCACAGCGACATCAACAAGAGCAGTCGAGGTCCAGACAGACATGGACAGCAGGCGGACCACTGCTCTGCCAGGGCGCCATCACCAGGCACCTGCACCAGCAAGCCCAGACAGGGCTGAGAAGCAAAGGCAGCAGAGACAGATACACATCAAACCCAGGCAGTGGAGCGGCAAGGATGAGACAAGCCAGGGCCAGGGCACGAAGGAAAGTGGTCGTGTGGCTTCGGATGAAGAGGAAGAGATTATCATCTTCAACTCCTGGATCAACCCCAGGTTCCCCAGCCTCTTCAAGGAACCACAGCCCTTTCCCCAGGAAGAGGGCAGCTCACCCAGCAGCGCGGACAGGGAGGCTGCAGCACAAGAAGCAGAACCCCCAACAAGTGCCTCTCTTGGCTCTTTGGACACTCATACATCGCCTGCTTGCCTGGAAGAGAGGCACGGCACGCCTCTCACCACAACACAACCGTCAGAGAGCAGGCCAGCAAGTTGTCCATCAGCCCCTGCTTTTGAAGACGAGGGCTACAGAGCGCCTCCCCAGGCACGTGGGGCTCAAGAGTCAAAGCCACCAGCCTGTCCCACTCCCATCGAGCACAGCACTGCAGTGACGGTTGAGAGCCAGGGACGTGCCCAACATGCCTCCACTGTCTCTGACGAAGATCTGTATGAAAGAGCCCGGATCATCGTGTCTGCAGTCCTACGCCATGCTGTAGCCATGAGCCAGGGAGCCACGAGCAAGGCACCAACTGCTCCCTCGGCCACAGGACCCAGCGTGCCTCCTCCCACAGCAGAGCCTGTAGACTGTACATCCTCGGCCTCTGCCTTGGCTGGAGGTGCTGTAGGGGAAGCCACGGAAGCCCCTCTCACTGCAGCAGCGGCGCCACGAGAAGAAGTGGCTTCTCCTGTGACTGCAGATCTTCTCAGGGAGGACATCACTGATCTCAGTCCAGCAGCAGCTGATGAAGCAGGAGCAGCGGCTACTCCCTTGGCTATGGTTCCGGGGCACCAGGTAAGCACAGCACGCGTGGTGGGCACCGGGCACCGAGGGCAGCCAGAGGCAGAAGTAGCACGTGGGGTGTGCGTGCTGGGGAGCTGTCTGCTGCTCTCCATTTCCAGACGCCCCAGGCACAAGGGCTGACATCCCTCTCATCACCTGCTTGTGCTCTTGCTCTCCCCATGCAGGTTGCTGCCGAGCAGGGAGGCCAAGCGCAGTCCTCCTCCTGCACCAAAGACATGCCAGCGGATGAGCCAGCAACGTCCCAGGCACAAGCAACGTCCCAGGCACAAGCACCGTCCCAGGGTCTGTTGGCCAGGCCTGTTCAGCGCAGCGAGCAGCACCAAGGACTAGGTAGGTTGGCAGCACCACGCGCCGGGGGGCTGGCTGGTCCTGGGCCACCCCTCCCCGGGGAAAGGCCTTGGAGGGGGGGAAAGGCTTGCCCAGCACGCGCTCAGGCCCTAACCTACACCTCTCTGTCCCCCACAGGCATCCTTGACCTCGCACAAGCCCCAGCGTGCCAGCCACGGCCCTCCCGCGTCAGAAGAGAGGCGCTTCGGGCTCTGCACAGCGCTTTCTGCTGCAGCTGCATCGCAGGACAGCGAGAGTAGCGGCGCCCGGCTGCCAGCACCAGGACGGCGCTCGGAGGTGGCAGCTGGCCCTCAGGAAGCTTTGCAGTGCCCACAGAAGCATCACTGGGAGGCACAGGACAGCGCCCCAGGAATTCAGATGCCCCACCACATCCTGCCCCCAGCCTCAGCTCAGCTGCGGCTGCTTTCTGCTGTGAATAAAAGCTCAGGCAGACTTTTGCCTCCAATGCTCCTCTCTGTGTCGTTGATCTCAGGAGAAGGAGTGATGCAGGCCATGCCAACCCGGCACCCTGGGCCTCTCACAGTCATGGAATTATAGGATCATGGAATCGCTTAGGTTGGAAAACACCTCAGAGATCATCACGTCCAATCGTTATCCTAGCACCGCCGAGTCTACCACTGAACCATGTCCCTAGGCACCAGATTCACATGGCTTTCGAATACCTCCAGGGATAGTGACTCAACTACTTGCCTGGGCAGCCTGTTCGAATGCTTCACAACCCTGTCATTGAAGAAATTTTGCCTAGTATCCACCTAAACCTCCCCCGGTGCCACTTTTTCCTCTTCTCCTATCGCCTGCTGCCTGGGAGAAGGGACTGACCCCCGTCGCACCACAACCTTCTCTGAGGTCCTTGTACAGAGCGATAAGGTCTTCCCCCAGCCTCCTTTCCTCTAGGCTACATAACCCCAGCTCCCTCAACACTCCTCACACGACTTGCTCCCTAGGCCCTTCAGCTGCTTCTTTGCCCTTCTTTGGACAGGCCCCAGGACCTCCCCGTCCTTCTTGGAGTGACGGCCCCAAAGCTGAGCAGGGTATTCACAGTGCGGCCTCACCAGAGCTGAGTACAGGGGGAGAATTAGGTTCACAAACTACGTGATGCTTACTACTATACCATATATGTACAATTTTATTTGACCAACCTTTCATTTCTCCTGATCCTTTTTTTTTTTTTTTTTCATCTCTCATGAATAGTGGGCCTGTGATTTTTGTTTTTACTGATTTTGCACTGCTTGTCCTGTTTTTCTTAGCTATCCTCCTCATTTTGTGACTGTGGGACATTCCCCTTATCTGTTTAACGTACTTCACCTGCTATGCTACTGCCATGCCTGCACAATCACTTTTGAAAATGCAAGGTTAGTGGAATTTTCCACTGCAAAAACCTGACGTGCTGTCAGCAGCCTGTAAGCTCTCCTGACGTGCTGTCAGCAGCCTGCAAGCACACAAGAGGAGGAAGTGCTGCAACAGCTGTTGCTCACCAACCAGCTGCCCGGCAAGGAAAAGGCAGTCAGTAGGACATGTGTCAGGACACTTTTCCTGCCGATGTGGCCAAATTCACATAAGAAAGAATCAGGAAAAGTTTCTTTCTTATGTGGGACTCCGTGAAGACAGGCAAAGTTCTCCGAGAGCTGAAAGGTGGGCTTCTTTCCATGGAGGAGCTCAAAGCCCCCCATGGGCAGCCCCAGTTTAATAAGGAAGGAGGCACCCAGCCCAGGTACTAAGACACGCTGAAAAGCAAGAAAGGAGGAACAGTATTTAAGCATTTCTGGGACTGGAAATCCCGTGTGGGACTTCTCCAATAAAGAAGATGGGCCCTTGTGCTTTGGCCACTGCTCATGGGAAGGTGCCAGGTGGCGTCACTCTGGAGAGCCCTGGAGATGGCCTCAATGTCTGGGAGTTTCCCAGCTCCCTTCTTGTTGCCATCTAAAGAAGATCTGGGCTAGTAAGAGCAGAGCCAACACCCTCAGCCCAGGAAAATCCCTCCACGGGGTTCCCAACTAATAGGGAAAGCCTTGAGAACCGGCTCCGACTACATGCTGGCTTGCCCAATCAGGCCATAGGCAACGCACAAGCGCCAGGAGGTACGGATCCCGTCCTTCTGCTGGAGCTGGGCTTTTTTGTGCATAATGCCAGAGCAGCAACGGGCCCCTGGCACATCTGCAGTTTGCAGGCTACCGCTGGGGTGTTACTTCTGCTTGAGGAGGCGTTCTGTGGGGTGGCAGCTCCTGGAAGGAGCAGGGTATGAGGGAAGGACGGGGCTGCAAAGCCCATCTTGTTCAGTGCGAACTGCCTGTGCATGTGGTGGGATATTGCATCCCCAACTGGCCCAGTGCCTGGAAAGCAAATCCCCCAAATCCCCCTTCAGCTGTGGCCTGGGGACGGCAACAAGGCCGCCAATGCCATGCTGCAGGCTGGCACGGCCCGCAGATCCCAGGCTGCCAAGCCCAACGTGCAGCCGCCAAGCAGGCGCCAGCTGCCAGAGGCTGCAGGAAGGTTCCAGAAGCAGCGGCAGCGCCCCGGGCAGAGGCAGCCACGAGTGCAGGAGCTGCTCGTGGGATGTGGGCTCAGGGACAGATGCCTGCCCCTGCAGGGGACAAGGCCCACCCTGAGCCTGCCCACCGGCTTGGGCCTGCCCAGACATCCTGGGGGGAAGCCCTGGCGACAACCAGTGATCGGGGGGGTGCAGAAGCCCCTCACAAATGGTGATGACAATCAGGCCCCCACAAAGTGAGAGGCCACATCAACTACCATGGAACCGCCAGAACTTGGAGAAAAGGGGCACTGCTCTCTCCAGAGAGCGCGTTTCCTTCAGTACAAAGAAAATGAAAGGCCTCTTGTGTCTAGATGCTGTCAGCGTTCATGAAAACACATAATCCACAAAGTGATTATATGAAGGTGCTTTATTAGGCGCCGGAAGTTAGGGGCATGCCTGCCCAAATCTAACTTTGTCCGACTTGTTCACTCAGTTCTCTTTTATCTCCTAAAATATTACATATGCATTGAGTTTCACAACACATCTCTGCGTATTCATTTCCTAGCTCTGCCTAGCCCGGCTTCGTATGCTAATTATCTTATCAGTCCTTCTGCGCTTGCGTATTACTCTCTGGTGGTCGTCCGGGTGGTCGTTGGGATGAAGTAAGATGTCTTCATCAGAGCTGAACTTTTTAACCTTTTCTTCTTACGCATGCTCTCTGAGCCCTCGGTCTCAGTCCAAACCGCAAGCTTGGTTTGATCCAGTTCCCAGGGTCCAAGAGGCCCCAGTTATCTAGATGGCTTGCAAACTGAGCATTCTTTTAGTCCTCCTTACTCCTCATCATGAACCGGTGCATTCTCCCATGCTATCCTTGCACATATATTTTGTATCTTCCAAGCGCAGCCCCGGAACAGTACATCGCAAATGTACCACATTAAGCAATATTGTATTATTTCCTCTTCTGTTACTAACAATGCCACCTGCCATCACTGACAGCCAGGCTGGGGACAGCCCAAGGCCTCAGACGTTATTATTCTTCAATAATAGGTACATTTGGAATTATTGTCCCCAGGGTGCAAGCTCCCTTCCAGCCAAGGGGCAACACCTTCCTGGATGTATTGCCGCATAGCCAGTACCACCCCTTGCCATTCGGGACAGGCCATCCGGTTACAGGATTCTCATGTTGTATCTGCTGTACAAAAACTTCTAAACTGTTACTTAGATAACGCTCCTGCCTTCCTCTTTGTCACACTCAAAATGGTTAAGAACAAAATAGGATTACAAGATACGCCACCGGGCCCATGTAGTGGGCACCACCAATCGACACTTGGATAAAACAGCACTTCCTTTTCGATCTGTCATGCGCTTCGTTCATCTCCGGCCGTTCCCCTCACGGAGAATACAGAACCACGGATCGGAACTCCGCGCTCGCTTCGCAGCGATGCTGCGTCTCACTCCCACAGCACAATCACGCGATCACGCAGAGAGGCCCCTTAAACTTCTCGTTCATGCTACAAGGATATATCACTTAGAACAAAAACCAGACTATTTTGTTTTGTCTCTGGCCGAGTTCCTCGAGGAGTCACTCACTTCACAGCAATACTTTGGCTCAAACACATACACATATACTTCTTTGCTGGTGCAGCTACTGCTGCCTCCGGTGCAATATTAGGATTAGAGGGAGCATAACTTGCTTCCTCCTCCAAAAAAGGAGTCTTATTGTTTACATATAAACTTAAAGCCAGAATTTTCATCAGACCTGTATTGCGGCCAAAATAGTCAAGTTCCTTTTAATGGCTTTTCAGGCCAGACAATTGGACAATACCTAACCATTGTTGTTTTTTTGTGTTTTTGTTTTTTTTTTTCTTTTTCGCTAGTTTTTGGGTTGTTTTTCCAATTCCTTTTCTTTCTCGCCAAAGGACTGCCTTTACGCACGATTCCGAGGATTCTGCTTCTGAAGATCTCCAAGGATGGAGACTCCACAACCTCTCTGGGCAACCTGTTCCAGCAAAGACACCGTTGTGTTACCAACACTGTTTCAGGCACAACTCTGAAGCATAGGACCTGCTTCAGCAGCCAGAGAAGCTGCGGGCTAAACACCAGCATGGCACAGCTGTGGCTCTGCCGCTGAAAGCTTCTCCACGGCTTGTTCTGAAAGCAACGAGCAGGGAATCTTCCCGCGGCTGCCCAGGGTTTTCCTCTCGCAGCCCCGCCAGAGCCCGCCTCAAGCAACCTCTCCGCCAGCTCCACCGGCTCCGCTACCTGGTGCCCGCCTTCTCTGGGAGTCCTTCACAGTGCCTAGAGCCACAGGGCTCTGGCTGCCCGGACAGGGGAGGATTCCCTGCTAATGCTCCTGCTCAAACTGCACTGCCAGGGCTGCCTGACGGGTGTCCAAGCTCGAGCGCGGTCTCTGCTGATGTGTGGGGAGTCAGGCAAAGAGCCAGGAAGCTTACCCAGATGACCGAGCAGAGCATCTCCCGGCAGAGCAGGTAACGCGCAGTTGATGGGAGCAGTTAGGGAGCTAAGCTGACTCCCCTGAGAAATCCTGACCTGGGGCTGTGCCGGGGGCACTGGCTGGAAGGAGCCTGAGGTGCCTGCCAATCCAGACCTTGCTGGGGGCGTGTGAGACGGTGTCCCTGGGGTGTCCGCCGACCACCGGGGCTTTGTGATGCGTGGGCGGTGGCGTACCCAAAGGCCATTGTGACACGGAGGGGTACCCATGGCAACGGTGTCCCTTATAAGGCCCGAGCCCCGGGCTGTCCATTCACTCTCAGGAGAGCAGCTCTGCCAGGAGGCAGCAGCTCCCCTGGGTGCCCGTTGGAGTTCTCGGTCAGAGGACCTGGAGCATACCATGGAGCAGCAGAATAAGGATCACTCCCAGCCCGCTGAAGGGCAGCAGAGCGTACAGGAGCAGCGCCAGGTGAGGCTCAGGGACCAAGACAGGGACAGCAGCGTGACGGGACGGCACGGAGAGCACCAGGATGGGAACGGTGCTGGAGCAAGCTGGCCAGCTGGCCCTGAGCACCTCCAGCCCGGACACAGTTATTCCCAAACCTGGAGTTTCTCCATGAAGAGCCGACCCCCAGGACAGCCAAAGCCCACAGGGCCCTGGCATTTCTGTGCCCAGAGGCACAAAGAGCAGCGCGGCCTAATTCAACCTGGCTGTCCGCAACCAGGAGCTGTCTCCATCGTCCCTCCATGCGGACAGGCAGCCAGTGCGGTCGTGCCCAGAGAGCGTGCGTCACACTGGCAGCTGCCACACAGAGTCGGGAGCCCCAGGAGGGTTCGGAAGAACATCTTTGGCAGCCCTGGCAGCCTCCGACGAGCAGGCAGCAATTCAGGAGGAGACAGGCAGGGCATTACCCTGGCAAGCCGAGCCCCGCTGTGCGTGGTCCCCTGCCAGGGCATGAATGGGGCCACTGCAGGGCAGCTCACAGGAGCACCATTAGGGGGACGTGGAGGGGAATGGCAGAAATGACCAAAGTAACCCGGCCTTTCTCCTCAGTTTCTCTTGCAGATGGAGAAGCTGCAAGTCATGAAGACACTGCCACACAGTGGGGTGCGGCAGGAAGAGGCAATCCGTCTGCCAGCCATGCCGCCTTTCCCAAGGCAGGCAGCGACTCAGGCAGCAGCAGCCAAGCAAGTGCCTGCAGCACAGACGTCATCATCTGAAAGGGTCACTTGCAAGCTGCCCCCTCTACAAGCAACAGCCTCTGCATCTTCAGTTGGAGGAAGGGCAAAGGCATTGGGCACAGAGGCCCACAGCCACCAAGAGCTTCTGCCACCTCTTCCGCGCATCTCTGGTGAGAGGGACAAGGCAGTGAGGGCAGAGAGCCGGGAACGTGGCCCACACAGCCCTGTGGCCCCTGACGAGGACATGGAGTACACAGTACGGTCCTTCGTCTCCACAGTCATAAGAAATGCTCTAGCCTGCAACGAGGGAGCCAACAGCAAAGCAAGGCTTTCTCCCTCAGGCAGACGTCCCGGGACCAAAGGCTACAGAACACCATCTCTCACCACAGCAGTGCCCCAAAATGGGAAGAAGAAGAGTCAGCACTCGCCCAAAAGCAGCCCTGCAGCCCCTGCCGAAGAAATGGAAGACCCAGTAAAGGTCTTTGTCTCCACTGCCATTAGCAACGCCGTAGCCCGGAACCAGGGAGCCATGAGGCAGGCAAGGCTTTCTCCTTTGGACAGACGTCCCAGGAGCAAAGGCCGCATAACACCACCACTCCTCACAGCAGTGCCGCAGAATTGGAAGAAGAGTCAGCACCGTGCCAAAGACAGCCCTGCAGCCTCTGCCGAGGACATGGAACACCCAGTAAAGGCCTTCGTCTCCAGTGTCATTAGCAAGGCTATAGCCTGCAACGAGGGAGCCATGAGGGAGGCAGAGCTTCCTCCCTTGTGCAGAGGTCCTAGGAGCAAAGGCCACGGAACACCACCTCTCCTAACAGCAGTGCCCCAGGATTTGAAGAAGAGTCGGCAGGCTGCCCCACACTGCCCCACAGACTCTTTCACGGCACTGCGGGACACAGCACAGTCCCTTGTGTCTGAAGTCCTGGCAAAGACGATGGCTGAAAGCTGGGAACATGGCCAACGGCCTGCAGAACTGGAGGACCTGGCACACACGGGGTGCACAGCGACATCAACAAGAGCAGTCGAGGTCCAGACAGACATGGACAGCAGGCGGACCACTGCTCTGCCAGGGCGCCATCACCAGGCACCTGCACCAGCAAGCCCAGACAGGGCTGAGAAGCAAAGGCAGCAGAGACAGATACACATCAAACCCAGGCAGTGGAGCGGCAAGGATGAGACAAGCCAGGGCCAGGGCACGAAGGAAAGTGGTCGTGTGGCTTCGGATGAAGAGGAAGAGATTATCATCTTCAACTCCTGGATCAACCCCAGGTTCCCCAGCCTCTTCAAGGAACCACAGCCCTTTCCCCAGGAAGAGGGCAGCTCACCCAGCAGCGCGGACAGGGAGGCTGCAGCACAAGAAGCAGAACCCCCAACAAGTGCCTCTCTTGGCTCTTTGGACACTCATACATCGCCTGCTTGCCTGGAAGAGAGGCACGGCACGCCTCTCACCGCAACACAACCGTCAGAGAGCAGGCCAGCAAGTTGTCCATCAGCCCCTGCTTTTGAAGACGAGGGCTACAGAGCGCCTCCCCAGGCACGTGGGGCTCAAGAGTCAAAGCCACCAGCCTGTCCCACTCCCATCGAGCACAGCACTGCAGTGACGGTTGAGAGCCAGGGACGTGCCCAACATGCCTCCACTGTCTCTGACGAAGATCTGTATGAAAGAGCCCGGATCATCGTGTCTGCAGTCCTACGCCATGCTGTAGCCATGAGCCAGGGAGCCACGAGCAAGGCACCAACTGCTCCCTCGGCCACAGGACCCAGCGTGCCTCCTCCCACAGCAGAGCCTGTAGACTGTACATCCTCGGCCTCTGCCTTGGCTGGAGGTGCTGTAGGGGAAGCCACGGAAGCCCCTCTCACTGCAGCAGCGGCGCCACGAGAAGAAGTGGCTTCTCCTGTGACTGCAGATCTTCTCAGGGAGGACATCACTGATCTCAGTCCAGCAGCAGCTGATGAAGCAGGAGCAGCGGCTACTCCCTTGGCTATGGTTCCGGGGCACCAGGTAAGCACAGCACGCGTGGTGGGCACCGGGCACCGAGGGCAGCCAGAGGCAGAAGTAGCACGTGGGGTGTGCGTGCTGGGGAGCTGTCTGCTGCTCTCCATTTCCAGACGCCCCAGGCACAAGGGCTGACATCCCTCTCATCACCTGCTTGTGCTCTTGCTCTCCCCATGCAGGTTGCTGCCGAGCAGGGAGGCCAAGCGCAGTCCTCCTCCTGCACCAAAGACATGCCAGCGGATGAGCCAGCAACGTCCCAGGCACAAGCAACGTCCCAGGCACAAGCACCGTCCCAGGGTCTGTTGGCCGGGCCTGTTCAGCGCAGCGAGCAGCACCAAGGACTAGGTAGGTTGGCAGCACCACGCGCCGGGGGGCTGGCTGGTCCTGGGCCACCCCTCCCCGGGGAAAGGCCTTGGAGGGGGGGAAAGGCTTGCCCAGCACCCGCTCAGGCCCTAACCTACACCTCTCTGTCCCCCACAGGCATCCTTGACCTCGCACAAGCCCCAGCGTGCCAGCCACGGCCCTCCCGCGTCAGAAGAGAGGCGCTTCGGGCTCTGCACAGCGCTTTCTGCTGCAGCTGCATCGCAGGACAGCGAGAGTAGCGGCGCCCGGCTGCCAGCACCAGGACGGCGCTCGGAGGTGGCAGCTGGCCCTCAGGAAGCTTTGCAGTGCCCACAGAAGCATCACTGGGAGGCACAGGACAGCGCCCCAGGAATTCAGATGCCCCACCACATCCTGCCCCCAGCCTCAGCTCAGCTGCGGCTGCTTTCTGCTGTGAATAAAAGCTCAGGCAGACTTTTGCCTCCAATGCTCCTCTCTGTGTCGTTGATCTCAGGAGAAGGAGTGATGCAGGCCATGCCAACCCGGCACCCTGGGCCTCTCACAGTCATGGAATTATAGGATCATGGAATCGCTTAGGTTGGAAAACACCTCAGAGATCATCACGTCCAACCGTTATCCTAGCACCGCCGAGTCTACCACTGAACCATGTCCCTAGGCACCAGATTCACATGGCTTTCGAATACCTCCAGGGATAGTGACTCAACTACTTGCCTGGGCAGCCTGTTCGAATGCTTCACAACCCTGTCATTGAAGAAATTTTGCCTAGTATCCACCTAAACCTCCCCCGGTGCCACTTTTTCCTCTTCTCCTATCGCCTGCTGCCTGGGAGAAGGGACTGACCCCCGTCGCACCACAACCTTCTCTGAGGTCCTTGTACAGAGCGATAAGGTCTTCCCCCAGCCTCCTTTCCTCTAGGCTACATAACCCCAGCTCCCTCAACACTCCTCACACGACTTGCTCCCTAGGCCCTTCAGCTGCTTCTTTGCCCTTCTTTGGACAGGCCCCAGGACCTCCCCGTCCTTCTTGGAGTGACGGCCCCAAAGCTGAGCAGGGTATTCACAGTGCGGCCTCACCAGAGCTGAGTACAGGGGGAGAATTAGGTTCACAAACTACGTGATGCTTACTACTATACCATATATGTACAATTTTATTTGACCAACCTTTCATTTCTCCTGATCCTTTTTTTTTTTTTTTTTTCATCTCTCATGAATAGAGGGCCTGTGATTTTTGTTTTTACTGATTTTGCACTGCTTGTCCTGTTTTTCTTAGCTATCCTCCTCATTTTGTGACTGTGGGACATTCCCCTTATCTGTTTAACGTACTTCACCTGCTATGCTACTGCCATGCCTGCACAATCACTTTTGAAAATGCAAGGTTAGTGGAATTTTCCACTGCAAAAACCTGACGTGCTGTCAGCAGCCTGTAAGCTCTCCTGACGTGCTGTCAGCAGCCTGCAAGCACACAAGAGGAGGAAGTGCTGCGACAGCTGTTGCTCACCAACCAGCTGCCCGGCAAGGAAAAGGCAGTCAGTAGGACATGTGTCAGGACACTTTTCCTGCCGATGTGGCCAAATTCACATAAGAAAGAATCAGGAAAAGTTTCTTTCTTATGTGGGACTCCGTGAAGACAGGCAAAGTTCTCCGAGAGCTGAAAGGTGGGCTTCTTTCCATGGAGGAGCTCAAAGCCCCCCATGGGCAGCCCCAGTTTAATAAGGAAGGAGGCACCCAGCCCAGGTACTAAGACACGCTGAAAAGCAAGAAAGGAGGAACAGTATTTAAGCATTTCTGGGACTGGAAATCCCGTGTGGGACTTCTCCAATAAAGAAGATGGGCCCTTGTGCTTTGGCCACTGCTCATGGGAAGGTGCCAGGTGGCGTCACTCTGGAGAGCCCTGGAGATGGCCTCAATGTCTGGGAGTTTCCCAGCTCCCTTCTTGTTGCCATCTAAAGAAGATCTGGGCTAGTAAGAGCAGAGCCAACACCCTCAGCCCAGGAAAATCCCTCCACGGGGTTCCCAACTAATAGGGAAAGCCTTGAGAACCGGCTCCGACTACATGCTGGCTTGCCCAATCAGGCCATAGGCAACGCACAAGCGCCAGGAGGTACGGATCCCGTCCTTCTGCTGGAGCTGGGCTTTTTTGTGCATAATGCCAGAGCAGCAACGGGCCCCTGGCACATCTGCAGTTTGCAGGCTACCGCTGGGGTGTTACTTCTGCTTGAGGAGGCGTTCTGTGGGGTGGCAGCTCCTGGAAGGAGCAGGGTATGAGGGAAGGACGGGGCTGCAAAGCCCATCTTGTTCAGTGCGAACTGCCTGTGCATGTGGTGGGATATTGCATCCCCAACTGGCCCAGTGCCTGGAAAGCAAATCCCCCAAATCCCCCTTCAGCTGTGGCCTGGGGACGGCAACAAGGCCGCCAATGCCATGCTGCAGGCTGGCACGGCCCGCAGATCCCAGGCTGCCAAGCCCAACGTGCAGCCGCCAAGCAGGCGCCAGCTGCCAGAGGCTGCAGGAAGGTTCCAGAAGCAGCAGCAGCGCCCCGGGCAGAGGCAGACACGAGTGCAGGAGCTGCTCGTGGGATGTGGGCTCAGGGACAGATGCCTGCCCCTGCAGGGGACAAGGCCCACCCTGAGCCTGCCCACCGGCTTGGGCCTGCCCAGACATCCTGGGGGGAAGCCCTGGCGACAACCAGTGATCGGGGGGGTGCAGAAGCCCCTCACAAATGGTGATGACAATCAGGCCCCCACAAAGTGAGAGGCCACATCAACTACCATGGAACCGCCAGAACTTGGAGAAAAGGGGCACTGCTCTCTCCAGAGAGCGCGTTTCCTTCAGTACAAAGAAAATGAAAGGCCTCTTGTGTCTAGATGCTGTCAGCGTTCATGAAAACACATAATCCACAAAGTGATTATATGAAGGTGCTTTATTAGGCGCCGGAAGTTAGGGGCATGCCTGCCCAAATCTAACTTTGTCCGACTTGTTCACTCAGTTCTCTTTTATCTCCTAAAATATTACATATGCATTGAGTTTCACAACACATCTCTGCGTATTCATTTCCTAGCTCTGCCTAGCCCGGCTTCGTATGCTAATTATCTTATCAGTCCTTCTGCGCTTGCGTATTACTCTCTGGTGGTCGTCCGGGTGGTCGTTGGGATGAAGTAAGATGTCTTCATCAGAGCTGAACTTTTTAACCTTTTCTTCTTACGCATGCTCTCTGAGCCCTCGGTCTCAGTCCAAACCGCAAGCTTGGTTTGATCCAGTTCCCAGGGTCCAAGAGGCCCCAGTTATCTAGATGGCTTGCAAACTGAGCATTCTTTTAGTCCTCCTTACTCCTCATCATGAACCGGTGCATTCTCCCATGCTATCCTTGCACATATATTTTGTATCTTATCCAAGCGCAGCCCCGGAACAGTACATCGCAAATGTACCACATCAAGCAATATTGTATTATTTCCTCTTCTGTTACTAACAATGCCACCTGCCATCACTGACAGCCAGGCTGGGGACAGCCCAAGGCCTCAGACGTTATTATTCTTCAATAATAGGTACATTTGGAATTATTGTCCCCAGGGTGCAAGCTCCCTTCCAGCCAAGGGGCAACACCTTCCTGGATGTATTGCCGCATAGCCAGTACCACCCCTTGCCATTCGGGACAGGCCATCCGGTTACAGGATTCTCATGTTGTATCTGCTGTACAAAAACTTCTAAACTGTTACTTAGATAACGCTCCTGCCTTCCTCTTTGTCACACTCAAAATGGTTAAGAACAAAATAGGATTACAAGATACGCCACCGGGCCCATGTAGTGGGCACCACCAATCGACACTTGGATAAAACAGCACTTCCTTTTCGATCTGTCATGCGCTTCGTTCATCTCCGGCCGTTCCCCTCACGGAGAATACAGAACCACGGATCGGAACTCCGCGCTCGCTTCGCAGCGATGCTGCGTCTCACTCCCACAGCACAATCACGCGATCACGCAGAGAGGCCCCTTAAACTTCTCGTTCATGCTACAAGGATATATCACTTAGAACAAAAACCAGACTATTTTGTTTTGTCTCTGGCCGAGTTCCTCGAGGAGTCACTCACTTCACAGCAATACTTTGGCTCAAACACATACACATATACTTCTTTGCTGGTGCAGCTACTGCTGCCTCCGGTGCAATATTAGGATTAGAGGGAGCATAACTTGCTTCCTCCTCCAAAAAAGGAGTCTTATTGTTTACATATAAACTTAAAGCCAGAATTTTCATCAGACCTGTATTGCGGCCAAAATAGTCAAGTTCCTTTTAATGGCTTTTCAGGCCAGACAATTGGACAATACCTAACCATTGTTGTTTTTTTGTGTTTTTGGTTTTTTTTTTCTTTTTCGCTAGTTTTTGGGTTGTTTTTCCAATTCCTTTTCTTTCTCGCCAAAGGACTGCCTTTACGCACAATTCCGAGGATTCTGCTTCTGAAGATCTCCAAGGATGGAGACTCCACAACCTCTCTGGGCAACCTGTTCCAGCAAAGACACCGTTGTGTTACCAACACTGTTTCAGGCACAACTCTGAAGCATAGGACCTGCTTCAGCAGCCAGAGAAGCTGCGGGCTAAACACCAGCATGGCACAGCTGTGGCTCTGCCGCTGAAAGCTTCTCCACGGCTTGTTCTGAAAGCAACGAGCAGGGAATCTTCCCGCGGCTGCCCAGGGTTTTCCTCTCGCAGCCCCGCCAGAGCCCGCCTCAAGCAACCTCTCCGCCAGCTCCACCGGCTCCGCTACCTGGTGCCCGCCTTCTCTGGGAGTCCTTCACAGTGCCTAGAGCCACAGGGCTCTGGCTGCCCGGACAGGGGAGGATTCCCTGCTAATGCTCCTGCTCAAACTGCACTGCCAGGGCTGCCTGATGGGTGTCCAAGCTCGAGCGCGGTCTCTGCTGATGTGTGGGGAGTCAGGCAAAGAGCCAGGAAGCTTACCCAGATGACCGAGCAGAGCATCTCCCGGCAGAGCAGGTAACGCGCAGTTGATGGGAGCAGTTAGGGAGCTAAGCTGACTCCCCTGAGAAATCCTGACCTGGGGCTGTGCCGGGGGCACTGGCTGGAAGGAGCCTGAGGTGCCTGCCAATCCAGACCTTGCTGGGGGCGACGGTGTCCCTGGGGTGTCCGCCGACCACCGGGGCTTTGTGATGCGTGGGCGGTGGCGTACCCAAAGGCCATTGTGACACGGAGGGGTACCCATGGCAACGGTGTCCCTTATAAGGCCCGAGCCCCGGGCTGTCCATTCACTCTCAGGAGAGCAGCTCTGCCAGGAGGCAGCAGCTCCCCTGGGTGCCCGTTGGAGTTCTCGGTCAGAGGACCTGGAGCATACCATGGAGCAGCAGAATAAGGATCACTCCCAGCCCGCTGAAGGGCAGCAGAGCGTACAGGAGCAGCGCCAGGTGAGGCTCAGGGACCAAGACAGGGACAGCAGCGTGACGGGACGGCACGGAGAGCACCAGGATGGGAACGGTGCTGGAGCAAGCTGGCCAGCTGGCCCTGAACACCTCCAGCCCGGACACAGTTATTCCCAAACCTGGAGTTTCTCCATGAAGAGCCGACCCCCAGGACAGCCAAAGCCCACAGGGCCCTGGCATTTCTGTGCCCAGAGGCACAAAGAGCAGCGTGGCCTAATTCAACCTGGCTGTCCGCAACCAGGAGCTGTCTCCATCGTCCCTCCATGCGGACAGGCAGCCAGTGCGGTCGTGCCCAGAGAGCGTGCGTCACACTGGCAGCTGCCACACAGAGTCGGGAGCCCCAGGAGGGTTCGGAAGAACATCTTTGGCAGCCCTGGCAGCCTCCGACGAGCAGGCAGCAATTCAGGAGGAGACAGGCAGGGCATTACCCTGGCAAGCCGAGCCCCGCTGTGCGTGGTCCCCTGCCAGGGCATGAATGGGGCCACTGCAGGGCAGCTCACAGGAGCACCATTAGGGGGACGTGGAGGGGAATGGCAGAAATGACCAAAGTAACCCGGCCTTTCTCCTCAGTTTCTCTTGCAGATGGAGAAGCTGCAAGTCATGAAGACACTGCCACACAGTGGGGTGCGGCAGGAAGAGGCAATCCGTCTGCCAGCCATGCCGCCTTTCCCAAGGCAGGCAGCGACTCAGGCAGCAGCAGCCAAGCAAGTGCCTGCAGCACAGACGTCATCATCTGAAAGGGTCACTTGCAAGCTGCCCCCTCTACAAGCAACAGCCTCTGCATCTTCAGTTGGAGGAAGGGCAAAGGCATTGGGCACAGAGGCCCACAGCCACCAAGAGCTTCTGCCACCTCTTCCGCGCATCTCTGGTGAGAGGGACAAGGCAGTGAGGGCAGAGAGCCGGGAACGTGGCCCACACAGCCCTGTGGCCCCTGACGAGGACATGGAGTACACAGTACGGTCCTTCGTCTCCACAGTCATAAGAAATGCTCTAGCCTGCAACGAGGGAGCCAACAGCAAAGCAAGGCTTTCTCCCTCAGGCAGACGTCCCGGGACCAAAGGCTACAGAACACCATCTCTCACCACAGCAGTGCCCCAAAATGGGAAGAAGAAGAGTCAGCACTCGTCCAAAAGCAGCCCTGCAGCCCCTGCCGAAGAAATGGAAGACCCAGTAAAGGTCTTTGTCTCCACTGCCATTAGCAACGCCGTAGCCCGGAACCAGGGAGCCATGAGGCAGGCAAGGCTTTCTCCTTTGGACAGACGTCCCAGGAGCAAAGGCCGCATAACACCACCACTCCTCACAGCAGTGCCGCAGAATTGGAAGAAGAGTCAGCACCGTGCCAAAGACAGCCCTGCAGCCTCTGCCGAGGACATGGAACACCCAGTAAAGGCCTTCGTCTCCAGTGTCATTAGCAAGGCTATAGCCTGCAACGAGGGAGCCATGAGGGAGGCAGAGCTTCCTCCCTTGTGCAGAGGTCCTAGGAGCAAAGGCCACAGAACACCACCTCTCCTAACAGCAGTGCCCCAGGATTTGAAGAAGAGTCGGCAGGCTGCCCCACACTGCCCCACAGACTCTTTCACGGCACTGCGGGACACAGCACAGTCCCTTGTGTCTGAAGTCCTGGCAAAGACGATGGCTGAAAGCTGGGAACATGGCCAACGGCCTGCAGAACTGGAGGACCTGGCACACACGGGGTGCACAGCGACATCAACAAGAGCAGTCGAGGTCCAGACAGACATGGACAGCAGGCGGACCACTGCTCTGCCAGGGCGCCATCACCAGGCACCTGCACCAGCAAGCCCAGACAGGGCTGAGAAGCAAAGGCAGCAGAGACAGATACACATCAAACCCAGGCAGTGGAGCGGCAAGGATGAGACAAGCCAGGGCCAGGGCACGAAGGAAAGTGGTCGTGTGGCTTCGGATGAAGAGGAAGAGATTATCATCTTCAACTCCTGGATCAACCCCAGGTTCCCCAGCCTCTTCAAGGAACCACAGCCCTTTCCCCAGGAAGAGGGCAGCTCACCCAGCAGCGCGGACAGGGAGGCTGCAGCACAAGAAGCAGAACCCCCAACAAGTGCCTCTCTTGGCTCTTTGGACACTCATACATCGCCTGCTTGCCTGGAAGAGAGGCACGGCACGCCTCTCACCACAACACAACCGTCAGAGAGCAGGCCAGCAAGTTGTCCATCAGCCCCTGCTTTTGAAGACGAGGGCTACAGAGCGCCTCCCCAGGCACGTGGGGCTCAAGAGTCAAAGCCACCAGCCTGTCCCACTCCCATCGAGCACAGCACTGCAGTGACGGTTGAGAGCCAGGGACGTGCCCAACATGCCTCCACTGTCTCTGACGAAGATCTGTATGAAAGAGCCCGGATCATCGTGTCTGCAGTCCTACGCCATGCTGTAGCCATGAGCCAGGGAGCCACGAGCAAGGCACCAACTGCTCCCTCGGCCACAGGACCCAGCGTGCCTCCTCCCACAGCAGAGCCTGTAGACTGTACATCCTCGGCCTCTGCCTTGGCTGGAGGTGCTGTAGGGGAAGCCACGGAAGCCCCTCTCACTGCAGCAGCGGCGCCACGAGAAGAAGTGGCTTCTCCTGTGACTGCAGATCTTCTCAGGGAGGACATCACTGATCTCAGTCCAGCAGCAGCTGATGAAGCAGGAGCAGCGGCTACTCCCTTGGCTATGGTTCCGGGGCACCAGGTAAGCACAGCACGCGTGGTGGGCACCGGGCACCGAGGGCAGCCAGAGGCAGAAGTAGCACGTGGGGTGTGCGTGCTGGGGAGCTGTCTGCTGCTCTCCATTTCCAGACGCCCCAGGCACAAGGGCTGACATCCCTCTCATCACCTGCTTGTGCTCTTGCTCTCCCCATGCAGGTTGCTGCCGAGCAGGGAGGCCAAGCGCAGTCCTCCTCCTGCACCAAAGACATGCCAGCGGATGAGCCAGCAACGTCCCAGGCACAAGCAACGTCCCAGGCACAAGCACCGTCCCAGGGTCTGTTGGCCGGGCCTGTTCAGCGCAGCGAGCAGCACCAAGGACTAGGTAGGTTGGCAGCACCACGCGCCGGGGGGCTGGCTGGTCCTGGGCCACCCCTCCCCGGGGAAAGGCCTTGGAGGGGGGGAAAGGCTTGCCCAGCACCCGCTCAGGCCCTAACCTACACCTCTCTGTCCCCCACAGGCATCCTTGACCTCGCACAAGCCCCAGCGTGCCAGCCACGGCCCTCCCGCGTCAGAAGAGAGGCGCTTCGGGCTCTGCACAGCGCTTTCTGCTGCAGCTGCATCGCAGGACAGCGAGAGTAGCGGCGCCCGGCTGCCAGCACCAGGACGGCGCTCGGAGGTGGCAGCTGGCCCTCAGGAAGCTTTGCAGTGCCCACAGAAGCATCACTGGGAGGCACAGGACAGCGCCCCAGGAATTCAGATGCCCCACCACATCCTGCCCCCAGCCTCAGCTCAGCTGCGGCTGCTTTCTGCTGTGAATAAAAGCTCAGGCAGACTTTTGCCTCCAATGCTCCTCTCTGTGTCGTTGATCTCAGGAGAAGGAGTGATGCAGGCCATGCCAACCCGGCACCCTGGGCCTCTCACAGTCATGGAATTATAGGATCATGGAATCGCTTAGGTTGGAAAACACCTCAGAGATCATCACGTCCAACCGTTATCCTAGCACCGCCGAGTCTACCACTGAACCATGTCCCTAGGCACCAGATTCACATGGCTTTCGAATACCTCCAGGGATAGTGACTCAACTACTTGCCTGGGCAGCCTGTTCGAATGCTTCACAACCCTGTCATTGAAGAAATTTTGCCTAGTATCCACCTAAACCTCCCCCGGTGCCACTTTTTCCTCTTCTCCTATCGCCTGCTGCCTGGGAGAAGGGACTGACCCCCGTCGCACCACAACCTTCTCTGAGGTCCTTGTACAGAGCGATAAGGTCTTCCCCCAGCCTCCTTTCCTCTAGGCTACATAACCCCAGCTCCCTCAACACTCCTCACACGACTTGCTCCCTAGGCCCTTCAGCTGCTTCTTTGCCCTTCTTTGGACAGGCCCCAGGACCTCCCCGTCCTTCTTGGAGTGACGGCCCCAAAGCTGAGCAGGGTATTCACAGTGCGGCCTCACCAGAGCTGAGTACAGGGGGAGAATTAGGTTCACAAACTACGTGATGCTTACTACTATACCATATATGTACAATTTTATTTGACCAACCTTTCATTTCTCCTGATCCTTTTTTTTTTTTTTTTTCATCTCTCATGAATAGAGGGCCTGTGATTTTTGTTTTTACTGATTTTGCACTGCTTGTCCTGTTTTTCTTAGCTATCCTCCTCATTTTGTGACTGTGGGACATTCCCCTTATCTGTTTAACGTACTTCACCTGCTATGCTACTGCCATGCCTGCACAATCACTTTTGAAAATGCAAGGTTAGTGGAATTTTCCACTGCAAAAACCTGACGTGCTGTCAGCAGCCTGTAAGCTCTCCTGACGTGCTGTCAGCAGCCTGCAAGCACACAAGAGGAGGAAGTGCTGCGACAGCTGTTGCTCACCAACCAGCTGCCCGGCAAGGAAAAGGCAGTCAGTAGGACATGTGTCAGGACACTTTTCCTGCCGATGTGGCCAAATTCACATAAGAAAGAATCAGGAAAAGTTTCTTTCTTATGTGGGACTCCGTGAAGACAGGCAAAGTTCTCCGAGAGCTGAAAGGTGGGCTTCTTTCCATGGAGGAGCTCAAAGCCCCCCATGGGCAGCCCCAGTTTAATAAGGAAGGAGGCACCCAGCCCAGGTACTAAGACACGCTGAAAAGCAAGAAAGGAGGAACAGTATTTAAGCATTTCTGGGACTGGAAATCCCGTGTGGGACTTCTCCAATAAAGAAGATGGGCCCTTGTGCTTTGGCCACTGCTCATGGGAAGGTGCCAGGTGGCGTCACTCTGGAGAGCCCTGGAGATGGCCTCAATGTCTGGGAGTTTCCCAGCTCCCTTCTTGTTGCCATCTAAAGAAGATCTGGGCTAGTAAGAGCAGAGCCAACACCCTCAGCCCAGGAAAATCCCTCCACGGGGTTCCCAACTAATAGGGAAAGCCTTGAGAACCGGCTCCGACTACATGCTGGCTTGCCCAATCAGGCCATAGGCAACGCACAAGCGCCAGGAGGTACGGATCCCGTCCTTCTGCTGGAGCTGGGCTTTTTTGTGCATAATGCCAGAGCAGCAACGGGCCCCTGGCACATCTGCAGTTTGCAGGCTACCGCTGGGGTGTTACTTCTGCTTGAGGAGGCGTTCTGTGGGGTGGCAGCTCCTGGAAGGAGCAGGGTATGAGGGAAGGACGGGGCTGCAAAGCCCATCTTGTTCAGTGCGAACTGCCTGTGCATGTGGTGGGATATTGCATCCCCAACTGGCCCAGTGCCTGGAAAGCAAATCCCCCAAATCCCCCTTCAGCTGTGGCCTGGGGACGGCAACAAGGCCGCCAATGCCATGCTGCAGGCTGGCACGGCCCGCAGATCCCAGGCTGCCAAGCCCAACGTGCAGCCGCCAAGCAGGCGCCAGCTGCCAGAGGCTGCAGGAAGGTTCCAGAAGCAGCAGCAGCGCCCCGGGCAGAGGCAGACACGAGTGCAGGAGCTGCTCGTGGGATGTGGGCTCAGGGACAGATGCCTGCCCCTGCAGGGGACAAGGCCCACCCTGAGCCTGCCCACCGGCTTGGGCCTGCCCAGACATCCTGGGGGGAAGCCCTGGCGACAACCAGTGATCGGGGGGGTGCAGAAGCCCCTCACAAATGGTGATGACAATCAGGCCCCCACAAAGTGAGAGGCCACATCAACTACCATGGAACCGCCAGAACTTGGAGAAAAGGGGCACTGCTCTCTCCAGAGAGCGCGTTTCCTTCAGTACAAAGAAAATGAAAGGCCTCTTGTGTCTAGATGCTGTCAGCGTTCATGAAAACACATAATCCACAAAGTGATTATATGAAGGTGCTTTATTAGGCGCCGGAAGTTAGGGGCATGCCTGCCCAAATCTAACTTTGTCCGACTTGTTCACTCAGTTCTCTTTTATCTCCTAAAATATTACGTATGCATTGAGTTTCACAACACATCTCTACGTATTCATTTCCTAGCTCTGCCTAGCCCGGCTTCGTATGCTAATTATCTTATCAGTCCTTCTGCGCTTGCGTATTACTCTCTGGTGGTCGTCCGGGTGGTCGTTGGGATGAAGTAAGATGTCTTCATCAGAGCTGAACTTTTTAACCTTTTCTTCTTACGCATGCTCTCTGAGCCCTCGGTCTCAGTCCAAACCGCAAGCTTGGTTTGATCCAGTTCCCAGGGTCCAAGAGGCCCCAGTTATCTAGATGGCTTGCAAACTGAGCATTCTTTTAGTCCTCCTTACTCCTCATCATGAACCGGTGCATTCTCCCATGCTATCCTTGCACATATATTTTGTATCTTATCCAAGCGCAGCCCCGGAACAGTACATCGCAAATGTACCACATCAAGCAATATTGTATTATTTCCTCTTCTGTTACTAACAATGCCACCTGCCATCACTGACAGCCAGGCTGGGGACAGCCCAAGGCCTCAGACGTTATTATTCTTCAATAATAGGTACATTTGGAATTATTGTCCCCAGGGTGCAAGCTCCCTTCCAGCCAAGGGGCAACACCTTCCTGGATGTATTGCCGCATAGCCAGTACCACCCCTTGCCATTCGGGACAGGCCATCCGGTTACAGGATTCTCATGTTGTATCTGCTGTACAAAAACTTCTAAACTGTTACTTAGATAACGCTCCTGCCTTCCTCTTTGTCACACTCAAAATGGTTAAGAACAAAATAGGATTACAAGATACGCCACCGGGCCCATGTAGTGGGCACCACCAATCGACACTTGGATAAAACAGCACTTCCTTTTCGATCTGTCATGCGCTTCGTTCATCTCCGGCCGTTCCCCTCACGGAGAATACAGAACCACGGATCGGAACTCCGCGCTCGCTTCGCAGCGATGCTGCGTCTCACTCCCACAGCACAATCACGCGATCACGCAGAGAGGCCCCTTAAACTTCTCGTTCATGCTACAAGGATATATCACTTAGAACAAAAACCAGACTATTTTGTTTTGTCTCTGGCCGAGTTCCTCGAGGAGTCACTCACTTCACAGCAATACTTTGGCTCAAACACATACACATATACTTCTTTGCTGGTGCAGCTACTGCTGCCTCCGGTGCAATATTAGGATTAGAGGGAGCATAACTTGCTTCCTCCTCCAAAAAAGGAGTCTTATTGTTTACATATAAACTTAAAGCCAGAATTTTCATCAGACCTGTATTGCGGCCAAAATAGTCAAGTTCCTTTTAATGGCTTTTCAGGCCAGACAATTGGACAATACCTAACCATTGTTGTTTTTTTGTGTTTTTGGTTTTTTTTTTCTTTTTCGCTAGTTTTTGGGTTGTTTTTCCAATTCCTTTTCTTTCTCGCCAAAGGACTGCCTTTACGCACAATTCCGAGGATTCTGCTTCTGAAGATCTCCAAGGATGGAGACTCCACAACCTCTCTGGGCAACCTGTTCCAGCAAAGACACCGTTGTGTTACCAACACTGTTTCAGGCACAACTCTGAAGCATAGGACCTGCTTCAGCAGCCAGAGAAGCTGCGGGCTAAACACCAGCATGGCACAGCTGTGGCTCTGCCGCTGAAAGCTTCTCCACGGCTTGTTCTGAAAGCAACGAGCAGGGAATCTTCCCGCGGCTGCCCAGGGTTTTCCTCTCGCAGCCCCGCCAGAGCCCGCCTCAAGCAACCTCTCCGCCAGCTCCACCGGCTCCGCTACCTGGTGCCCGCCTTCTCTGGGAGTCCTTCACAGTGCCTAGAGCCACAGGGCTCTGGCTGCCCGGACAGGGGAGGATTCCCTGCTAATGCTCCTGCTCAAACTGCACTGCCAGGGCTGCCTGACGGGTGTCCAAGCTCGAGCGCGGTCTCTGCTGATGTGTGGGGAGTCAGGCAAAGAGCCAGGAAGCTTACCCAGATGACCGAGCAGAGCATCTCCCGGCAGAGCAGGTAACGCGCAGTTGATGGGAGCAGTTAGGGAGCTAAGCTGACTCCCCTGAGAAATCCTGACCTGGGGCTGTGCCGGGGGCACTGGCTGGAAGGAGCCTGAGGTGCCTGCCAATCCAGACCTTGCTGGGGGCGTGTGAGACGGTGTCCCTGGGGTGTCCGCCGACCACCGGGGCTTTGTGATGCGTGGGCGGTGGCGTACCCAAAGGCCATTGTGACACGGAGGGGTACCCATGGCAACGGTGTCCCTTATAAGGCCCGAGCCCCGGGCTGTCCATTCACTCTCAGGAGAGCAGCTCTGCCAGGAGGCAGCAGCTCCCCTGGGTGCCCGTTGGAGTTCTCGGTCAGAGGACCTGGAGCATACCATGGAGCAGCAGAATAAGGATCACTCCCAGCCCGCTGAAGGGCAGCAGAGCGTACAGGAGCAGCGCCAGGTGAGGCTCAGGGACCAAGACAGGGACAGCAGCGTGACGGGACGGCACGGAGAGCACCAGGATGGGAACGGTGCTGGAGCAAGCTGGCCAGCTGGCCCTGAACACCTCCAGCCCGGACACAGTTATTCCCAAACCTGGAGTTTCTCCATGAAGAGCCGACCCCCAGGACAGCCAAAGCCCACAGGGCCCTGGCATTTCTGTGCCCAGAGGCACAAAGAGCAGCGTGGCCTAATTCAACCTGGCTGTCCGCAACCAGGAGCTGTCTCCATCGTCCCTCCATGCGGACAGGCAGCCAGTGCGGTCGTGCCCAGAGAGCGTGCGTCACACTGGCAGCTGCCACACAGAGTCGGGAGCCCCAGGAGGGTTCGGAAGAACATCTTTGGCAGCCCTGGCAGCCTCCGACGAGCAGGCAGCAATTCAGGAGGAGACAGGCAGGGCATTACCCTGGCAAGCCGAGCCCCGCTGTGCGTGGTCCCCTGCCAGGGCATGAATGGGGCCACTGCAGGGCAGCTCACAGGAGCACCATTAGGGGGACGTGGAGGGGAATGGCAGAAATGACCAAAGTAACCCGGCCTTTCTCCTCAGTTTCTCTTGCAGATGGAGAAGCTGCAAGTCATGAAGACACTGCCACACAGTGGGGTGCGGCAGGAAGAGGCAATCCGTCTGCCAGCCATGCCGCCTTTCCCAAGGCAGGCAGCGACTCAGGCAGCAGCAGCCAAGCAAGTGCCTGCAGCACAGACGTCATCATCTGAAAGGGTCACTTGCAAGCTGCCCCCTCTACAAGCAACAGCCTCTGCATCTTCAGTTGGAGGAAGGGCAAAGGCATTGGGCACAGAGGCCCACAGCCACCAAGAGCTTCTGCCACCTCTTCCGCGCATCTCTGGTGAGAGGGACAAGGCAGTGAGGGCAGAGAGCCGGGAACGTGGCCCACACAGCCCTGTGGCCCCTGACGAGGACATGGAGTACACAGTACGGTCCTTCGTCTCCACAGTCATAAGAAATGCTCTAGCCTGCAACGAGGGAGCCAACAGCAAAGCAAGGCTTTCTCCCTCAGGCAGACGTCCCGGGACCAAAGGCTACAGAACACCATCTCTCACCACAGCAGTGCCCCAAAATGGGAAGAAGAAGAGTCAGCACTCGTCCAAAAGCAGCCCTGCAGCCCCTGCCGAAGAAATGGAAGACCCAGTAAAGGTCTTTGTCTCCACTGCCATTAGCAACGCCGTAGCCCGGAACCAGGGAGCCATGAGGCAGGCAAGGCTTTCTCCTTTGGACAGACGTCCCAGGAGCAAAGGCCGCATAACACCACCACTCCTCACAGCAGTGCCGCAGAATTGGAAGAAGAGTCAGCACCGTGCCAAAGACAGCCCTGCAGCCTCTGCCGAGGACATGGAACACCCAGTAAAGGCCTTCGTCTCCAGTGTCATTAGCAAGGCTATAGCCTGCAACGAGGGAGCCATGAGGGAGGCAGAGCTTCCTCCCTTGTGCAGAGGTCCTAGGAGCAAAGGCCACGGAACACCACCTCTCCTAACAGCAGTGCCCCAGGATTTGAAGAAGAGTCGGCAGGCTGCCCCACACTGCCCCACAGACTCTTTCACGGCACTGCGGGACACAGCACAGTCCCTTGTGTCTGAAGTCCTGGCAAAGACGATGGCTGAAAGCTGGGAACATGGCCAACGGCCTGCAGAACTGGAGGACCTGGCACACACGGGGTGCACAGCGACATCAACAAGAGCAGTCGAGGTCCAGACAGACATGGACAGCAGGCGGACCACTGCTCTGCCAGGGCGCCATCACCAGGCACCTGCACCAGCAAGCCCAGACAGGGCTGAGAAGCAAAGGCAGCAGAGACAGATACACATCAAACCCAGGCAGTGGAGCGGCAAGGATGAGACAAGCCAGGGCCAGGGCACGAAGGAAAGTGGTCGTGTGGCTTCGGATGAAGAGGAAGAGATTATCATCTTCAACTCCTGGATCAACCCCAGGTTCCCCAGCCTCTTCAAGGAACCACAGCCCTTTCCCCAGGAAGAGGGCAGCTCACCCAGCAGCGCGGACAGGGAGGCTGCAGCACAAGAAGCAGAACCCCCAACAAGTGCCTCTCTTGGCTCTTTGGACACTCATACATCGCCTGCTTGCCTGGAAGAGAGGCACGGCACGCCTCTCACCACAACACAACCGTCAGAGAGCAGGCCAGCAAGTTGTCCATCAGCCCCTGCTTTTGAAGACGAGGGCTACAGAGCGCCTCCCCAGGCACGTGGGGCTCAAGAGTCAAAGCCACCAGCCTGTCCCACTCCCATCGAGCACAGCACTGCAGTGACGGTTGAGAGCCAGGGACGTGCCCAACATGCCTCCACTGTCTCTGACGAAGATCTGTATGAAAGAGCCCGGATCATCGTGTCTGCAGTCCTACGCCATGCTGTAGCCATGAGCCAGGGAGCCACGAGCAAGGCACCAACTGCTCCCTCGGCCACAGGACCCAGCGTGCCTCCTCCCACAGCAGAGCCTGTAGACTGTACATCCTCGGCCTCTGCCTTGGCTGGAGGTGCTGTAGGGGAAGCCACGGAAGCCCCTCTCACTGCAGCAGCGGCGCCACGAGAAGAAGTGGCTTCTCCTGTGACTGCAGATCTTCTCAGGGAGGACATCACTGATCTCAGTCCAGCAGCAGCTGATGAAGCAGGAGCAGCGGCTACTCCCTTGGCTATGGTTCCGGGGCACCAGGTAAGCACAGCACGCGTGGTGGGCACCGGGCACCGAGGGCAGCCAGAGGCAGAAGTAGCACGTGGGGTGTGCGTGCTGGGGAGCTGTCTGCTGCTCTCCATTTCCAGACGCCCCAGGCACAAGGGCTGACATCCCTCTCATCACCTGCTTGTGCTCTTGCTCTCCCCATGCAGGTTGCTGCCGAGCAGGGAGGCCAAGCGCAGTCCTCCTCCTGCACCAAAGACATGCCAGCGGATGAGCCAGCAACGTCCCAGGCACAAGCAACGTCCCAGGCACAAGCACCGTCCCAGGGTCTGTTGGCCGGGCCTGTTCAGCGCAGCGAGCAGCACCAAGGACTAGGTAGGTTGGCAGCACCACGCGCCGGGGGGCTGGCTGGTCCTGGGCCACCCCTCCCCGGGGAAAGGCCTTGGAGGGGGGGAAAGGCTTGCCCAGCACGCGCTCAGGCCCTAACCTACACCTCTCTGTCCCCCACAGGCATCCTTGACCTCGCACAAGCCCCAGCGTGCCAGCCACGGCCCTCCCGCGTCAGAAGAGAGGCGCTTCGGGCTCTGCACAGCGCTTTCTGCTGCAGCTGCATCGCAGGACAGCGAGAGTAGCGGCGCCCGGCTGCCAGCACCAGGACGGCGCTCGGAGGTGGCAGCTGGCCCTCAGGAAGCTTTGCAGTGCCCACAGAAGCATCACTGGGAGGCACAGGACAGCGCCCCAGGAATTCAGATGCCCCACCACATCCTGCCCCCAGCCTCAGCTCAGCTGCGGCTGCTTTCTGCTGTGAATAAAAGCTCAGGCAGACTTTTGCCTCCAATGCTCCTCTCTGTGTCGTTGATCTCAGGAGAAGGAGTGATGCAGGCCATGCCAACCCGGCACCCTGGGCCTCTCACAGTCATGGAATTATAGGATCATGGAATCGCTTAGGTTGGAAAACACCTCAGAGATCATCACGTCCAACCGTTATCCTAGCACCGCCGAGTCTACCACTGAACCATGTCCCTAGGCACCAGATTCACATGGCTTTCGAATACCTCCAGGGATAGTGACTCAACTACTTGCCTGGGCAGCCTGTTCGAATGCTTCACAACCCTGTCATTGAAGAAATTTTGCCTAGTATCCACCTAAACCTCCCCCGGTGCCACTTTTTCCTCTTCTCCTATCGCCTGCTGCCTGGGAGAAGGGACTGACCCCCGTCGCACCACAACCTTCTCTGAGGTCCTTGTACAGAGCGATAAGGTCTTCCCCCAGCCTCCTTTCCTCTAGGCTACATAACCCCAGCTCCCTCAACACTCCTCACACGACTTGCTCCCTAGGCCCTTCAGCTGCTTCTTTGCCCTTCTTTGGACAGGCCCCAGGACCTCCCCGTCCTTCTTGGAGTGACGGCCCCAAAGCTGAGCAGGGTATTCACAGTGCGGCCTCACCAGAGCTGAGTACAGGGGGAGAATTAGGTTCACAAACTACGTGATGCTTACTACTATACCATATATGTACAATTTTATTTGACCAACCTTTCATTTCTCCTGATCCTTTTTTTTTTTTTTTTTTCATCTCTCATGAATAGAGGGCCTGTGATTTTTGTTTTTACTGATTTTGCACTGCTTGTCCTGTTTTTCTTAGCTATCCTCCTCATTTTGTGACTGTGGGACATTCCCCTTATCTGTTTAACGTACTTCACCTGCTATGCTACTGCCATGCCTGCACAATCACTTTTGAAAATGCAAGGTTAGTGGAATTTTCCACTGCAAAAACCTGACGTGCTGTCAGCAGCCTGTAAGCTCTCCTGACGTGCTGTCAGCAGCCTGCAAGCACACAAGAGGAGGAAGTGCTGCAACAGCTGTTGCTCACCAACCAGCTGCCCGGCAAGGAAAAGGCAGTCAGTAGGACATGTGTCAGGACACTTTTCCTGCCGATGTGGCCAAATTCACATAAGAAAGAATCAGGAAAAGTTTCTTTCTTATGTGGGACTCCGTGAAGACAGGCAAAGTTCTCCGAGAGCTGAAAGGTGGGCTTCTTTCCATGGAGGAGCTCAAAGCCCCCCATGGGCAGCCCCAGTTTAATAAGGAAGGAGGCACCCAGCCCAGGTACTAAGACACGCTGAAAAGCAAGAAAGGAGGAACAGTATTTAAGCATTTCTGGGACTGGAAATCCCGTGTGGGACTTCTCCAATAAAGAAGATGGGCCCTTGTGCTTTGGCCACTGCTCATGGGAAGGTGCCAGGTGGCGTCACTCTGGAGAGCCCTGGAGATGGCCTCAATGTCTGGGAGTTTCCCAGCTCCCTTCTTGTTGCCATCTAAAGAAGATCTGGGCTAGTAAGAGCAGAGCCAACACCCTCAGCCCAGGAAAATCCCTCCACGGGGTTCCCAACTAATAGGGAAAGCCTTGAGAACCGGCTCCGACTACATGCTGGCTTGCCCAATCAGGCCATAGGCAACGCACAAGCGCCAGGAGGTACGGATCCCGTCCTTCTGCTGGAGCTGGGCTTTTTTGTGCATAATGCCAGAGCAGCAACGGGCCCCTGGCACATCTGCAGTTTGCAGGCTACCGCTGGGGTGTTACTTCTGCTTGAGGAGGCGTTCTGTGGGGTGGCAGCTCCTGGAAGGAGCAGGGTATGAGGGAAGGACGGGGCTGCAAAGCCCATCTTGTTCAGTGCGAACTGCCTGTGCATGTGGTGGGATATTGCATCCCCAACTGGCCCAGTGCCTGGAAAGCAAATCCCCCAAATCCCCCTTCAGCTGTGGCCTGGGGACGGCAACAAGGCCGCCAATGCCATGCTGCAGGCTGGCACGGCCCGCAGATCCCAGGCTGCCAAGCCCAACGTGCAGCCGCCAAGCAGGCGCCAGCTGCCAGAGGCTGCAGGAAGGTTCCAGAAGCAGCAGCAGCGCCCCGGGCAGAGGCAGACACGAGTGCAGGAGCTGCTCGTGGGATGTGGGCTCAGGGACAGATGCCTGCCCCTGCAGGGGACAAGGCCCACCCTGAGCCTGCCCACCGGCTTGGGCCTGCCCAGACATCCTGGGGGGAAGCCCTGGCGACAACCAGTGATCGGGGGGGTGCAGAAGCCCCTCACAAATGGTGATGACAATCAGGCCCCCACAAAGTGAGAGGCCACATCAACTACCATGGAACCGCCAGAACTTGGAGAAAAGGGGCACTGCTCTCTCCAGAGAGCGCGTTTCCTTCAGTACAAAGAAAATGAAAGGCCTCTTGTGTCTAGATGCTGTCAGCGTTCATGAAAACACATAATCCACAAAGTGATTATATGAAGGTGCTTTATTAGGCGCCGGAAGTTAGGGGCATGCCTGCCCAAATCTAACTTTGTCCGACTTGTTCACTCAGTTCTCTTTTATCTCCTAAAATATTACATATGCATTGAGTTTCACAACACATCTCTGCGTATTCATTTC
Source organism: Anser brachyrhynchus (assembly GCF_964034855.1). NCBI lineage: Eukaryota > Metazoa > Chordata > Aves > Anseriformes > Anatidae > Anser > Anser brachyrhynchus. The sequence goes on along the minus strand of NC_137694.1, from coordinate 205,143,861 downwards.
CTAGCTCTGCCTAGCCCGGCTTCGTATGCTAATTATCTTATCAGTCCTTCTGCGCTTGCGTATTACTCTCTGGTGGTCGTCCGGGTGGTCGTTGGGATGAAGTAAGATGTCTTCATCAGAGCTGAACTTTTTAACCTTTTCTTCTTACGCATGCTCTCTGAGCCCTCGGTCTCAGTCCAAACCGCAAGCTTGGTTTGATCCAGTTCCCAGGGTCCAAGAGGCCCCAGTTATCTAGATGGCTTGCAAACTGAGCATTCTTTTAGTCCTCCTTACTCCTCATCATGAACCGGTGCATTCTCCCATGCTATCCTTGCACATATATTTTGTATCTTCCAAGCGCAGCCCCGGAACAGTACATCGCAAATGTACCACATCAAGCAATATTGTATTATTTCCTCTTCTGTTACTAACAATGCCACCTGCCATCACTGACAGCCAGGCTGGGGACAGCCCAAGGCCTCAGACGTTATTATTCTTCAATAATAGGTACATTTGGAATTATTGTCCCCAGGGTGCAAGCTCCCTTCCAGCCAAGGGGCAACACCTTCCTGGATGTATTGCCGCATAGCCAGTACCACCCCTTGCCATTCGGGACAGGCCATCCGGTTACAGGATTCTCATGTTGTATCTGCTGTACAAAAACTTCTAAACTGTTACTTAGATAACGCTCCTGCCTTCCTCTTTGTCACACTCAAAATGGTTAAGAACAAAATAGGATTACAAGATACGCCACCGGGCCCATGTAGTGGGCACCACCAATCGACACTTGGATAAAACAGCACTTCCTTTTCGATCTGTCATGCGCTTCGTTCATCTCCGGCCGTTCCCCTCACGGAGAATACAGAACCACGGATCGGAACTCCGCGCTCGCTTCGCAGCGATGCTGCGTCTCACTCCCACAGCACAATCACGCGATCACGCAGAGAGGCCCCTTAAACTTCTCGTTCATGCTACAAGGATATATCACTTAGAACAATAACCAGACTATTTTGTTTTGTCTCTGGCCGAGTTCCTCGAGGAGTCACTCACTTCACAGCAATACTTTGGCTCAAACACATACACATATACTTCTTTGCTGGTGCAGCTACTGCTGCCTCCGGTGCAATATTAGGATTAGAGGGAGCATAACTTGCTTCCTCCTCCAAAAAAGGAGTCTTATTGTTTACATATAAACTTAAAGCCAGAATTTTCATCAGACCTGTATTGCGGCCAAAATAGTCAAGTTCCTTTTAATGGCTTTTCAGGCCAGACAATTGGACAATACCTAACCATTGTTGTTTTTTTGTGTTTTTGGTTTTTTTTTTCTTTTTCGCTAGTTTTTGGGTTGTTTTTCCAATTCCTTTTCTTTCTCGCCAAAGGACTGCCTTTACGCACAATTCCGAGGATTCTGCTTCTGAAGATCTCCAAGGATGGAGACTCCACAACCTCTCTGGGCAACCTGTTCCAGCAAAGACACCGTTGTGTTACCAACACTGTTTCAGGCACAACTCTGAAGCATAGGACCTGCTTCAGCAGCCAGAGAAGCTGCGGGCTAAACACCAGCATGGCACAGCTGTGGCTCTGCCGCTGAAAGCTTCTCCACGGCTTGTTCTGAAAGCAACGAGCAGGGAATCTTCCCGCGGCTGCCCAGGGTTTTCCTCTCGCAGCCCCGCCAGAGCCCGCCTCAAGCAACCTCTCCGCCAGCTCCACCGGCTCCGCTACCTGGTGCCCGCCTTCTCTGGGAGTCCTTCACAGTGCCTAGAGCCACAGGGCTCTGGCTGCCCGGACAGGGGAGGATTCCCTGCTAATGCTCCTGCTCAAACTGCACTGCCAGGGCTGCCTGATGGGTGTCCAAGCTCGAGCGCGGTCTCTGCTGATGTGTGGGGAGTCAGGCAAAGAGCCAGGAAGCTTACCCAGATGACCGAGCAGAGCATCTCCCGGCAGAGCAGGTAACGCGCAGTTGATGGGAGCAGTTAGGGAGCTAAGCTGACTCCCCTGAGAAATCCTGACCTGGGGCTGTGCCGGGGGCACTGGCTGGAAGGAGCCTGAGGTGCCTGCCAATCCAGACCTTGCTGGGGGCGACGGTGTCCCTGGGGTGTCCGCCGACCACCGGGGCTTTGTGATGCGTGGGCGGTGGCGTACCCAAAGGCCATTGTGACACGGAGGGGTACCCATGGCAACGGTGTCCCTTATAAGGCCCGAGCCCCGGGCTGTCCATTCACTCTCAGGAGAGCAGCTCTGCCAGGAGGCAGCAGCTCCCCTGGGTGCCCGTTGGAGTTCTCGGTCAGAGGACCTGGAGCATACCATGGAGCAGCAGAATAAGGATCACTCCCAGCCCGCTGAAGGGCAGCAGAGCGTACAGGAGCAGCGCCAGGTGAGGCTCAGGGACCAAGACAGGGACAGCAGCGTGACGGGACGGCACGGAGAGCACCAGGATGGGAACGGTGCTGGAGCAAGCTGGCCAGCTGGCCCTGAACACCTCCAGCCCGGACACAGTTATTCCCAAACCTGGAGTTTCTCCATGAAGAGCCGACCCCCAGGACAGCCAAAGCCCACAGGGCCCTGGCATTTCTGTGCCCAGAGGCACAAAGAGCAGCGCGGCCTAATTCAACCTGGCTGTCCGCAACCAGGAGCTGTCTCCATCGTCCCTCCATGCGGACAGGCAGCCAGTGCGGTCGTGCCCAGAGAGCGTGCGTCACACTGGCAGCTGCCACACAGAGTCGGGAGCCCCAGGAGGGTTCGGAAGAACATCTTTGGCAGCCCTGGCAGCCTCCGACGAGCAGGCAGCAATTCAGGAGGAGACAGGCAGGGCATTACCCTGGCAAGCCGAGCCCCGCTGTGCGTGGTCCCCTGCCAGGGCATGAATGGGGCCACTGCAGGGCAGCTCACAGGAGCACCATTAGGGGGACGTGGAGGGGAATGGCAGAAATGACCAAAGTAACCCGGCCTTTCTCCTCAGTTTCTCTTGCAGATGGAGAAGCTGCAAGTCATGAAGACACTGCCACACAGTGGGGTGCGGCAGGAAGAGGCAATCCGTCTGCCAGCCATGCCGCCTTTCCCAAGGCAGGCAGCGACTCAGGCAGCAGCAGCCAAGCAAGTGCCTGCAGCACAGACGTCATCATCTGAAAGGGTCACTTGCAAGCTGCCCCCTCTACAAGCAACAGCCTCTGCATCTTCAGTTGGAGGAAGGGCAAAGGCATTGGGCACAGAGGCCCACAGCCACCAAGAGCTTCTGCCACCTCTTCCGCGCATCTCTGGTGAGAGGGACAAGGCAGTGAGGGCAGAGAGCCGGGAACGTGGCCCACACAGCCCTGTGGCCCCTGACGAGGACATGGAGTACACAGTACGGTCCTTCGTCTCCACAGTCATAAGAAATGCTCTAGCCTGCAACGAGGGAGCCAACAGCAAAGCAAGGCTTTCTCCCTCAGGCAGACGTCCCGGGACCAAAGGCTACAGAACACCATCTCTCACCACAGCAGTGCCCCAAAATGGGAAGAAGAAGAGTCAGCACTCGTCCAAAAGCAGCCCTGCAGCCCCTGCCGAAGAAATGGAAGACCCAGTAAAGGTCTTTGTCTCCACTGCCATTAGCAACGCCGTAGCCCGGAACCAGGGAGCCATGAGGCAGGCAAGGCTTTCTCCTTTGGACAGACGTCCCAGGAGCAAAGGCCGCATAACACCACCACTCCTCACAGCAGTGCCGCAGAATTGGAAGAAGAGTCAGCACCGTGCCAAAGACAGCCCTGCAGCCTCTGCCGAGGACATGGAACACCCAGTAAAGGCCTTCGTCTCCAGTGTCATTAGCAAGGCTATAGCCTGCAACGAGGGAGCCATGAGGGAGGCAGAGCTTCCTCCCTTGTGCAGAGGTCCTAGGAGCAAAGGCCACAGAACACCACCTCTCCTAACAGCAGTGCCCCAGGATTTGAAGAAGAGTCGGCAGGCTGCCCCACACTGCCCCACAGACTCTTTCACGGCACTGCGGGACACAGCACAGTCCCTTGTGTCTGAAGTCCTGGCAAAGACGATGGCTGAAAGCTGGGAACATGGCCAACGGCCTGCAGAACTGGAGGACCTGGCACACACGGGGTGCACAGCGACATCAACAAGAGCAGTCGAGGTCCAGACAGACATGGACAGCAGGCGGACCACTGCTCTGCCAGGGCGCCATCACCAGGCACCTGCACCAGCAAGCCCAGACAGGGCTGAGAAGCAAAGGCAGCAGAGACAGATACACATCAAACCCAGGCAGTGGAGCGGCAAGGATGAGACAAGCCAGGGCCAGGGCACGAAGGAAAGTGGTCGTGTGGCTTCGGATGAAGAGGAAGAGATTATCATCTTCAACTCCTGGATCAACCCCAGGTTCCCCAGCCTCTTCAAGGAACCACAGCCCTTTCCCCAGGAAGAGGGCAGCTCACCCAGCAGCGCGGACAGGGAGGCTGCAGCACAAGAAGCAGAACCCCCAACAAGTGCCTCTCTTGGCTCTTTGGACACTCATACATCGCCTGCTTGCCTGGAAGAGAGGCACGGCACGCCTCTCACCGCAACACAACCGTCAGAGAGCAGGCCAGCAAGTTGTCCATCAGCCCCTGCTTTTGAAGACGAGGGCTACAGAGCGCCTCCCCAGGCACGTGGGGCTCAAGAGTCAAAGCCACCAGCCTGTCCCACTCCCATCGAGCACAGCACTGCAGTGACGGTTGAGAGCCAGGGACGTGCCCAACATGCCTCCACTGTCTCTGACGAAGATCTGTATGAAAGAGCCCGGATCATCGTGTCTGCAGTCCTACGCCATGCTGTAGCCATGAGCCAGGGAGCCACGAGCAAGGCACCAACTGCTCCCTCGGCCACAGGACCCAGCGTGCCTCCTCCCACAGCAGAGCCTGTAGACTGTACATCCTCGGCCTCTGCCTTGGCTGGAGGTGCTGTAGGGGAAGCCACGGAAGCCCCTCTCACTGCAGCAGCGGCGCCACGAGAAGAAGTGGCTTCTCCTGTGACTGCAGATCTTCTCAGGGAGGACATCACTGATCTCAGTCCAGCAGCAGCTGATGAAGCAGGAGCAGCGGCTACTCCCTTGGCTATGGTTCCGGGGCACCAGGTAAGCACAGCACGCGTGGTGGGCACCGGGCACCGAGGGCAGCCAGAGGCAGAAGTAGCACGTGGGGTGTGCGTGCTGGGGAGCTGTCTGCTGCTCTCCATTTCCAGACGCCCCAGGCACAAGGGCTGACATCCCTCTCATCACCTGCTTGTGCTCTTGCTCTCCCCATGCAGGTTGCTGCCGAGCAGGGAGGCCAAGCGCAGTCCTCCTCCTGCACCAAAGACATGCCAGCGGATGAGCCAGCAACGTCCCAGGCACAAGCAACGTCCCAGGCACAAGCACCGTCCCAGGGTCTGTTGGCCGGGCCTGTTCAGCGCAGCGAGCAGCACCAAGGACTAGGTAGGTTGGCAGCACCACGCGCCGGGGGGCTGGCTGGTCCTGGGCCACCCCTCCCCGGGGAAAGGCCTTGGAGGGGGGGAAAGGCTTGCCCAGCACCCGCTCAGGCCCTAACCTACACCTCTCTGTCCCCCACAGGCATCCTTGACCTCGCACAAGCCCCAGCGTGCCAGCCACGGCCCTCCCGCGTCAGAAGAGAGGCGCTTCGGGCTCTGCACAGCGCTTTCTGCTGCAGCTGCATCGCAGGACAGCGAGAGTAGCGGCGCCCGGCTGCCAGCACCAGGACGGCGCTCGGAGGTGGCAGCTGGCCCTCAGGAAGCTTTGCAGTGCCCACAGAAGCATCACTGGGAGGCACAGGACAGCGCCCCAGGAATTCAGATGCCCCACCACATCCTGCCCCCAGCCTCAGCTCAGCTGCGGCTGCTTTCTGCTGTGAATAAAAGCTCAGGCAGACTTTTGCCTCCAATGCTCCTCTCTGTGTCGTTGATCTCAGGAGAAGGAGTGATGCAGGCCATGCCAACCCGGCACCCTGGGCCTCTCACAGTCATGGAATTATAGGATCATGGAATCGCTTAGGTTGGAAAACACCTCAGAGATCATCACGTCCAACCGTTATCCTAGCACCGCCGAGTCTACCACTGAACCATGTCCCTAGGCACCAGATTCACATGGCTTTCGAATACCTCCAGGGATAGTGACTCAACTACTTGCCTGGGCAGCCTGTTCGAATGCTTCACAACCCTGTCATTGAAGAAATTTTGCCTAGTATCCACCTAAACCTCCCCCGGTGCCACTTTTTCCTCTTCTCCTATCGCCTGCTGCCTGGGAGAAGGGACTGACCCCCGTCGCACCACAACCTTCTCTGAGGTCCTTGTACAGAGCGATAAGGTCTTCCCCCAGCCTCCTTTCCTCTAGGCTACATAACCCCAGCTCCCTCAACACTCCTCACACGACTTGCTCCCTAGGCCCTTCAGCTGCTTCTTTGCCCTTCTTTGGACAGGCCCCAGGACCTCCCCGTCCTTCTTGGAGTGACGGCCCCAAAGCTGAGCAGGGTATTCACAGTGCGGCCTCACCAGAGCTGAGTACAGGGGGAGAATTAGGTTCACAAACTACGTGATGCTTACTACTATACCATATATGTACAATTTTATTTGACCAACCTTTCATTTCTCCTGATCCTTTTTTTTTTTTTTTTCATCTCTCATGAATAGAGGGCCTGTGATTTTTGTTTTTACTGATTTTGCACTGCTTGTCCTGTTTTTCTTAGCTATCCTCCTCATTTTGTGACTGTGGGACATTCCCCTTATCTGTTTAACGTACTTCACCTGCTATGCTACTGCCATGCCTGCACAATCACTTTTGAAAATGCAAGGTTAGTGGAATTTTCCACTGCAAAAACCTGACGTGCTGTCAGCAGCCTGTAAGCTCTCCTGACGTGCTGTCAGCAGCCTGCAAGCACACAAGAGGAGGAAGTGCTGCAACAGCTGTTGCTCACCAACCAGCTGCCCGGCAAGGAAAAGGCAGTCAGTAGGACATGTGTCAGGACACTTTTCCTGCCGATGTGGCCAAATTCACATAAGAAAGAATCAGGAAAAGTTTCTTTCTTATGTGGGACTCCGTGAAGACAGGCAAAGTTCTCCGAGAGCTGAAAGGTGGGCTTCTTTCCATGGAGGAGCTCAAAGCCCCCCATGGGCAGCCCCAGTTTAATAAGGAAGGAGGCACCCAGCCCAGGTACTAAGACACGCTGAAAAGCAAGAAAGGAGGAACAGTATTTAAGCATTTCTGGGACTGGAAATCCCGTGTGGGACTTCTCCAATAAAGAAGATGGGCCCTTGTGCTTTGGCCACTGCTCATGGGAAGGTGCCAGGTGGCGTCACTCTGGAGAGCCCTGGAGATGGCCTCAATGTCTGGGAGTTTCCCAGCTCCCTTCTTGTTGCCATCTAAAGAAGATCTGGGCTAGTAAGAGCAGAGCCAACACCCTCAGCCCAGGAAAATCCCTCCACGGGGTTCCCAACTAATAGGGAAAGCCTTGAGAACCGGCTCCGACTACATGCTGGCTTGCCCAATCAGGCCATAGGCAACGCACAAGCGCCAGGAGGTACGGATCCCGTCCTTCTGCTGGAGCTGGGCTTTTTTGTGCATAATGCCAGAGCAGCAACGGGCCCCTGGCACATCTGCAGTTTGCAGGCTACCGCTGGGGTGTTACTTCTGCTTGAGGAGGCGTTCTGTGGGGTGGCAGCTCCTGGAAGGAGCAGGGTATGAGGGAAGGACGGGGCTGCAAAGCCCATCTTGTTCAGTGCGAACTGCCTGTGCATGTGGTGGGATATTGCATCCCCAACTGGCCCAGTGCCTGGAAAGCAAATCCCCCAAATCCCCCTTCAGCTGTGGCCTGGGGACGGCAACAAGGCCGCCAATGCCATGCTGCAGGCTGGCACGGCCCGCAGATCCCAGGCTGCCAAGCCCAACGTGCAGCCGCCAAGCAGGCGCCAGCTGCCAGAGGCTGCAGGAAGGTTCCAGAAGCAGCGGCAGCGCCCCGGGCAGAGGCAGCCACGAGTGCAGGAGCTGCTCGTGGGATGTGGGCTCAGGGACAGATGCCTGCCCCTGCAGGGGACAAGGCCCACCCTGAGCCTGCCCACCGGCTTGGGCCTGCCCAGACATCCTGGGGGGAAGCCCTGGCGACAACCAGTGATCGGGGGGGTGCAGAAGCCCCTCACAAATGGTGATGACAATCAGGCCCCCACAAAGTGAGAGGCCACATCAACTACCATGGAACCGCCAGAACTTGGAGAAAAGGGGCACTGCTCTCTCCAGAGAGCGCGTTTCCTTCAGTACAAAGAAAATGAAAGGCCTCTTGTGTCTAGATGCTGTTAGCGTTCATGAAAACACATAATCCACAAAGTGATTATATGAAGGTGCTTTGTTAGGCGCCGGAAGTTAGGGGCATGCCTGCCCAAATCTAACTTTGTCCGACTTGTTCACTCAGTTCTCTTTTATCTCCTAAAATATTACATATGCATTGAGTTTCACAACACATCTCTGCGTATTCATTTCCTAGCTCTGCCTAGCCCGGCTTCGTATGCTAATTATCTTATCAGTCCTTCTGCGCTTGCGTATTACTCTCTGGTGGTCGTCCGGGTGGTCGTTGGGATGAAGTAAGATGTCTTCATCAGAGCTGAACTTTTTAACCTTTTCTTCTTACGCATGCTCTCTGAGCCCTCGGTCTCAGTCCAAACCGCAAGCTTGGTTTGATCCAGTTCCCAGGGTCCAAGAGGCCCCAGTTATCTAGATGGCTTGCAAACTGAGCATTCTTTTAGTCCTCCTTACTCCTCATCATGAACCGGTGCATTCTCCCATGCTATCCTTGCACATATATTTTGTATCTTCCAAGCGCAGCCCCGGAACAGTACATCGCAAATGTACCACATCAAGCAATATTGTATTATTTCCTCTTCTGTTACTAACAATGCCACCTGCCATCACTGACAGCCAGGCTGGGGACAGCCCAAGGCCTCAGACGTTATTATTCTTCAATAATAGGTACATTTGGAATTATTGTCCCCAGGGTGCAAGCTCCCTTCCAGCCAAGGGGCAACACCTTCCTGGATGTATTGCCGCATAGCCAGTACCACCCCTTGCCATTCGGGACAGGCCATCCGGTTACAGGATTCTCATGTTGTATCTGCTGTACAAAAACTTCTAAACTGTTACTTAGATAACGCTCCTGCCTTCCTCTTTGTCACACTCAAAATGGTTAAGAACAAAATAGGATTACAAGATACGCCACCGGGCCCATGTAGTGGGCACCACCAATCGACACTTGGATAAAACAGCACTTCCTTTTCGATCTGTCATGCGCTTCGTTCATCTCCGGCCGTTCCCCTCACGGAGAATACAGAACCACGGATCGGAACTCCGCGCTCGCTTCGCAGCGATGCTGCGTCTCACTCCCACAGCACAATCACGCGATCACGCAGAGAGGCCCCTTAAACTTCTCGTTCATGCTACAAGGATATATCACTTAGAACAAAAACCAGACTATTTTGTTTTGTCTCTGGCCGAGTTCCTCGAGGAGTCACTCACTTCACAGCAATACTTTGGCTCAAACACATACACATATACTTCTTTGCTGGTGCAGCTACTGCTGCCTCCGGTGCAATATTAGGATTAGAGGGAGCATAACTTGCTTCCTCCTCCAAAAAAGGAGTCTTATTGTTTACATATAAACTTAAAGCCAGAATTTTCATCAGACCTGTATTGCGGCCAAAATAGTCAAGTTCCTTTTAATGGCTTTTCAGGCCAGACAATTGGACAATACCTAACCATTGTTGTTTTTTTGTGTTTTTGGTTTTTTTTTTCTTTTTCGCTAGTTTTTGGGTTGTTTTTCCAATTCCTTTTCTTTCTCGCCAAAGGACTGCCTTTACGCACAATTCCGAGGATTCTGCTTCTGAAGATCTCCAAGGATGGAGACTCCACAACCTCTCTGGGCAACCTGTTCCAGCAAAGACACCGTTGTGTTACCAACACTGTTTCAGGCACAACTCTGAAGCATAGGACCTGCTTCAGCAGCCAGAGAAGCTGCGGGCTAAACACCAGCATGGCACAGCTGTGGCTCTGCCGCTGAAAGCTTCTCCACGGCTTGTTCTGAAAGCAACGAGCAGGGAATCTTCCCGCGGCTGCCCAGGGTTTTCCTCTCGCAGCCCCGCCAGAGCCCGCCTCAAGCAACCTCTCCGCCAGCTCCACCGGCTCCGCTACCTGGTGCCCGCCTTCTCTGGGAGTCCTTCACAGTGCCTAGAGCCACAGGGCTCTGGCTGCCCGGACAGGGGAGGATTCCCTGCTAATGCTCCTGCTCAAACTGCACTGCCAGGGCTGCCTGACGGGTGTCCAAGCTCGAGCGCGGTCTCTGCTGATGTGTGGGGAGTCAGGCAAAGAGCCAGGAAGCTTACCCAGATGACCGAGCAGAGCATCTCCCGGCAGAGCAGGTAACGCGCAGTTGATGGGAGCAGTTAGGGAGCTAAGCTGACTCCCCTGAGAAATCCTGACCTGGGGCTGTGCCGGGGGCACTGGCTGGAAGGAGCCTGAGGTGCCTGCCAATCCAGACCTTGCTGGGGGCGTGTGAGACGGTGTCCCTGGGGTGTCCGCCGACCACCGGGGCTTTGTGATGCGTGGGCGGTGGCGTACCCAAAGGCCATTGTGACACGGAGGGGTACCCATGGCAACGGTGTCCCTTAAAAGGCCCGAGCCCCGGGCTGTCCATTCACTCTCAGGAGAGCAGCTCTGCCAGGAGGCAGCAGCTCCCCTGGGTGCCCGTTGGAGTTCTCGGTCAGAGGACCTGGAGCATACCATGGAGCAGCAGAATAAGGATCACTCCCAGCCCGCTGAAGGGCAGCAGAGCGTACAGGAGCAGCGCCAGGTGAGGCTCAGGGACCAAGACAGGGACAGCAGCGTGACGGGACGGCACGGAGAGCACCAGGATGGGAACGGTGCTGGAGCAAGCTGGCCAGCTGGCCCTGAACACCTCCAGCCCGGACACAGTTATTCCCAAACCTGGAGTTTCTCCATGAAGAGCCGACCCCCAGGACAGCCAAAGCCCACAGGGCCCTGGCATTTCTGTGCCCAGAGGCACAAAGAGCAGCGTGGCCTAATTCAACCTGGCTGTCCGCAACCAGGAGCTGTCTCCATCGTCCCTCCATGCGGACAGGCAGCCAGTGCGGTCGTGCCCAGAGAGCGTGCGTCACACTGGCAGCTGCCACACAGAGTCGGGAGCCCCAGGAGGGTTCGGAAGAACATCTTTGGCAGCCCTGGCAGCCTCCGACGAGCAGGCAGCAATTCAGGAGGAGACAGGCAGGGCATTACCCTGGCAAGCCGAGCCCCGCTGTGCGTGGTCCCCTGCCAGGGCATGAATGGGGCCACTGCAGGGCAGCTCACAGGAGCACCATTAGGGGGACGTGGAGGGGAATGGCAGAAATGACCAAAGTAACCCGGCCTTTCTCCTCAGTTTCTCTTGCAGATGGAGAAGCTGCAAGTCATGAAGACACTGCCACACAGTGGGGTGCGGCAGGAAGAGGCAATCCGTCTGCCAGCCATGCCGCCTTTCCCAAGGCAGGCAGCGACTCAGGCAGCAGCAGCCAAGCAAGTGCCTGCAGCACAGACGTCATCATCTGAAAGGGTCACTTGCAAGCTGCCCCCTCTACAAGCAACAGCCTCTGCATCTTCAGTTGGAGGAAGGGCAAAGGCATTGGGCACAGAGGCCCACAGCCACCAAGAGCTTCTGCCACCTCTTCCGCGCATCTCTGGTGAGAGGGACAAGGCAGTGAGGGCAGAGAGCCGGGAACGTGGCCCACACAGCCCTGTGGCCCCTGACGAGGACATGGAGTACACAGTACGGTCCTTCGTCTCCACAGTCATAAGAAATGCTCTAGCCTGCAACGAGGGAGCCAACAGCAAAGCAAGGCTTTCTCCCTCAGGCAGACGTCCCGGGACCAAAGGCTACAGAACACCATCTCTCACCACAGCAGTGCCCCAAAATGGGAAGAAGAAGAGTCAGCACTCGCCCAAAAGCAGCCCTGCAGCCCCTGCCGAAGAAATGGAAGACCCAGTAAAGGTCTTTGTCTCCACTGCCATTAGCAACGCCGTAGCCCGGAACCAGGGAGCCATGAGGCAGGCAAGGCTTTCTCCTTTGGACAGACGTCCCAGGAGCAAAGGCCGCATAACACCACCACTCCTCACAGCAGTGCCGCAGAATTGGAAGAAGAGTCAGCACCGTGCCAAAGACAGCCCTGCAGCCTCTGCCGAGGACATGGAACACCCAGTAAAGGCCTTCGTCTCCAGTGTCATTAGCAAGGCTATAGCCTGCAACGAGGGAGCCATGAGGGAGGCAGAGCTTCCTCCCTTGTGCAGAGGTCCTAGGAGCAAAGGCCACAGAACACCACCTCTCCTAACAGCAGTGCCCCAGGATTTGAAGAAGAGTCGGCAGGCTGCCCCACACTGCCCCACAGACTCTTTCACGGCACTGCGGGACACAGCACAGTCCCTTGTGTCTGAAGTCCTGGCAAAGACGATGGCTGAAAGCTGGGAACATGGCCAACGGCCTGCAGAACTGGAGGACCTGGCACACACGGGGTGCACAGCGACATCAACAAGAGCAGTCGAGGTCCAGACAGACATGGACAGCAGGCGGACCACTGCTCTGCCAGGGCGCCATCACCAGGCACCTGCACCAGCAAGCCCAGACAGGGCTGAGAAGCAAAGGCAGCAGAGACAGATACACATCAAACCCAGGCAGTGGAGCGGCAAGGATGAGACAAGCCAGGGCCAGGGCAGGAAGGAAAGTGGTCGTGTGGCTTCGGATGAAGAGGAAGAGATTATCATCTTCAACTCCTGGATCAACCCCAGGTTCCCCAGCCTCTTCAAGGAACCACAGCCCTTTCCCCAGGAAGAGGGCAGCTCACCCAGCAGCGCGGACAGGGAGGCTGCAGCACAAGAAGCAGAACCCCCAACAAGTGCCTCTCTTGGCTCTTTGGACACTCATACATCGCCTGCTTGCCTGGAAGAGAGGCACGGCACGCCTCTCACCGCAACACAACCGTCAGAGAGCAGGCCAGCAAGTTGTCCATCAGCCCCTGCTTTTGAAGACGAGGGCTACAGAGCGCCTCCCCAGGCACGTGGGGCTCAAGAGTCAAAGCCACCAGCCTGTCCCACTCCCATCGAGCACAGCACTGCAGTGACGGTTGAGAGCCAGGGACGTGCCCAACATGCCTCCACTGTCTCTGACGAAGATCTGTATGAAAGAGCCCGGATCATCGTGTCTGCAGTCCTACGCCATGCTGTAGCCATGAGCCAGGGAGCCACGAGCAAGGCACCAACTGCTCCCTCGGCCACAGGACCCAGCGTGCCTCCTCCCACAGCAGAGCCTGTAGACTGTACATCCTCGGCCTCTGCCTTGGCTGGAGGTGCTGTAGGGGAAGCCACGGAAGCCCCTCTCACTGCAGCAGCGGCGCCACGAGAAGAAGTGGCTTCTCCTGTGACTGCAGATCTTCTCAGGGAGGACATCACTGATCTCAGTCCAGCAGCAGCTGATGAAGCAGGAGCAGCGGCTACTCCCTTGGCTATGGTTCCGGGGCACCAGGTAAGCACAGCACGCGTGGTGGGCACCGGGCACCGAGGGCAGCCAGAGGCAGAAGTAGCACGTGGGGTGTGCGTGCTGGGGAGCTGTCTGCTGCTCTCCATTTCCAGACGCCCCAGGCACAAGGGCTGACATCCCTCTCATCACCTGCTTGTGCTCTTGCTCTCCCCATGCAGGTTGCTGCCGAGCAGGGAGGCCAAGCGCAGTCCTCCTCCTGCACCAAAGACATGCCAGCGGATGAGCCAGCAACGTCCCAGGCACAAGCAACGTCCCAGGCACAAGCACCGTCCCAGGGTCTGTTGGCCGGGCCTGTTCAGCGCAGCGAGCAGCACCAAGGACTAGGTAGGTTGGCAGCACCACGCGCCAGGGGGCTGGCTGGTCCTGGGCCACCCCTCCCCGGGGAAAGGCCTTGGAGGGGGGGAAAGGCTTGCCCAGCACCCGCTCAGGCCCTAACCTACACCTCTCTGTCCCCCACAGGCATCCTTGACCTCGCACAAGCCCCAGCGTGCCAGCCACGGCCCTCCCGCGTCAGAAGAGAGGCGCTTCGGGCTCTGCACAGCGCTTTCTGCTGCAGCTGCATCGCAGGACAGCGAGAGTAGCGGCGCCCGGCTGCCAGCACCAGGACGGCGCTCGGAGGTGGCAGCTGGCCCTCAGGAAGCTTTGCAGTGCCCACAGAAGCATCACTGGGAGGCACAGGACAGCGCCCCAGGAATTCAGATGCCCCACCACATCCTGCCCCCAGCCTCAGCTCAGCTGCGGCTGCTTTCTGCTGTGAATAAAAGCTCAGGCAGACTTTTGCCTCCAATGCTCCTCTCTGTGTCGTTGATCTCAGGAGAAGGAGTGATGCAGGCCATGCCAACCCGGCACCCTGGGCCTCTCACAGTCATGGAATTATAGGATCATGGAATCGCTTAGGTTGGAAAACACCTCAGAGATCATCACGTCCAACCGTTATCCTAGCACCGCCGAGTCTACCACTGAACCATGTCCCTAGGCACCAGATTCACATGGCTTTCGAATACCTCCAGGGATAGTGACTCAACTACTTGCCTGGGCAGCCTGTTCGAATGCTTCACAACCCTGTCATTGAAGAAATTTTGCCTAGTATCCACCTAAACCGCCCCCGGTGCCACTTTTTCCTCTTCTCCTATCGCCTGCTGCCTGGGAGAAGGGACTGACCCCCGTCGCACCACAACCTTCTCTGAGGTCCTTGTGTAGAGCGATAAGGTCTTCCCCCAGCCTCCTTTCCTCTAGGCTACATAACCCCAGCTCCCTCAACACTCCTCACACGACTTGCTCCCTAGGCCCTTCAGCTGCTTCTTTGCCCTTCTTTGGACAGGCCCCAGGACCTCCCCGTCCTTCTTGGAGTGACGGCCCCAAAGCTGAGCAGGGTATTCACAGTGCGGCCTCACCAGAGCTGAGTACAGGGGGAGAATTAGGTTCACAAACTACGTGATGCTTACTACTATACCATATATGTACAATTTTATTTGACCAACCTTTCATTTCTCCTGATCCTTTTTTTTTTTTTTTTTCATCTCTCATGAATAGAGGGCCTTTGATTTTTGTTTTTACTGATTTTGCACTGCTTGTCCTGTTTTTCTTAGCTATCCTCCTCATTTTGTGACTGTGGGACATTCCCCTTATCTGTTTAACGTACTTCACCTGCTATGCTACTGCCATGCCTGCACAATCACTTTTGAAAATGCAAGGTTAGTGGAATTTTCCACTGCAAAAACCTGACGTGCTGTCAGCAGCCTGTAAGCTCTCCTGACGTGCTGTCAGCAGCCTGCAAGCACACAAGAGGAGGAAGTGCTGCAACAGCTGTTGCTCACCAACCAGCTGCCCGGCAAGGAAAAGGCAGTCAGTAGGACATGTGTCAGGACACTTTTCCTGCCGATGTGGCCAAATTCACATAAGAAAGAATCAGGAAAAGTTTCTTTCTTATGTGGGACTCCGTGAAGACAGGCAAAGTTCTCCGAGAGCTGAAAGGTGGGCTTCTTTCCATGGAGGAGCTCAAAGCCCCCCATGGGCAGCCCCAGTTTAATAAGGAAGGAGGCACCCAGCCCAGGTACTAAGACACGCTGAAAAGCAAGAAAGGAGGAACAGTATTTAAGCATTTCTGGGACTGGAAATCCCGTGTGGGACTTCTCCAATAAAGAAGATGGGCCCTTGTGCTTTGGCCACTGCTCATGGGAAGGTGCCAGGTGGCGTCACTCTGGAGAGCCCTGGAGATGGCCTCAATGTCTGGGAGTTTCCCAGCTCCCTTCTTGTTGCCATCTAAAGAAGATCTGGGCTAGTAAGAGCAGAGCCAACACCCTCAGCCCAGGAAAATCCCTCCACGGGGTTCCCAACTAATAGGGAAAGCCTTGAGAACCGGCTCCGACTACATGCTGGCTTGCCCAATCAGGCCATAGGCAACGCACAAGCGCCAGGAGGTACGGATCCCGTCCTTCTGCTGGAGCTGGGCTTTTTTGTGCATAATGCCAGAGCAGCAACGGGCCCCTGGCACATCTGCAGTTTGCAGGCTACCGCTGGGGTGTTACTTCTGCTTGAGGAGGCGTTCTGTGGGGTGGCAGCTCCTGGAAGGAGCAGGGTATGAGGGAAGGACGGGGCTGCAAAGCCCATCTTGTTCAGTGCGAACTGCCTGTGCATGTGGTGGGATATTGCATCCCCAACTGGCCCAGTGCCTGGAAAGCAAATCCCCCAAATCCCCCTTCAGCTGTGGCCTGGGGACGGCAACAAGGCCGCCAATGCCATGCTGCAGGCTGGCACGGCCCGCAGATCCCAGGCTGCCAAGCCCAACGTGCAGCCGCCAAGCAGGCGCCAGCTGCCAGAGGCTGCAGGAAGGTTCCAGAAGCAGCAGCAGCGCCCCGGGCAGAGGCAGCCACGAGTGCAGGAGCTGCTCGTGGGATGTGGGCTCAGGGACAGATGCCTGCCCCTGCAGGGGACAAGGCCCACCCTGAGCCTGCCCACCGGCTTGGGCCTGCCCAGACATCCTGGGGGGAAGCCCTGGCGACAACCAGTGATCGGGGGGGTGCAGAAGCCCCTCACAAATGGTGATGACAATCAGGCCCCCACAAAGTGAGAGGCCACATCAACTACCATGGAACCGCCAGAACTTGGAGAAAAGGGGCACTGCTCTCTCCAGAGAGCGCGTTTCCTTCAGTACAAAGAAAATGAAAGGCCTCTTGTGTCTAGATGCTGTCAGCGTTCATGAAAACACATAATCCACAAAGTGATTATATGAAGGTGCTTTATTAGGCGCCGGAAGTTAGGGGCATGCCTGCCCAAATCTAACTTTGTCCGACTTGTTCACTCAGTTCTCTTTTATCTCCTAAAATATTACATATGCATTGAGTTTCACAACACATCTCTGCGTATTCATTTCCTAGCTCTGCCTAGCCCGGCTTCGTATGCTAATTATCTTATCAGTCCTTCTGCGCTTGCGTATTACTCTCTGGTGGTCGTCCGGGTGGTCGTTGGGATGAAGTAAGATGTCTTCATCAGAGCTGAACTTTTTAACCTTTTCTTCTTACGCATGCTCTCTGAGCCCTCGGTCTCAGTCCAAACCGCAAGCTTGGTTTGATCCAGTTCCCAGGGTCCAAGAGGCCCCAGTTATCTAGATGGCTTGCAAACTGAGCATTCTTTTAGTCCTCCTTACTCCTCATCATGAACCGGTGCATTCTCCCATGCTATCCTTGCACATATATTTTGTATCTTCCAAGCGCAGCCCCGGAACAGTACATCGCAAATGTACCACATCAAGCAATATTGTATTATTTCCTCTTCTGTTACTAACAATGCCACCTGCCATCACTGACAGCCAGGCTGGGGACAGCCCAAGGCCTCAGCCAGCTTGTGGCACAGGGGGAAACCAGAAGTGCAAAATGGCCGCCAGGGCTGTCAGAGGATGGGTCGGGAGCTGCCCAAGGTTAGTGGAATTAGTTGGGATCTTATCAATGTTTATAAATACCTGAAGCGTGGCAGACAGAGGGATTTGGCCAACCTCTTTTCAGTGGGTTGTGGGGACAGGACAAGGGGTAATGGCCACAAGATGGAGCCCAGGAAGTTCCGCACCAACATGCAAAAGGACTTCTTCACGGTGAGGGTGACGGAGCACTGAAACAGGCTGCCCAGGGAGGTTGTGGAGTGTCCTTCTCTGGAGATATTCAAGGCCCGTCTGGACACCTACCTGGGCAGCCTGCTCTAAGGAACCTGCTTTGGCAGGGGGGGTAGGACCCGATGATCTCTCGAGGTCCCTTCCAACCCCAACAATTCTGTGATTCTGTGAAATTTCCACTGCAAAAACACCTGCCACTGCAAAAACACAACTTTGGTTCTCACAATTCCCCCCTCTTCTTTTCTCACTCCTATCGTTGTTTCTGCACTTCTACACATCCTCCATCCTTGAGTTTTTCCAACATTAGGGCACAATATTTTTCTTCCCAAGTCAGGGGGATGACAGATATGCAATGCCTTTATCATTGTAATACCAACAATACCGCCCTGTGGGGGAGGCCAGCGAAGCCCCTCTCACTGCAGCAGCAGCGCCAAAGGAAGAACGAAAAGAAGTGGCTTCTCCTTTGGCTGGAGGCCCTGCGTGCGAAGTCAGCAAAGACCCTCTCACTCCAGGAGCAACGGCACAAGAAGGAGAAGCGGCTTCTCCCTGAGCTGGACAACCTGTGGAGGAAGCCAGTGAAGCCCCTCTTGGTCCAGCAGCAGCACCAGACGAAGAAGAAGTGGCTTCTCCTTTGAGTGCAGAGCCTCTCAGGCAGGACAGCACTGATCTTCTCAGCCCCGCAGCAGCTGAGGAAACAGGAGCAGTGGCTTCTCCCTTGGTTCCTGGGTGCCAGGTAAGCACAGCGTGCGTGGTGGGCACGAGGCTCTCAGGAAGCTTTGCAGCACCCACAGAAGCATCACAGGGAGGCACAGGACAGCGTCCCAGTGTGAGAAAAATCCATGTATTTCTTTCAGTCAGGGTCTTCCGTGAAGCGATTTTATTCACGATTGCAATGGCGGGCCTCCTGCGAGCAGGAGCGCGCACTAAAAGTATACCATAACCTTATATTCCCTATTACCCGACACCTGACTTCTCCCGTTTCCTCATGGGCTGAGTACTACGGGTTTACAACTACTTACCCCTTTCTATACCATATATGTACAATTTTATTTGACCGACCTTTCATTTCTCCTTTTCCTTTCCTTTTCTTCATCTCTCGTGACTAGAGGGCCTGTGATTTATTTTTTTTTCTACTAATTTTGCGCAGCTCATCCTGTTTGTCTTAGCTATCCTCCTTATTTTGGGACAGCGGGACCTTCCCTTTATCTGCCTAATGTACTTCCCACTGCTTTGCTACTGCCATGCCTGCACAATCACTTTGGAATATGCAAGGTTAGTGGAATTTTCCACTGCAAAAACATCTGCCGCTGCAAAAACACAACTTTGTTTCTCACAATGCCCCCCTCTTCTTTTCTTACTCCTCTTGCTGTTTCTGCACTTCTTCACATCCCCCACTCTTCTCTTTTTCCAACATTACGGCCCAATATTTTTCTTCTGATGTCACGGGGGATGACAGATTCGCAGTGCAATTTTCTTTATAATTCCAACAAATAGCTGTTTGAGCCAATTCCATTCAGGTAACCGCAAAAGTCACTTCCTCCCAAATGTTTCTAAATCCCCAGGAAGTGTCATCTTGGGCCGCTCTGTGTAGGATTTTTTTCTTTCCCAAATATTTTTGAGATCAGTCAAATTCGCCCCTTTTGATCTACAGACATACAGCAACTAGCATTAATTACAGTACACGCTCTCCTGTGAGGCTAAAAATAAATCAAATACCATTTGGTTCTGGAGTACTGTTTTTGGCAAGCTTGTTACCTCCTCTTGTAGTGCCTGCACTGCATGCAGAGTGCTATTTTCTAGTTGCACAATGAGTGAAATTCCCTGTTTCAGTTTACTAGAGGATTATCTGGAGTCCTCTTAATTCTGCGTGCGGTCTCAGGGGGGCTTTGGCATTGTGGGTCTTCAATAATAGGTACATTTGGAATTATTGTCCCCAGGGTGCAAGCTCCCTTCCAGCCAAGGGGCAACACCTTCCTGGATGTATTGCCGCATAGCCAGTACCACCCCTTGCCATTCGGGACAGGCCATCCGGTTACAGGATTCTCATGTTGTATCTGCTGTACAAAAACTTCTAAACTGTTACTTAGATAACGCTCCTGCCTTCCTCTTTGTCACACTCAAAATGGTTAAGAACAAAATAGGATTACAAGATACGCCACCGGGCCCATGTAGTGGGCACCACCAATCGACACTTGGATAAAACAGCACTTCCTTTTCGATCTGTCATGCGCTTCGTTCATCTCCGGCCGTTCCCCTCACGGAGAATACAGAACCACGGATCGGAACTCCGCGCTCGCTTCGCAGCGATGCTGCGTCTCACTCCCACAGCACAATCACGCGATCACGCAGAGAGGCCCCTTAAACTTCTCGTTCATGCTACAAGGATATATCACTTAGAACAAAAACCAGACTATTTTGTTTTGTCTCTGGCCGAGTTCCTCGAGGAGTCACTCACTTCACAGCAATACTTTGGCTCAAACACATACACATATACTTCTTTGCTGGTGCAGCTACTGCTGCCTCCGGTGCAATATTAGGATTAGAGGGAGCATAACTTGCTTCCTCCTCCAAAAAAGGAGTCTTATTGTTTACATATAAACTTAAAGCCAGAATTTTCATCAGACCTGTATTGCGGCCAAAATAGTCAAGTTCCTTTTAATGGCTTTTCAGGCCAGACAATTGGAAAATACCTAACCATTGTTGTTTTTTTGTGTTTTTGGTTTTTTTTTTCTTTTTCGCTAGTTTTTGGGTTGTTTTTCCAATTCCTTTTCTTTCTCGCCAAAGGACTGCCTTTACGCACAATTCCGAGGATTCTGCTTCTGAAGATCTCCAAGGATGGAGACTCCACAACCTCTCTGGGCAACCTGTTCCAGCAAAGACACCGTTGTGTTACCAACACTGTTTCAGGCACAACTCTGAAGCATAGGACCTGCTTCAGCAGCCAGAGAAGCTGCGGGCTAAACACCAGCATGGCACAGCTGTGGCTCTGCCGCTGAAAGCTTCTCCACGGCTTGTTCTGAAAGCAACGAGCAGGGAATCTTCCCGCGGCTGCCCAGGGTTTTCCTCTCGCAGCCCCGCCAGAGCCCGCCTCAAGCAACCTCTCCGCCAGCTCCACCGGCTCCGCTACCTGGTGCCCGCCTTCTCTGGGAGTCCTTCACAGTGCCTAGAGCCACAGGGCTCTGGCTGCCCGGACAGGGGAGGATTCCCTGCTAATGCTCCTGCTCAAACTGCACTGCCAGGGCTGCCTGACGGGTGTCCAAGCTCGAGCGCGGTCTCTGCTGATGTGTGGGGAGTCAGGCAAAGAGCCAGGAAGCTTACCCAGATGACCGAGCAGAGCATCTCCCGGCAGAGCAGGTAACGCGCAGTTGATGGGAGCAGTTAGGGAGCTAAGCTGACTCCCCTGAGAAATCCTGACCTGGGGCTGTGCCGGGGGCACTGGCTGGAAGGAGCCTGAGGTGCCTGCCAATCCAGACCTTGCTGGGGGCGTGTGAGACGGTGTCCCTGGGGTGTCCGCCGACCACCGGGGCTTTGTGATGCGTGGGCGGTGGCGTACCCAAAGGCCATTGTGACACGGAGGGGTACCCATGGCAACGGTGTCCCTTAAAAGGCCCGAGCCCCGGGCTGTCCATTCACTCTCAGGAGAGCAGCTCTGCCAGGAGGCAGCAGCTCCCCTGGGTGCCCGTTGGAGTTCTCGGTCAGAGGACCTGGAGCATACCATGGAGCAGCAGAATAAGGATCACTCCCAGCCCGCTGAAGGGCAGCAGAGCGTACAGGAGCAGCGCCAGGTGAGGCTCAGGGACCAAGACAGGGACAGCAGCGTGACGGGACGGCACGGAGAGCACCAGGATGGGAACGGTGCTGGAGCAAGCTGGCCAGCTGGCCCTGAACACCTCCAGCCCGGACACAGTTATTCCCAAACCTGGAGTTTCTCCATGAAGAGCCGACCCCCAGGACAGCCAAAGCCCACAGGGCCCTGGCATTTCTGTGCCCAGAGGCACAAAGAGCAGCGTGGCCTAATTCAACCTGGCTGTCCGCAACCAGGAGCTGTCTCCATCGTCCCTCCATGCGGACAGGCAGCCAGTGCGGTCGTGCCCAGAGAGCGTGCGTCACACTGGCAGCTGCCACACAGAGTCGGGAGCCCCAGGAGGGTTCGGAAGAACATCTTTGGCAGCCCTGGCAGCCTCCGACGAGCAGGCAGCAATTCAGGAGGAGACAGGCAGGGCATTACCCTGGCAAGCCGAGCCCCGCTGTGCGTGGTCCCCTGCCAGGGCATGAATGGGGCCACTGCAGGGCAGCTCACAGGAGCACCATTAGGGGGACGTGGAGGGGAATGGCAGAAATGACCAAAGTAACCCGGCCTTTCTCCTCAGTTTCTCTTGCAGATGGAGAAGCTGCAAGTCATGAAGACACTGCCACACAGTGGGGTGCGGCAGGAAGAGGCAATCCGTCTGCCAGCCATGCCGCCTTTCCCAAGGCAGGCAGCGACTCAGGCAGCAGCAGCCAAGCAAGTGCCTGCAGCACAGACGTCATCATCTGAAAGGGTCACTTGCAAGCTGCCCCCTCTACAAGCAACAGCCTCTGCATCTTCAGTTGGAGGAAGGGCAAAGGCATTGGGCACAGAGGCCCACAGCCACCAAGAGCTTCTGCCACCTCTTCCGCGCATCTCTGGTGAGAGGGACAAGGCAGTGAGGGCAGAGAGCCGGGAACGTGGCCCACACAGCCCTGTGGCCCCTGACGAGGACATGGAGTACACAGTACGGTCCTTCGTCTCCACAGTCATAAGAAATGCTCTAGCCTGCAACGAGGGAGCCAACAGCAAAGCAAGGCTTTCTCCCTCAGGCAGACGTCCCGGGACCAAAGGCTACAGAACACCATCTCTCACCACAGCAGTGCCCCAAAATGGGAAGAAGAAGAGTCAGCACTCGCCCAAAAGCAGCCCTGCAGCCCCTGCCGAAGAAATGGAAGACCCAGTAAAGGTCTTTGTCTCCACTGCCATTAGCAACGCCGTAGCCCGGAACCAGGGAGCCATGAGGCAGGCAAGGCTTTCTCCTTTGGACAGACGTCCCAGGAGCAAAGGCCGCATAACACCACCACTCCTCACAGCAGTGCCGCAGAATTGGAAGAAGAGTCAGCACCGTGCCAAAGACAGCCCTGCAGCCTCTGCCGAGGACATGGAACACCCAGTAAAGGCCTTCGTCTCCAGTGTCATTAGCAAGGCTATAGCCTGCAACGAGGGAGCCATGAGGGAGGCAGAGCTTCCTCCCTTGTGCAGAGGTCCTAGGAGCAAAGGCCACAGAACACCACCTCTCCTAACAGCAGTGCCCCAGGATTTGAAGAAGAGTCGGCAGGCTGCCCCACACTGCCCCACAGACTCTTTCACGGCACTGCGGGACACAGCACAGTCCCTTGTGTCTGAAGTCCTGGCAAAGACGATGGCTGAAAGCTGGGAACATGGCCAACGGCCTGCAGAACTGGAGGACCTGGCACACACGGGGTGCACAGCGACATCAACAAGAGCAGTCGAGGTCCAGACAGACATGGACAGCAGGCGGACCACTGCTCTGCCAGGGCGCCATCACCAGGCACCTGCACCAGCAAGCCCAGACAGGGCTGAGAAGCAAAGGCAGCAGAGACAGATACACATCAAACCCAGGCAGTGGAGCGGCAAGGATGAGACAAGCCAGGGCCAGGGCACGAAGGAAAGTGGTCGTGTGGCTTCGGATGAAGAGGAAGAGATTATCATCTTCAACTCCTGGATCAACCCCAGGTTCCCCAGCCTCTTCAAGGAACCACAGCCCTTTCCCCAGGAAGAGGGCAGCTCACCCAGCAGCGCGGACAGGGAGGCTGCAGCACAAGAAGCAGAACCCCCAACAAGTGCCTCTCTTGGCTCTTTGGACACTCATACATCGCCTGCTTGCCTGGAAGAGAGGCACGGCACGCCTCTCACCACAACACAACCGTCAGAGAGCAGGCCAGCAAGTTGTCCATCAGCCCCTGCTTTTGAAGACGAGGGCTACAGAGCGCCTCCCCAGGCACGTGGGGCTCAAGAGTCAAAGCCACCAGCCTGTCCCACTCCCATCGAGCACAGCACTGCAGTGACGGTTGAGAGCCAGGGACGTGCCCAACATGCCTCCACTGTCTCTGACGAAGATCTGTATGAAAGAGCCCGGATCATCGTGTCTGCAGTCCTACGCCATGCTGTAGCCATGAGCCAGGGAGCCACGAGCAAGGCACCAACTGCTCCCTCGGCCACAGGACCCAGCGTGCCTCCTCCCACAGCAGAGCCTGTAGACTGTACATCCTCGGCCTCTGCCTTGGCTGGAGGTGCTGTAGGGGAAGCCACGGAAGCCCCTCTCACTGCAGCAGCGGCGCCACGAGAAGAAGTGGCTTCTCCTGTGACTGCAGATCTTCTCAGGGAGGACATCACTGATCTCAGTCCAGCAGCAGCTGATGAAGCAGGAGCAGCGGCTACTCCCTTGGCTATGGTTCCGGGGCACCAGGTAAGCACAGCACGCGTGGTGGGCACCGGGCACCGAGGGCAGCCAGAGGCAGAAGTAGCACGTGGGGTGTGCGTGCTGGGGAGCTGTCTGCTGCTCTCCATTTCCAGACGCCCCAGGCACAAGGGCTGACATCCCTCTCATCACCTGCTTGTGCTCTTGCTCTCCCCATGCAGGTTGCTGCCGAGCAGGGAGGCCAAGCGCAGTCCTCCTCCTGCACCAAAGACATGCCAGCGGATGAGCCAGCAACGTCCCAGGCACAAGCAACGTCCCAGGCACAAGCACCGTCCCAGGGTCTGTTGGCCGGGCCTGTTCAGCGCAGCGAGCAGCACCAAGGACTAGGTAGGTTGGCAGCACCACGCGCCAGGGGGCTGGCTGGTCCTGGGCCACCCCTCCCCGGGGAAAGGCCTTGGAGGGGGGGAAAGGCTTGCCCAGCACCCGCTCAGGCCCTAACCTACACCTCTCTGTCCCCCACAGGCATCCTTGACCTCGCACAAGCCCCAGCGTGCCAGCCACGGCCCTCCCGCGTCAGAAGAGAGGCGCTTCGGGCTCTGCACAGCGCTTTCTGCTGCAGCTGCATCGCAGGACAGCGAGAGTAGCGGCGCCCGGCTGCCAGCACCAGGACGGCGCTCGGAGGTGGCAGCTGGCCCTCAGGAAGCTTTGCAGTGCCCACAGAAGCATCACTGGGAGGCACAGGACAGCGCCCCAGGAATTCAGATGCCCCACCACATCCTGCCCCCAGCCTCAGCTCAGCTGCGGCTGCTTTCTGCTGTGAATAAAAGCTCAGGCAGACTTTTGCCTCCAATGCTCCTCTCTGTGTCGTTGATCTCAGGAGAAGGAGTGATGCAGGCCATGCCAACCCGGCACCCTGGGCCTCTCACAGTCATGGAATTATAGGATCATGGAATCGCTTAGGTTGGAAAACACCTCAGAGATCATCACGTCCAACCGTTATCCTAGCACCGCCGAGTCTACCACTGAACCATGTCCCTAGGCACCAGATTCACATGGCTTTCGAATACCTCCAGGGATAGTGACTCAACTACTTGCCTGGGCAGCCTGTTCGAATGCTTCACAACCCTGTCATTGAAGAAATTTTGCCTAGTATCCACCTAAACCTCCCCCGGTGCCACTTTTTCCTCTTCTCCTATCGCCTGCTGCCTGGGAGAAGGGACTGACCCCCGTCGCACCACAACCTTCTCTGAGGTCCTTGTACAGAGCGATAAGGTCTTCCCCCAGCCTCCTTTCCTCTAGGCTACATAACCCCAGCTCCCTCAACACTCCTCACACGACTTGCTCCCTAGGCCCTTCAGCTGCTTCTTTGCCCTTCTTTGGACAGGCCCCAGGACCTCCCCGTCCTTCTTGGAGTGACGGCCCCAAAGCTGAGCAGGGTATTCACAGTGCGGCCTCACCAGAGCTGAGTACAGGGGGAGAATTAGGTTCACAAACTACGTGATGCTTACTACTATACCATATATGTACAATTTTATTTGACCAACCTTTCATTTCTCCTGATCCTTTTTTTTTTTTTTTTTTCATCTCTCATGAATAGTGGGCCTGTGATTTTTGTTTTTACTGATTTTGCACTGCTTGTCCTGTTTTTCTTAGCTATCCTCCTCATTTTGTGACTGTGGGACATTCCCCTTATCTGTTTAACGTACTTCACCTGCTATGCTACTGCCATGCCTGCACAATCACTTTTGAAAATGCAAGGTTAGTGGAATTTTCCACTGCAAAAACCTGACGTGCTGTCAGCAGCCTGTAAGCTCTCCTGACGTGCTGTCAGCAGCCTGCAAGCACACAAGAGGAGGAAGTGCTGCAACAGCTGTTGCTCACCAACCAGCTGCCCGGCAAGGAAAAGGCAGTCAGTAGGACATGTGTCAGGACACTTTTCCTGCCGATGTGGCCAAATTCACATAAGAAAGAATCAGGAAAAGTTTCTTTCTTATGTGGGACTCCGTGAAGACAGGCAAAGTTCTCCGAGAGCTGAAAGGTGGGCTTCTTTCCATGGAGGAGCTCAAAGCCCCCCATGGGCAGCCCCAGTTTAATAAGGAAGGAGGCACCCAGCCCAGGTACTAAGACACGCTGAAAAGCAAGAAAGGAGGAACAGTATTTAAGCATTTCTGGGACTGGAAATCCCGTGTGGGACTTCTCCAATAAAGAAGATGGGCCCTTGTGCTTTGGCCACTGCTCATGGGAAGGTGCCAGGTGGCGTCACTCTGGAGAGCCCTGGAGATGGCCTCAATGTCTGGGAGTTTCCCAGCTCCCTTCTTGTTGCCATCTAAAGAAGATCTGGGCTAGTAAGAGCAGAGCCAACACCCTCAGCCCAGGAAAATCCCTCCACGGGGTTCCCAACTAATAGGGAAAGCCTTGAGAACCGGCTCCGACTACATGCTGGCTTGCCCAATCAGGCCATAGGCAACGCACAAGCGCCAGGAGGTACGGATCCCGTCCTTCTGCTGGAGCTGGGCTTTTTTGTGCATAATGCCAGAGCAGCAACGGGCCCCTGGCACATCTGCAGTTTGCAGGCTACCGCTGGGGTGTTACTTCTGCTTGAGGAGGCGTTCTGTGGGGTGGCAGCTCCTGGAAGGAGCAGGGTATGAGGGAAGGACGGGGCTGCAAAGCCCATCTTGTTCAGTGCGAACTGCCTGTGCATGTGGTGGGATATTGCATCCCCAACTGGCCCAGTGCCTGGAAAGCAAATCCCCCAAATCCCCCTTCAGCTGTGGCCTGGGGACGGCAACAAGGCTGCCAATGCCATGCTGCAGGCTGGCACGGCCCGCAGATCCCAGGCTGCCAAGCCCAACGTGCAGCCGCCAAGCAGGCGCCAGCTGCCAGAGGCTGCAGGAAGGTTCCAGAAGCAGCGGCAGCGCCCCGGGCAGAGGCAGCCACGAGTGCAGGAGCTCCTCGTGGGATGTGGGCTCAGGGACAGATGCCTGCCCCTGCAGGGGACAAGGCCCAGCCTGAGCCTGCACACCGGCTTGGGCCTGCCCAGACATCCTGGGGGGAAGCCCTGGCGACAACCAGTGATCGGGGGGGTGCAGAAGCCCCTCACAAATGGTGATGACAATCAGGCCCCCACAAAGTGAGAGGCCACATCAACTACCATGGAACCGCCAGAACTTGGAGAAAAGGGGCACTGCTCTCTCCAGAGAGCGCGTTTCCTTCAGTACAAAGAAAATGAAAGGCCTCTTGTGTCTAGATGCTGTCAGCGTTCATGAAAACACATAATCCACAAAGTGATTATATGAAGGTGCTTTATTAGGCGCCGGAAGTTAGGGGCATGCCTGCCCAAATCTAACTTTGTCCGACTTGTTCACTCAGTTCTCTTTTATCTCCTAAAATATTACATATGCATTGAGTTTCACAACACATCTCTGCGTATTCATTTCCTAGCTCTGCCTAGCCCGGCTTCGTATGCTAATTATCTTATCAGTCCTTCTGCGCTTGCGTATTACTCTCTGGTGGTCGTCCGGGTGGTCGTTGGGATGAAGTAAGATGTCTTCATCAGAGCTGAACTTTTTAACCTTTTCTTCTTACGCATGCTCTCTGAGCCCTCGGTCTCAGTCCAAACCGCAAGCTTGGTTTGATCCAGTTCCCAGGGTCCAAGAGGCCCCAGTTATCTAGATGGCTTGCAAACTGAGCATTCTTTTAGTCCTCCTTACTCCTCATCATGAACCGGTGCATTCTCCCATGCTATCCTTGCACATATATTTTGTATCTTCCAAGCGCAGCCCCGGAACAGTACATCGCAAATGTACCACATCAAGCAATATTGTATTATTTCCTCTTCTGTTACTAACAATGCCACCTGCCATCACTGACAGCCAGGCTGGGGACAGCCCAAGGCCTCAGCCAGCTTGTGGCACAGGGGGAAACCAGAAGTGCAAAATGGCCGCCAGGGCTGTCAGAGGATGGGTCGGGAGCTGCCCAAGGTTAGTGGAATTAGTTGGGATCTTATCAATGTTTATAAATACCTGAAGCGTGGCAGACAGAGGGATTTGGCCAACCTCTTTTCAGTGGGTTGTGGGGACAGGACAAGGGGTAATGGCCACAAGATGGAGCCCAGGAAGTTCCGCACCAACATGCAAAAGGACTTCTTCACGGTGAGGGTGATGGAGCACTGAAACAGGCTGCCCAGGGAGGTTGTGGAGTGTCCTTCTCTGGAGATATTCAAGGCCCGTCTGGACACCTACCTGGGCAGCCTGCTCTAAGGAACCTGCTTTGGCAGGGGGGGTAGGACCCGATGATCTCTCGAGGTCCCTTCCAACCCCAACAATTCTGTGATTCTGTGAAATTTCCACTGCAAAAACACCTGCCACTGCAAAAACACAACTTTGGTTCTCACAATTCCCCCCTCTTCTTTTCTCACTCCTATCGTTGTTTCTGCACTTCTACACATCCTCCATCCTTGAGTTTTTCCAACATTAGGGCACAATATTTTTCTTCCCAAGTCAGGGGGATGACAGATATGCAATGCCTTTATCATTGTAATACCAACAATACCGCCCTGTGGGGGAGGCCAGCGAAGCCCCTCTCACTGCAGCAGCAGCGCCAAAGGAAGAACGAAAAGAAGTGGCTTCTCCTTTGGCTGGAGGCCCTGCGTGCGAAGTCAGCAAAGACCCTCTCACTCCAGGAGCAACGGCACAAGAAGGAGAAGCGGCTTCTCCCTGAGCTGGACAACCTGTGGAGGAAGCCAGTGAAGCCCCTCTTGGTCCAGCAGCAGCACCAGACGAAGAAGAAGTGGCTTCTCCTTTGAGTGCAGAGCCTCTCAGGCAGGACAGCACTGATCTTCTCAGCCCCGCAGCAGCTGAGGAAACAGGAGCAGTGGCTTCTCCCTTGGTTCCTGGGTGCCAGGTAAGCACAGCGTGCGTGGTGGGCACGAGGCTCTCAGGAAGCTTTGCAGCACCCACAGAAGCATCACAGGGAGGCACAGGACAGCGTCCCAGTGTGAGAAAAATCCATGTATTTCTTTCAGTCAGGGTCTTCCGTGAAGCGATTTTATTCACGATTGCAATGGCGGGCCTCCTGCGAGCAGGAGCGCGCACTAAAAGTATACCATAACCTTATATTCCCTATTACCCGACACCTGACTTCTCCCGTTTCCTCATGGGCTGAGTACTACGGGTTTACAACTACTTACGCCTTTCTATACCATATATGTACAATTTTATTTGACCGACCTTTCATTTCTCCTTTTCCTTTCCTTTTCTTCATCTCTCGTGACTAGAGGGCCTGTGATTTATTTTTTTTTCTACTAATTTTGCGCAGCTCATCCTGTTTGTCTTAGCTATCCTCCTTATTTTGGGACAGCGGGACCTTCCCTTTATCTGCCTAATGTACTTCCCACTGCTTTGCTACTGCCATGCCTGCACAATCACTTTGGAATATGCAAGGTTAGTGGAATTTTCCACTGCAAAAACATCTGCCGCTGCAAAAACACAACTTTGTTTCTCACAATGCCCCCCTCTTCTTTTCTTACTCCTCTTGCTGTTTCTGCACTTCTTCACATCCCCCACTCTTCTCTTTTTCCAACATTACGGCCCAATATTTTTCTTCTGATGTCACGGGGGATGACAGATTCGCAGTGCAATTTTCTTTATAATTCCAACAAATAGCTGTTTGAGCCAATTCCATTCAGGTAACCGCAAAAGTCACTTCCTCCCAAATGTTTCTAAATCCCCAGGAAGTGTCATCTTGGGCCGCTCTGTGTAGGATTTTTTTCTTTCCCAAATATTTTTGAGATCAGTCAAATTCGCCCCTTTTGATCTACAGACATACAGCAACTAGCATTAATTACAGTACACGCTCTCCTGTGAGGCTAAAAATAAATCAAATACCATTTGGTTCTGGAGTACTGTTTTTGGCAAGCTTGTTACCTCCTCTTGTAGTGCCTGCACTGCATGCAGAGTGCTATTTTCTAGTTGCACAATGAGTGAAATTCCCTGTTTCAGTTTACTAGAGGATTATCTGGAGTCCTCTTAATTCTGCGTGCGGTCTCAGGGGGGCTTTGGCATTGTGGGTCTTCAATAATAGGTACATTTGGAATTATTGTCCCCAGGGTGCAAGCTCCCTTCCAGCCAAGGGGCAACACCTTCCTGGATGTATTGCCGCATAGCCAGTACCACCCCTTGCCATTCGGGACAGGCCATCCGGTTACAGGATTCTCATGTTGTATCTGCTGTACAAAAACTTCTAAACTGTTACTTAGATAACGCTCCTGCCTTCCTCTTTGTCACACTCAAAATGGTTAAGAACAAAATAGGATTACAAGATACGCCACCGGGCCCATGTAGTGGGCACCACCAATCGACACTTGGATAAAACAGCACTTCCTTTTCGATCTGTCATGCGCTTCGTTCATCTCCGGCCGTTCCCCTCACGGAGAATACAGAACCACGGATCGGAACTCCGCGCTCGCTTCGCAGCGATGCTGCGTCTCACTCCCACAGCACAATCACGCGATCACGCAGAGAGGCCCCTTAAACTTCTCGTTCATGCTACAAGGATATATCACTTAGAACAAAAACCAGACTATTTTGTTTTGTCTCTGGCCGAGTTCCTCGAGGAGTCACTCACTTCACAGCAATACTTTGGCTCAAACACATACACATATACTTCCTTGCTGGTGCAGCTACTGCTGCCTCCGGTGCAATATTAGGATTAGAGGGAGCATAACTTGCTTCCTCCTCCAAAAAAGGAGTCTTATTGTTTACATATAAACTTAAAGCCAGAATTTTCATCAGACCTGTATTGCGGCCAAAATAGTCAAGTTCCTTTTAATGGCTTTTCAGGCCAGACAATTGGACAATACCTAACCATTGTTGTTTTTTTGTGTTTTTGGTTTTTTTTTTCTTTTTCGCTAGTTTTTGGGTTGTTTTTCCAATTCCTTTTCTTTCTCGCCAAAGGACTGCCTTTACGCACAATTCCGAGGATTCTGCTTCTGAAGATCTCCAAGGATGGAGACTCCACAACCTCTCTGGGCAACCTGTTCCAGCAAAGACACCGTTGTGTTACCAACACTGTTTCAGGCACAACTCTGAAGCATAGGACCTGCTTCAGCAGCCAGAGAAGCTGCGGGCTAAACACCAGCATGGCACAGCTGTGGCTCTGCCGCTGAAAGCTTCTCCACGGCTTGTTCTGAAAGCAACGAGCAGGGAATCTTCCCGCGGCTGCCCAGGGTTTTCCTCTCGCAGCCCCGCCAGAGCCCGCCTCAAGCAACCTCTCCGCCAGCTCCACCGGCTCCGCTACCTGGTGCCCGCCTTCTCTGGGAGTCCTTCACAGTGCCTAGAGCCACAGGGCTCTGGCTGCCCGGACAGGGGAGGATTCCCTGCTAATGCTCCTGCTCAAACTGCACTGCCAGGGCTGCCTGACGGGTGTCCAAGCTCAAGCGCGGTCTCTGCTGATGTGTGGGGAGTCAGGCAAAGAGCCAGGAAGCTTACCCAGATGACCGAGCAGAGCATCTCCCGGCAGAGCAGGTAACGCGCAGTTGATGGGAGCAGTTAGGGAGCTAAGCTGACTCCCCTGAGAAATCCTGACCTGGGGCTGTGCCGGGGGCACTGGCTGGAAGGAGCCTGAGGTGCCTGCCAATCCAGACCTTGCTGGGGGCGTGTGAGACGGTGTCCCTGGGGTGTCCGCCGACCACCGGGGCTTTGTGATGCGTGGGCGGTGGCGTACCCAAAGGCCATTGTGACACGGAGGGGTACCCATGGCAACGGTGTCCCTTAAAAGGCCCGAGCCCCGGGCTGTCCATTCACTCTCAGGAGAGCAGCTCTGCCAGGAGGCAGCAGCTCCCCTGGGTGCCCGTTGGAGTTCTCGGTCAGAGGACCTGGAGCATACCATGGAGCAGCAGAATAAGGATCACTCCCAGCCCGCTGAAGGGCAGCAGAGCGTACAGGAGCAGCGCCAGGTGAGGCTCAGGGACCAAGACAGGGACAGCAGCGTGACGGGACGGCACGGAGAGCACCAGGATGGGAACGGTGCTGGAGCAAGCTGGCCAGCTGGCCCTGAACACCTCCAGCCCGGACACAGTTATTCCCAAACCTGGAGTTTCTCCATGAAGAGCCGACCCCCAGGACAGCCAAAGCCCACAGGGCCCTGGCATTTCTGTGCCCAGAGGCACAAAGAGCAGCGTGGCCTAATTCAACCTGGCTGTCCGCAACCAGGAGCTGTCTCCATCGTCCCTCCATGCGGACAGGCAGCCAGTGCGGTCGTGCCCAGAGAGCGTGCGTCACACTGGCAGCTGCCACACAGAGTCGGGAGCCCCAGGAGGGTTCGGAAGAACATCTTTGGCAGCCCTGGCAGCCTCCGACGAGCAGGCAGCAATTCAGGAGGAGACAGGCAGGGCATTACCCTGGCAAGCCGAGCCCCGCTGTGCGTGGTCCCCTGCCAGGGCATGAATGGGGCCACTGCAGGGCAGCTCACAGGAGCACCATTAGGGGGACGTGGAGGGGAATGGCAGAAATGACCAAAGTAACCCGGCCTTTCTCCTCAGTTTCTCTTGCAGATGGAGAAGCTGCAAGTCATGAAGACACTGCCACACAGTGGGGTGCGGCAGGAAGAGGCAATCCGTCTGCCAGCCATGCCGCCTTTCCCAAGGCAGGCAGCGACTCAGGCAGCAGCAGCCAAGCAAGTGCCTGCAGCACAGACGTCATCATCTGAAAGGGTCACTTGCAAGCTGCCCCCTCTACAAGCAACAGCCTCTGCATCTTCAGTTGGAGGAAGGGCAAAGGCATTGGGCACAGAGGCCCACAGCCACCAAGAGCTTCTGCCACCTCTTCCGCGCATCTCTGGTGAGAGGGACAAGGCAGTGAGGGCAGAGAGCCGGGAACGTGGCCCACACAGCCCTGTGGCCCCTGACGAGGACATGGAGTACACAGTACGGTCCTTCGTCTCCACAGTCATAAGAAATGCTCTAGCCTGCAACGAGGGAGCCAACAGCAAAGCAAGGCTTTCTCCCTCAGGCAGACGTCCCGGGACCAAAGGCTACAGAACACCATCTCTCACCACAGCAGTGCCCCAAAATGGGAAGAAGAAGAGTCAGCACTCGCCCAAAAGCAGCCCTGCAGCCCCTGCCGAAGAAATGGAAGACCCAGTAAAGGTCTTTGTCTCCACTGCCATTAGCAACGCCGTAGCCCGGAACCAGGGAGCCATGAGGCAGGCAAGGCTTTCTCCTTTGGACAGACGTCCCAGGAGCAAAGGCCGCATAACACCACCACTCCTCACAGCAGTGCCGCAGAATTGGAAGAAGAGTCAGCACCGTGCCAAAGACAGCCCTGCAGCCTCTGCCGAGGACATGGAACACCCAGTAAAGGCCTTCGTCTCCAGTGTCATTAGCAAGGCTATAGCCTGCAACGAGGGAGCCATGAGGGAGGCAGAGCTTCCTCCCTTGTGCAGAGGTCCTAGGAGCAAAGGCCACAGAACACCACCTCTCCTAACAGCAGTGCCCCAGGATTTGAAGAAGAGTCGGCAGGCTGCCCCACACTGCCCCACAGACTCTTTCACGGCACTGCGGGACACAGCACAGTCCCTTGTGTCTGAAGTCCTGGCAAAGACGATGGCTGAAAGCTGGGAACATGGCCAACGGCCTGCAGAACTGGAGGACCTGGCACACACGGGGTGCACAGCGACATCAACAAGAGCAGTCGAGGTCCAGACAGACATGGACAGCAGGCGGACCACTGCTCTGCCAGGGCGCCATCACCAGGCACCTGCACCAGCAAGCCCAGACAGGGCTGAGAAGCAAAGGCAGCAGAGACAGATACACATCAAACCCAGGCAGTGGAGCGGCAAGGATGAGACAAGCCAGGGCCAGGGCACGAAGGAAAGTGGTCGTGTGGCTTCGGATGAAGAGGAAGAGATTATCATCTTCAACTCCTGGATCAACCCCAGGTTCCCCAGCCTCTTCAAGGAACCACAGCCCTTTCCCCAGGAAGAGGGCAGCTCACCCAGCAGCGCGGACAGGGAGGCTGCAGCACAAGAAGCAGAACCCCCAACAAGTGCCTCTCTTGGCTCTTTGGACACTCATACATCGCCTGCTTGCCTGGAAGAGAGGCACGGCACGCCTCTCACCACAACACAACCGTCAGAGAGCAGGCCAGCAAGTTGTCCATCAGCCCCTGCTTTTGAAGACGAGGGCTACAGAGCGCCTCCCCAGGCACGTGGGGCTCAAGAGTCAAAGCCACCAGCCTGTCCCACTCCCATCGAGCACAGCACTGCAGTGACGGTTGAGAGCCAGGGACGTGCCCAACATGCCTCCACTGTCTCTGACGAAGATCTGTATGAAAGAGCCCGGATCATCGTGTCTGCAGTCCTACGCCATGCTGTAGCCATGAGCCAGGGAGCCACGAGCAAGGCACCAACTGCTCCCTCGGCCACAGGACCCAGCGTGCCTCCTCCCACAGCAGAGCCTGTAGACTGTACATCCTCGGCCTCTGCCTTGGCTGGAGGTGCTGTAGGGGAAGCCACGGAAGCCCCTCTCACTGCAGCAGCGGCGCCACGAGAAGAAGTGGCTTCTCCTGTGACTGCAGATCTTCTCAGGGAGGACATCACTGATCTCAGTCCAGCAGCAGCTGATGAAGCAGGAGCAGCGGCTACTCCCTTGGCTATGGTTCCGGGGCACCAGGTAAGCACAGCACGCGTGGTGGGCACCGGGCACCGAGGGCAGCCAGAGGCAGAAGTAGCACGTGGGGTGTGCGTGCTGGGGAGCTGTCTGCTGCTCTCCATTTCCAGACGCCCCAGGCACAAGGGCTGACATCCCTCTCATCACCTGCTTGTGCTCTTGCTCTCCCCATGCAGGTTGCTGCCGAGCAGGGAGGCCAAGCGCAGTCCTCCTCCTGCACCAAAGACATGCCAGCGGATGAGCCAGCAACGTCCCAGGCACAAGCAACGTCCCAGGCACAAGCACCGTCCCAGGGTCTGTTGGCCGGGCCTGTTCAGCGCAGCGAGCAGCACCAAGGACTAGGTAGGTTGGCAGCACCACGCGCCGGGGGGCTGGCTGGTCCTGGGCCACCCCTCCCCGGGGAAAGGCCTTGGAGGGGGGGAAAGGCTTGCCCAGCACCCGCTCAGGCCCTAACCTACACCTCTCTGTCCCCCACAGGCATCCTTGACCTCGCACAAGCCCCAGCGTGCCAGCCACGGCCCTCCCGCGTCAGAAGAGAGGCGCTTCGGGCTCTGCACAGCGCTTTCTGCTGCAGCTGCATCGCAGGACAGCGAGAGTAGCGGCGCCCGGCTGCCAGCACCAGGACGGCGCTCGGAGGTGGCAGCTGGCCCTCAGGAAGCTTTGCAGTGCCCACAGAAGCATCACTGGGAGGCACAGGACAGCGCCCCAGGAATTCAGATGCCCCACCACATCCTGCCCCCAGCCTCAGCTCAGCTGCGGCTGCTTTCTGCTGTGAATAAAAGCTCAGGCAGACTTTTGCCTCCAATGCTCCTCTCTGTGTCGTTGATCTCAGGAGAAGGAGTGATGCAGGCCATGCCAACCCGGCACCCTGGGCCTCTCACAGTCATGGAATTATAGGATCATGGAATCGCTTAGGTTGGAAAACACCTCAGAGATCATCACGTCCAACCGTTATCCTAGCACCGCCGAGTCTACCACTGAACCATGTCCCTAGGCACCAGATTCACATGGCTTTCGAATACCTCCAGGGATAGTGACTCAACTACTTGCCTGGGCAGCCTGTTCGAATGCTTCACAACCCTGTCATTGAAGAAATTTTGCCTAGTATCCACCTAAACCTCCCCCGGTGCCACTTTTTCCTCTTCTCCTATCGCCTGCTGCCTGGGAGAAGGGACTGACCCCCGTCGCACCACAACCTTCTCTGAGGTCCTTGTACAGAGCGATAAGGTCTTCCCCCAGCCTCCTTTCCTCTAGGCTACATAACCCCAGCTCCCTCAACACTCCTCACACGACTTGCTCCCTAGGCCCTTCAGCTGCTTCTTTGCCCTTCTTTGGACAGGCCCCAGGACCTCCCCGTCCTTCTTGGAGTGACGGCCCCAAAGCTGAGCAGGGTATTCACAGTGCGGCCTCACCAGAGCTGAGTACAGGGGGAGAATTAGGTTCACAAACTACGTGATGCTTACTACTATACCATATATGTACAATTTTATTTGACCAACCTTTCATTTCTCCTGATCCTTTTTTTTTTTTTTTTTTCATCTCTCATGAATAGTGGGCCTGTGATTTTTGTTTTTACTGATTTTGCACTGCTTGTCCTGTTTTTCTTAGCTATCCTCCTCATTTTGTGACTGTGGGACATTCCCCTTATCTGTTTAACGTACTTCACCTGCTATGCTACTGCCATGCCTGCACAATCACTTTTGAAAATGCAAGGTTAGTGGAATTTTCCACTGCAAAAACCTGACGTGCTGTCAGCAGCCTGTAAGCTCTCCTGACGTGCTGTCAGCAGCCTGCAAGCACACAAGAGGAGGAAGTGCTGCAACAGCTGTTGCTCACCAACCAGCTGCCCGGCAAGGAAAAGGCAGTCAGTAGGACATGTGTCAGGACACTTTTCCTGCCGATGTGGCCAAATTCACATAAGAAAGAATCAGGAAAAGTTTCTTTCTTATGTGGGACTCCGTGAAGACAGGCAAAGTTCTCCGAGAGCTGAAAGGTGGGCTTCTTTCCATGGAGGAGCTCAAAGCCCCCCATGGGCAGCCCCAGTTTAATAAGGAAGGAGGCACCCAGCCCAGGTACTAAGACACGCTGAAAAGCAAGAAAGGAGGAACAGTATTTAAGCATTTCTGGGACTGGAAATCCCGTGTGGGACTTCTCCAATAAAGAAGATGGGCCCTTGTGCTTTGGCCACTGCTCATGGGAAGGTGCCAGGTGGCGTCACTCTGGAGAGCCCTGGAGATGGCCTCAATGTCTGGGAGTTTCCCAGCTCCCTTCTTGTTGCCATCTAAAGAAGATCTGGGCTAGTAAGAGCAGAGCCAACACCCTCAGCCCAGGAAAATCCCTCCACGGGGTTCCCAACTAATAGGGAAAGCCTTGAGAACCGGCTCCGACTACATGCTGGCTTGCCCAATCAGGCCATAGGCAACGCACAAGCGCCAGGAGGTACGGATCCCGTCCTTCTGCTGGAGCTGGGCTTTTTTGTGCATAATGCCAGAGCAGCAACGGGCCCCTGGCACATCTGCAGTTTGCAGGCTACCGCTGGGGTGTTACTTCTGCTTGAGGAGGCGTTCTGTGGGGTGGCAGCTCCTGGAAGGAGCAGGGTATGAGGGAAGGACGGGGCTGCAAAGCCCATCTTGTTCAGTGCGAACTGCCTGTGCATGTGGTGGGATATTGCATCCCCAACTGGCCCAGTGCCTGGAAAGCAAATCCCCCAAATCCCCCTTCAGCTGTGGCCTGGGGACGGCAACAAGGCCGCCAATGCCATGCTGCAGGCTGGCACGGCCCGCAGATCCCAGGCTGCCAAGCCCAACGTGCAGCCGCCAAGCAGGCGCCAGCTGCCAGAGGCTGCAGGAAGGTTCCAGAAGCAGCGGCAGCGCCCCGGGCAGAGGCAGCCACGAGTGCAGGAGCTGCTCGTGGGATGTGGGCTCAGGGACAGACGCCTGCCCCTGCAGGGGACAAGGCCCACCCTGAGCCTGCCCACCGGCTTGGGCCTGCCCAGACATCCTGGGGGGAAGCCCTGGCGACAACCAGTGATCGGGGGGGTGCAGAAGCCCCTCTGTTGTGGTTTAACCCGGCTGGCAGCTAAACACCACACAGCCGTTCGCTCACCCTCCCCCCTCCCTCTCTGGGATGGGGGAGAGAAACGGGAAAGTGAAGCCTGTGAGTTGAGATAAAGACAGTTTATTAAGACAGGAAAATAATAATAACAATAATAATAATAATAGTGATAATGGTAATAGTATTAACAATAATAATGTGTAAGAAAACAAGTGATGCACAATGCAATTGCTCACCACCCGCTGACCGATGCCCAGCCTATTCCCGAGCAGCCGGCCCCCCACCCCGGCCAGCCACCCCTATATATTGTTTAGCATGACGTCAGATGGTATGGAATACCCCTTTGGCCAGTTTGGGTCAGCTGTCCTGGGTCTGTCCCCTCCCAGCTCCTGCTGCACCCCCAGCCTGCTCGCTGGCAGGACAGAGCAAGAAGCCGAAAAGTCCTTGGCCTGGTGTAAACACTGCTCTGCAACAATTAAAACATCAGCATGTTATCAGCGCTCTTCTCATCCTAATTCAAAACATAGCACCCTACCAGCTACTATGAGCTACTTAACTCTGTCCTAACTGGAACCAGGACAGATATCCACCCCTTATTCCATACCATTTATGTCATGCTCAGGTTACACTCTGTCCAATACATTCTAATTAATCACCATTTTCATCTATGATATATAGCAATCATGGTAGTGATGACATACATTATTATATAATAATTAACATACTACAATTCAACTCATGGGCTATTCTCACCCAGTATCAAATCCCCTTGAGGTACACACCGGACCT
Organism: Anser brachyrhynchus; assembly: GCF_964034855.1. Taxonomy (NCBI): domain Eukaryota; kingdom Metazoa; phylum Chordata; class Aves; order Anseriformes; family Anatidae; genus Anser; species Anser brachyrhynchus. Next base: position 205,105,251 of record NC_137694.1, on the reverse strand, counting down.
CCCCATTCTTTTGCATTACCCACCAAGTGCATCCAGGTCCCTGAGCAAAAGCAATTCCACGAATGGGTTTGCCTTTTCCTGAGGCAGGAGTAGCCCAGACTGTTTTACCCAGCATGTTTCTTACGTGCACTACAGGAACTTTATCCCCTTCTACAGTGCGTAACAGGTTTGATTGGGCAGGTCCAGCTCGGTTGGCAGATCCCCTGGTATTGACTAACCAGGTGGCCTTTGCCAAATGTGTATCCCAATTTTTGAATGTCCCAGCACCCATTGCTTTCAGTGTAGTCTTCAACAGTCCATTGTATCGTTCAACTTTTCCAGAGGCTGGTGCATGATAGGGGATGTGATACACCCACTCAATACCATGTTCTTTGGCCCAAGTGTCTATAAGGTTGTTTCGGAAATGAGTCCCGTTGTCTGACTCAATTCTCTCTGGGGTGCCATGTCGCCATAAGACTTGCTTTTCAAGGCCCAGGATAGTGTTCCGGGCGGTGGCATGGGGCACAGGATATGTTTCCAGCCATCCGGTGGTTGCTTCCACCATTGTAAGTACGTGGCGCTTGCCGTTGCGGGTTTGAGGGAGTGTGATGTAATCAATCTGCCAGGCCTCTCCATATTTATATTTCAGCCATCGTCCTCCATACCAAAGAGGTTTTGACCGTTTGGCTTGCTTGATTGCAGCACATGTTTCACAGTCATGAATAACCTGTGCTATAGTGTCCATGGTCAGGTCCACCCCTCGATCACGAGCCCATCTGTAGGTTGCTTCTCTACCTTGATGGCCTGAGGTGTCATGGGCCCATCGGGCTATAAATAATTCACCTTTATGTTGCCAGTCCAGGTCCACCTGAGCCACTTCAATCTTAGCAGCCTGATCCACCTGCTGGTTGTTTTGGTGTTCTTCAGTAGCCCGATTCTTGGGCACATGAGCATCTACATGGCGTACCTTTACAACCAGGTTCTCTACCCGGGCAGCAATATCTTGCCACAATGCCGCAGCCCAGATGGGCTTGCCCCTGCGCTGCCAGTTGTTCTGCTTCCATTGCTGTAACCACCCCCACAGGGCATTTGCTACCATCCATGAATCAGTATAGAGATAGAGAACTGGCCACTTTTCTCGTTCAGCAATATCTAAAGCCAGCTGAATGGCTTTTACTTCTGCAAACTGACTCGATTCACCTTCTCCCTCAGCAGCTTCTGCAACTCGTCGTGTAGGACTCCATACAGCAGCTTTCCATCTCCGATGCTTTCCCACAATACGACAGGACCCGTCAGTGAACAAGGCATATTTCTTCTCATTTTCTGGTAGCTTGTTGTACAGGGGGGCTTCTTCAGCACGAACCACCTCCTCCTCTGGTGATATCCCAAAGTATTTGCCTTCTGGCCAGTCCATAATCACCTCCAAGATTCCTGGGCGACTGGGGTTTCCTATTCGAGCCCGCTGAGTAATCAGTGCAACCCACTTGCTCCATGTAGCATCAGTTGCATGATGCGTAGAGGGGACCCTTCCTTTGAACATCCAGCCTAGTACCGGCAGTCGGGGTGCCAGGAGGAGCTGCGCTTCAGTACCGACCACTTCCGAAGCAGATCGAACTCCTTCATATGCTGCCAATATCTCCTTTTCAGTTGGAGTATAGCGGGCTTCAGATCCTCTGTATCCCCGACTCCAAAACCCCAGGGGTCGACCTCGAGTTTCCCCAGGTTCTTTCTGCCAGAGGCTCCAGGTGGGACCATTCTCTCCGGCTGCGGTGTAGAGCACATTCTTTACATCTGGTCCTGTTCGGACTGGCCCGAGGGCTACTGCATGAACTATTTCCTGCTTAATTTGTTCAAAGGCTTGTCGTTGCTCAGGGCCCCATTCAAAAGCATTCTTCTTACGGGTTACTTGGTAGAGCGGGTTTACAATCAGACTGTAATTTGGAATATGCATTCTCCAAAACCCCACGACACCTAGGAAAGTTTGTGTTTCTTTTTTGCTAGTTGGTGGAGACATAGCTGTTATTTTGTTGATCACATCCATTGGGATTTGACGGCGTCCATCTTGCCATTTTATTCCTAAAAACTGGATCTCTCGTGCAGGTCCTTTAACTTTATTCTGTTTTATGGCAAAACCAGCCTTCAGAAGGATTTGGACTATTTTCTTCCCTTTCTCGAAAACTTCTTCTGCAGTGTCACCCCACACAATGATGTCATCGATGTACTGCAGGTGTTCAGGAGCTTCCCCCTGCTCCAGCGCAGACTGGATCAGTCCATGGCAAATGGTAGGGCTGTGTTTCCACCCCTGGGGCAGCCGATTCCAAGTATATTGGACTCCCCTCCAAGTGAAAGCAAACTGTGGCCTGCACTGTGCTGCTAGAGGGATGGAGAAAAATGCATTAGCGATATCAATTGTGGCATACCACTTGGCTGCCTTTGATTCCAGTTCATACTGGAGTTCTAGCATGTCCGGCACTGCAGCACTCAGTGGTGGCGTGACTTCGTTCAGGCCACGATAGTCCACTGTTAGTCTCCACTCACCATTAGACTTTCGCACTGGCCATATGGGACTATTAAAAGGTGAATGAGTCTTGCTGATCACTCCTTGGCTCTCCAGTTGACGAATTAGCTTATGGATGGGACTCAGGGAGTCTCGGTTGGTGCGATATTGCCGCCGGTGCACAGTTGTGGTAGCGATCGGCACTTGCTGTTCTTCAACCCTCAGCAACCCCACAACAGAAGGGTCCTCTGAGAGACCAGGCAAGGTAGACAACTGTTTAATGTCCTCTGTCTCCAAAGCAGCTATGCCAAAAGCCCAGCGGAAACCTTTTGGGTCCTTGAAATATCCTCTTCTAAGATAGTCTATGCCAAGGATGCACGGAGCATCTGGGCCAGTCACAATACGGTGCTTTTGCCACTCATTACCGGTTAGACTCACTTCAGCCTCCAATACAGTTAACTGCTGGGATCCCCCCGTCACACCATAAATACAGATGGGCTCTGGCCCTTTATAGCTTGATGGCATTAGAGTACATTGTGCACCGGTGTCTACCAAAGCCTTATACTTCTGTGCGTCTGACGTGCCAGGCCATCGAATCCACACAGTCCAATAAACTCGATTGTCCCTTTCCTCCCCCTGGCTGGAGGCAGGGCCCCTCTAGTCCTGGTCAGAATCTTCATTTCTGTGTTTAAAGGACTGCCTGCTGGAAGTTGGAGCAGCAAACCTTTCAGAGAACTCCTTTTTCCCAATTGTTTTCCTTTGCAATTCACGTACCCGTGCCTCTAGGGTCGCAGTAGATTTTCCATCCCATTTTCTCATGTCCTCTCCATAGTCACGTAGGTAAAACCACAGGGTGGCGCGGTGTGTGTGCCCACCATATTGTCTTCCTTGCATAGATGAACGTTTACCCCTAATAGCTGAGACACTGGTTTGCACAGGTGGGGAGGAAAATAAACTCTCTTTAAGTTGGTGGATCTCTTCAGAAAGTTTCTCCAAGGTATTCTCTTTTAGCTGGTGGACACTGGTTCGTTCAGGTGAAGGGGAAGATAATCTTTCTTCAGTTTGGTGGATCTTTTCAGAAAGTTTCTCCAAAGCATTCTCTTTTAGCTGGTGGACACTGGTTCGTTCAGGTGAAGGGGAAGATAATCTTTCTTCAAGTTGGTGGATCTTTTCAGAAAGTTTCTCCAAAGCATTCTCTTTTAGCTGGTGGACACTGGTTCGTTCAGGTGAAGGGGAAGATAATCTTTCTTCAAGTTGGTGGATCTTTTCAGAAAGTTTCTCTAAAGCATTCTCTTTTAGCTGGTGGACACTGGTTCGTTCAGGTGGAGGGGAAGATAAATTCTCTTTAAGTTGGTGGACCTCTTCAGAGAGTTTCTCCACAGCTGACACACAGGCCTTTAGGGAAGAGGAGAGATTTCCTTCGTACTGCCGGAGTATTTTAGTCACTTCATTCACTGTGGGATTCTCCTCCGTTTTCCAGGCTAGCATTGCCAATGAGCTGGCATATGATGATGGGGCACTCTGTACAAACTTCCGCCACATGGGTAGTGTACACCGGACTGCATCTGGATCTGCGGATGTTTGTGCGTCGTCTAGGTCCTTATAAATTACTTCCCGTACGGCCAATTCCCTCAGGTACTGAATTCCCTTCTCCATGGTGGTCCATTTGCTTGGTAAACATACAAGTTCTTCCTTGAAGAGATACCTTTCCTTCACAGCTGACAGGAGACGCCTCCAGAGGCTGCGAGATTGTGCTCCATCTCCAATTGCTTTGTCAATGCATGCGTCCCTAGCAAGGGATCCCAGCCGCCTGGCTTCCTTGCCCTCCAATTCCACATAATTGGCTCCCGTGTCCCAGCACCGGAGCAGCCAGGTGACAAGCTGCTCGCCTATACAGCGACCAAAATCTTTTCGCACATCTCGTAGCTCATGCTGGTATAGAGTCCGGGTAATTACTGTTGATTTTTCGACATCCTCATCCTCATCTTCAGTCTTCTGCACCTTTGATGGCCGGTGTAGAGTCCGGGTAGTTACTGTTGATTTTCCGACATCCTCATCCTCATCTTCAGTCTCCTGCACCTTTGATGGCTGGTATGGAGTCCGGGTAGTTACTGTTGATTTTTCGCCATCCTCATCCTCATCTTCAGTCTCCTGCACCTTTGATGGCCCAGCCTCGTCTTCACTACGCCCAGACTTAGCAGAAGACTGTCTGCGTTTTAAACGACCTGAGCCTCTATACCATTTTTTCACCTTGTCTACAGGGGCAACTTGCACTGCTACAGCTCGTTTCTCTGACCCAGCCACAGGGTCTGCCACAGGGGTTGGAATACCCTCTGCGGGGTCAACTTGCACTGCTACAGCTCGTTTCTCTGACCCAGACGCAGGGTCTGCCACAGGGGTTGGAATACCCTCTGCGGGGTCAACTTGCACTGCTACAGCTCGTTTCTCTGACCCAGCCACAGGAGTGGGAGCAGCTGCACGAGCTGGGGTAGCTGCAGGAGCTGGAGCGGCTGCAGGGGCTGGAGCTGGAGCGGCTGCAGGGGCTGGAGCTGGAGCGGCTGCAGGAGCCGGAACGGCTGCAGGAGCTGGAGCTGGAGCGGCTGCAGGAGCTGGAGCTGGAGTGGCTGCAGGGGCTGGAGCGGCTGCAGGAGCTGGAGCGGCTGCAGGAGCTGGAGCTGGAGTGGCTGCAGGGGCTGGAGCTGGAGCGGCTGCAGGAGCCGGAACGGCTGCAGGAGCTGGAGCGGCTGCAGGAGCTGGAGCGGCTGCAGGAGCTGGAGCGGCTGCAGGAGCTGGAGCTGGAGTAGCTGCAGGAGCTGGAACTGGAGCGGCTGCAGGAGCTGGAGCGGCTGCAGGAGCTGGAACTGGAACGGCTGCAGGAGCTGGAGCTGGAGTAGCTGCAGGAGCTGGAACTGGAGCGGCTGCAGGAGCTGGAGCGGCTGCAGGAGCTGCAGCTCGATAGGCACAAGCCAGACCCCAGCACGCTACAGTGATTTGTGTCACTTTGGAACTGCCAGAGTCATGACACCTTTTTTTCAAGCATTCTGCCAGCTTTTTAGGATTTTGCAGTTGTTCAGGGGTGAATGTCCAAAACACTGGAGGTGACCACTGCTCTAGAAACCTGCCCATATCCTCCCACACTCCCTGCCACTCGCAACTATCCCGCCTCAAGACAGATCTCCGGATGAGATTCCTAAGTAGTTGTTTAACCCTCCACAAAATCTGAAGCGCATTCAGGAGACATAACAACAAGAGCAGGCTGGTCTGAGTATCCCAAGGATATTCAACATCTCGGAGAACCACCGTAACTAGCTCGGGGGAAAAGAGGGTGGTGGTGAAGGAGAAAGGGAGAGTGAACAGGTAGGGAAACATGTCTTCCCCTGTCCCCTTCACAGATTGGCTCCCTAACGAAAACAGGCAATAGGTGTAATTGCTAATAGTTTCCGAGACATGGGTTCCAAAGTATAGAGTCGATGTCAGTGCTGAGTACAAATACCAGGTTAAAGTCATGACCAGATATTTCATCATTTCATAAGCCATTGCTACACCGCACAGTACCATAACAATCTTAAACCAGGGCCCGGAAAGGATAAACAGTGCAACAGGCAGCACATACAGAAAGTAACGCACCATAAAACTCAATTTGGAATACAGGTACAGCAGACTGGAGATTAAGGCAATCAACATCGTGACTAGCAACTATTAAGCAGGTCCAATACTTATACCAATTTTAGTTTAACACACTCTGGTCAGATTTGTCGATATCTCAACCCTTCGGGCCCCACGTTGGGCGCCAAAAAGACTGTTGTGGTTTAACCCGGCTGGCAGCTAAACACCACACAGCCGTTCGCTCACCCTCCCCCCTCCCTCTCTGGGATGGGGGAGAGAAACGGGAAAGTGAAGCCGGTGAGTTGAGATAAAGACAGTTTATTAAGACAGGAATATAATAATAACAATAATAATAATAATAGTGATAATGGTAATAGTATTAACAATAATAATGTGTAAGAAAACAAGTGATGCACAATGCAATTGCTCACCACCCGCTGACCGATGCCCAGCCTATTCCCGAGCAGCCGGCCCCCCACCCCGGCCAGCCACCCCTATATATTGTTTAGCATGACGCCAGATGGTATGGAATACCCCTTTGGCCAGTTTGGGTCAGCTGTCCTGGGTCTGTCCCCTCCCAGCTCCTGCTGCACCCCCAGCCTGCTCGCTGGCAGGACAGAGCGAGAAGCCGAAAAGTCCTTGGCCTGGTGTAAACACTGCTCTGCAACAATTAAAACATCAGCATGTTATCAGCGCTCTTCTCATCCTAATTCAAAACATAGCACCCTACCAGCTACTATGAGCTACTTAACTCTGTCCTAACTGGAACCAGGACACCCTCACAAATGGTGATGACAATCAGGCCCCCACAAAGTGAGAGGCCACATCAACTACCATGGAACCGCCAGAACTTGGAGAAAAGGGGCACTGCTCTCTCCAGAGAGCGCGTTTCCTTCAGTACAAAGAAAATGAAAGGCCTCTTGTGTCTAGATGCTGTTAGCGTTCATGAAAACACATAATCCACAAAGTGATTATATGAAGGTGCTTTATTAGGCGCCGGAAGTTAGGGGCATGCCTGCCCAAATCTAACTTTGTCCAACTTGTTCACTCAGTTCTCTTTTATCTCCTAAAATATTACATATGCATTGAGTTTCACAACACATCTATGCATATTCATTTCCTAGCTCTGCCTAGCCCGGCTTCGTATGCTAATTATCTTATCAGTCCTTCTGCGCTTGCGTATTACTCTCTGGTGGTCGTCCGGGTGGTCGTTGGGATGAAGTAAGATGTCTTCATCAGAGCTGAACTTTTTAACCTCTGCAGTGCATCCAGGTCCCTGAGCAAAAGCAATTCCACGAATGGGTTTGCCTTTTCCTGAGGCAGGAGTAGCCCAGACTGTTTTACCCAGCATGTTTCTTACGTGCACTACAGGAACTTTATCCCCTTCTACAGTGCGTAACAGGTTTGATTGGGCAGGTCCAGCTCGGTTGGCAGATCCCCTGGTATTGACTAACCAGGTGGCCTTTGCCAAATGTGTATCCCAATTTTTGAATGTCCCAGCACCCATTGCTTTCAGTGTAGTCTTCAACAGTCCATTGTATCGTTCAACTTTTCCAGAGGCTGGTGCATGATAGGGGATGTGATACACCCACTCAATACCATGTTCTTTGGCCCAAGTGTCTATAAGGTTGTTTCGGAAATGAGTCCCGTTGTCTGACTCAATTCTCTCTGGGGTGCCATGTCGCCATAAGACTTGCTTTTCAAGGCCCAGGATAGTGTTCCGGGCGGTGGCATGGGGCACAGGATATGTTTCCAGCCATCCGGTGGTTGCTTCCACCATTGTAAGTACGTGGCGCTTGCCGTTGCGGGTTTGAGGGAGTGTGATGTAATCAATCTGCCAGGCCTCTCCATATTTATATTTCAGCCATCGTCCTCCATACCAAAGAGGTTTTGACCGTTTGGCTTGCTTGATTGCAGCACATGTTTCACAGTCATGAATAACCTGTGCTATAGTGTCCATGGTCAGGTCCACCCCTCGATCACGAGCCCATCTGTAGGTTGCATCTCTACCTTGATGGCCTGAGGTGTCATGGGCCCATCGGGCTATAAATAATTCACCTTTATGTTGCCAGTCCAGGTCCACCTGAGCCACTTCAATCTTAGCAGCCTGATCCACCTGCTGGTTGTTTTGGTGTTCTTCAGTAGCCCGATTCTTGGGCACATGAGCATCTACATGGCGTACCTTTACAACCAGGTTCTCTACCCGGGCAGCAATATCTTGCCACAATGCCGCAGCCCAGATGGGCTTGCCCCTGCGCTGCCAGTTGTTCTGCTTCCATTGCTGTAACCACCCCCACAGGGCATTTGCTACCATCCATGAATCAGTATAGAGATAGAGAACTGGCCACTTTTCTCGTTCAGCAATATCTAAAGCCAGCTGAATGGCTTTTACTTCTGCAAACTGACTCGATTCACCTTCTCCCTCAGCAGCTTCTGCAACTCGTCGTGTAGGACTCCATACAGCAGCTTTCCATCTCCGATGCTTTCCCACAATACGACAGGACCCGTCAGTGAACAAGGCATATTTCTTCTCATTTTCCGGTAGCTTGTTGTACAGGGGGGCTTCTTCAGCACGAACCACCTCCTCCTCTGGTGATATCCCAAAGTATTTGCCTTCTGGCCAGTCCATAATCACCTCCAAGATTCCTGGGCGACTGGGGTTTCCTATTCGAGCCCGCTGAGTAATCAGTGCAACCCACTTGCTCCATGTAGCATCAGTTGCATGATGCGTAGAGGGGACCCTTCCTTTGAACATCCAGCCTAGTACCGGCAGTCGGGGTGCCAGGAGGAGCTGCGCTTCAGTACCGACCACTTCCGAAGCAGATCGAACTCCTTCATATGCTGCCAATATCTCCTTTTCAGTTGGAGTATAGCGGGCTTCAGATCCTCTGTATCCCCGACTCCAAAACCCCAGGGGTCGACCTCGAGTTTCCCCAGGTTCTTTCTGCCAGAGGCTCCAGGTGGGACCATTCTCTCCGGCTGCGGTGTAGAGCACATTCTTTACATCTGGTCCTGTTCGGACTGGCCCGAGGGCTACTGCATGAACTATTTCCTGCTTAATTTGTTCAAAGGCTTGTCGTTGCTCAGGGCCCCATTCAAAAGCATTCTTCTTACGGGTTACTTGGTAGAGCGGGTTTACAATCAGACTGTAATTTGGAATATGCATTCTCCAAAACCCCACGACACCTAGGAAAGTTTGTGTTTCTTTTTTGCTAGTTGGTGGAGACATAGCTGTTATTTTGTTGATCACATCCATTGGGATTTGACGGCGTCCATCTTGCCATTTTATTCCTAAAAACTGGATCTCTCGTGCAGGTCCTTTAACTTTATTCTGTTTTATGGCAAAACCGGCCTTCAGAAGGATTTGGACTATTTTCTTCCCTTTCTCGAAAACTTCTTCTGCAGTGTCACCCCACACAATGATGTCATCGATGTACTGCAGGTGTTCAGGAGCTTCCCCCTGCTCCAGCGCAGACTGGATCAGTCCATGGCAAATGGTAGGGCTGTGTTTCCACCCCTGGGGCAGCCGATTCCAAGTATATTGGACTCCCCTCCAAGTGAAAGCAAACTGTGGCCTGCACTGTGCTGCTAGAGGGATGGAGAAAAATGCATTAGCGATATCAATTGTGGCATACCACTTGGCTGCCTTTGATTCCAGTTCATACTGGAGTTCTAGCATGTCCGGCACTGCAGCACTCAGTGGTGGCGTGACTTCGTTCAGGCCACGATAGTCCACTGTTAGTCTCCACTCACCATTAGACTTTCGCACTGGCCATATGGGACTATTAAAAGGTGAATGAGTCTTGCTGATCACTCCTTGGCTCTCCAGTTGACGAATTAGCTTATGGATGGGACTCAGGGAGTCTCGGTTGGTGCGATATTGCCGCCGGTGCACAGTTGTGGTAGCGATCGGCACTTGCTGTTCTTCAACCCTCAGCAACCCCACAACAGAAGGGTCCTCTGAGAGACCAGGCAAGGTAGACAACTGTTTAATGTCCTCTGTCTCCAAAGCAGCTATGCCAAAAGCCCAGCGGAAACCTTTTGGGTCCTTGAAATATCCTCTTCTAAGATAGTCTATGCCAAGGATGCACGGAGCATCTGGGCCAGTCACAATACGGTGCTTTTGCCACTCATTACCGGTTAGACTCACTTCAGCCTCCAATACAGTTAACTGCTGGGATCCCCCCGTCACACCATAAATACAGATGGGCTCTGGCCCTTTATAGCTTGATGGCATTAGAGTACATTGTGCACCGGTGTCTACCAAAGCCTTATACTTCTGTGCGTCTGACGTGCCAGGCCATCGAATCCACACAGTCCAATAAACTCGATTGTCCCTTTCCTCCCCCTGGCTGGAGGCAGGGCCCCTCTAGTCCTGGTCAGAATCTTCATTTCTGTGTTTAAAGGACTGCCTGCTGGAAGTTGGAGCAGCAAACCTTTCAGAGAACTCCTTTTTCCCAATTGTTTTCCTTTGCAATTCACGTACCCGTGCCTCTAGGGTCGCAGTAGATTTTCCATCCCATTTTCTCATGTCCTCTCCATGGTCACGTAGGTAAAACCACAGGGTGGCGCGGTGTGTGTGCCCACCATATTGTCTTCCTTGCATAGATGAACGTTTACCCCTAATAGCTGAGACACTGGTTTGTACAGGTGGGGAGGAAAATAAACTCTCTTTAAGTTGGTGGATCTCTTCAGAAAGTTTCTCCAAGGTATTCTCTTTTAGCTGGTGAACACTAGTTCGTTCAGGTGAAGGGGAAGATAATCTTTCTTCAAGTTGGTGGATCTTTTCAGAAAGTTTCTCCAAAGCATTCTCTTTTAGCTGGTGGACACTGGTTCGTTCAGGTGAAGGGGAAGATAATCTTTCTTCAAGTTGGTGGATCTTTTCAGAAAGTTTCTCCAAAGCATTCTCTTTTAGCTGGTGGACACTGGTTCGTTCAGGTGAAGGGGAAGATAATCTTTCTTCAAGTTGGTGGATCTTTTCAGAAAGTTTCTCTAAAGCATTCTCTTTTAGCTGGTGGACACTGGTTCGTTCAGGTGGAGGGGAAGATAAATTCTCTTTAAGTTGGTGGACCTCTTCAGAGAGTTTCTCCACAGCTGAGACACAGGCCTTTAGGGAAGAGGAGAGATTTCCTTCGTACTGCCGGAGTATTTTAGTCACTTCATTCACTGTGGGATTCTCCTCCGTTTTCCAGGTTAGTATTGCCAATGAGTTGGCATATGATGATGGGGCACTCCGTACAAACTTCCGCCACATGGGTGGTGTACACTGGACTGCATCTGGATCTGTGGATGTTTGTGCGTCATCTAGGTCCTTATAAATTACTTCCCGTACGGCCAATTCCCTCAGGTACTGAATTCCCTTCTCCATGGTGGTCCATTTGCTTGGTAAACATACAAGTTCTTCCTTGAAGAGATACCTTTCCTTCACAGCTGACAGGAGACGCCTCCAGAGGCTGCGAGATTGTGCTCCATCTCCAATTGCTTTGTCAATGCATGCGTCCCTAGCAAGGGATCCCAGCCGCCTGGCTTCCTTGCCCTCCAATTCCACATAATTGGCTCCCGTGTCCCAGCACCGGAGCAGCCAGGTGACAAGCTGCTCGCCTATACAGCGACCAAAATCTTTTCGCACATCTCGTAGCTCATGCTGGTATAGAGTCCGGGTAATTACTGTTGATTTTCCGACATCCTCATCCTCATCTTCAGTCTCCTGCACCTTTGATGGCTGGTATGGAGTCCGGGTAGTTACTGTTGATTTTTCGCCATCCTCATCCTCATCTTCAGTCTCCTGCACCTTTGATGGCCCAGCCTCGTCTTCACTTCGCCCAGACTTAGCAGAAGACTGTCTGCGTTTTAAACGACCTGAGCCTCTATACCATTTTTTCACCTTGTCTACAGGGGCAACTTGCACTGCTACAGCTCGTTTCTCTGACCCAGCCACAGGGTCTGCCACAGGGGTTGGAATACCCTCTGCGGGGTCAACTTGCACTGCTACAGCTCGTTTCTCTGACCCAGACGCAGGGTCTGCCACAGGGCTTGGAATACACTCTGCGGGGTCAACTTGCACTGCTACAGCTCGTTTCTCTGACCCAGACACAGGGTCTGCCACAGGGGTTGGGATACCCTCTGCGGGGTCAACTTGCACTGCTACAGCTCGTTTCTCTGACCCAGCCACAGGAGTGGGAGCAGCTGCACGAGCTGGGGCAGCTGCAGGAGCTGGGGCAGCTGCAGGAGCTGGGGCAGCTGCAGGAGCTGGAGCGGCTGCAGGGGCTGGAGCTGGAGCGGCTGCAGGAGCTGGAGCTGGAGCGGCTGCAGGAGCCGGAACGGCTGCAGGAGCTGGAGCTGGAGCAGCTGCAGGAGCTGGAGCGGCTGCAGGAGCTGGAGCTGGAGTAGCTGCTGGAGCTGGAGCGGCTGCAGGAGCTGGAGCGGCTGCAGGAGCTGGAACTGGAACGGCTGCAGGAGCTGGAGCTGGAGTAGCTGCAGGAGCTGGAACTGGAGCGGCTGCAGGAGCTGGAGCTGGAGCTGGAGCGGCTGCAGGAGCTGGAGCTGGAGTAGCTGCAGGAGCTGGAACTGGAGCGGCTGCAGGAGCTGGAGCGGCTGCAGGAGCTGGAGCTGGAGTAGCTGCAGGAGCTGGAACTGGAGCGGCTGCAGGAGCTGGAGCTGGAGTAGCTGCAGGAGCTGGAACTGGAGCGGCTGCAGGAGCTGGAGCTAGGTTGCTAATAACATCAATTGCAGCTCGATAGGCACAAGCCAGACCCCAGCACGCTACAGTGATTTGTGTCACTTTGGAACTGCCAGAGTCATGACACCTTTTTTTCAAGCATTCTGCCAGCTTTTTAGGATTTTGCAGTTGTTCAGGGGTGAATGTCCAAAACACTGGAGGTGACCACTGCTCTAGAAACCTGCCCATATCCTCCCACACTCCCTGCCACTCGCAACTATCCCGCCTCAAGACAGATCTCCGGATGAGATTCCTAAGTAGTTGTTTAACCCTCCACAAAATCTGAAGCGCATTCAGGAGACATAACAACAAGAGCAGGCTGGTCTGAGTATCCCAAGGATATTCAACATCTCGGAGAACCACCGTAACTAACTCGGGGGATAAGAGGGTGGTGGTGAAGGAGAAAGGGAGAGTGAACAGGTAGGGAAACATGTCTTCCCCTGTCCCCTTCACAGATTGGCTCCCTAACGAAAACAGGCAATAGGTGTAATTGCTAATAGTTTCCGAGATATGGGTTCCAAAGTATAGAGTCGACGTCAGTGCTGAGTACAAATACCAGGTTAAAGTCGTGACCAGATATTTCATCATTTCATAAGCCATTGTTACACCGCACAGTACCATAACAATCTTAAACCAGGGCCCGGAAAGGATAAACAGTGCAACAGGGAGCACATACAGAAAGTAACGCACCATAAAACTCAATTTGGAATACAGGTACAGCAGACTGGAGATTAAGGCAATCAACATCGTGACTAGCAACTATTAAGCAGGTCCAATACTTATACCAATTTTAGTTTAACACACTCTGGTCAGATTTGTCGATATCTCAACCCTTCGGGCCCCACGTTGGGCGCCAAAAAGACTGTTGTGGTTTAACCCGGCTGGCAGCTAAACACCACACAGCCGTTCGCTCACCCTCCCCCCTCCCTCTCTGGGATGGGGGGAGAGAAACGGGAAAGTGAAGCCTGTGAGTTGAGATAAAGACAGTTTATTAAGACAGGAAAATAATAATAACAATAATAATAATAATAGTGATAATGGTAATAGTATTAACAATAATAATGTGTAAGAAAACAAGTGATGCACAATGCAATTGCTCACCACCCGCTGACCGATGCCCAGCCTATTCCCGAGCAGCCGGCCCCCCCACCCCGGCCAGCCACCCCTATATATTGTTTAGCATGACGTCAGATGGTATGGAATACCCCTTTGGCCAGTTTGGGTCAGCTGTCCTGGGTCTGTCCCCTCCCAGCTCCTGCTGCACCCCCAGCCTGCTCGCTGGCAGGACAGAGCAAGAAGCCGAAAAGTCCTTGGCCTGGTGTAAACACTGCTCTGCAACAATTAAAACATCAGCATGTTATCAGCGCTCTTCTCATCCTAATCCAAAACATAGCACCCTACCAGCTACTATGAGCTACTTAACTCTGTCCTAACTGGAACCAGGACAGCTAATTATCTTATCAGTCCTTCTGCGCTTGCGTATTACTCTCTGGTGGTCGTCCGGGTGGTCGTTGGGATGAAGTAAGATGTCTTCATCAGAGCTGAACTTTTTAACCTTTTCTTCTTACGCATGCTCTCTGAGCCCTCGGTCTCAGTCCAAACCGCAAGCTTGGTTTGATCCAGTTCCCAGGGTCCAAGAGGCCCCAGTTATCTAGATGGCTTGCAAACTGAGCATTCTTTTAGTCCTCCTTACTCCTCATCATGAACCGGTGCATTCTCCCATGCTATCCTTGCACATATATTTTGTATCTTCCAAGCGCAGCCCCGGAACAGTACATCGCAAATGTACCACATCAAGCAATATTGTATTATTTCCTCTTCTGTTACTAACAATGCCACCTGCCATCACTGACAGCCAGGCTGGGGACAGCCCAAGGCCTCAGCCAGCTTGTGGCACAGGGGGAAACCAGAAGTGCAAAATGGCCGCCAGGGCTGTCAGAGGATGGGTCGGGAGCTGCCCAAGGTTAGTGGAATTAGTTGGGATCTTATCAATGTTTATAAATACCTGAAGCGTGGCAGACAGAGGGATTTGGCCAACCTCTTTTCAGTGGGTTGTGGGGACAGGACAAGGGGTAATGGCCACAAGATGGAGCCCAGGAAGTTCCGCACCAACATGCAAAAGGACTTCTTCACGGTGAGGGTGACGGAGCACTGAAACAGGCTGCCCAGGGAGGTTGTGGAGTGTCCTTCTCTGGAGATATTCAAGGCCCGTCTGGACACCTACCTGGGCAGCCTGCTCTAAGGAACCTGCTTTGGCAGGGGGGGTAGGACCCGATGATCTCTCGAGGTCCCTTCCAACCCCAACAATTCTGTGATTCTGTGAAATTTCCACTGCAAAAACACCTGCCACTGCAAAAACACAACTTTGGTTCTCACAATTCCCCCCTCTTCTTTTCTCACTCCTATCGTTGTTTCTGCACTTCTACACATCCTCCATCCTTGAGTTTTTCCAACATTAGGGCACAATATTTTTCTTCCCAAGTCAGGGGGATGACAGATATGCAATGCCTTTATCATTGTAATACCAACAATACCGCCCTGTGGGGGAGGCCAGCGAAGCCCCTCTCACTGCAGCAGCAGCGCCAAAGGAAGAACGAAAAGAAGTGGCTTCTCCTTTGGCTGGAGGCCCTGCGTGCGAAGTCAGCAAAGACCCTCTCACTCCAGGAGCAACGGCACAAGAAGGAGAAGCGGCTTCTCCCTGAGCTGGACAACCTGTGGAGGAAGCCAGTGAAGCCCCTCTTGGTCCAGCAGCAGCACCAGACGAAGAAGAAGTGGCTTCTCCTTTGAGTGCAGAGCCTCTCAGGCAGGACAGCACTGATCTTCTCAGCCCCGCAGCAGCTGAGGAAACAGGAGCAGTGGCTTCTCCCTTGGTTCCTGGGTGCCAGGTAAGCACAGCGTGCGTGGTGGGCACGAGGCTCTCAGGAAGCTTTGCAGCACCCACAGAAGCATCACAGGGAGGCACAGGACAGCGTCCCAGTGTGAGAAAAATCCATGTATTTCTTTCAGTCAGGGTCTTCCGTGAAGCGATTTTATTCACGATTGCAATGGCGGGCCTCCTGCGAGCAGGAGCGCGCACTAAAAGTATACCATAACCTTATATTCCCTATTACCCGACACCTGACTTCTCCCGTTTCCTCATGGGCTGAGTACTACGGGTTTACAACTACTTACCCCTTTCTATACCATATATGTACAATTTTATTTGACCGACCTTTCATTTCTCCTTTTCCTTTCCTTTTCTTCATCTCTCGTGACTAGAGGGCCTGTGATTTATTTTTTTTTCTACTAATTTTGCGCAGCTCATCCTGTTTGTCTTAGCTATCCTCCTTATTTTGGGACAGCGGGACCTTCCCTTTATCTGCCTAATGTACTTCCCACTGCTTTGCTACTGCCATGCCTGCACAATCACTTTGGAATATGCAAGGTTAGTGGAATTTTCCACTGCAAAAACATCTGCCGCTGCAAAAACACAACTTTGTTTCTCACAATGCCCCCCTCTTCTTTTCTTACTCCTCTTGCTGTTTCTGCACTTCTTCACATCCCCCACTCTTCTCTTTTTCCAACATTACGGCCCAATATTTTTCTTCTGATGTCACGGGGGATGACAGATTCGCAGTGCAATTTTCTTTATAATTCCAACAAATAGCTGTTTGAGCCAATTCCATTCAGGTAACCGCAAAAGTCACTTCCTCCCAAATGTTTCTAAATCCCCAGGAAGTGTCATCTTGGGCCGCTCTGTGTAGGATTTTTTTCTTTCCCAAATATTTTTGAGATCAGTCAAATTCGCCCCTTTTGATCTACAGACATACAGCAACTAGCATTAATTACAGTACACGCTCTCCTGTGAGGCTAAAAATAAATCAAATACCATTTGGTTCTGGAGTACTGTTTTTGGCAAGCTTGTTACCTCCTCTTGTAGTGCCTGCACTGCATGCAGAGTGCTATTTTCTAGTTGCACAATGAGTGAAATTCCCTGTTTCAGTTTACTAGAGGATTATCTGGAGTCCTCTTAATTCTGCGTGCGGTCTCAGGGGGGCTTTGGCATTGTGGGTCTTCAATAATAGGTACATTTGGAATTATTGTCCCCAGGGTGCAAGCTCCCTTCCAGCCAAGGGGCAACACCTTCCTGGATGTATTGCCGCATAGCCAGTACCACCCCTTGCCATTCGGGACAGGCCATCCGGTTACAGGATTCTCATGTTGTATCTGCTGTACAAAAACTTCTAAACTGTTACTTAGATAACGCTCCTGCCTTCCTCTTTGTCACACTCAAAATGGTTAAGAACAAAATAGGATTACAAGATACGCCACCGGGCCCATGTAGTGGGCACCACCAATCGACACTTGGATAAAACAGCACTTCCTTTTCGATCTGTCATGCGCTTCGTTCATCTCCGGCCGTTCCCCTCACGGAGAATACAGAACCACGGATCGGAACTCCGCGCTCGCTTCGCAGCGATGCTGCGTCTCACTCCCACAGCACAATCACGCGATCACGCAGAGAGGCCCCTTAAACTTCTCGTTCATGCTACAAGGATATATCACTTAGAACAAAAACCAGACTATTTTGTTTTGTCTCTGGCCGAGTTCCTCGAGGAGTCACTCACTTCACAGCAATACTTTGGCTCAAACACATACACATATACTTCCTTGCTGGTGCAGCTACTGCTGCCTCCGGTGCAATATTAGGATTAGAGGGAGCATAACTTGCTTCCTCCTCCAAAAAAGGAGTCTTATTGTTTACATATAAACTTAAAGCCAGAATTTTCATCAGACCTGTATTGCGGCCAAAATAGTCAAGTTCCTTTTAATGGCTTTTCAGGCCAGACAATTGGACAATACCTAACCATTGTTGTTTTTTTGTGTTTTTGTTTTTTTTTTTTCTTTTTCGCTAGTTTTTGGGTTGTTTTTCCAATTCCTTTTCTTTCTCGCCAAAGGACTGCCTTTACGCACAATTCCGAGGATTCTGCTTCTGAAGATCTCCAAGGATGGAGACTCCACAACCTCTCTGGGCAACCTGTTCCAGCAAAGACACCGTTGTGTTACCAACACTGTTTCAGGCACAACTCTGAAGCATAGGACCTGCTTCAGCAGCCAGAGAAGCTGCGGGCTAAACACCAGCATGGCACAGCTGTGGCTCTGCCGCTGAAAGCTTCTCCACGGCTTGTTCTGAAAGCAACGAGCAGGGAATCTTCCCGCGGCTGCCCAGGGTTTTCCTCTCGCAGCCCCGCCAGAGCCCGCCTCAAGCAACCTCTCCGCCAGCTCCACCGGCTCCGCTACCTGGTGCCCGCCTTCTCTGGGAGTCCTTCACAGTGCCTAGAGCCACAGGGCTCTGGCTGCCCGGACAGGGGAGGATTCCCTGCTAATGCTCCTGCTCAAACTGCACTGCCAGGGCTGCCTGACGGGTGTCCAAGCTCGAGCGCGGTCTCTGCTGATGTGTGGGGAGTCAGGCAAAGAGCCAGGAAGCTTACCCAGATGACCGAGCAGAGCATCTCCCGGCAGAGCAGGTAACGCGCAGTTGATGGGAGCAGTTAGGGAGCTAAGCTGACTCCCCTGAGAAATCCTGACCTGGGGCTGTGCCGGGGGCACTGGCTGGAAGGAGCCTGAGGTGCCTGCCAATCCAGACCTTGCTGGGGGCGTGTGAGACGGTGTCCCTGGGGTGTCCGCCGACCACCGGGGCTTTGTGATGCGTGGGCGGTGGCGTACCCAAAGGCCATTGTGACACGGAGGGGTACCCATGGCAACGGTGTCCCTTATAAGGCCCGAGCCCCGGGCTGTCCATTCACTCTCAGGAGAGCAGCTCTGCCAGGAGGCAGCAGCTCCCCTGGGTGCCCGTTGGAGTTCTCGGTCAGAGGACCTGGAGCATACCATGGAGCAGCAGAATAAGGATCACTCCCAGCCCGCTGAAGGGCAGCAGAGCGTACAGGAGCAGCGCCAGGTGAGGCTCAGGGACCAAGACAGGGACAGCAGCGTGACGGGACGGCACGGAGAGCACCAGGATGGGAACGGTGCTGGAGCAAGCTGGCCAGCTGGCCCTGAACACCTCCAGCCCGGACACAGTTATTCCCAAACCTGGAGTTTCTCCATGAAGAGCCGACCCCCAGGACAGCCAAAGCCCACAGGGCCCTGGCATTTCTGTGCCCAGAGGCACAAAGAGCAGCGTGGCCTAATTCAACCTGGCTGTCCGCAACCAGGAGCTGTCTCCATCGTCCCTCCATGCGGACAGGCAGCCAGTGCGGTCGTGCCCAGAGAGCGTGCGTCACACTGGCAGCTGCCACACAGAGTCGGGAGCCCCAGGAGGGTTCGGAAGAACATCTTTGGCAGCCCTGGCAGCCTCCGACGAGCAGGCAGCAATTCAGGAGGAGACAGGCAGGGCATTACCCTGGCAAGCCGAGCCCCGCTGTGCGTGGTCCCCTGCCAGGGCATGAATGGGGCCACTGCAGGGCAGCTCACAGGAGCACCATTAGGGGGACGTGGAGGGGAATGGCAGAAATGACCAAAGTAACCCGGCCTTTCTCCTCAGTTTCTCTTGCAGATGGAGAAGCTGCAAGTCATGAAGACACTGCCACACAGTGGGGTGCGGCAGGAAGAGGCAATCCGTCTGCCAGCCATGCCGCCTTTCCCAAGGCAGGCAGCGACTCAGGCAGCAGCAGCCAAGCAAGTGCCTGCAGCACAGACGTCATCATCTGAAAGGGTCACTTGCAAGCTGCCCCCTCTACAAGCAACAGCCTCTGCATCTTCAGTTGGAGGAAGGGCAAAGGCATTGGGCACAGAGGCCCACAGCCACCAAGAGCTTCTGCCACCTCTTCCGCGCATCTCTGGTGAGAGGGACAAGGCATTGAGGGCAGAGAGCCGGGAACATGGCCCACACAGCCCTGTGGCCCCTGACGAGGACATGGAGTACACAGTACGGTCCTTCGTCTCCACAGTCATAAGAAATGCTCTAGCCTGCAACGAGGGAGCCAACAGCAAAGCAAGGCTTTCTCCCTCAGGCAGACGTCCCGGGACCAAAGGCTACAGAACACCATCTCTCACCACAGCAGTGCCCCAAAATGGGAAGAAGAAGAGTCAGCACTCGCCCAAAAGCAGCCCTGCAGCCCCTGCCGAAGAAATGGAAGACCCAGTAAAGGTCTTTGTCTCCACTGCCATTAGCAACGCCGTAGCCCGGAACCAGGGAGCCATGAGGCAGGCAAGGCTTTCTCCTTTGGACAGACGTCCCAGGAGCAAAGGCCGCATAACACCACCACTCCTCACAGCAGTGCCGCAGAATTGGAAGAAGAGTCAGCACCGTGCCAAAGACAGCCCTGCAGCCTCTGCCGAGGACATGGAACACCCAGTAAAGGCCTTCGTCTCCAGTGTCATTAGCAAGGCTATAGCCTGCAACGAGGGAGCCATGAGGGAGGCAGAGCTTCCTCCCTTGTGCAGAGGTCCTAGGAGCAAAGGCCACGGAACACCACCTCTCCTAACAGCAGTGCCCCAGGATTTGAAGAAGAGTCGGCAGGCTGCCCCACACTGCCCCACAGACTCTTTCACGGCACTGCGGGACACAGCACAGTCCCTTGTGTCTGAAGTCCTGGCAAAGACGATGGCTGAAAGCTGGGAACATGGCCAACGGCCTGCAGAACTGGAGGACCTGGCACACACGGGGTGCACAGCGACATCAACAAGAGCAGTCGAGGTCCAGACAGACATGGACAGCAGGCGGACCACTGCTCTGCCAGGGCGCCATCACCAGGCACCTGCACCAGCAAGCCCAGACAGGGCTGAGAAGCAAAGGCAGCAGAGACAGATACACATCAAACCCAGGCAGTGGAGCGGCAAGGATGAGACAAGCCAGGGCCAGGGCAGGAAGGAAAGTGGTCGTGTGGCTTCGGATGAAGAGGAAGAGATTATCATCTTCAACTCCTGGATCAACCCCAGGTTCCCCAGCCTCTTCAAGGAACCACAGCCCTTTCCCCAGGAAGAGGGCAGCTCACCCAGCAGCGCGGACAGGGAGGCTGCAGCACAAGAAGCAGAACCCCCAACAAGTGCCTCTCTTGGCTCTTTGGACACTCATACATCGCCTGCTTGCCTGGAAGAGAGGCACGGCACGCCTCTCACCGCAACACAACCGTCAGAGAGCAGGCCAGCAAGTTGTCCATCAGCCCCTGCTTTTGAAGACGAGGGCTACAGAGCGCCTCCCCAGGCACGTGGGGCTCAAGAGTCAAAGCCACCAGCCTGTCCCACTCCCATCGAGCACAGCACTGCAGTGACGGTTGAGAGCCAGGGACGTGCCCAACATGCCTCCACTGTCTCTGACGAAGATCTGTATGAAAGAGCCCGGATCATCGTGTCTGCAGTCCTACGCCATGCTGTAGCCATGAGCCAGGGAGCCACGAGCAAGGCACCAACTGCTCCCTCGGCCACAGGACCCAGCGTGCCTCCTCCCACAGCAGAGCCTGTAGACTCTACATCCTCGGCCTCTGCCTTGGCTGGAGGTGCTGTAGGGGAAGCCACGGAAGCCCCTCTCACTGCAGCAGCGGCGCCACGAGAAGAAGTGGCTTCTCCTGTGACTGCAGATCTTCTCAGGGAGGACATCACTGATCTCAGTCCAGCAGCAGCTGATGAAGCAGGAGCAGCGGCTACTCCCTTGGCTATGGTTCCGGGGCACCAGGTAAGCACAGCACGCGTGGTGGGCACCGGGCACCGAGGGCAGCCAGAGGCAGAAGTAGCACGTGGGGTGTGCGTGCTGGGGAGCTGTCTGCTGCTCTCCATTTCCAGACGCCCCAGGCACAAGGGCTGACATCCCTCTCATCACCTGCTTGTGCTCTTGCTCTCCCCATGCAGGTTGCTGCCGAGCAGGGAGGCCAAGCGCAGTCCTCCTCCTGCACCAAAGACATGCCAGCGGATGAGCCAGCAACGTCCCAGGCACAAGCAACGTCCCAGGCACAAGCACCGTCCCAGGGTCTGTTGGCCGGGCCTGTTCAGCGCAGCGAGCAGCACCAAGGACTAGGTAGGTTGGCAGCACCACGCGCCGGGGGGCTGGCTGGTCCTGGGCCACCCCTCCCCGGGGAAAGGCCTTGGAGGGGGGGAAAGGCTTGCCCAGCACCCGCTCAGGCCCTAACCTACACCTCTCTGTCCCCCACAGGCATCCTTGACCTCGCACAAGCCCCAGCGTGCCAGCCACGGCCGTCCCGCGTCAGAAGAGAGGCGCTTCGGGCTCTGCACAGCGCTTTCTGCTGCAGCTGCATCGCAGGACAGCGAGAGTAGCGGCGCCCGGCTGCCAGCACCAGGACGGCGCTCGGAGGTGGCAGCTGGCCCTCAGGAAGCTTTGCAGTGCCCACAGAAGCATCACTGGGAGGCACAGGACAGCGCCCCAGGAATTCAGATGCCCCACCACATCCTGCCCCCAGCCTCAGCTCAGCTGCGGCTGCTTTCTGCTGTGAATAAAAGCTCAGGCAGACTTTTGCCTCCAATGCTCCTCTCTGTGTCGTTGATCTCAGGAGAAGGAGTGATGCAGGCCATGCCAACCCGGCACCCTGGGCCTCTCACAGTCATGGAATTATAGGATCATGGAATCGCTTAGGTTGGAAAACACCTCAGAGATCATCACGTCCAACCGTTATCCTAGCACCGCCGAGTCTACCACTGAACCATGTCCCTAGGCACCAGATTCACATGGCTTTCGAATACCTCCAGGGATAGTGACTCAACTACTTGCCTGGGCAGCCTGTTCGAATGCTTCACAACCCTGTCATTGAAGAAATTTTGCCTAGTATCCACCTAAACCTCCCCCGGTGCCACTTTTTCCTCTTCTCCTATCGCCTGCTGCCTGGGAGAAGGGACTGACCCCCGTCGCACCACAACCTTCTCTGAGGTCCTTGTACAGAGCGATAAGGTCTTCCCCCAGCCTCCTTTCCTCTAGGCTACATAACCCCAGCTCCCTCAACACTCCTCACACGACTTGCTCCCTAGGCCCTTCAGCTGCTTCTTTGCCCTTCTTTGGACAGGCCCCAGGACCTCCCCGTCCTTCTTGGAGTGACGGCCCCAAAGCTGAGCAGGGTATTCACAGTGCGGCCTCACCAGAGCTGAGTACAGGGGGAGAATTAGGTTCACAAACTACGTGATGCTTACTACTATACCATATATGTACAATTTTATTTGACCAACCTTTCATTTCTCCTGATCCTTTTTTTTTTTTTTTTTTCATCTCTCATGAATAGAGGGCCTGTGATTTTTGTTTTTACTGATTTTGCACTGCTTGTCCTGTTTTTCTTAGCTATCCTCCTCATTTTGTGACTGTGGGACATTCCCCTTATCTGTTTAACGTACTTCACCTGCTATGCTACTGCCATGCCTGCACAATCACTTTTGAAAATGCAAGGTTAGTGGAATTTTCCACTGCAAAAACCTGACGTGCTGTCAGCAGCCTGTAAGCTCTCCTGACGTGCTGTCAGCAGCCTGCAAGCACACAAGAGGAGGAAGTGCTGCAACAGCTGTTGCTCACCAACCAGCTGCCCGGCAAGGAAAAGGCAGTCAGTAGGACATGTGTCAGGACACTTTTCCTGCCGATGTGGCCAAATTCACATAAGAAAGAATCAGGAAAAGTTTCTTTCTTATGTGGGACTCCGTGAAGACAGGCAAAGTTCTCCGAGAGCTGAAAGGTGGGCTTCTTTCCATGGAGGAGCTCAAAGCCCCCCATGGGCAGCCCCAGTTTAATAAGGAAGGAGGCACCCAGCCCAGGTACTAAGACACGCTGAAAAGCAAGAAAGGAGGAACAGTATTTAAGCATTTCTGGGACTGGAAATCCCGTGTGGGACTTCTCCAATAAAGAAGATGGGCCCTTGTGCTTTGGCCACTGCTCATGGGAAGGTGCCAGGTGGCGTCACTCTGGAGAGCCCTGGAGATGGCCTCAATGTCTGGGAGTTTCCCAGCTCCCTTCTTGTTGCCATCTAAAGAAGATCTGGGCTAGTAAGAGCAGAGCCAACACCCTCAGCCCAGGAAAATCCCTCCACGGGGTTCCCAACTAATAGGGAAAGCCTTGAGAACCGGCTCCGACTACATGCTGGCTTGCCCAATCAGGCCATAGGCAACGCACAAGCGCCAGGAGGTACGGATCCCGTCCTTCTGCTGGAGCTGGGCTTTTTTGTGCATAATGCCAGAGCAGCAACGGGCCCCTGGCACATCTGCAGTTTGCAGGCTACCGCTGGGGTGTTACTTCTGCTTGAGGAGGCGTTCTGTGGGGTGGCAGCTCCTGGAAGGAGCAGGGTATGAGGGAAGGACGGGGCTGCAAAGCCCATCTTGTTCAGTGCGAACTGCCTGTGCATGTGGTGGGATATTGCATCCCCAACTGTCCCAGTGCCTGGAAAGCAAATCCCCCAAATCCCCCTTCAGCTGTGGCCTGGGGACGGCAACAAGGCCGCCAATGCCATGCTGCAGGCTGGCACGGCCCGCAGATCCCAGGCTGCCAAGCCCAACGTGCAGCCGCCAAGCAGGCGCCAGCTGCCAGAGGCTGCAGGAAGGTTCCAGAAGCAGCGGCAGCGCCCCGGGCAGAGGCAGCCACGAGTGCAGGAGCTGCTCGTGGGATGTGGGCTCAGGGACAGATGCCTGCCCCTGCAGGGGACAAGGCCCACCCTGAGCCTGCCCACCGGCTTGGGCCTGCCCAGACATCCTGGGGGGAAGCCCTGGCGACAACCAGTGATCGGGGGGGTGCAGAAGCCCCTCACAAATGGTGATGACAATCAGGCCCCCACAAAGTGAGAGGCCACATCAACTACCATGGAACCGCCAGAACTTGGAGAAAAGGGGCACTGCTCTCTCCAGAGAGCGCGTTTCCTTCAGTACAAAGAAAATGAAAGGCCTCTTGTGTCTAGATGCTGTTAGCGTTCATGAAAACACATAATCCACAAAGTGATTATATGAAGGTGCTTTATTAGGCGCCGGAAGTTAGGGGCATGCCTGCCCAAATCTAACTTTGTCCGACTTGTTCACTCAGTTCTCTTTTATCTCCTAAAATATTACATATGCATTGAGTTTCACAACACATCTCTGCGTATTCATTTCCTAGCTCTGCCTAGCCCGGCTTCGTATGCTAATTATCTTATCAGTCCTTCTGCGCTTGCGTATTACTCTCTGGTGGTCGTCCGGGTGGTCGTTGGGATGAAGTAAGATGTCTTCATCAGAGCTGAACTTTTTAACCTTTTCTTCTTACGCATGCTCTCTGAGCCCTCGGTCTCAGTCCAAACCGCAAGCTTGGTTTGATCCAGTTCCCAGGGTCCAAGAGGCCCCAGTTATCTAGATGGCTTGCAAACTGAGCATTCTTTTAGTCCTCCTTACTCCTCATCATGAACCGGTGCATTCTCCCATGCTATCCTTGCACATATATTTTGTATCTTCCAAGCGCAGCCCCGGAACAGTACATCGCAAATGTACCACATCAAGCAATATTGTATTATTTCCTCTTCTGTTACTAACAATGCCACCTGCCATCACTGACAGCCAGGCTGGGGACAGCCCAAGGCCTCAGCCAGCTTGTGGCACAGGGGGAAACCAGAAGTGCAAAATGGCCGCCAGGGCTGTCAGAGGATGGGTCGGGAGCTGCCCAAGGTTAGTGGAATTAGTTGGGATCTTATCAATGTTTATAAATACCTGAAGCGTGGCAGACAGAGGGATTTGGCCAACCTCTTTTCAGTGGGTTGTGGGGACAGGACAAGGGGTAATGGCCACAAGATGGAGCCCAGGAAGTTCCGCACCAACATGCAAAAGGACTTCTTCACGGTGAGGGTGACGGAGCACTGAAACAGGCTGCCCAGGGAGGTTGTGGAGTGTCCTTCTCTGGAGATATTCAAGGCCCGTCTGGACACCTACCTGGGCAGCCTGCTCTAAGGAACCTGCTTTGGCAGGGGGGGTAGGACCCGATGATCTCTCGAGGTCCCTTCCAACCCCAACAATTCTGTGATTCTGTGAAATTTCCACTGCAAAAACACCTGCCACTGCAAAAACACAACTTTGGTTCTCACAATTCCCCCCTCTTCTTTTCTCACTCCTATCGTTGTTTCTGCACTTCTACACATCCTCCATCCTTGAGTTTTTCCAACATTAGGGCACAATATTTTTCTTCCCAAGTCAGGGGGATGACAGATATGCAATGCCTTTATCATTGTAATACCAACAATACCGCCCTGTGGGGGAGGCCAGCGAAGCCCCTCTCACTGCAGCAGCAGCGCCAAAGGAAGAACGAAAAGAAGTGGCTTCTCCTTTGGCTGGAGGCCCTGCGTGCGAAGTCAGCAAAGACCCTCTCACTCCAGGAGCAACGGCACAAGAAGGAGAAGCGGCTTCTCCCTGAGCTGGACAACCTGTGGAGGAAGCCAGTGAAGCCCCTCTTGGTCCAGCAGCAGCACCAGACGAAGAAGAAGTGGCTTCTCCTTTGAGTGCAGAGCCTCTCAGGCAGGACAGCACTGATCTTCTCAGCCCCGCAGCAGCTGAGGAAACAGGAGCAGTGGCTTCTCCCTTGGTTCCTGGGTGCCAGGTAAGCACAGCGTGCGTGGTGGGCACGAGGCTCTCAGGAAGCTTTGCAGCACCCACAGAAGCATCACAGGGAGGCACAGGACAGCGTCCCAGTGTGAGAAAAATCCATGTATTTCTTTCAGTCAGGGTCTTCCGTGAAGCGATTTTATTCACGATTGCAATGGCGGGCCTCCTGCGAGCAGGAGCGCGCACTAAAAGTATACCATAACCTTATATTCCCTATTACCCGACACCTGACTTCTCCCGTTTCCTCATGGGCTGAGTACTACGGGTTTACAACTACTTACCCCTTTCTATACCATATATGTACAATTTTATTTGACCGACCTTTCATTTCTCCTTTTCCTTTCCTTTTCTTCATCTCTCGTGACTAGAGGGCCCGTGATTTATTTTTTTTTCTACTAATTTTGCGCAGCTCATCCTGTTTGTCTTAGCTATCCTCCTTATTTTGGGACAGTGGGACCTTCCCTTTATCTGCCTAATGTACTTCCCACTGCTTTGCTACTGCCATGCCTGCACAATCACTTTGGAATATGCAAGGTTAGTGGAATTTTCCACTGCAAAAACATCTGCCGCTGCAAAAACACAACTTTGTTTCTCACAATGCCCCCCTCTTCTTTTCTTACTCCTCTTGCTGTTTCTGCACTTCTTCACATCCCCCACTCTTCTCTTTTTCCAACATTACGGCCCAATATTTTTCTTCTGATGTCACGGGGGATGACAGATTCGCAGTGCAATTTTCTTTATAATTCCAACAAATAGCTGTTTGAGCCAATTCCATTCAGGTAACCGCAAAAGTCACTTCCTCCCAAATGTTTCTAAATCCCCAGGAAGTGTCATCTTGGGCCGCTCTGTGTAGGATTTTTTTCTTTCCCAAATATTTTTGAGATCAGTCAAATTCGCCCCTTTTGATCTACAGACATACAGCAACTAGCATTAATTACAGTACACGCTCTCCTGTGAGGCTAAAAATAAATCAAATACCATTTGGTTCTGGAGTACTGTTTTTGGCAAGCTTGTTACCTCCTCTTGTAGTGCCTGCACTGCATGCAGAGTGCTATTTTCTAGTTGCACAATGAGTGAAATTCCCTGTTTCAGTTTACTAGAGGATTATCTGGAGTCCTCTTAATTCTGCGTGCGGTCTCAGGGGGGCTTTGGCATTGTGGGTCTTCAATAATAGGTACATTTGGAATTATTGTCCCCAGGGTGCAAGCTCCCTTCCAGCCAAGGGGCAACACCTTCCTGGATGTATTGCCGCATAGCCAGTACCACCCCTTGCCATTCGGGACAGGCCATCCGGTTACAGGATTCTCATGTTGTATCTGCTGTACAAAAACTTCTAAACTGTTACTTAGATAACGCTCCTGCCTTCCTCTTTGTCACACTCAAAATGGTTAAGAACAAAATAGGATTACAAGATACGCCACCGGGCCCATGTAGTGGGCACCACCAATCGACACTTGGATAAAACAGCACTTCCTTTTCGATCTGTCATGCGCTTCGTTCATCTCCGGCCGTTCCCCTCACGGAGAATACAGAACCACGGATCGGAACTCCGCGCTCGCTTCGCAGCGATGCTGCGTCTCACTCCCACAGCACAATCACGCGATCACGCAGAGAGGCCCCTTAAACTTCTCGTTCATGCTACAAGGATATATCACTTAGAACAAAAACCAGACTATTTTGTTTTGTCTCTGGCCGAGTTCCTCGAGGAGTCACTCACTTCACAGCAATACTTTGGCTCAAACACATACACATATACTTCCTTGCTGGTGCAGCTACTGCTGCCTCCGGTGCAATATTAGGATTAGAGGGAGCATAACTTGCTTCCTCCTCCAAAAAAGGAGTCTTATTGTTTACATATAAACTTAAAGCCAGAATTTTCATCAGACCTGTATTGCGGCCAAAATAGTCAAGTTCCTTTTAATGGCTTTTCAGGCCAGACAATTGGACAATACCTAACCATTGTTGTTTTTTTGTGTTTTTGTTTTTTTTTTTTCTTTTTCGCTAGTTTTTGGGTTGTTTTTCCAATTCCTTTTCTTTCTCGCCAAAGGACTGCCTTTACGCACAATTCCGAGGATTCTGCTTCTGAAGATCTCCAAGGATGGAGACTCCACAACCTCTCTGGGCAACCTGTTCCAGCAAAGACACCGTTGTGTTACCAACACTGTTTCAGGCACAACTCTGAAGCATAGGACCTGCTTCAGCAGCCAGAGAAGCTGCGGGCTAAACACCAGCATGGCACAGCTGTGGCTCTGCCGCTGAAAGCTTCTCCACGGCTTGTTCTGAAAGCAACGAGCAGGGAATCTTCCCGCGGCTGCCCAGGGTTTTCCTCTCGCAGCCCCGCCAGAGCCCGCCTCAAGCAACCTCTCCGCCAGCTCCACCGGCTCCGCTACCTGGTGCCCGCCTTCTCTGGGAGTCCTTCACAGTGCCTAGAGCCACAGGGCTCTGGCTGCCCGGACAGGGGAGGATTCCCTGCTAATGCTCCTGCTCAAACTGCACTGCCAGGGCTGCCTGACGGGTGTCCAAGCTCGAGCGCGGTCTCTGCTGATGTGTGGGGAGTCAGGCAAAGAGCCAGGAAGCTTACCCAGATGACCGAGCAGAGCATCTCCCGGCAGAGCAGGTAACGCGCAGTTGATGGGAGCAGTTAGGGAGCTAAGCTGACTCCCCTGAGAAATCCTGACCTGGGGCTGTGCCGGGGGCACTGGCTGGAAGGAGCCTGAGGTGCCTGCCAATCCAGACCTTGCTGGGGGCGACGGTGTCCCTGGGGTGTCCGCCGACCACCGGGGCTTTGTGATGCGTGGGCGGTGGCGTACCCAAAGGCCATTGTGACACGGAGGGGTACCCATGGCAACGGTGTCCCTTATAAGGCCCGAGCCCCGGGCTGTCCATTCACTCTCAGGAGAGCAGCTCTGCCAGGAGGCAGCAGCTCCCCTGGGTGCCCGTTGGAGTTCTCGGTCAGAGGACCTGGAGCATACCATGGAGCAGCAGAATAAGGATCACTCCCAGCCCGCTGAAGGGCAGCAGAGCGTACAGGAGCAGCGCCAGGTGAGGCTCAGGGACCAAGACAGGGACAGCAGCGTGACGGGACGGCACGGAGAGCACCAGGATGGGAACGGTGCTGGAGCAAGCTGGCCAGCTGGCCCTGAACACCTCCAGCCCGGACACAGTTATTCCCAAACCTGGAGTTTCTCCATGAAGAGCCGACCCCCAGGACAGCCAAAGCCCACAGGGCCCTGGCATTTCTGTGCCCAGAGGCACAAAGAGCAGCGTGGCCTAATTCAACCTGGCTGTCCGCAACCAGGAGCTGTCTCCATCGTCCCTCCATGCGGACAGGCAGCCAGTGCGGTCGTGCCCAGAGAGCGTGCGTCACACTGGCAGCTGCCACACAGAGTCGGGAGCCCCAGGAGGGTTCGGAAGAACATCTTTGGCAGCCCTGGCAGCCTCCGACGAGCAGGCAGCAATTCAGGAGGAGACAGGCAGGGCATTACCCTGGCAAGCCGAGCCCCGCTGTGCGTGGTCCCCTGCCAGGGCATGAATGGGGCCACTGCAGGGCAGCTCACAGGAGCACCATTAGGGGGACGTGGAGGGGAATGGCAGAAATGACCAAAGTAACCCGGCCTTTCTCCTCAGTTTCTCTTGCAGATGGAGAAGCTGCAAGTCATGAAGACACTGCCACACAGTGGGGTGCGGCAGGAAGAGGCAATCCGTCTGCCAGCCATGCCGCCTTTCCCAAGGCAGGCAGCGACTCAGGCAGCAGCAGCCAAGCAAGTGCCTGCAGCACAGACGTCATCATCTGAAAGGGTCACTTGCAAGCTGCCCCCTCTACAAGCAACAGCCTCTGCATCTTCAGTTGGAGGAAGGGCAAAGGCATTGGGCACAGAGGCCCACAGCCACCAAGAGCTTCTGCCACCTCTTCCGTGCATCTCTGGTGAGAGGGACAAGGCAGTGAGGGCAGAGAGCCGGGAACGTGGCCCACACAGCCCTGTGGCCCCTGACGAGGACATGGAGTACACAGTACGGTCCTTCGTCTCCACAGTCATAAGAAATGCTCTAGCCTGCAACGAGGGAGCCAACAGCAAAGCAAGGCTTTCTCCCTCAGGCAGACGTCCCGGGACCAAAGGCTACAGAACACCATCTCTCACCACAGCAGTGCCCCAAAATGGGAAGAAGAAGAGTCAGCACTCGTCCAAAAGCAGCCCTGCAGCCCCTGCCGAAGAAATGGAAGACCCAGTAAAGGTCTTTGTCTCCACTGCCATTAGCAACGCCGTAGCCCGGAACCAGGGAGCCATGAGGCAGGCAAGGCTTTCTCCTTTGGACAGACGTCCCAGGAGCAAAGGCCGCATAACACCACCACTCCTCACAGCAGTGCCGCAGAATTGGAAGAAGAGTCAGCACCGTGCCAAAGACAGCCCTGCAGCCTCTGCCGAGGACATGGAACACCCAGTAAAGGCCTTCGTCTCCAGTGTCATTAGCAAGGCTATAGCCTGCAACGAGGGAGCCATGAGGGAGGCAGAGCTTCCTCCCTTGTGCAGAGGTCCTAGGAGCAAAGGCCACGGAACACCACCTCTCCTAACAGCAGTGCCCCAGGATTTGAAGAAGAGTCGGCAGGCTGCCCCACACTGCCCCACAGACTCTTTCACGGCACTGCGGGACACAGCACAGTCCCTTGTGTCTGAAGTCCTGGCAAAGACGATGGCTGAAAGCTGGGAACATGGCCAACGGCCTGCAGAACTGGAGGACCTGGCACACACGGGGTGCACAGCGACATCAACAAGAGCAGTCGAGGTCCAGACAGACATGGACAGCAGGCGGACCACTGCTCTGCCAGGGCGCCATCACCAGGCACCTGCACCAGCAAGCCCAGACAGGGCTGAGAAGCAAAGGCAGCAGAGACAGATACACATCAAACCCAGGCAGTGGAGCGGCAAGGATGAGACAAGCCAGGGCCAGGGCACGAAGGAAAGTGGTCGTGTGGCTTCGGATGAAGAGGAAGAGATTATCATCTTCAACTCCTGGATCAACCCCAGGTTCCCCAGCCTCTTCAAGGAACCACAGCCCTTTCCCCAGGAAGAGGGCAGCTCACCCAGCAGCGCGGACAGGGAGGCTGCAGCACAAGAAGCAGAACCCCCAACAAGTGCCTCTCTTGGCTCTTTGGACACTCATACATCGCCTGCTTGCCTGGAAGAGAGGCACGGCACGCCTCTCACCACAACACAACCGTCAGAGAGCAGGCCAGCAAGTTGTCCATCAGCCCCTGCTTTTGAAGACGAGGGCTACAGAGCGCCTCCCCAGGCACGTGGGGCTCAAGAGTCAAAGCCACCAGCCTGTCCCACTCCCATCGAGCACAGCACTGCAGTGACGGTTGAGAGCCAGGGACGTGCCCAACATGCCTCCACTGTCTCTGACGAAGATCTGTATGAAAGAGCCCGGATCATCGTGTCTGCAGTCCTACGCCATGCTGTAGCCATGAGCCAGGGAGCCACGAGCAAGGCACCAACTGCTCCCTCGGCCACAGGACCCAGCGTGCCTCCTCCCACAGCAGAGCCTGTAGACTGTACATCCTCGGCCTCTGCCTTGGCTGGAGGTGCTGTAGGGGAAGCCACGGAAGCCCCTCTCACTGCAGCAGCGGCGCCACGAGAAGAAGTGGCTTCTCCTGTGACTGCAGATCTTCTCAGGGAGGACATCACTGATCTCAGTCCAGCAGCAGCTGATGAAGCAGGAGCAGCGGCTACTCCCTTGGCTATGGTTCCGGGGCACCAGGTAAGCACAGCACGCGTGGTGGGCACCGGGCACCGAGGGCAGCCAGAGGCAGAAGTAGCACGTGGGGTGTGCGTGCTGGGGAGCTGTCTGCTGCTCTCCATTTCCAGACGCCCCAGGCACAAGGGCTGACATCCCTCTCATCACCTGCTTGTGCTCTTGCTCTCCCCATGCAGGTTGCTGCCGAGCAGGGAGGCCAAGCGCAGTCCTCCTCCTGCACCAAAGACATGCCAGCGGATGAGCCAGCAACGTCCCAGGCACAAGCAACGTCCCAGGCACAAGCACCGTCCCAGGGTCTGTTGGCCGGGCCTGTTCAGCGCAGCGAGCAGCACCAAGGACTAGGTAGGTTGGCAGCACCACGCGCCGGGGGGCTGGCTGGTCCTGGGCCACCCCTCCCCGGGGAAAGGCCTTGGAGGGGGGGAAAGGCTTGCCCAGCACCCGCTCAGGCCCTAACCTACACCTCTCTGTCCCCCACAGGCATCCTTGACCTCGCACAAGCCCCAGCGTGCCAGCCACGGCCCTCCCGCGTCAGAAGAGAGGCGCTTCGGGCTCTGCACAGCGCTTTCTGCTGCAGCTGCATCGCAGGACAGCGAGAGTAGCGGCGCCCGGCTGCCAGCACCAGGACGGCGCTCGGAGGTGGCAGCTGGCCCTCAGGAAGCTTTGCAGTGCCCACAGAAGCATCACTGGGAGGCACAGGACAGCGCCCCAGGAATTCAGATGCCCCACCACATCCTGCCCCCAGCCTCAGCTCAGCTGCGGCTGCTTTCTGCTGTGAATAAAAGCTCAGGCAGACTTTTGCCTCCAATGCTCCTCTCTGTGTCGTTGATCTCAGGAGAAGGAGTGATGCAGGCCATGCCAACCCGGCACCCTGGGCCTCTCACAGTCATGGAATTATAGGATCATGGAATCGCTTAGGTTGGAAAACACCTCAGAGATCATCACGTCCAACCGTTATCCTAGCACCGCCGAGTCTACCACTGAACCATGTCCCTAGGCACCAGATTCACATGGCTTTCGAATACCTCCAGGGATAGTGACTCAACTACTTGCCTGGGCAGCCTGTTCGAATGCTTCACAACCCTGTCATTGAAGAAATTTTGCCTAGTATCCACCTAAACCTCCCCCGGTGCCACTTTTTCCTCTTCTCCTATCGCCTGCTGCCTGGGAGAAGGGACTGACCCCCGTCGCACCACAACCTTCTCTGAGGTCCTTGTACAGAGCGATAAGGTCTTCCCCCAGCCTCCTTTCCTCTAGGCTACATAACCCCAGCTCCCTCAACACTCCTCACACGACTTGCTCCCTAGGCCCTTCAGCTGCTTCTTTGCCCTTCTTTGGACAGGCCCCAGGACCTCCCCGTCCTTCTTGGAGTGACGGCCCCAAAGCTGAGCAGGGTATTCACAGTGCGGCCTCACCAGAGCTGAGTACAGGGGGAGAATTAGGTTCACAAACTACGTGATGCTTACTACTATACCATATATGTACAATTTTATTTGACCAACCTTTCATTTCTCCTGATCCTTTTTTTTTTTTTTTTTCATCTCTCATGAATAGAGGGCCTGTGATTTTTGTTTTTACTGATTTTGCACTGCTTGTCCTGTTTTTCTTAGCTATCCTCCTCATTTTGTGACTGTGGGACATTCCCCTTATCTGTTTAACGTACTTCACCTGCTATGCTACTGCCATGCCTGCACAATCACTTTTGAAAATGCAAGGTTAGTGGAATTTTCCACTGCAAAAACCTGACGTGCTGTCAGCAGCCTGTAAGCTCTCCTGACGTGCTGTCAGCAGCCTGCAAGCACACAAGAGGAGGAAGTGCTGCAACAGCTGTTGCTCACCAACCAGCTGCCCGGCAAGGAAAAGGCAGTCAGTAGGACATGTGTCAGGACACTTTTCCTGCCGATGTGGCCAAATTCACATAAGAAAGAATCAGGAAAAGTTTCTTTCTTATGTGGGACTCCGTGAAGACAGGCAAAGTTCTCCGAGAGCTGAAAGGTGGGCTTCTTTCCATGGAGGAGCTCAAAGCCCCCCATGGGCAGCCCCAGTTTAATAAGGAAGGAGGCACCCAGCCCAGGTACTAAGACACGCTGAAAAGCAAGAAAGGAGGAACAGTATTTAAGCATTTCTGGGACTGGAAATCCCGTGTGGGACTTCTCCAATAAAGAAGATGGGCCCTTGTGCTTTGGCCACTGCTCATGGGAAGGTGCCAGGTGGCGTCACTCTGGAGAGCCCTGGAGATGGCCTCAATGTCTGGGAGTTTCCCAGCTCCCTTCTTGTTGCCATCTAAAGAAGATCTGGGCTAGTAAGAGCAGAGCCAACACCCTCAGCCCAGGAAAATCCCTCCACGGGGTTCCCAACTAATAGGGAAAGCCTTGAGAACCGGCTCCGACTACATGCTGGCTTGCCCAATCAGGCCATAGGCAACGCACAAGCGCCAGGAGGTACGGATCCCGTCCTTCTGCTGGAGCTGGGCTTTTTTGTGCATAATGCCAGAGCAGCAACGGGCCCCTGGCACATCTGCAGTTTGCAGGCTACCGCTGGGGTGTTACTTCTGCTTGAGGAGGCGTTCTGTGGGGTGGCAGCTCCTGGAAGGAGCAGGGTATGAGGGAAGGACGGGGCTGCAAAGCCCATCTTGTTCAGTGCGAACTGCCTGTGCATGTGGTGGGATATTGCATCCCCAACTGGCCCAGTGCCTGGAAAGCAAATCCCCCAAATCCCCCTTCAGCTGTGGCCTGGGGACGGCAACAAGGCCGCCAATGCCATGCTGCAGGCTGGCACGGCCCGCAGATCCCAGGCTGCCAAGCCCAACGTGCAGCCGCCAAGCAGGCGCCAGCTGCCAGAGGCTGCAGGAAGGTTCCAGAAGCAGCGGCAGCGCCCCGGGCAGAGGCAGCCACGAGTGCAGGAGCTGCTCGTGGGATGTGGGCTCAGGGACAGACGCCTGCCCCTGCAGGGGACAAGGCCCACCCTGAGCCTGCCCACCGGCTTGGGCCTGCCCAGACATCCTGGGGGGAAGCCCTGGCGACAACCAGTGATCGGGGGGGTGCAGAAGCCCCTCACAAATGGTGATGACAATCAGGCCCCCACAAAGTGAGAGGCCACATCAACTACCATGGAACCGCCAGAACTTGGAGAAAAGGGGCACTGCTCTCTCCAGAGAGCGCGTTTCCTTCAGTACAAAGAAAATGAAAGGCCTCTTGTGTCTAGATGCTGTTAGCGTTCATGAAAACACATAATCCACAAAGTGATTATATGAAGGTGCTTTATTAGGCGCCGGAAGTTAGGGGCATGCCTGCCCAAATCTAACTTTGTCCGACTTGTTCACTCAGTTCTCTTTTATCTCCTAAAATATTACATATGCATTGAGTTTCACAACACATCTCTGCGTATTCATTTCCTAGCTCTGCCTAGCCCGGCTTCGTATGCTAATTATCTTATCAGTCCTTCTGCGCTTGCGTATTACTCTCTGGTGGTCGTCCGGGTGGTCGTTGGGATGAAGTAAGATGTCTTCATCAGAGCTGAACTTTTTAACCTTTTCTTCTTACGCATGCTCTCTGAGCCCTCGGTCTCAGTCCAAACCGCAAGCTTGGTTTGATCCAGTTCCCAGGGTCCAAGAGGCCCCAGTTATCTAGATGGCTTGCAAACTGAGCATTCTTTTAGTCCTCCTTACTCCTCATCATGAACCGGTGCATTCTCCCATGCTATCCTTGCACATATATTTTGTATCTTCCAAGCGCAGCCCCGGAACAGTACATCGCAAATGTACCACATCAAGCAATATTGTATTATTTCCTCTTCTGTTACTAACAATGCCACCTGCCATCACTGACAGCCAGGCTGGGGACAGCCCAAGGCCTCAGCCAGCTTGTGGCACAGGGGGAAACCAGAAGTGCAAAATGGCCGCCAGGGCTGTCAGAGGATGGGTCGGGAGCTGCCCAAGGTTAGTGGAATTAGTTGGGATCTTATCAATGTTTATAAATACCTGAAGCGTGGCAGACAGAGGGATTTGGCCAACCTCTTTTCAGTGGGTTGTGGGGACAGGACAAGGGGTAATGGCCACAAGATGGAGCCCAGGAAGTTCCGCACCAACATGCAAAAGGACTTCTTCACGGTGAGGGTGACGGAGCACTGAAACAGGCTGCCCAGGGAGGTTGTGGAGTGTCCTTCTCTGGAGATATTCAAGGCCCGTCTGGACACCTACCTGGGCAGCCTGCTCTAAGGAACCTGCTTTGGCAGGGGGGGTAGGACCCGATGATCTCTCGAGGTCCCTTCCAACCCCAACAATTCTGTGATTCTGTGAAATTTCCACTGCAAAAACACCTGCCACTGCAAAAACACAACTTTGGTTCTCACAATTCCCCCCTCTTCTTTTCTCACTCCTATCGTTGTTTCTGCACTTCTACACATCCTCCATCCTTGAGTTTTTCCAACATTAGGGCACAATATTTTTCTTCCCAAGTCAGGGGGATGACAGATATGCAATGCCTTTATCATTGTAATACCAACAATACCGCCCTGTGGGGGAGGCCAGCGAAGCCCCTCTCACTGCAGCAGCAGCGCCAAAGGAAGAACGAAAAGAAGTGGCTTCTCCTTTGGCTGGAGGCCCTGCGTGCGAAGTCAGCAAAGACCCTCTCACTCCAGGAGCAACGGCACAAGAAGGAGAAGCGGCTTCTCCCTGAGCTGGACAACCTGTGGAGGAAGCCAGTGAAGCCCCTCTTGGTCCAGCAGCAGCACCAGACGAAGAAGAAGTGGCTTCTCCTTTGAGTGCAGAGCCTCTCAGGCAGGACAGCACTGATCTTCTCAGCCCCGCAGCAGCTGAGGAAACAGGAGCAGTGGCTTCTCCCTTGGTTCCTGGGTGCCAGGTAAGCACAGCGTGCGTGGTGGGCACGAGGCTCTCAGGAAGCTTTGCAGCACCCACAGAAGCATCACAGGGAGGCACAGGACAGCGTCCCAGTGTGAGAAAAATCCATGTATTTCTTTCAGTCAGGGTCTTCCGTGAAGCTATTTTATTCACGATTGCAATGGCGGGCCTCCTGCGAGCAGGAGCGCGCACTAAAAGTATACCATAACCTTATATTCCCTATTACCCGACACCTGACTTCTCCCGTTTCCTCATGGGCTGAGTACTACGGGTTTACAACTACTTACCCCTTTCTATACCATATATGTACAATTTTATTTGACCGACCTTTCATTTCTCCTTTTCCTTTCCTTTTCTTCATCTCTCGTGACTAGAGGGCCCGTGATTTATTTTTTTTTCTACTAATTTTGCGCAGCTCATCCTGTTTGTCTTAGCTATCCTCCTTATTTTGGGACAGCGGGACCTTCCCTTTATCTGCCTAATGTACTTCCCACTGCTTTGCTACTGCCATGCCTGCACAATCACTTTGGAATATGCAAGGTTAGTGGAATTTTCCACTGCAAAAACATCTGCCGCTGCAAAAACACAACTTTGTTTCTCACAATGCCCCCCTCTTCTTTTCTTACTCCTCTTGCTGTTTCTGCACTTCTTCACATCCCCCACTCTTCTCTTTTTCCAACATTACGGCCCAATATTTTTCTTCTGATGTCACGGGGGATGACAGATTCGCAGTGCAATTTTCTTTATAATTCCAACAAATAGCTGTTTGAGCCAATTCCATTCAGGTAACCGCAAAAGTCACTTCCTCCCA
This sequence comes from Anser brachyrhynchus, assembly GCF_964034855.1. Lineage (NCBI taxonomy): Eukaryota > Metazoa > Chordata > Aves > Anseriformes > Anatidae > Anser > Anser brachyrhynchus. The sequence continues at coordinate 205,067,519 of NC_137694.1, read as the reverse complement.
AATGTTTCTAAATCCCCAGGAAGTGTCATCTTGGGCCGCTCTGTGTAGGATTTTTTTCTTTCCCAAATATTTTTGAGATCAGTCAAATTCGCCCCTTTTGATCTACAGACATACAGCAACTAGCATTAATTACAGTACACGCTCTCCTGTGAGGCTAAAAATAAATCAAATACCATTTGGTTCTGGAGTACTGTTTTTGGCAAGCTTGTTACCTCCTCTTGTAGTGCCTGCACTGCATGCAGAGTGCTATTTTCTAGTTGCACAATGAGTGAAATTCCCTGTTTCAGTTTACTAGAGGATTATCTGGAGTCCTCTTAATTCTGCGTGCGGTCTCAGGGGGGCTTTGGCATTGTGGGTCTTCAATAATAGGTACATTTGGAATTATTGTCCCCAGGGTGCAAGCTCCCTTCCAGCCAAGGGGCAACACCTTCCTGGATGTATTGCCGCATAGCCAGTACCACCCCTTGCCATTCGGGACAAGCCATCCGGTTACAGGATTCTCATGTTGTATCTGCTGTACAAAAACTTCTAAACTGTTACTTAGATAACGCTCCTGCCTTCCTCTTTGTCACACTCAAAATGGTTAAGAACAAAATAGGATTACAAGATACGCCACCGGGCCCATGTAGTGGGCACCACCAATCGACACTTGGATAAAACAGCACTTCCTTTTCGATCTGTCATGCGCTTCGTTCATCTCCGGCCGTTCCCCTCACGGAGAATACAGAACCACGGATCGGAACTCCGCGCTCGCTTCGCAGCGATGCTGCGTCTCACTCCCACAGCACAATCACGCGATCACGCAGAGAGGCCCCTTAAACTTCTCGTTCATGCTACAAGGATATATCACTTAGAACAAAAACCAGACTATTTTGTTTTGTCTCTGGCCGAGTTCCTCGAGGAGTCACTCACTTCACAGCAATACTTTGGCTCAAACACATACACATATACTTCTTTGCTGGTGCAGCTACTGCTGCCTCCGGTGCAATATTAGGATTAGAGGGAGCATAACTTGCTTCCTCCTCCAAAAAAGGAGTCTTATTGTTTACATATAAACTTAAAGCCAGAATTTTCATCAGACCTGTATTGCGGCCAAAATAGTCAAGTTCCTTTTAATGGCTTTTCAGGCCAGACAATTGGACAATACCTAACCATTGTTGTTTTTTTGTGTTTTTGGTTTTTTTTTTCTTTTTCGCTAGTTTTTGGGTTGTTTTTCCAATTCCTTTTCTTTCTCGCCAAAGGACTGCCTTTACGCACAATTCCGAGGATTCTGCTTCTGAAGATCTCCAAGGATGGAGACTCCACAACCTCTCTGGGCAACCTGTTCCAGCAAAGACACCGTTGTGTTACCAACACTGTTTCAGGCACAACTCTGAAGCATAGGACCTGCTTCAGCAGCCAGAGAAGCTGCGGGCTAAACACCAGCATGGCACAGCTGTGGCTCTGCCGCTGAAAGCTTCTCCACGGCTTGTTCTGAAAGCAACGAGCAGGGAATCTTCCCGCGGCTGCCCAGGGTTTTCCTCTCGCAGCCCCGCCAGAGCCCGCCTCAAGCAACCTCTCCGCCAGCTCCACCGGCTCCGCTACCTGGTGCCCGCCTTCTCTGGGAGTCCTTCACAGTGCCTAGAGCCACAGGGCTCTGGCTGCCCGGACAGGGGAGGATTCCCTGCTAATGCTCCTGCTCAAACTGCACTGCCAGGGCTGCCTGACGGGTGTCCAAGCTCGAGCGCGGTCTCTGCTGATGTGTGGGGAGTCAGGCAAAGAGCCAGGAAGCTTACCCAGATGACCGAGCAGAGCATCTCCCGGCAGAGCAGGTAACGCGCAGTTGATGGGAGCAGTTAGGGAGCTAAGCTGACTCCCCTGAGAAATCCTGACCTGGGGCTGTGCCGGGGGCACTGGCTGGAAGGAGCCTGAGGTGCCTGCCAATCCAGACCTTGCTGGGGGCGTGTGAGACGGTGTCCCTGGGGTGTCCGCCGACCACCGGGGCTTTGTGATGCGTGGGCGGTGGCGTACCCAAAGGCCATTGTGACACGGAGGGGTACCCATGGCAACGGTGTCCCTTATAAGGCCCGAGCCCCGGGCTGTCCATTCACTCTCAGGAGAGCAGCTCTGCCAGGAGGCAGCAGCTCCCCTGGGTGCCCGTTGGAGTTCTCGGTCAGAGGACCTGGAGCATACCATGGAGCAGCAGAATAAGGATCACTCCCAGCCCGCTGAAGGGCAGCAGAGCGTACAGGAGCAGCGCCAGGTGAGGCTCAGGGACCAAGACAGGGACAGCAGCGTGACGGGACGGCACGGAGAGCACCAGGATGGGAACGGTGCTGGAGCAAGCTGGCCAGCTGGCCCTGAACACCTCCAGCCCGGACACAGTTATTCCCAAACCTGGAGTTTCTCCATGAAGAGCCGACCCCCAGGACAGCCAAAGCCCACAGGGCCCTGGCATTTCTGTGCCCAGAGGCACAAAGAGCAGCGTGGCCTAATTCAACCTGGCTGTCCGCAACCAGGAGCTGTCTCCATCGTCCCTCCATGCGGACAGGCAGCCAGTGCGGTCGTGCCCAGAGAGCGTGCGTCACACTGGCAGCTGCCACACAGAGTCGGGAGCCCCAGGAGGGTTCGGAAGAACATCTTTGGCAGCCCTGGCAGCCTCCGACGAGCAGGCAGCAATTCAGGAGGAGACAGGCAGGGCATTACCCTGGCAAGCCGAGCCCCGCTGTGCGTGGTCCCCTGCCAGGGCATGAATGGGGCCACTGCAGGGCAGCTCACAGGAGCACCATTAGGGGGACGTGGAGGGGAATGGCAGAAATGACCAAAGTAACCCGGCCTTTCTCCTCAGTTTCTCTTGCAGATGGAGAAGCTGCAAGTCATGAAGACACTGCCACACAGTGGGGTGCGGCAGGAAGAGGCAATCCGTCTGCCAGCCATGCCGCCTTTCCCAAGGCAGGCAGCGACTCAGGCAGCAGCAGCCAAGCAAGTGCCTGCAGCACAGACGTCATCATCTGAAAGGGTCACTTGCAAGCTGCCCCCTCTACAAGCAACAGCCTCTGCATCTTCAGTTGGAGGAAGGGCAAAGGCATTGGGCACAGAGGCCCACAGCCACCAAGAGCTTCTGCCACCTCTTCCGCGCATCTCTGGTGAGAGGGACAAGGCAGTGAGGGCAGAGAGCCGGGAACGTGGCCCACACAGCCCTGTGGCCCCTGACGAGGACATGGAGTACACAGTACGGTCCTTCGTCTCCACAGTCATAAGAAATGCTCTAGCCTGCAACGAGGGAGCCAACAGCAAAGCAAGGCTTTCTCCCTCAGGCAGACGTCCCGGGACCAAAGGCTACAGAACACCATCTCTCACCACAGCAGTGCCCCAAAATGGGAAGAAGAAGAGTCAGCACTCGTCCAAAAGCAGCCCTGCAGCCCCTGCCGAAGAAATGGAAGACCCAGTAAAGGTCTTTGTCTCCACTGCCATTAGCAACGCCGTAGCCCGGAACCAGGGAGCCATGAGGCAGGCAAGGCTTTCTCCTTTGGACAGACGTCCCAGGAGCAAAGGCCGCATAACACCACCACTCCTCACAGCAGTGCCGCAGAATTGGAAGAAGAGTCAGCACCGTGCCAAAGACAGCCCTGCAGCCTCTGCCGAGGACATGGAACACCCAGTAAAGGCCTTCGTCTCCAGTGTCATTAGCAAGGCTATAGCCTGCAACGAGGGAGCCATGAGGGAGGCAGAGCTTCCTCCCTTGTGCAGAGGTCCTAGGAGCAAAGGCCACGGAACACCACCTCTCCTAACAGCAGTGCCCCAGGATTTGAAGAAGAGTCGGCAGGCTGCCCCACACTGCCCCACAGACTCTTTCACGGCACTGCGGGACACAGCACAGTCCCTTGTGTCTGAAGTCCTGGCAAAGACGATGGCTGAAAGCTGGGAACATGGCCAACGGCCTGCAGAACTGGAGGACCTGGCACACACGGGGTGCACAGCGACATCAACAAGAGCAGTCGAGGTCCAGACAGACATGGACAGCAGGCGGACCACTGCTCTGCCAGGGCGCCATCACCAGGCACCTGCACCAGCAAGCCCAGACAGGGCTGAGAAGCAAAGGCAGCAGAGACAGATACACATCAAACCCAGGCAGTGGAGCGGCAAGGATGAGACAAGCCAGGGCCAGGGCACGAAGGAAAGTGGTCGTGTGGCTTCGGATGAAGAGGAAGAGATTATCATCTTCAACTCCTGGATCAACCCCAGGTTCCCCAGCCTCTTCAAGGAACCACAGCCCTTTCCCCAGGAAGAGGGCAGCTCACCCAGCAGCGCGGACAGGGAGGCTGCAGCACAAGAAGCAGAACCCCCAACAAGTGCCTCTCTTGGCTCTTTGGACACTCATACATCGCCTGCTTGCCTGGAAGAGAGGCACGGCACGCCTCTCACCACAACACAACCGTCAGAGAGCAGGCCAGCAAGTTGTCCATCAGCCCCTGCTTTTGAAGACGAGGGCTACAGAGCGCCTCCCCAGGCACGTGGGGCTCAAGAGTCAAAGCCACCAGCCTGTCCCACTCCCATCGAGCACAGCACTGCAGTGACGGTTGAGAGCCAGGGACGTGCCCAACATGCCTCCACTGTCTCTGACGAAGATCTGTATGAAAGAGCCCGGATCATCGTGTCTGCAGTCCTACGCCATGCTGTAGCCATGAGCCAGGGAGCCACGAGCAAGGCACCAACTGCTCCCTCGGCCACAGGACCCAGCGTGCCTCCTCCCACAGCAGAGCCTGTAGACTCTACATCCTCGGCCTCTGCCTTGGCTGGAGGTGCTGTAGGGGAAGCCACGGAAGCCCCTCTCACTGCAGCAGCGGCGCCACGAGAAGAAGTGGCTTCTCCTGTGACTGCAGATCTTCTCAGGGAGGACATCACTGATCTCAGTCCAGCAGCAGCTGATGAAGCAGGAGCAGCGGCTACTCCCTTGGCTATGGTTCCGGGGCACCAGGTAAGCACAGCACGCGTGGTGGGCACCGGGCACCGAGGGCAGCCAGAGGCAGAAGTAGCACGTGGGGTGTGCGTGCTGGGGAGCTGTCTGCTGCTCTCCATTTCCAGACGCCCCAGGCACAAGGGCTGACATCCCTCTCATCACCTGCTTGTGCTCTTGCTCTCCCCATGCAGGTTGCTGCCGAGCAGGGAGGCCAAGCGCAGTCCTCCTCCTGCACCAAAGACATGCCAGCGGATGAGCCAGCAACGTCCCAGGCACAAGCAACGTCCCAGGCACAAGCACCGTCCCAGGGTCTGTTGGCCGGGCCTGTTCAGCGCAGCGAGCAGCACCAAGGACTAGGTAGGTTGGCAGCACCACGCGCCGGGGGGCTGGCTGGTCCTGGGCCACCCCTCCCCGGGGAAAGGCCTTGGAGGGGGGGAAAGGCTTGCCCAGCACCCGCTCAGGCCCTAACCTACACCTCTCTGTCCCCCACAGGCATCCTTGACCTCGCACAAGCCCCAGCGTGCCAGCCACGGCCCTCCCGCGTCAGAAGAGAGGCGCTTCGGGCTCTGCACAGCGCTTTCTGCTGCAGCTGCATCGCAGGACAGCGAGAGTAGCGGCGCCCGGCTGCCAGCACCAGGACGGCGCTCGGAGGTGGCAGCTGGCCCTCAGGAAGCTTTGCAGTGCCCACAGAAGCATCACTGGGAGGCACAGGACAGCGCCCCAGGAATTCAGATGCCCCACCACATCCTGCCCCCAGCCTCAGCTCAGCTGCGGCTGCTTTCTGCTGTGAATAAAAGCTCAGGCAGACTTTTGCCTCCAATGCTCCTCTCTGTGTCGTTGATCTCAGGAGAAGGAGTGATGCAGGCCATGCCAACCCGGCACCCTGGGCCTCTCACAGTCATGGAATTATAGGATCATGGAATTGCTTAGGTTGGAAAACACCTCAGAGATCATCACGTCCAACCGTTATCCTAGCACCGCCGAGTCTACCACTGAACCATGTCCCTAGGCACCAGATTCACATGGCTTTCGAATACCTCCAGGGATAGTGACTCAACTACTTGCCTGGGCAGCCTGTTCGAATGCTTCACAACCCTGTCATTGAAGAAATTTTGCCTAGTATCCACCTAAACCTCCCCCGGTGCCACTTTTTCCTCTTCTCCTATCGCCTGCTGCCTGGGAGAAGGGACTGACCCCCGTCGCACCACAACCTTCTCTGAGGTCCTTGTACAGAGCGATAAGGTCTTCCCCCAGCCTCCTTTCCTCTAGGCTACATAACCCCAGCTCCCTCAACACTCCTCACACGACTTGCTCCCTAGGCCCTTCAGCTGCTTCTTTGCCCTTCTTTGGACAGGCCCCAGGACCTCCCCGTCCTTCTTGGAGTGACGGCCCCAAAGCTGAGCAGGGTATTCACAGTGCGGCCTCACCAGAGCTGAGTACAGGGGGAGAATTAGGTTCACAAACTACGTGATGCTTACTACTATACCATATATGTACAATTTTATTTGACCAACCTTTCATTTCTCCTGATCCTTTTTTTTTTTTTTTTTTCATCTCTCATGAATAGAGGGCCTGTGATTTTTGTTTTTACTGATTTTGCACTGCTTGTCCTGTTTTTCTTAGCTATCCTCCTCATTTTGTGACTGTGGGACATTCCCCTTATCTGTTTAACGTACTTCACCTGCTATGCTACTGCCATGCCTGCACAATCACTTTTGAAAATGCAAGGTTAGTGGAATTTTCCACTGCAAAAACCTGACGTGCTGTCAGCAGCCTGTAAGCTCTCCTGACGTGCTGTCAGCAGCCTGCAAGCACACAAGAGGAGGAAGTGCTGCAACAGCTGTTGCTCACCAACCAGCTGCCCGGCAAGGAAAAGGCAGTCAGTAGGACATGTGTCAGGACACTTTTCCTGCCGATGTGGCCAAATTCACATAAGAAAGAATCAGGAAAAGTTTCTTTCTTATGTGGGACTCCGTGAAGACAGGCAAAGTTCTCCGAGAGCTGAAAGGTGGGCTTCTTTCCATGGAGGAGCTCAAAGCCCCCCATGGGCAGCCCCAGTTTAATAAGGAAGGAGGCACCCAGCCCAGGTACTAAGACACGCTGAAAAGCAAGAAAGGAGGAACAGTATTTAAGCATTTCTGGGACTGGAAATCCCGTGTGGGACTTCTCCAATAAAGAAGATGGGCCCTTGTGCTTTGGCCACTGCTCATGGGAAGGTGCCAGGTGGCGTCACTCTGGAGAGCCCTGGAGATGGCCTCAATGTCTGGGAGTTTCCCAGCTCCCTTCTTGTTGCCATCTAAAGAAGATCTGGGCTAGTAAGAGCAGAGCCAACACCCTCAGCCCAGGAAAATCCCTCCACGGGGTTCCCAACTAATAGGGAAAGCCTTGAGAACCGGCTCCGACTACATGCTGGCTTGCCCAATCAGGCCATAGGCAACGCACAAGCGCCAGGAGGTACGGATCCCGTCCTTCTGCTGGAGCTGGGCTTTTTTGTGCATAATGCCAGAGCAGCAACGGGCCCCTGGCACATCTGCAGTTTGCAGGCTACCGCTGGGGTGTTACTTCTGCTTGAGGAGGCGTTCTGTGGGGTGGCAGCTCCTGGAAGGAGCAGGGTATGAGGGAAGGACGGGGCTGCAAAGCCCATCTTGTTCAGTGCGAACTGCCTGTGCATGTGGTGGGATATTGCATCCCCAACTGGCCCAGTGCCTGGAAAGCAAATCCCCCAAATCCCCCTTCAGCTGTGGCCTGGGGACGGCAACAAGGCCGCCAATGCCATGCTGCAGGCTGGCACGGCCCGCAGATCCCAGGCTGCCAAGCCCAACGTGCAGCCGCCAAGCAGGCGCCAGCTGCCAGAGGCTGCAGGAAGGTTCCAGAAGCAGCGGCAGCGCCCCGGGCAGAGGCAGCCACGAGTGCAGGAGCTGCTCGTGGGATGTGGGCTCAGGGACAGATGCCTGCCCCTGCAGGGGACAAGGCCCACCCTGAGCCTGCCCACCGGCTTGGGCCTGCCCAGACATCCTGGGGGGAAGCCCTGGCGACAACCAGTGATCGGGGGGGTGCAGAAGCCCCTCACAAATGGTGATGACAATCAGGCCCCCACAAAGTGAGAGGCCACATCAACTACCATGGAACCGCCAGAACTTGGAGAAAAGGGGCACTGCTCTCTCCAGAGAGCGCGTTTCCTTCAGTACAAAGAAAATGAAAGGCCTCTTGTGTCTAGATGCTGTCAGCGTTCATGAAAACACATAATCCACAAAGTGATTATATGAAGGTGCTTTATTAGGCGCCGGAAGTTAGGGGCATGCCTGCCCAAATCTAACTTTGTCCGACTTGTTCACTCAGTTCTCTTTTATCTCCTAAAATATTACATATGCATTGAGTTTCACAACACATCTATGCATATTCATTTCCTAGCTCTGCCTAGCCCGGCTTCGTATGCTAATTATCTTATCAGTCCTTCTGCGCTTGCGTATTACTCTCTGGTGGTCGTCCGGGTGGTCGTTGGGATGAAGTAAGATGTCTTCATCAGAGCTGAACTTTTTAACCTTTTCTTCTTACGCATGCTCTCTGAGCCCTCGGTCTCAGTCCAAACCGCAAGCTTGGTTTGATCCAGTTCCCAGGGTCCAAGAGGCCCCAGTTATCTAGATGGCTTGCAAACTGAGCATTCTTTTAGTCCTCCTTACTCCTCATCATGAACCGGTGCATTCTCCCATGCTATCCTTGCACATATATTTTGTATCTTCCAAGCGCAGCCCCGGAACAGTACATCGCAAATGTACCACATCAAGCAATATTGTATTATTTCCTCTTCTGTTACTAACAATGCCACCTGCCATCACTGACAGCCAGGCTGGGGACAGCCCAAGGCCTCAGACGTTATTATTCTTCAATAATAGGTACATTTGGAATTATTGTCCCCAGGGTGCAAGCTCCCTTCCAGCCAAGGGGCAACACCTTCCTGGATGTATTGCCGCATAGCCAGTACCACCCCTTGCCATTCGGGACAGGCCATCCGGTTACAGGATTCTCATGTTGTATCTGCTGTACAAAAACTTCTAAACTGTTACTTAGATAACGCTCCTGCCTTCCTCTTTGTCACACTCAAAATGGTTAAGAACAAAATAGGATTACAAGATACGCCACCGGGCCCATGTAGTGGGCACCACCAATCGACACTTGGATAAAACAGCACTTCCTTTTCGATCTGTCATGCGCTTCGTTCATCTCCGGCCGTTCCCCTCACGGAGAATACAGAACCACGGATCGGAACTCCGCGCTCGCTTCGCAGCGATGCTGCGTCTCACTCCCACAGCACAATCACGCGATCACGCAGAGAGGCCCCTTAAACTTCTCGTTCATGCTACAAGGATATATCACTTAGAACAAAAACCAGACTATTTTGTTTTGTCTCTGGCCGAGTTCCTCGAGGAGTCACTCACTTCACAGCAATACTTTGGCTCAAACACATACACATATACTTCTTTGCTGGTGCAGCTACTGCTGCCTCCGGTGCAATATTAGGATTAGAGGGAGCATAACTTGCTTCCTCCTCCAAAAAAGGAGTCTTATTGTTTACATATAAACTTAAAGCCAGAATTTTCATCAGACCTGTATTGCGGCCAAAATAGTCAAGTTCCTTTTAATGGCTTTTCAGGCCAGACAATTGGACAATACCTAACCATTGTTGTTTTTTTGTGTTTTTGGTTTTTTTTTTCTTTTTCGCTAGTTTTTGGGTTGTTTTTCCAATTCCTTTTCTTTCTCGCCAAAGGACTGCCTTTACGCACAATTCCGAGGATTCTGCTTCTGAAGATCTCCAAGGATGGAGACTCCACAACCTCTCTGGGCAACCTGTTCCAGCAAAGACACCGTTGTGTTACCAACACTGTTTCAGGCACAACTCTGAAGCATAGGACCTGCTTCAGCAGCCAGAGAAGCTGCGGGCTAAACACCAGCATGGCACAGCTGTGGCTCTGCCGCTGAAAGCTTCTCCACGGCTTGTTCTGAAAGCAACGAGCAGGGAATCTTCCCGCGGCTGCCCAGGGTTTTCCTCTCGCAGCCCCGCCAGAGCCCGCCTCAAGCAACCTCTCCGCCAGCTCCACCGGCTCCGCTACCTGGTGCCCGCCTTCTCTGGGAGTCCTTCACAGTGCCTAGAGCCACAGGGCTCTGGCTGCCCGGACAGGGGAGGATTCCCTGCTAATGCTCCTGCTCAAACTGCACTGCCAGGGCTGCCTGATGGGTGTCCAAGCTCGAGCGCGGTCTCTGCTGATGTGTGGGGAGTCAGGCAAAGAGCCAGGAAGCTTACCCAGATGACCGAGCAGAGCATCTCCCGGCAGAGCAGGTAACGCGCAGTTGATGGGAGCAGTTAGGGAGCTAAGCTGACTCCCCTGAGAAATCCTGACCTGGGGCTGTGCCGGGGGCACTGGCTGGAAGGAGCCTGAGGTGCCTGCCAATCCAGACCTTGCTGGGGGCGTGTGAGACGGTGTCCCTGGGGTGTCCGCCGACCACCGGGGCTTTGTGATGCGTGGGCGGTGGCGTACCCAAAGGCCATTGTGACACGGAGGGGTACCCATGGCAACGGTGTCCCTTATAAGGCCCGAGCCCCGGGCTGTCCATTCCCTCTCAGGAGAGCAGCTCTGCCAGGAGGCAGCAGCTCCCCTGGGTGCCCGTTGGAGTTCTCGGTCAGAGGACCTGGAGCATACCATGGAGCAGCAGAATAAGGATCACTCCCAGCCCGCTGAAGGGCAGCAGAGCGTACAGGAGCAGCGCCAGGTGAGGCTCAGGGACCAAGACAGGGACAGCAGCGTGACGGGACGGCACGGAGAGCACCAGGATGGGAACGGTGCTGGAGCAAGCTGGCCAGCTGGCCCTGAACACCTCCAGCCCGGACACAGTTATTCCCAAACCTGGAGTTTCTCCATGAAGAGCCGACCCCCAGGACAGCCAAAGCCCACAGGGCCCTGGCATTTTTGTGCCCAGAGGCACAAAGAGCAGCGTGGCCTAATTCAACCTGGCTGTCCGCAACCAGGAGCTGTCTCCATCGTCCCTCCATGCGGACAGGCAGCCAGTGCGGTCGTGCCCAGAGAGCGTGCGTCACACTGGCAGCTGCCACACAGAGTCGGGAGCCCCAGGAAGGTTTGATGCAACATCTTTGGCAGCCCTGGCAGCCTCCGACGAGCAGGCAGCACTTGCAGGAGGAGACAGGAAGGGCATTACCCTGGCAAGCCGAGCCCCGCTGTGCGTGGTCCCCTGCCAGGGCATGAATGGGGCCACTGCAGGGCAGCTCACAGGAGCACCATTAGGGGGACGTGGAGGGGAATGGCAGAAATGACCAAAGTAACCCGGCCTTTCTCCTCAGTTTCTCTTGCAGATGGAGAAGCTGCAAGTCATGAAGACACTGCCACACAGTGGGGTGCGGCAGGAAGAGGCAATCCGTCTGCCAGCCATGCCGCCTTTCCCAAGGCAGGCAGCGACTCAGGCAGCAGCAGCCAAGCAAGTGCCTGCAGCACAGACGTCATCATCTGAAAGGGTCACTTGCAAGCTGCCCCCTCTACAAGCAACAGCCTCTGCATCTTCAGTTGGAGGAAGGGCAAAGGCATTGGGCACAGAGGCCCACAGCCACCAAGAGCTTCTGCCACCTCTTCCGCGCATCTCTGGTGAGAGGGACAAGGCAGTGAGGGCAGAGAGCCGGGAACGTGGCCCACACAGCCCTGTGGCCCCTGACGAGGACATGGAGTACACAGTACGGTCCTTCGTCTCCACAGTCATAAGAAATGCTCTAGCCTGCAACGAGGGAGCCAACAGCAAAGCAAGGCTTTCTCCCTCAGGCAGACGTCCCGGGACCAAAGGCTACAGAACACCATCTCTCACCACAGCAGTGCCCCAAAATGGGAAGAAGAAGAGTCAGCACTCGCCCAAAAGCAGCCCTGCAGCCCCTGCCGAAGAAATGGAAGACCCAGTAAAGGTCTTTGTCTCCACTGCCATTAGCAACGCCATAGCCCGGAACCAGGGAGCCATGAGGCAGGCAAGGCTTTCTCCTTTGGACAGACGTCCCAGGAGCAAAGGCCGCATAACACCACCACTCCTCACAGCAGTGCCGCAGAATTGGAAGAAGAGTCAGCACCGTGCCAAAGACAGCCCTGCAGCCTCTGCCGAGGACATGGAACACCCAGTAAAGGCCTTCGTCTCCAGTGTCATTAGCAAGGCTATAGCCTGCAACGAGGGAGCCATGAGGGAGGCAGAGCTTCCTCCCTTGTGCAGAGGTCCTAGGAGCAAAGGCCACAGAACACCACCTCTCCTAACAGCAGTGCCCCAGGATTTGAAGAAGAGTCGGCAGGCTGCCCCACACTGCCCCACAGACTCTTTCACGGCACTGCGGGACACAGCACAGTCCCTTGTGTCTGAAGTCCTGGCAAAGACGATGGCTGAAAGCTGGGAACATGGCCAACGGCCTGCAGAACTGGAGGACCTGGCACACACGGGGTGCACAGCGACATCAACAAGAGCAGTCGAGGTCCAGACAGACATGGACAGCAGGCGGACCACTGCTCTGCCAGGGCGCCATCACCAGGCACCTGCACCAGCAAGCTCAGACAGGGCTGAGAAGCAAAGGCAGCAGAGACAGATACACATCAAACCCAGGCAGTGGAGCGGCAAGGATGAGACAAACCAGGGCCAGGGCACGAAGGAAAGTGGTCGTGTGGCTTCGGATGAAGAGGAAGAGATTATCATCTTCAACTCCTGGATCAACCCCAGGTTCCCCAGCCTCTTCAAGGAACCACAGCCCTTTCCCCAGGAAGAGGGCAGCTCACCCAGCAGCGCGGACAGGGAGGCTGCAGCACAAGAAGCAGAACCCCCAACAAGTGCCTCTCTTGGCTCTTTGGACACTCATACATCGCCTGCTTGCCTGGAAGAGAGGCACGGCACGCCTCTCACCGCAACACAACCGTCAGAGAGCAGGCCAGCAAGTTGTCCATCAGCCCCTGCTTTTGAAGACGAGGGCTACAGAGCGCCTCCCCAGGCACGTGGGGCTCAAGAGTCAAAGCCACCAGCCTGTCCCACTCCCATCGAGCACAGCACTGCAGTGACGGTTGAGAGCCAGGGACGTGCCCAACATGCCTCCACTGTCTCTGACGAAGATCTGTATGAAAGAGCCCGGATCATCGTGTCTGCAGTCCTACGCCATGCTGTAGCCATGAGCCAGGGAGCCACGAGCAAGGCACCAACTGCTCCCTCGGCCACAGGACCCAGCGTGCCTCCTCCCACAGCAGAGCCTGTAGACTCTACATCCTCGGCCTCTGCCTTGGCTGGAGGTGCTGTAGGGGAAGCCACGGAAGCCCCTCTCACTGCAGCAGCGGCGCCACGAGAAGAAGTGGCTTCTCCTGTGACTGCAGATCTTCTCAGGGAGGACATCACTGATCTCAGTCCAGCAGCAGCTGATGAAGCAGGAGCAGCGGCTACTCCCTTGGCTATGGTTCCGGGGCACCAGGTAAGCACAGCACGCGTGGTGGGCACCGGGCACCGAGGGCAGCCAGAGGCAGAAGTAGCACGTGGGGTGTGCGTGCTGGGGAGCTGTCTGCTGCTCTCCATTTCCAGACGCCCCAGGCACAAGGGCTGACATCCCTCTCATCACCTGCTTGTGCTCTTGCTCTCCCCATGCAGGTTGCTGCCGAGCAGGGAGGCCAAGCGCAGTCCTCCTCCTGCACCAAAGACATGCCAGCGGATGAGCCAGCAACGTCCCAGGCACAAGCAACGTCCCAGGCACAAGCACCGTCCCAGGGTCTGTTGGCCGGGCCTGTTCAGCGCAGCGAGCAGCACCAAGGACTAGGTAGGTTGGCAGCACCACGCGCCGGGGGGCTGGCTGGTCCTGGGCCACCCCTCCCCGGGGAAAGGCCTTGGAGGGGGGGAAAGGCTTGCCCAGCACCCGCTCAGGCCCTAACCTACACCTCTCTGTCCCCCACAGGCATCCTTGACCTCGCACAAGCCCCAGCGTGCCAGCCACGGCCCTCCCGCGTCAGAAGAGAGGCGCTTCGGGCTCTGCACAGCGCTTTCTGCTGCAGCTGCATCGCAGGACAGCGAGAGTAGCGGCGCCCGGCTGCCAGCACCAGGACGGCGCTCGGAGGTGGCAGCTGGCCCTCAGGAAGCTTTGCAGTGCCCACAGAAGCATCACTGGGAGGCACAGGACAGCGCCCCAGGAATTCAGATGCCCCACCACATCCTGCCCCCAGCCTCAGCTCAGCTGCGGCTGCTTTCTGCTGTGAATAAAAGCTCAGGCAGACTTTTGCCTCCAATGCTCCTCTCTGTGTCGTTGATCTCAGGAGAAGGAGTGATGCAGGCCATGCCAACCCGGCACCCTGGGCCTCTCACAGTCATGGAATTATAGGATCATGGAATCGCTTAGGTTGGAAAACACCTCAGAGATCATCACGTCCAACCGTTATCCTAGCACCGCCGAGTCTACCACTGAACCATGTCCCTAGGCACCAGATTCACATGGCTTTCGAATACCTCCAGGGATAGTGACTCAACTACTTGCCTGGGCAGCCTGTTCGAATGCTTCACAACCCTGTCATTGAAGAAATTTTGCCTAGTATCCACCTAAACCTCCCCCGGTGCCACTTTTTCCTCTTCTCCTATCGCCTGCTGCCTGGGAGAAGGGACTGACCCCCGTCGCACCACAACCTTCTCTGAGGTCCTTGTACAGAGCGATAAGGTCTTCCCCCAGCCTCCTTTCCTCTAGGCTACATAACCCCAGCTCCCTCAACACTCCTCACACGACTTGCTCCCTAGGCCCTTCAGCTGCTTCTTTGCCCTTCTTTGGACAGGCCCCAGGACCTCCCCGTCCTTCTTGGAGTGACGGCCCCAAAGCTGAGCAGGGTATTCACAGTGCGGCCTCACCAGAGCTGAGTACAGGGGGAGAATTAGGTTCACAAACTACGTGATGCTTACTACTATACCATATATGTACAATTTTATTTGACCAACCTTTCATTTCTCCTGATCCTTTTTTTTTTTTTTTTTCATCTCTCATGAATAGAGGGCCTGTGATTTTTGTTTTTACTGATTTTGCACTGCTTGTCCTGTTTTTCTTAGCTATCCTCCTCATTTTGTGACTGTGGGACATTCCCCTTATCTGTTTAACGTACTTCACCTGCTATGCTACTGCCATGCCTGCACAATCACTTTTGAAAATGCAAGGTTAGTGGAATTTTCCACTGCAAAAACCTGACGTGCTGTCAGCAGCCTGTAAGCTCTCCTGACGTGCTGTCAGCAGCCTGCAAGCACACAAGAGGAGGAAGTGCTGCAACAGCTGTTGCTCACCAACCAGCTGCCCGGCAAGGAAAAGGCAGTCAGTAGGACATGTGTCAGGACACTTTTCCTGCCGATGTGGCCAAATTCACATAAGAAAGAATCAGGAAAAGTTTCTTTCTTATGTGGGACTCCGTGAAGACAGGCAAAGTTCTCCGAGAGCTGAAAGGTGGGCTTCTTTCCATGGAGGAGCTCAAAGCCCCCCATGGGCAGCCCCAGTTTAATAAGGAAGGAGGCACCCAGCCCAGGTACTAAGACACGCTGAAAAGCAAGAAAGGAGGAACAGTATTTAAGCATTTCTGGGACTGGAAATCCCGTGTGGGACTTCTCCAATAAAGAAGATGGGCCCTTGTGCTTTGGCCACTGCTCATGGGAAGGTGCCAGGTGGCGTCACTCTGGAGAGCCCTGGAGATGGCCTCAATGTCTGGGAGTTTCCCAGCTCCCTTCTTGTTGCCATCTAAAGAAGATCTGGGCTAGTAAGAGCAGAGCCAACACCCTCAGCCCAGGAAAATCCCTCCACGGGGTTCCCAACTAATAGGGAAAGCCTTGAGAACCGGCTCCGACTACATGCTGGCTTGCCCAATCAGGCCATAGGCAACGCACAAGCGCCAGGAGGTACGGATCCCGTCCTTCTGCTGGAGCTGGGCTTTTTTGTGCATAATGCCAGAGCAGCAACGGGCCCCTGGCACATCTGCAGTTTGCAGGCTACCGCTGGGGTGTTACTTCTGCTTGAGGAGGCGTTCTGTGGGGTGGCAGCTCCTGGAAGGAGCAGGGTATGAGGGAAGGACGGGGCTGCAAAGCCCATCTTGTTCAGTGCGAACTGCCTGTGCATGTGGTGGGATATTGCATCCCCAACTGGCCCAGTGCCTGGAAAGCAAATCCCCCAAATCCCCCTTCAGCTGTGGCCTGGGGACGGCAACAAGGCCGCCAATGCCATGCTGCAGGCTGGCACGGCCCGCAGATCCCAGGCTGCCAAGCCCAACGTGCAGCCGCCAAGCAGGCGCCAGCTGCCAGAGGCTGCAGGAAGGTTCCAGAAGCAGCGGCAGCGCCCCGGGCAGAGGCAGCCACGAGTGCAGGAGCTGCTCGTGGGATGTGGGCTCAGGGACAGATGCCTGCCCCTGCAGGGGACAAGGCCCACCCTGAGCCTGCCCACCGGCTTGGGCCTGCCCAGACATCCTGGGGGGAAGCCCTGGCGACAACCAGTGATCGGGGGGGTGCAGAAGCCCCTCACAAATGGTGATGACAATCAGGCCCCCACAAAGTGAGAGGCCACATCAACTACCATGGAACCGCCAGAACTTGGAGAAAAGGGGCACTGCTCTCTCCAGAGAGCGCGTTTCCTTCAGTACAAAGAAAATGAAAGGCCTCTTGTGTCTAGATGCTGTTAGCGTTCATGAAAACACATAATCCACAAAGTGATTATATGAAGGTGCTTTATTAGGCGCCGGAAGTTAGGGGCATGCCTGCCCAAATCTAACTTTGTCCGACTTGTTCACTCAGTTCTCTTTTATCTCCTAAAATATTACATATGCATTGAGTTTCACAACACATCTATGCATATTCATTTCCTAGCTCTGCCTAGCCCGGCTTTGTATGCTAATTATCTTATCAGTCCTTCTGCGCTTGCGTATTACTCTCTGGTGGTCGTCCGGGTGGTCGTTGGGATGAAGTAAGATGTCTTCATCAGAGCTGAACTTTTTAACCTTTTCTTCTTACGCATGCTCTCTGAGCCCTCGGTCTCAGTCCAAACCGCAAGCTTGGTTTGATCCAGTTCCCAGGGTCCAAGAGGCCCCAGTTATCTAGATGGCTTGCAAACTGAGCATTCTTTTAGTCCTCCTTACTCCTCATCATGAACCGGTGCATTCTCCCATGCTATCCTTGCACATATATTTTGTATCTTCCAAGCGCAGCCCCGGAACAGTACATCGCAAATGTACCACATCAAGCAATATTGTATTATTTCCTCTTCTGTTACTAACAATGCCACCTGCCATCACTGACAGCCAGGCTGGGGACAGCCCAAGGCCTCAGCCAGCTTGTGGCACAGGGGGAAACCAGAAGTGCAAAATGGCCGCCAGGGCTGTCAGAGGATGGGTCGGGAGCTGCCCAAGGTTAGTGGAATTAGTTGGGATCTTATCAATGTTTATAAATACCTGAAGCGTGGCAGACAGAGGGATTTGGCCAACCTCTTTTCAGTGGGTTGTGGGGACAGGACAAGGGGTAATGGCCACAAGATGGAGCCCAGGAAGTTCCGCACCAACATGCAAAAGGACTTCTTCACGGTGAGGGTGACGGAGCACTGAAACAGGCTGCCCAGGGAGGTTGTGGAGTGTCCTTCTCTGGAGATATTCAAGGCCCGTCTGGACACCTACCTGGGCAGCCTGCTCTAAGGAACCTGCTTTGGCAGGGAGGGTAGGACCCGATGATCTCTCGAGGTCCCTTCCAACCCCAACAATTCTGTGATTCTGTGAAATTTCCACTGCAAAAACACCTGCCACTGCAAAAACACAACTTTGGTTCTCACAATTCCCCCCTCTTCTTTTCTCACTCCTATCGTTGTTTCTGCACTTCTACACATCCTCCATCCTTGAGTTTTTCCAACATTAGGGCACAATATTTTTCTTCCCAAGTCAGGGGGATGACAGATATGCAATGCCTTTATCATTGTAATACCAACAATACCGCCCTGTGGGGGAGGCCAGCGAAGCCCCTCTCACTGCAGCAGCAGCGCCAAAGGAAGAACGAAAAGAAGTGGCTTCTCCTTTGGCTGGAGGCCCTGCGTGCGAAGTCAGCAAAGACCCTCTCACTCCAGGAGCAACGGCACAAGAAGGAGAAGCGGCTTCTCCCTGAGCTGGACAACCTGTGGAGGAAGCCAGTGAAGCCCCTCTTGGTCCAGCAGCAGCACCAGACGAAGAAGAAGTGGCTTCTCCTTTGAGTGCAGAGCCTCTCAGGCAGGACAGCACTGATCTTCTCAGCCCCGCAGCAGCTGAGGAAACAGGAGCAGTGGCTTCTCCCTTGGTTCCTGGGTGCCAGGTAAGCACAGCGTGCGTGGTGGGCACGAGGCTCTCAGGAAGCTTTGCAGCACCCACAGAAGCATCACAGGGAGGCACAGGACAGCGTCCCAGTGTGAGAAAAATCCATGTATTTCTTTCAGTCAGGGTCTTCCGTGAAGCGATTTTATTCACGATTGCAATGGCGGGCCTCCTGCGAGCAGGAGCGCGCACTAAAAGTATACCATAACCTTATATTCCCTATTACCCGACACCTGACTTCTCCCGTTTCCTCATGGGCTGAGTACTACGGGTTTACAACTACTTACCCCTTTCTATACCATATATGTACAATTTTATTTGACCGACCTTTCATTTCTCCTTTTCCTTTCCTTTTCTTCATCTCTCGTGACTAGAGGGCCCGTGATTTATTTTTTTTTCTACTAATTTTGCGCAGCTCATCCTGTTTGTCTTAGCTATCCTCCTTATTTTGGGACAGCGGGACCTTCCCTTTATCTGCCTAATGTACTTCCCACTGCTTTGCTACTGCCATGCCTGCACAATCACTTTGGAATATGCAAGGTTAGTGGAATTTTCCACTGCAAAAACATCTGCCGCTGCAAAAACACAACTTTGTTTCTCACAATGCCCCCCTCTTCTTTTCTTACTCCTCTTGCTGTTTCTGCACTTCTTCACATCCCCCACTCTTCTCTTTTTCCAACATTACGGCCCAATATTTTTCTTCTGATGTCACGGGGGATGACAGATTCGCAGTGCAATTTTCTTTATAATTCCAACAAATAGCTGTTTGAGCCAATTCCATTCAGGTAACCGCAAAAGTCACTTCCTCCCAAATGTTTCTAAATCCCCAGGAAGTGTCATCTTGGGCCGCTCTGTGTAGGATTTTTTTCTTTCCCAAATATTTTTGAGATCAGTCAAATTCGCCCCTTTTGATCTACAGACATACAGCAACTAGCATTAATTACAGTACACGCTCTCCTGTGAGGCTAAAAATAAATCAAATACCATTTGGTTCTGGAGTACTGTTTTTGGCAAGCTTGTTACCTCCTCTTGTAGTGCCTGCACTGCATGCAGAGTGCTATTTTCTAGTTGCACAATGAGTGAAATTCCCTGTTTCAGTTTACTAGAGGATTATCTGGAGTCCTCTTAATTCTGCGTGCGGTCTCAGGGGGGCTTTGGCATTGTGGGTCTTCAATAATAGGTACATTTGGAATTATTGTCCCCAGGGTGCAAGCTCCCTTCCAGCCAAGGGGCAACACCTTCCTGGATGTATTGCCGCATAGCCAGTACCACCCCTTGCCATTCGGGACAGGCCATCCGGTTACAGGATTCTCATGTTGTATCTGCTGTACAAAAACTTCTAAACTGTTACTTAGATAACGCTCCTGCCTTCCTCTTTGTCACACTCAAAATGGTTAAGAACAAAATAGGATTACAAGATACGCCACCGGGCCCATGTAGTGGGCACCACCAATCGACACTTGGATAAAACAGCACTTCCTTTTCGATCTGTCATGCGCTTCGTTCATCTCCGGCCGTTCCCCTCACGGAGAATACAGAACCACGGATCGGAACTCCGCGCTCGCTTCGCAGCGATGCTGCGTCTCACTCCCACAGCACAATCACGCGATCACGCAGAGAGGCCCCTTAAACTTCTCGTTCATGCTACAAGGATATATCACTTAGAACAAAAACCAGACTATTTTGTTTTGTCTCTGGCCGAGTTCCTCGAGGAGTCACTCACTTCACAGCAATACTTTGGCTCAAACACATACACATATACTTCTTTGCTGGTGCAGCTACTGCTGCCTCCGGTGCAATATTAGGATTAGAGGGAGCATAACTTGCTTCCTCCTCCAAAAAAGGAGTCTTATTGTTTACATATAAACTTAAAGCCAGAATTTTCATCAGACCTGTATTGCGGCCAAAATAGTCAAGTTCCTTTTAATGGCTTTTCAGGCCAGACAATTGGACAATACCTAACCATTGTTGTTTTTTTGTGTTTTTGGTTTTTTTTTTCTTTTTCGCTAGTTTTTGGGTTGTTTTTCCAATTCCTTTTCTTTCTCGCCAAAGGACTGCCTTTACGCACAATTCCGAGGATTCTGCTTCTGAAGATCTCCAAGGATGGAGACTCCACAACCTCTCTGGGCAACCTGTTCCAGCAAAGACACCGTTGTGTTACCAACACTGTTTCAGGCACAACTCTGAAGCATAGGACCTGCTTCAGCAGCCAGAGAAGCTGCGGGCTAAACACCAGCATGGCACAGCTGTGGCTCTGCCGCTGAAAGCTTCTCCACGGCTTGTTCTGAAAGCAACGAGCAGGGAATCTTCCCGCGGCTGCCCAGGGTTTTCCTCTCGCAGCCCCGCCAGAGCCCGCCTCAAGCAACCTCTCCGCCAGCTCCACCGGCTCCGCTACCTGGTGCCCGCCTTCTCTGGGAGTCCTTCACAGTGCCTAGAGCCACAGGGCTCTGGCTGCCCGGACAGGGGAGGATTCCCTGCTAATGCTCCTGCTCAAACTGCACTGCCAGGGCTGCCTGACGGGTGTCCAAGCTCGAGCGCGGTCTCTGCTGATGTGTGGGGAGTCAGGCAAAGAGCCAGGAAGCTTACCCAGATGACCGAGCAGAGCATCTCCCGGCAGAGCAGGTAACGCGCAGTTGATGGGAGCAGTTAGGGAGCTAAGCTGACTCCCCTGAGAAATCCTGACCTGGGGCTGTGCCGGGGGCACTGGCTGGAAGGAGCCTGAGGTGCCTGCCAATCCAGACCTTGCTGGGGGCGTGTGAGACGGTGTCCCTGGGGTGTCCGCCGACCACCGGGGCTTTGTGATGCGTGGGCGGTGGCGTACCCAAAGGCCATTGTGACACGGAGGGGTACCCATGGCAACGGTGTCCCTTATAAGGCCCGAGCCCCGGGCTGTCCATTCACTCTCAGGAGAGCAGCTCTGCCAGGAGGCAGCAGCTCCCCTGGGTGCCCGTTGGAGTTCTCGGTCAGAGGACCTGGAGCATACCATGGAGCAGCAGAATAAGGATCACTCCCAGCCCGCTGAAGGGCAGCAGAGCGTACAGGAGCAGCGCCAGGTGAGGCTCAGGGACCAAGACAGGGACAGCAGCGTGACGGGACGGCACGGAGAGCACCAGGATGGGAACGGTGCTGGAGCAAGCTGGCCAGCTGGCCCTGAACACCTCCAGCCCGGACACAGTTATTCCCAAACCTGGAGTTTCTCCATGAAGAGCCGACCCCCAGGACAGCCAAAGCCCACAGGGCCCTGGCATTTCTGTGCCCAGAGGCACAAAGAGCAGCGTGGCCTAATTCAACCTGGCTGTCCGCAACCAGGAGCTGTCTCCATCGTCCCTCCATGCGGACAGGCAGCCAGTGCGGTCGTGCCCAGAGAGCGTGCGTCACACTGGCAGCTGCCACACAGAGTCGGGAGCCCCAGGAGGGTTCGGAAGAACATCTTTGGCAGCCCTGGCAGCCTCCGACGAGCAGGCAGCAATTCAGGAGGAGACAGGCAGGGCATTACCCTGGCAAGCCGAGCCCCGCTGTGCATGGTCAGCTGCCAGGGCATGAATGGGGCCACTGCAGGGCAGCTCACAGGAGCACCATTAGGGGGACGTGGAGGGGAATGGCAGAAATGACCAAAGTAACCCGGCCTTTCTCCTCAGTTTCTCTTGCAGATGGAGAAGCTGCAAGTCATGAAGACACTGCCACACAGTGGGGTGCGGCAGGAGGAGATAATCCATCTGCCAGCCATGCCGCCTTTCCCAAGGCAGGCAGCGACTCAGGCAGCAGCAGCCAAGCAAGTGCCTGCAGCACAGACGTCATCATCTGAAAGGGTCACTTGCAAGCTGCCCCCTCTACAAGCAACAGCCTCTGCATCTTCAGTTGGAGGAAGGGCAAAGGCATTGGGCACAGAGGCCCACAGCCACCAAGAGCTTCTGCCACCTCTTCCGCGCATCTCTGGTGAGAGGGACAAGGCAGTGAGGGCAGAGAGCCGGGAACGTGGCCCACACAGCCCTGTGGCCCCTGACGAGGACATGGAGTACACAGTACGGTCCTTCGTCTCCACAGTCATAAGAAATGCTCTAGCCTGCAACGAGGGAGCCAACAGCAAAGCAAGGCTTTCTCCCTCAGGCAGACGTCCCGGGACCAAAGGCTACAGAACACCATCTCTCACCACAGCAGTGCCCCAAAATGGGAAGAAGAAGAGTCAGCACTCGTCCAAAAGCAGCCCTGCAGCCCCTGCCGAAGAAATGGAAGACCCAGTAAAGGTCTTTGTCTCCACTGCCATTAGCAACGCCGTAGCCCGGAACCAGGGAGCCATGAGGCAGGCAAGGCTTTCTCCTTTGGACAGACGTCCCAGGAGCAAAGGCCGCATAACACCACCACTCCTCACAGCAGTGCCGCAGAATTGGAAGAAGAGTCAGCACCGTGCCAAAGACAGCCCTGCAGCCTCTGCCGAGGACATGGAACACCCAGTAAAGGCCTTCGTCTCCAGTGTCATTAGCAAGGCTATAGCCTGCAACGAGGGAGCCATGAGGGAGGCAGAGCTTCCTCCCTTGTGCAGAGGTCCTAGGAGCAAAGGCCACGGAACACCACCTCTCCTAACAGCAGTGCCCCAGGATTTGAAGAAGAGTCGGCAGGCTGCCCCACACTGCCCCACAGACTCTTTCACGGCACTGCGGGACACAGCACAGTCCCTTGTGTCTGAAGTCCTGGCAAAGACGATGGCTGAAAGCTGGGAACATGGCCAACGGCCTGCAGAACTGGAGGACCTGGCACACACGGGGTGCACAGCGACATCAACAAGAGCAGTCGAGGTCCAGACAGACATGGACAGCAGGCGGACCACTGCTCTGCCAGGGCGCCATCACCAGGCACCTGCACCAGCAAGCCCAGACAGGGCTGAGAAGCAAAGGCAGCAGAGACAGATACACATCAAACCCAGGCAGTGGAGCGGCAAGGATGAGACAAGCCAGGGCCAGGGCACGAAGGAAAGTGGTCGTGTGGCTTCGGATGAAGAGGAAGAGATTATCATCTTCAACTCCTGGATCAACCCCAGGTTCCCCAGCCTCTTCAAGGAACCACAGCCCTTTCCCCAGGAAGAGGGCAGCTCACCCAGCAGCGCGGACAGGGAGGCTGCAGCACAAGAAGCAGAACCCCCAACAAGTGCCTCTCTTGGCTCTTTGGACACTCATACATCGCCTGCTTGCCTGGAAGAGAGGCACGGCACGCCTCTCACCGCAACACAACCGTCAGAGAGCAGGCCAGCAAGTTGTCCATCAGCCCCTGCTTTGGAAGACGAGGGCTACAGAGCGCCTCCCCAGACACGTGGGGCTCAAGAGTCAAAGCTATCAGCCTGTCCCACTCCCATCGAGCACAGCACTGCAGTGACGGTTGAGAGCCAGGGACGTGCCCAACATGCCTCCACTGTCTCTGACGAAGATCTGTATGAAAGAGCCCGGATCATCGTGTCTGCAGTCCTACGCCATGCTGTAGCCATGAGCCAGGGAGCCACGAGCAAGGCACCAACTGCTCCCTCGGCCACAGGACCCAGCGTGCCTCCTCCCACAGCAGAGCCTGTAGACTGTACATCCTCGGCCTCTGCCTTGGCTGGAGGTGCTGTAGGGGAAGCCACGGAAGCCCCTCTCACTGCAGCAGCGGCGCCACGAGAAGAAGTGGCTTCTCCTGTGACTGCAGATCTTCTCAGGGAGGACATCACTGATCTCAGTCCAGCAGCAGCTGATGAAGCAGGAGCAGCGGCTACTCCCTTGGCTATGGTTCCGGGGCACCAGGTAAGCACAGCACGCGTGGTGGGCACCGGGCACCGAGGGCAGCCAGAGGCAGAAGTAGCACGTGGGGTGTGCGTGCTGGGGAGCTGTCTGCTGCTCTCCATTTCCAGACGCCCCAGGCACAAGGGCTGACATCCCTCTCATCACCTGCTTGTGCTCTTGCTCTCCCCATGCAGGTTGCTGCCGAGCAGGGAGGCCAAGCGCAGTCCTCCTCCTGCACCAAAGACATGCCAGCGGATGAGCCAGCAACGTCCCAGGCACAAGCAACGTCCCAGGCACAAGCACCGTCCCAGGGTCTGTTGGCCGGGCCTGTTCAGCGCAGCGAGCAGCACCAAGGACTAGGTAGGTTGGCAGCACCACGCGCCGGGGGGCTGGCTGGTCCTGGGCCACCCCTCCCCGGGGAAAGGCCTTGGAGGGGGGGAAAGGCTTGCCCAGCACCCGCTCAGGCCCTAACCTACACCTCTCTGTCCCCCACAGGCATCCTTGACCTCGCACAAGCCCCAGCGTGCCAGCCACGGCCCTCCCGCGTCAGAAGAGAGGCGCTTCGGGCTCTGCACAGCGCTTTCTGCTGCAGCTGCATCGCAGGACAGCGAGAGTAGCGGCGCCCGGCTGCCAGCACCAGGACGGCGCTCGGAGGTGGCAGCTGGCCCTCAGGAAGCTTTGCAGTGCCCACAGAAGCATCACTGGGAGGCACAGGACAGCGCCCCAGGAATTCAGATGCCCCACCACATCCTGCCCCCAGCCTCAGCTCAGCTGCGGCTGCTTTCTGCTGTGAATAAAAGCTCAGGCAGACTTTTGCCTCCAATGCTCCTCTCTGTGTCGTTGATCTCAGGAGAAGGAGTGATGCAGGCCATGCCAACCCGGCACCCTGGGCCTCTCACAGTCATGGAATTATAGGATCATGGAATCGCTTAGGTTGGAAAACACCTCAGAGATCATCACGTCCAACCGTTATCCTAGCACCGCCGAGTCTACCACTGAACCATGTCCCTAGGCACCAGATTCACATGGCTTTCGAATACCTCCAGGGATAGTGACTCAACTACTTGCCTGGGCAGCCTGTTCGAATGCTTCACAACCCTGTCATTGAAGAAATTTTGCCTAGTATCCACCTAAACCTCCCCCGGTGCCACTTTTTCCTCTTCTCCTATCGCCTGCTGCCTGGGAGAAGGGACTGACCCCCGTCGCACCACAACCTTCTCTGAGGTCCTTGTACAGAGCGATAAGGTCTTCCCCCAGCCTCCTTTCCTCTAGGCTACATAACCCCAGCTCCCTCAACACTCCTCACACGACTTGCTCCCTAGGCCCTTCAGCTGCTTCTTTGCCCTTCTTTGGACAGGCCCCAGGACCTCCCCGTCCTTCTTGGAGTGACGGCCCCAAAGCTGAGCAGGGTATTCACAGTGCGGCCTCACCAGAGCTGAGTACAGGGGGAGAATTAGGTTCACAAACTACGTGATGCTTACTACTATACCATATATGTACAATTTTATTTGACCAACCTTTCATTTCTCCTGATCCTTTTTTTTTTTTTTTTTCATCTCTCATGAATAGAGGGCCTGTGATTTTTGTTTTTACTGATTTTGCACTGCTTGTCCTGTTTTTCTTAGCTATCCTCCTCATTTTGTGACTGTGGGACATTCCCCTTATCTGTTTAACGTACTTCACCTGCTATGCTACTGCCATGCCTGCACAATCACTTTTGAAAATGCAAGGTTAGTGGAATTTTCCACTGCAAAAACCTGACGTGCTGTCAGCAGCCTGTAAGCTCTCCTGACGTGCTGTCAGCAGCCTGCAAGCACACAAGAGGAGGAAGTGCTGCAACAGCTGTTGCTCACCAACCAGCTGCCCGGCAAGGAAAAGGCAGTCAGTAGGACATGTGTCAGGACACTTTTCCTGCCGATGTGGCCAAATTCACATAAGAAAGAATCAGGAAAAGTTTCTTTCTTATGTGGGACTCCGTGAAGACAGGCAAAGTTCTCCGAGAGCTGAAAGGTGGGCTTCTTTCCATGGAGGAGCTCAAAGCCCCCCATGGGCAGCCCCAGTTTAATAAGGAAGGAGGCACCCAGCCCAGGTACTAAGACACGCTGAAAAGCAAGAAAGGAGGAACAGTATTTAAGCATTTCTGGGACTGGAAATCCCGTGTGGGACTTCTCCAATAAAGAAGATGGGCCCTTGTGCTTTGGCCACTGCTCATGGGAAGGTGCCAGGTGGCGTCACTCTGGAGAGCCCTGGAGATGGCCTCAATGTCTGGGAGTTTCCCAGCTCCCTTCTTGTTGCCATCTAAAGAAGATCTGGGCTAGTAAGAGCAGAGCCAACACCCTCAGCCCAGGAAAATCCCTCCACGGGGTTCCCAACTAATAGGGAAAGCCTTGAGAACCGGCTCCGACTACATGCTGGCTTGCCCAATCAGGCCATAGGCAACGCACAAGCGCCAGGAGGTACGGATCCCGTCCTTCTGCTGGAGCTGGGCTTTTTTGTGCATAATGCCAGAGCAGCAACGGGCCCCTGGCACATCTGCAGTTTGCAGGCTACCGCTGGGGTGTTACTTCTGCTTGAGGAGGCGTTCTGTGGGGTGGCAGCTCCTGGAAGGAGCAGGGTATGAGGGAAGGACGGGGCTGCAAAGCCCATCTTGTTCAGTGCGAACTGCCTGTGCATGTGGTGGGATATTGCATCCCCAACTGGCCCAGTGCCTGGAAAGCAAATCCCCCAAATCCCCCTTCAGCTGTGGCCTGGGGACGGCAACAAGGCCGCCAATGCCATGCTGCAGGCTGGCACGGCCCGCAGATCCCAGGCTGCCAAGCCCAACGTGCAGCCGCCAAGCAGGCGCCAGCTGCCAGAGGCTGCAGGAAGGTTCCAGAAGCAGCGGCAGCGCCCCGGGCAGAGGCAGCCACGAGTGCAGGAGCTGCTCGTGGGATGTGGGCTCAGGGACAGATGCCTGCCCCTGCAGGGGACAAGGCCCACCCTGAGCCTGCCCACCGGCTTGGGCCTGCCCAGACATCCTGGGGGGAAGCCCTGGCGACAACCAGTGATCGGGGGGGTGCAGAAGCCCCTCACAAATGGTGATGACAATCAGGCCCCCACAAAGTGAGAGGCCACATCAACTACCATGGAACCGCCAGAACTTGGAGAAAAGGGGCACTGCTCTCTCCAGAGAGCGCGTTTCCTTCAGTACAAAGAAAATGAAAGGCCTCTTGTGTCTAGATGCTGTCAGCGTTCATGAAAACACATAATCCACAAAGTGATTATATGAAGGTGCTTTATTAGGCGCCGGAAGTTAGGGGCATGCCTGCCCAAATCTAACTTTGTCCGACTTGTTCACTCAGTTCTCTTTTATCTCCTAAAATATTACATATGCATTGAGTTTCACAACACATCTCTGCGTATTCATTTCCTAGCTCTGCCTAGCCCGGCTTCGTATGCTAATTATCTTATCAGTCCTTCTGCGCTTGCGTATTACTCTCTGGTGGTCGTCCGGGTGGTCGTTGGGATGAAGTAAGATGTCTTCATCAGAGCTGAACTTTTTAACCTTTTCTTCTTACGCATGCTCTCTGAGCCCTCGGTCTCAGTCCAAACCGCAAGCTTGGTTTGATCCAGTTCCCAGGGTCCAAGAGGCCCCAGTTATCTAGATGGCTTGCAAACTGAGCATTCTTTTAGTCCTCCTTACTCCTCATCATGAACCGGTGCATTCTCCCATGCTATCCTTGCACATATATTTTGTATCTTATCCAAGCGCAGCCCCGGAACAGTACATCGCAAATGTACCACATCAAGCAATATTGTATTATTTCCTCTTCTGTTACTAACAATGCCACCTGCCATCACTGACAGCCAGGCTGGGGACAGCCCAAGGCCTCAGACGTTATTATTCTTCAATAATAGGTACATTTGGAATTATTGTCCCCAGGGTGCAAGCTCCCTTCCAGCCAAGGGGCAACACCTTCCTGGATGTATTGCCGCATAGCCAGTACCACCCCTTGCCATTCGGGACAGGCCATCCGGTTACAGGATTCTCATGTTGTATCTGCTGTACAAAAACTTCTAAACTGTTACTTAGATAACGCTCCTGCCTTCCTCTTTGTCACACTCAAAATGGTTAAGAACAAAATAGGATTACAAGATACGCCACCGGGCCCATGTAGTGGGCACCACCAATCGACACTTGGATAAAACAGCACTTCCTTTTCGATCTGTCATGCGCTTCGTTCATCTCCGGCCGTTCCCCTCACGGAGAATACAGAACCACGGATCGGAACTCCGCGCTCGCTTCGCAGCGATGCTGCGTCTCACTCCCACAGCACAATCACGCGATCACGCAGAGAGGCCCCTTAAACTTCTCGTTCATGCTACAAGGATATATCACTTAGAACAATAACCAGACTATTTTGTTTTGTCTCTGGCCGAGTTCCTCGAGGAGTCACTCACTTCACAGCAATACTTTGGCTCAAACACATACACATATACTTCTTTGCTGGTGCAGCTACTGCTGCCTCCGGTGCAATATTAGGATTAGAGGGAGCATAACTTGCTTCCTCCTCCAAAAAAGGAGTCTTATTGTTTACATATAAACTTAAAGCCAGAATTTTCATCAGACCTGTATTGCGGCCAAAATAGTCAAGTTCCTTTTAATGGCTTTTCAGGCCAGACAATTGGACAATACCTAACCATTGTTGTTTTTTTGTGTTTTTGGTTTTTTTTTTCTTTTTCGCTAGTTTTTGGGTTGTTTTTCCAATTCCTTTTCTTTCTCGCCAAAGGACTGCCTTTACGCACAATTCCGAGGATTCTGCTTCTGAAGATCTCCAAGGATGGAGACTCCACAACCTCTCTGGGCAACCTGTTCCAGCAAAGACACCGTTGTGTTACCAACACTGTTTCAGGCACAACTCTGAAGCATAGGACCTGCTTCAGCAGCCAGAGAAGCTGCGGGCTAAACACCAGCATGGCACAGCTGTGGCTCTGCCGCTGAAAGCTTCTCCACGGCTTGTTCTGAAAGCAACGAGCAGGGAATCTTCCCGCGGCTGCCCAGGGTTTTCCTCTCGCAGCCCCGCCAGAGCCCGCCTCAAGCAACCTCTCCGCCAGCTCCACCGGCTCCGCTACCTGGTGCCCGCCTTCTCTGGGAGTCCTTCACAGTGCCTAGAGCCACAGGGCTCTGGCTGCCCGGACAGGGGAGGATTCCCTGCTAATGCTCCTGCTCAAACTGCACTGCCAGGGCTGCCTGACGGGTGTCCAAGCTCGAGCGCGGTCTCTGCTGATGTGTGGGGAGTCAGGCAAAGAGCCAGGAAGCTTACCCAGATGACCGAGCAGAGCATCTCCCGGCAGAGCAGGTAACGCGCAGTTGATGGGAGCAGTTAGGGAGCTAAGCTGACTCCCCTGAGAAATCCTGACCTGGGGCTGTGCCGGGGGCACTGGCTGGAAGGAGCCTGAGGTGCCTGCCAATCCAGACCTTGCTGGGGGCGTGTGAGACGGTGTCCCTGGGGTGTCCGCCGACCACCGGGGCTTTGTGATGCGTGGGCGGTGGCGTACCCAAAGGCCATTGTGACACGGAGGGGTACCCATGGCAACGGTGTCCCTTATAAGGCCCGAGCCCCGGGCTGTCCATTCACTCTCAGGAGAGCAGCTCTGCCAGGAGGCAGCAGCTCCCCTGGGTGCCCGTTGGAGTTCTCGGTCAGAGGACCTGGAGCATACCATGGAGCAGCAGAATAAGGATCACTCCCAGCCCGCTGAAGGGCAGCAGAGCGTACAGGAGCAGCGCCAGGTGAGGCTCAGGGACCAAGACAGGGACAGCAGCGTGACGGGACGGCACGGAGAGCACCAGGATGGGAACGGTGCTGGAGCAAGCTGGCCAGCTGGCCCTGAACACCTCCAGCCCGGACACAGTTATTCCCAAACCTGGAGTTTCTCCATGAAGAGCCGACCCCCAGGACAGCCAAAGCCCACAGGGCCCTGGCATTTCTGTGCCCAGAGGCACAAAGAGCAGCGCGGCCTAATTCAACCTGGCTGTCCGCAACCAGGAGCTGTCTCCATCGTCCCTCCATGCGGACAGGCAGCCAGTGCGGTCGTGCCCAGAGAGCGTGCGTCACACTGGCAGCTGCCACACAGAGTCGGGAGCCCCAGGAGGGTTCGGAAGAACATCTTTGGCAGCCCTGGCAGCCTCCGACGAGCAGGCAGCAATTCAGGAGGAGACAGGCAGGGCATTACCCTGGCAAGCCGAGCCCCGCTGTGCGTGGTCCCCTGCCAGGGCATGAATGGGGCCACTGCAGGGCAGCTCACAGGAGCACCATTAGGGGGACGTGGAGGGGAATGGCAGAAATGACCAAAGTAACCCGGCCTTTCTCCTCAGTTTCTCTTGCAGATGGAAAAGCTGCAAGTCATGAAGACACTGCCACACAGTGGGGTGCGGCAGGAAGAGGCAATCCGTCTGCCAGCCATGCCGCCTTTCCCAAGGCAGGCAGCGACTCAGGCAGCAGCAGCCAAGCAAGTGCCTGCAGCACAGACGTCATCATCTGAAAGGGTCACTTGCAAGCTGCCCCCTCTACAAGCAACAGCCTCTGCATCTTCAGTTGGAGGAAGGGCAAAGGCATTGGGCACAGAGGCCCACAGCCACCAAGAGCTTCTGCCACCTCTTCCGCGCATCTCTGGTGAGAGGGACAAGGCAGTGAGGGCAGAGAGCCGGGAACGTGGCCCACACAGCCCTGTGGCCCCTGACGAGGACATGGAGTACACAGTACGGTCCTTCGTCTCCACAGTCATAAGAAATGCTCTAGCCTGCAACGAGGGAGCCAACAGCAAAGCAAGGCTTTCTCCCTCAGGCAGACGTCCCGGGACCAAAGGCTACAGAACACCATCTCTCACCACAGCAGTGCCCCAAAATGGGAAGAAGAAGAGTCAGCACTCGTCCAAAAGCAGCCCTGCAGCCCCTGCCGAAGAAATGGAAGACCCAGTAAAGGTCTTTGTCTCCACTGCCATTAGCAACGCCGTAGCCCGGAACCAGGGAGCCATGAGGCAGGCAAGGCTTTCTCCTTTGGACAGACGTCCCAGGAGCAAAGGCCGCATAACACCACCACTCCTCACAGCAGTGCCGCAGAATTGGAAGAAGAGTCAGCACCGTGCCAAAGACAGCCCTGCAGCCTCTGCCGAGGACATGGAACACCCAGTAAAGGCCTTCGTCTCCAGTGTCATTAGCAAGGCTATAGCCTGCAACGAGGGAGCCATGAGGGAGGCAGAGCTTCCTCCCTTGTGCAGAGGTCCTAGGAGCAAAGGCCACGGAACACCACCTCTCCTAACAGCAGTGCCCCAGGATTTGAAGAAGAGTCGGCAGGCTGCCCCACACTGCCCCACAGACTCTTTCACGGCACTGCGGGACACAGCACAGTCCCTTGTGTCTGAAGTCCTGGCAAAGACGATGGCTGAAAGCTGGGAACATGGCCAACGGCCTGCAGAACTGGAGGACCTGGCACACACGGGGTGCACAGCGACATCAACAAGAGCAGTCGAGGTCCAGACAGACATGGACAGCAGGCGGACCACTGCTCTGCCAGGGCGCCATCACCAGGCACCTGCACCAGCAAGCCCAGACAGGGCTGAGAAGCAAAGGCAGCAGAGACAGATACACATCAAACCCAGGCAGTGGAGCGGCAAGGATGAGACAAGCCAGGGCCAGGGCACGAAGGAAAGTGGTCGTGTGGCTTCGGATGAAGAGGAAGAGATTATCATCTTCAACTCCTGGATCAACCCCAGGTTCCCCAGCCTCTTCAAGGAACCACAGCCCTTTCCCCAGGAAGAGGGCAGCTCACCCAGCAGCGCGGACAGGGAGGCTGCAGCACAAGAAGCAGAACCCCCAACAAGTGCCTCTCTTGGCTCTTTGGACACTCATACATCGCCTGCTTGCCTGGAAGAGAGGCACGGCACGCCTCTCACCACAACACAACCGTCAGAGAGCAGGCCAGCAAGTTGTCCATCAGCCCCTGCTTTTGAAGACGAGGGCTACAGAGCGCCTCCCCAGGCACGTGGGGCTCAAGAGTCAAAGCCACCAGCCTGTCCCACTCCCATCGAGCACAGCACTGCAGTGACGGTTGAGAGCCAGGGACGTGCCCAACATGCCTCCACTGTCTCTGACGAAGATCTGTATGAAAGAGCCCGGATCATCGTGTCTGCAGTCCTACGCCATGCTGTAGCCATGAGCCAGGGAGCCACGAGCAAGGCACCAACTGCTCCCTCGGCCACAGGACCCAGCGTGCCTCCTCCCACAGCAGAGCCTGTAGACTCTACATCCTCGGCCTCTGCCTTGGCTGGAGGTGCTGTAGGGGAAGCCACGGAAGCCCCTCTCACTGCAGCAGCGGCGCCACGAGAAGAAGTGGCTTCTCCTGTGACTGCAGATCTTCTCAGGGAGGACATCACTGATCTCAGTCCAGCAGCAGCTGATGAAGCAGGAGCAGCGGCTACTCCCTTGGCTATGGTTCCGGGGCACCAGGTAAGCACAGCACGCGTGGTGGGCACCGGGCACCGAGGGCAGCCAGAGGCAGAAGTAGCACGTGGGGTGTGCGTGCTGGGGAGCTGTCTGCTGCTCTCCATTTCCAGACGCCCCAGGCACAAGGGCTGACATCCCTCTCATCACCTGCTTGTGCTCTTGCTCTCCCCATGCAGGTTGCTGCCGAGCAGGGAGGCCAAGCGCAGTCCTCCTCCTGCACCAAAGACATGCCAGCGGATGAGCCAGCAACGTCCCAGGCACAAGCAACGTCCCAGGCACAAGCACCGTCCCAGGGTCTGTTGGCCGGGCCTGTTCAGCGCAGCGAGCAGCACCAAGGACTAGGTAGGTTGGCAGCACCACGCGCCGGGGGGCTGGCTGGTCCTGGGCCACCCCTCCCCGGGGAAAGGCCTTGGAGGGGGGGAAAGGCTTGCCCAGCACCCGCTCAGGCCCTAACCTACACCTCTCTGTCCCCCACAGGCATCCTTGACCTCGCACAAGCCCCAGCGTGCCAGCCACGGCCCTCCCGCGTCAGAAGAGAGGCGCTTCGGGCTCTGCACAGCGCTTTCTGCTGCAGCTGCATCGCAGGACAGCGAGAGTAGCGGCGCCCGGCTGCCAGCACCAGGACGGCGCTCGGAGGTGGCAGCTGGCCCTCAGGAAGCTTTGCAGTGCCCACAGAAGCATCACTGGGAGGCACAGGACAGCGCCCCAGGAATTCAGATGCCCCACCACATCCTGCCCCCAGCCTCAGCTCAGCTGCGGCTGCTTTCTGCTGTGAATAAAAGCTCAGGCAGACTTTTGCCTCCAATGCTCCTCTCTGTGTCGTTGATCTCAGGAGAAGGAGTGATGCAGGCCATGCCAACCCGGCACCCTGGGCCTCTCACAGTCATGGAATTATAGGATCATGGAATCGCTTAGGTTGGAAAACACCTCAGAGATCATCACGTCCAACCGTTATCCTAGCACCGCCGAGTCTACCACTGAACCATGTCCCTAGGCACCAGATTCACATGGCTTTCGAATACCTCCAGGGATAGTGACTCAACTACTTGCCTGGGCAGCCTGTTCGAATGCTTCACAACCCTGTCATTGAAGAAATTTTGCCTAGTATCCACCTAAACCTCCCCCGGTGCCACTTTTTCCTCTTCTCCTATCGCCTGCTGCCTGGGAGAAGGGACTGACCCCCGTCGCACCACAACCTTCTCTGAGGTCCTTGTACAGAGCGATAAGGTCTTCCCCCAGCCTCCTTTCCTCTAGGCTACATAACCCCAGCTCCCTCAACACTCCTCACACGACTTGCTCCCTAGGCCCTTCAGCTGCTTCTTTGCCCTTCTTTGGACAGGCCCCAGGACCTCCCCGTCCTTCTTGGAGTGACGGCCCCAAAGCTGAGCAGGGTATTCACAGTGCGGCCTCACCAGAGCTGAGTACAGGGGGAGAATTAGGTTCACAAACTACGTGATGCTTACTACTATACCATATATGTACAATTTTATTTGACCAACCTTTCATTTCTCCTGATCCTTTTTTTTTTTTTTTTTCATCTCTCATGAATAGAGGGCCTGTGATTTTTGTTTTTACTGATTTTGCACTGCTTGTCCTGTTTTTCTTAGCTATCCTCCTCATTTTGTGACTGTGGGACATTCCCCTTATCTGTTTAACGTACTTCACCTGCTATGCTACTGCCATGCCTGCACAATCACTTTTGAAAATGCAAGGTTAGTGGAATTTTCCACTGCAAAAACCTGACGTGCTGTCAGCAGCCTGTAAGCTCTCCTGACGTGCTGTCAGCAGCCTGCAAGCACACAAGAGGAGGAAGTGCTGCAACAGCTGTTGCTCACCAACCAGCTGCCCGGCAAGGAAAAGGCAGTCAGTAGGACATGTGTCAGGACACTTTTCCTGCCGATGTGGCCAAATTCACATAAGAAAGAATCAGGAAAAGTTTCTTTCTTATGTGGGACTCCGTGAAGACAGGCAAAGTTCTCCGAGAGCTGAAAGGTGGGCTTCTTTCCATGGAGGAGCTCAAAGCCCCCCATGGGCAGCCCCAGTTTAATAAGGAAGGAGGCACCCAGCCCAGGTACTAAGACACGCTGAAAAGCAAGAAAGGAGGAACAGTATTTAAGCATTTCTGGGACTGGAAATCCCGTGTGGGACTTCTCCAATAAAGAAGATGGGCCCTTGTGCTTTGGCCACTGCTCATGGGAAGGTGCCAGGTGGCGTCACTCTGGAGAGCCCTGGAGATGGCCTCAATGTCTGGGAGTTTCCCAGCTCCCTTCTTGTTGCCATCTAAAGAAGATCTGGGCTAGTAAGAGCAGAGCCAACACCCTCAGCCCAGGAAAATCCCTCCACGGGGTTCCCAACTAATAGGGAAAGCCTTGAGAACCGGCTCCGACTACATGCTGGCTTGCCCAATCAGGCCATAGGCAACGCACAAGCGCCAGGAGGTACGGATCCCGTCCTTCTGCTGGAGCTGGGCTTTTTTGTGCATAATGCCAGAGCAGCAACGGGCCCCTGGCACATCTGCAGTTTGCAGGCTACCGCTGGGGTGTTACTTCTGCTTGAGGAGGCGTTCTGTGGGGTGGCAGCTCCTGGAAGGAGCAGGGTATGAGGGAAGGACGGGGCTGCAAAGCCCATCTTGTTCAGTGCGAACTGCCTGTGCATGTGGTGGGATATTGCATCCCCAACTGGCCCAGTGCCTGGAAAGCAAATCCCCCAAATCCCCCTTCAGCTGTGGCCTGGGGACGGCAACAAAGCCGCCAATGCCATGCTGCAGGCTGGCACGGCCCGCAGATCCCAGGCTGCCAAGCCCAACATGCAGCCGCCAAGCAGGCGCCAGCTGCCAGAGGCTGCAGGAAGGTTCCAGAAGCAGCGGCAGCGCCCCGGGCAGAGGCAGACACGAGTGCAGGAGCTGCTCGTGGGATGTGGGCTCAGGGACAGATGCCTGCCCCTGCAGGGGACAAGGCCCACCCTGAGCCTGCCCACCGGCTTGGGCCTGCCCAGACATCCTGGGGGGAAGCCCTGGCGACAACCAGTGATCGGGGGGGTGCAGAAGCCCCTCACAAATGGTGATGACAATCAGGCCCCCACAAAGTGAGAGGCCACATCAACTACCATGGAACCGCCAGAACTTGGAGAAAAGGGGCACTGCTCTCTCCAGAGAGCGCGTTTCCTTCAGTACAAAGAAAATGAAAGGCCTCTTGTGTCTAGATGCTGTCAGCGTTCATGAAAACACATAATCCACAAAGTGATTATATGAAGGTGCTTTATTAGGCGCCGGAAGTTAGGGGCATGCCTGCCCAAATCTAACTTTGTCCGACTTGTTCACTCAGTTCTCTTTTATCTCCTAAAATATTACATATGCATTGAGTTTCACAACACATCTCTGCGTATTCATTTCCTAGCTCTGCCTAGCCCGGCTTCGTATGCTAATTATCTTATCAGTCCTTCTGCGCTTGCGTATTACTCTCTGGTGGTCGTCCGGGTGGTCGTTGGGATGAAGTAAGATGTCTTCATCAGAGCTGAACTTTTTAACCTTTTCTTCTTACGCATGCTCTCTGAGCCCTCGGTCTCAGTCCAAACCGCAAGCTTGGTTTGATCCAGTTCCCAGGGTCCAAGAGGCCCCAGTTATCTAGATGGCTTGCAAACTGAGCATTCTTTTAGTCCTCCTTACTCCTCATCATGAACCGGTGCATTCTCCCATGCTATCCTTGCACATATATTTTGTATCTTATCCAAGCGCAGCCCCGGAACAGTACATCGCAAATGTACCACATCAAGCAATATTGTATTATTTCCTCTTCTGTTACTAACAATGCCACCTGCCATCACTGACAGCCAGGCTGGGGACAGCCCAAGGCCTCAGACGTTATTATTCTTCAATAATAGGTACATTTGGAATTATTGTCCCCAGGGTGCAAGCTCCCTTCCAGCCAAGGGGCAACACCTTCCTGGATGTATTGCCGCATAGCCAGTACCACCCCTTGCCATTCGGGACAGGCCATCCGGTTACAGGATTCTCATGTTGTATCTGCTGTACAAAAACTTCTAAACTGTTACTTAGATAACGCTCCTGCCTTCCTCTTTGTCACACTCAAAATGGTTAAGAACAAAATAGGATTACAAGATACGCCACCGGGCCCATGTAGTGGGCACCACCAATCGACACTTGGATAAAACAGCACTTCCTTTTCGATCTGTCATGCGCTTCGTTCATCTCCGGCCGTTCCCCTCACGGAGAATACAGAACCACGGATCGGAACTCCGCGCTCGCTTCGCAGCGATGCTGCGTCTCACTCCCACAGCACAATCACGCGATCACGCAGAGAGGCCCCTTAAACTTCTCGTTCATGCTACAAGGATATATCACTTAGAACAAAAACCAGACTATTTTGTTTTGTCTCTGGCCGAGTTCCTCGAGGAGTCACTCACTTCACAGCAATACTTTGGCTCAAACACATACACATATACTTCTTTGCTGGTGCAGCTACTGCTGCCTCCGGTGCAATATTAGGATTAGAGGGAGCATAACTTGCTTCCTCCTCCAAAAAAGGAGTCTTATTGTTTACATATAAACTTAAAGCCAGAATTTTCATCAGACCTGTATTGCGGCCAAAATAGTCAAGTTCCTTTTAATGGCTTTTCAGGCCAGACAATTGGACAATACCTAACCATTGTTGTTTTTTTGTGTTTTTGGTTTTTTTTTTCTTTTTCGCTAGTTTTTGGGTTGTTTTTCCAATTCCTTTTCTTTCTCGCCAAAGGACTGCCTTTACGCACAATTCCGAGGATTCTGCTTCTGAAGATCTCCAAGGATGGAGACTCCACAACCTCTCTGGGCAACCTGTTCCAGCAAAGACACCGTTGTGTTACCAACACTGTTTCAGGCACAACTCTGAAGCATAGGACCTGCTTCAGCAGCCAGAGAAGCTGCGGGCTAAACACCAGCATGGCACAGCTGTGGCTCTGCCGCTGAAAGCTTCTCCACGGCTTGTTCTGAAAGCAACGAGCAGGGAATCTTCCCGCGGCTGCCCAGGGTTTTCCTCTCGCAGCCCCGCCAGAGCCCGCCTCAAGCAACCTCTCCGCCAGCTCCACCGGCTCCGCTACCTGGTGCCCGCCTTCTCTGGGAGTCCTTCACAGTGCCTAGAGCCACAGGGCTCTGGCTGCCCGGACAGGGGAGGATTCCCTGCTAATGCTCCTGCTCAAACTGCACTGCCAGGGCTGCCTGATGGGTGTCCAAGCTCGAGCGCGGTCTCTGCTGATGTGTGGGGAGTCAGGCAAAGAGCCAGGAAGCTTACCCAGATGACCGAGCAGAGCATCTCCCGGCAGAGCAGGTAACGCGCAGTTGATGGGAGCAGTTAGGGAGCTAAGCTGACTCCCCTGAGAAATCCTGACCTGGGGCTGTGCCGGGGGCACTGGCTGGAAGGAGCCTGAGGTGCCTGCCAATCCAGACCTTGCTGGGGGCGTGTGAGACGGTGTCCCTGGGGTGTCCGCCGACCACCGGGGCTTTGTGATGCGTGGGCGGTGGCGTACCCAAAGGCCATTGTGACACGGAGGGGTACCCATGGCAACGGTGTCCCTTATAAGGCCCGAGCCCCGGGCTGTCCATTCCCTCTCAGGAGAGCAGCTCTGCCAGGAGGCAGCAGCTCCCCTGGGTGCCCGTTGGAGTTCTCGGTCAGAGGACCTGGAGCATACCATGGAGCAGCAGAATAAGGATCACTCCCAGCCCGCTGAAGGGCAGCAGAGCGTACAGGAGCAGCGCCAGGTGAGGCTCAGGGACCAAGACAGGGACAGCAGCGTGACGGGACGGCACGGAGAGCACCAGGATGGGAACGGTGCTGGAGCAAGCTGGCCAGCTGGCCCTGAACACCTCCAGCCCGGACACAGTTATTCCCAAACCTGGAGTTTCTCCATGAAGAGCCGACCCCCAGGACAGCCAAAGCCCACAGGGCCCTGGCATTTCTGTGCCCAGAGGCACAAAGAGCAGCGTGGCCTAATTCAACCTGGCTGTCCGCAACCAGGAGCTGTCTCCATCGTCCCTCCATGCGGACAGGCAGCCAGTGCGGTCGTGCCCAGAGAGCGTGCGTCACACTGGCAGCTGCCACACAGAGTCGGGAGCCCCAGGAGGGTTCGGAAGAACATCTTTGGCAGCCCTGGCAGCCTCCGACGAGCAGGCAGCAATTCAGGAGGAGACAGGCAGGGCATTACCCTGGCAAGCCGAGCCCCGCTGTGCGTGGTCCCCTGCCAGGGCATGAATGGGGCCACTGCAGGGCAGCTCACAGGAGCACCATTAGGGGGACGTGGAGGGGAATGGCAGAAATGACCAAAGTAACCCGGCCTTTCTCCTCAGTTTCTCTTGCAGATGGAGAAGCTGCAAGTCATGAAGACACTGCCACACAGTGGGGTGCGGCAGGAAGAGGCAATCCGTCTGCCAGCCATGCCGCCTTTCCCAAGGCAGGCAGCGACTCAGGCAGCAGCAGCCAAGCAAGTGCCTGCAGCACAGACGTCATCATCTGAAAGGGTCACTTGCAAGCTGCCCCCTCTACAAGCAACAGCCTCTGCATCTTCAGTTGGAGGAAGGGCAAAGGCATTGGGCACAGAGGCCCACAGCCACCAAGAGCTTCTGCCACCTCTTCCGCGCATCTCTGGTGAGAGGGACAAGGCAGTGAGGGCAGAGAGCCGGGAACGTGGCCCACACAGCCCTGTGGCCCCTGACGAGGACATGGAGTACACAGTACGGTCCTTCGTCTCCACAGTCATAAGAAATGCTCTAGCCTGCAACGAGGGAGCCAACAGCAAAGCAAGGCTTTCTCCCTCAGGCAGACGTCCCGGGACCAAAGGCTACAGAACACCATCTCTCACCACAGCAGTGCCCCAAAATGGGAAGAAGAAGAGTCAGCACTCGTCCAAAAGCAGCCCTGCAGCCCCTGCCGAAGAAATGGAAGACCCAGTAAAGGTCTTTGTCTCCACTGCCATTAGCAACGCCGTAGCCCGGAACCAGGGAGCCATGAGGCAGGCAAGGCTTTCTCCTTTGGACAGACGTCCCAGGAGCAAAGGCCGCATAACACCACCACTCCTCACAGCAGTGCCGCAGAATTGGAAGAAGAGTCAGCACCGTGCCAAAGACAGCCCTGCAGCCTCTGCCGAGGACATGGAACACCCAGTAAAGGCCTTCGTCTCCAGTGTCATTAGCAAGGCTATAGCCTGCAACGAGGGAGCCATGAGGGAGGCAGAGCTTCCTCCCTTGTGCAGAGGTCCTAGGAGCAAAGGCCACAGAACACCACCTCTCCTAACAGCAGTGCCCCAGGATTTGAAGAAGAGTCGGCAGGCTGCCCCACACTGCCCCACAGACTCTTTCACGGCACTGCGGGACACAGCACAGTCCCTTGTGTCTGAAGTCCTGGCAAAGACGATGGCTGAAAGCTGGGAACATGGCCAACGGCCTGCAGAACTGGAGGACCTGGCACACACGGGGTGCACAGCGACATCAACAAGAGCAGTCGAGGTCCAGACAGACATGGACAGCAGGCGGACCACTGCTCTGCCAGGGCGCCATCACCAGGCACCTGCACCAGCAAGCCCAGACAGGGCTGAGAAGCAAAGGCAGCAGAGACAGATACACATCAAACCCAGGCAGTGGAGCGGCAAGGATGAGACAAGCCAGGGCCAGGGCACGAAGGAAAGTGGTCGTGTGGCTTCGGATGAAGAGGAAGAGATTATCATCTTCAACTCCTGGATCAACCCCAGGTTCCCCAGCCTCTTCAAGGAACCACAGCCCTTTCCCCAGGAAGAGGGCAGCTCACCCAGCAGCGCGGACAGGGAGGCTGCAGCACAAGAAGCAGAACCCCCAACAAGTGCCTCTCTTGGCTCTTTGGACACTCATACATCGCCTGCTTGCCTGGAAGAGAGGCACGGCACGCCTCTCACCGCAACACAACCGTCAGAGAGCAGGCCAGCAAGTTGTCCATCAGCCCCTGCTTTTGAAGACGAGGGCTACAGAGCGCCTCCCCAGGCACGTGGGGCTCAAGAGTCAAAGCCACCAGCCTGTCCCACTCCCATCGAGCACAGCACTGCAGTGACGGTTGAGAGCCAGGGACGTGCCCAACATGCCTCCACTGTCTCTGACGAAGATCTGTATGAAAGAGCCCGGATCATCGTGTCTGCAGTCCTACGCCATGCTGTAGCCATGAGCCAGGGAGCCACGAGCAAGGCACCAACTGCTCCCTCGGCCACAGGACCCAGCGTGCCTCCTCCCACAGCAGAGCCTGTAGACTCTACATCCTCGGCCTCTGCCTTGGCTGGAGGTGCTGTAGGGGAAGCCACGGAAGCCCCTCTCACTGCAGCAGCGGCGCCACGAGAAGAAGTGGCTTCTCCTGTGACTGCAGATCTTCTCAGGGAGGACATCACTGATCTCAGTCCAGCAGCAGCTGATGAAGCAGGAGCAGCGGCTACTCCCTTGGCTATGGTTCCGGGGCACCAGGTAAGCACAGCACGCGTGGTGGGCACCGGGCACCGAGGGCAGCCAGAGGCAGAAGTAGCACGTGGGGTGTGCGTGCTGGGGAGCTGTCTGCTGCTCTCCATTTCCAGACGCCCCAGGCACAAGGGCTGACATCCCTCTCATCACCTGCTTGTGCTCTTGCTCTCCCCATGCAGGTTGCTGCCGAGCAGGGAGGCCAAGCGCAGTCCTCCTCCTGCACCAAAGACATGCCAGCGGATGAGCCAGCAACGTCCCAGGCACAAGCAACGTCCCAGGCACAAGCACCGTCCCAGGGTCTGTTGGCCGGGCCTGTTCAGCGCAGCGAGCAGCACCAAGGACTAGGTAGGTTGGCAGCACCACGCGCCGGGGGGCTGGCTGGTCCTGGGCCACCCCTCCCCGGGGAAAGGCCTTGGAGGGGGGGAAAGGCTTGCCCAGCACGCGCTCAGGCCCTAACCTACACCTCTCTGTCCCCCACAGGCATCCTTGACCTCGCACAAGCCCCAGCGTGCCAGCCACGGCCCTCCCGCGTCAGAAGAGAGGCGCTTCGGGCTCTGCACAGCGCTTTCTGCTGCAGCTGCATCGCAGGACAGCGAGAGTAGCGGCGCCCGGCTGCCAGCACCAGGACGGCGCTCGGAGGTGGCAGCTGGCCCTCAGGAAGCTTTGCAGTGCCCACAGAAGCATCACTGGGAGGCACAGGACAGCGCCCCAGGAATTCAGATGCCCCACCACATCCTGCCCCCAGCCTCAGCTCAGCTGCGGCTGCTTTCTGCTGTGAATAAAAGCTCAGGCAGACTTTTGCCTCCAATGCTCCTCTCTGTGTCGTTGATCTCAGGAGAAGGAGTGATGCAGGCCATGCCAACCCGGCACCCTGGGCCTCTCACAGTCATGGAATTATAGGATCATGGAATCGCTTAGGTTGGAAAACACCTCAGAGATCATCACGTCCAACCGTTATCCTAGCACCGCCGAGTCTACCACTGAACCATGTCCCTAGGCACCAGATTCACATGGCTTTCGAATACCTCCAGGGATAGTGACTCAACTACTTGCCTGGGCAGCCTGTTCGAATGCTTCACAACCCTGTCATTGAAGAAATTTTGCCTAGTATCCACCTAAACCTCCCCCGGTGCCACTTTTTCCTCTTCTCCTATCGCCTGCTGCCTGGGAGAAGGGACTGACCCCCGTCGCACCACAACCTTCTCTGAGGTCCTTGTACAGAGCGATAAGGTCTTCCCCCAGCCTCCTTTCCTCTAGGCTACATAACCCCAGCTCCCTCAACACTCCTCACACGACTTGCTCCCTAGGCCCTTCAGCTGCTTCTTTGCCCTTCTTTGGACAGGCCCCAGGACCTCCCCGTCCTTCTTGGAGTGACGGCCCCAAAGCTGAGCAGGGTATTCACAGTGCGGCCTCACCAGAGCTGAGTACAGGGGGAGAATTAGGTTCACAAACTACGTGATGCTTACTACTATACCATATATGTACAATTTTATTTGACCAACCTTTCATTTCTCCTGATCCTTTTTTTTTTTTTTTTCATCTCTCATGAATAGAGGGCCTGTGATTTTTGTTTTTACTGATTTTGCACTGC
Source organism: Anser brachyrhynchus (assembly GCF_964034855.1). NCBI lineage: Eukaryota > Metazoa > Chordata > Aves > Anseriformes > Anatidae > Anser > Anser brachyrhynchus. Next base: position 205,024,965 of record NC_137694.1, on the reverse strand, counting down.
TTGTCCTGTTTTTCTTAGCTATCCTCCTCATTTTGTGACTGTGGGACATTCCCCTTATCTGTTTAACGTACTTCACCTGCTATGCTACTGCCATGCCTGCACAATCACTTTTGAAAATGCAAGGTTAGTGGAATTTTCCACTGCAAAAACCTGACGTGCTGTCAGCAGCCTGTAAGCTCTCCTGACGTGCTGTCAGCAGCCTGCAAGCACACAAGAGGAGGAAGTGCTGCAACAGCTGTTGCTCACCAACCAGCTGCCCGGCAAGGAAAAGGCAGTCAGTAGGACATGTGTCAGGACACTTTTCCTGCCGATGTGGCCAAATTCACATAAGAAAGAATCAGGAAAAGTTTCTTTCTTATGTGGGACTCCGTGAAGACAGGCAAAGTTCTCCGAGAGCTGAAAGGTGGGCTTCTTTCCATGGAGGAGCTCAAAGCCCCCCATGGGCAGCCCCAGTTTAATAAGGAAGGAGGCACCCAGCCCAGGTACTAAGACACGCTGAAAAGCAAGAAAGGAGGAACAGTATTTAAGCATTTCTGGGACTGGAAATCCCGTGTGGGACTTCTCCAATAAAGAAGATGGGCCCTTGTGCTTTGGCCACTGCTCATGGGAAGGTGCCAGGTGGCGTCACTCTGGAGAGCCCTGGAGATGGCCTCAATGTCTGGGAGTTTCCCAGCTCCCTTCTTGTTGCCATCTAAAGAAGATCTGGGCTAGTAAGAGCAGAGCCAACACCCTCAGCCCAGGAAAATCCCTCCACGGGGTTCCCAACTAATAGGGAAAGCCTTGAGAACCGGCTCCGACTACATGCTGGCTTGCCCAATCAGGCCATAGGCAACGCACAAGCGCCAGGAGGTACGGATCCCGTCCTTCTGCTGGAGCTGGGCTTTTTTGTGCATAATGCCAGAGCAGCAACGGGCCCCTGGCACATCTGCAGTTTGCAGGCTACCGCTGGGGTGTTACTTCTGCTTGAGGAGGCGTTCTGTGGGGTGGCAGCTCCTGGAAGGAGCAGGGTATGAGGGAAGGACGGGGCTGCAAAGCCCATCTTGTTCAGTGCGAACTGCCTGTGCATGTGGTGGGATATTGCATCCCCAACTGGCCCAGTGCCTGGAAAGCAAATCCCCCAAATCCCCCTTCAGCTGTGGCCTGGGGACGGCAACAAGGCCGCCAATGCCATGCTGCAGGCTGGCACGGCCCGCAGATCCCAGGCTGCCAAGCCCAACGTGCAGCCGCCAAGCAGGCGCCAGCTGCCAGAGGCTGCAGGAAGGTTCCAGAAGCAGCGGCAGCGCCCCGGGCAGAGGCAGCCACGAGTGCAGGAGCTGCTCGTGGGATGTGGGCTCAGGGACAGATGCCTGCCCCTGCAGGGGACAAGGCCCACCCTGAGCCTGCCCACCGGCTTGGGCCTGCCCAGACATCCTGGGGGGAAGCCCTGGCGACAACCAGTGATCGGGGGGGTGCAGAAGCCCCTCACAAATGGTGATGACAATCAGGCCCCCACAAAGTGAGAGGCCACATCAACTACCATGGAACCGCCAGAACTTGGAGAAAAGGGGCACTGCTCTCTCCAGAGAGCGCGTTTCCTTCAGTACAAAGAAAATGAAAGGCCTCTTGTGTCTAGATGCTGTTAGCGTTCATGAAAACACATAATCCACAAAGTGATTATATGAAGGTGCTTTATTAGGCGCCGGAAGTTAGGGGCATGCCTGCCCAAATCTAACTTTGTCCGACTTGTTCACTCAGTTCTCTTTTATCTCCTAAAATATTACATATGCATTGAGTTTCACAACACATCTCTGCGTATTCATTTCCTAGCTCTGCCTAGCCCGGCTTCGTATGCTAATTATCTTATCAGTCCTTCTGCGCTTGCGTATTACTCTCTGGTGGTCGTCCGGGTGGTCGTTGGGATGAAGTAAGATGTCTTCATCAGAGCTGAACTTTTTAACCTTTTCTTCTTACGCATGCTCTCTGAGCCCTCGGTCTCAGTCCAAACCGCAAGCTTGGTTTGATCCAGTTCCCAGGGTCCAAGAGGCCCCAGTTATCTAGATGGCTTGCAAACTGAGCATTCTTTTAGTCCTCCTTACTCCTCATCATGAACCGGTGCATTCTCCCATGCTATCCTTGCACATATATTTTGTATCTTCCAAGCGCAGCCCCGGAACAGTACATCGCAAATGTACCACATCAAGCAATATTGTATTATTTCCTCTTCTGTTACTAACAATGCCACCTGCCATCACTGACAGCCAGGCTGGGGACAGCCCAAGGCCTCAGACGTTATTATTCTTCAATAATAGGTACATTTGGAATTATTGTCCCCAGGGTGCAAGCTCCCTTCCAGCCAAGGGGCAACACCTTCCTGGATGTATTGCCGCATAGCCAGTACCACCCCTTGCCATTCGGGACAGGCCATCCGGTTACAGGATTCTCATGTTGTATCTGCTGTACAAAAACTTCTAAACTGTTACTTAGATAACGCTCCTGCCTTCCTCTTTGTCACACTCAAAATGGTTAAGAACAAAATAGGATTACAAGATACGCCACCGGGCCCATGTAGTGGGCACCACCAATCGACACTTGGATAAAACAGCACTTCCTTTTCGATCTGTCATGCGCTTCGTTCATCTCCGGCCGTTCCCCTCACGGAGAATACAGAACCACGGATCGGAACTCCGCGCTCGCTTCGCAGCGATGCTGCGTCTCACTCCCACAGCACAATCACGCGATCACGCAGAGAGGCCCCTTAAACTTCTCGTTCATGCTACAAGGATATATCACTTAGAACAAAAACCAGACTATTTTGTTTTGTCTCTGGCCGAGTTCCTCGAGGAGTCACTCACTTCACAGCAATACTTTGGCTCAAACACATACACATATACTTCTTTGCTGGTGCAGCTACTGCTGCCTCCGGTGCAATATTAGGATTAGAGGGAGCATAACTTGCTTCCTCCTCCAAAAAAGGAGTCTTATTGTTTACATATAAACTTAAAGCCAGAATTTTCATCAGACCTGTATTGCGGCCAAAATAGTCAAGTTCCTTTTAATGGCTTTTCAGGCCAGACAATTGGACAATACCTAACCATTGTTGTTTTTTTGTGTTTTTGGTTTTTTTTTTTCTTTTTCGCTAGTTTTTGGGTTGTTTTTCCAATTCCTTTTCTTTCTCGCCAAAGGACTGCCTTTACGCACAATTCCGAGGATTCTGCTTCTGAAGATCTCCAAGGATGGAGACTCCACAACCTCTCTGGGCAACCTGTTCCAGCAAAGACACCGTTGTGTTACCAACACTGTTTCAGGCACAACTCTGAAGCATAGGACCTGCTTCAGCAGCCAGAGAAGCTGCGGGCTAAACACCAGCATGGCACAGCTGTGGCTCTGCCGCTGAAAGCTTCTCCACGGCTTGTTCTGAAAGCAACGAGCAGGGAATCTTCCCGCGGCTGCCCAGGGTTTTCCTCTCGCAGCCCCGCCAGAGCCCGCCTCAAGCAACCTCTCCGCCAGCTCCACCGGCTCCGCTACCTGGTGCCCGCCTTCTCTGGGAGTCCTTCACAGTGCCTAGAGCCACAGGGCTCTGGCTGCCCGGACAGGGGAGGATTCCCTGCTAATGCTCCTGCTCAAACTGCACTGCCAGGGCTGCCTGACGGGTGTCCAAGCTCGAGCGCGGTCTCTGCTGATGTGTGGGGAGTCAGGCAAAGAGCCAGGAAGCTTACCCAGATGACCGAGCAGAGCATCTCCCGGCAGAGCAGGTAACGCGCAGTTGATGGGAGCAGTTAGGGAGCTAAGCTGACTCCCCTGAGAAATCCTGACCTGGGGCTGTGCCGGGGGCACTGGCTGGAAGGAGCCTGAGGTGCCTGCCAATCCAGACCTTGCTGGGGGCGTGTGAGACGGTGTCCCTGGGGTGTCCGCCGACCACCGGGGCTTTGTGATGCGTGGGCGGTGGCGTACCCAAAGGCCATTGTGACACGGAGGGGTACCCATGGCAACGGTGTCCCTTATAAGGCCCGAGCCCCGGGCTGTCCATTCACTCTCAGGAGAGCAGCTCTGCCAGGAGGCAGCAGCTCCCCTGGGTGCCCGTTGGAGTTCTCGGTCAGAGGACCTGGAGCATACCATGGAGCAGCAGAATAAGGATCACTCCCAGCCCGCTGAAGGGCAGCAGAGCGTACAGGAGCAGCGCCAGGTGAGGCTCAGGGACCAAGACAGGGACAGCAGCGTGACGGGACGGCACGGAGAGCACCAGGATGGGAACGGTGCTGGAGCAAGCTGGCCAGCTGGCCCTGAACACCTCCAGCCCGGACACAGTTATTCCCAAACCTGGAGTTTCTCCATGAAGAGCCGACCCCCAGGACAGCCAAAGCCCACAGGGCCCTGGCATTTCTGTGCCCAGAGGCACAAAGAGCAGCGCGGCCTAATTCAACCTGGCTGTCAGCAACCAGGAGCTGTCTCCATCGTCCCTCCATGCGGACAGGCAGCCAGTGCGGTCGTGCCCAGAGAGCGTGCGTCACACTGGCAGCTGCCACACAGAGTCGGGAGCCCCAGGAGGGTTCGGAAGAACATCTTTGGCAGCCCTGGCAGCCTCCGACGAGCAGGCAGCAATTCAGGAGGAGACAGGCAGGGCATTACCCTGGCAAGCCGAGCCCCGCTGTGCGTGGTCCCCTGCCAGGGCATGAATGGGGCCACTGCAGGGCAGCTCACAGGAGCACCATTAGGGGGACGTGGAGGGGAATGGCAGAAATGACCAAAGTAACCCGGCCTTTCTCCTCAGTTTCTCTTGCAGATGGAGAAGCTGCAAGTCATGAAGACACTGCCACACAGTGGGGTGCGGCAGGAAGAGGCAATCCGTCTGCCAGCCATGCCGCCTTTCCCAAGGCAGGCAGCGACTCAGGCAGCAGCAGCCAAGCAAGTGCCTGCAGCACAGACGTCATCATCTGAAAGGGTCACTTGCAAGCTGCCCCCTCTACAAGCAACAGCCTCTGCATCTTCAGTTGGAGGAAGGGCAAAGGCATTGGGCACAGAGGCCCACAGCCACCAAGAGCTTCTGCCACCTCTTCCGCGCATCTCTGGTGAGAGGGACAAGGCAGTGAGGGCAGAGAGCCGGGAACGTGGCCCACACAGCCCTGTGGCCCCTGACGAGGACATGGAGTACACAGTACGGTCCTTCGTCTCCACAGTCATAAGAAATGCTCTAGCCTGCAACGAGGGAGCCAACAGCAAAGCAAGGCTTTCTCCCTCAGGCAGGCGTCCCGGGACCAAAGGCTACAGAACACCATCTCTCACCACAGCAGTGCCCCAAAATGGGAAGAAGAAGAGTCAGCACTCGTCCAAAAGCAGCCCTGCAGCCCCTGCCGAAGAAATGGAAGACCCAGTAAAGGTCTTTGTCTCCACTGCCATTAGCAACGCCGTAGCCCGGAACCAGGGAGCCATGAGGCAGGCAAGGCTTTCTCCTTTGGACAGACGTCCCAGGAGCAAAGGCCGCATAACACCACCACTCCTCACAGCAGTGCCGCAGAATTGGAAGAAGAGTCAGCACCGTGCCAAAGACAGCCCTGCAGCCTCTGCCGAGGACATGGAACACCCAGTAAAGGCCTTCGTCTCCAGTGTCATTAGCAAGGCTATAGCCTGCAACGAGGGAGCCATGAGGGAGGCAGAGCTTCCTCCCTTGTGCAGAGGTCCTAGGAGCAAAGGCCACGGAACACCACCTCTCCTAACAGCAGTGCCCCAGGATTTGAAGAAGAGTCGGCAGGCTGCCCCACACTGCCCCACAGACTCTTTCACGGCACTGCGGGACACAGCACAGTCCCTTGTGTCTGAAGTCCTGGCAAAGACGATGGCTGAAAGCTGGGAACATGGCCAACGGCCTGCAGAACTGGAGGACCTGGCACACACGGGGTGCACAGCGACATCAACAAGAGCAGTCGAGGTCCAGACAGACATGGACAGCAGGCGGACCACTGCTCTGCCAGGGCGCCATCACCAGGCACCTGCACCAGCAAGCCCAGACAGGGCTGAGAAGCAAAGGCAGCAGAGACAGATACACATCAAACCCAGGCAGTGGAGCGGCAAGGATGAGACAAGCCAGGGCCAGGGCACGAAGGAAAGTGGTCGTGTGGCTTCGGATGAAGAGGAAGAGATTATCATCTTCAACTCCTGGATCAACCCCAGGTTCCCCAGCCTCTTCAAGGAACCACAGCCCTTTCCCCAGGAAGAGGGCAGCTCACCCAGCAGCGCGGACAGGGAGGCTGCAGCACAAGAAGCAGAACCCCCAACAAGTGCCTCTCTTGGCTCTTTGGACACTCATACATCGCCTGCTTGCCTGGAAGAGAGGCACGGCACGCCTCTCACCGCAACACAACCGTCAGAGAGCAGGCCAGCAAGTTGTCCATCAGCCCCTGCTTTTGAAGACGAGGGCTACAGAGCGCCTCCCCAGGCACGTGGGGCTCAAGAGTCAAAGCCACCAGCCTGTCCCACTCCCATCGAGCACAGCACTGCAGTGACGGTTGAGAGCCAGGGACGTGCCCAACATGCCTCCACTGTCTCTGACGAAGATCTGTATGAAAGAGCCCGGATCATCGTGTCTGCAGTCCTACGCCATGCTGTAGCCATGAGCCAGGGAGCCACGAGCAAGGCACCAACTGCTCCCTCGGCCACAGGACCCAGCGTGCCTCCTCCCACAGCAGAGCCTGTAGACTCTACATCCTCGGCCTCTGCCTTGGCTGGAGGTGCTGTAGGGGAAGCCACGGAAGCCCCTCTCACTGCAGCAGCGGCGCCACGAGAAGAAGTGGCTTCTCCTGTGACTGCAGATCTTCTCAGGGAGGACATCACTGATCTCAGTCCAGCAGCAGCTGATGAAGCAGGAGCAGCGGCTACTCCCTTGGCTATGGTTCCGGGGCACCAGGTAAGCACAGCACGCGTGGTGGGCACCGGGCACCGAGGGCAGCCAGAGGCAGAAGTAGCACGTGGGGTGTGCGTGCTGGGGAGCTGTCTGCTGCTCTCCATTTCCAGACGCCCCAGGCACAAGGGCTGACATCCCTCTCATCACCTGCTTGTGCTCTTGCTCTCCCCATGCAGGTTGCTGCCGAGCAGGGAGGCCAAGCGCAGTCCTCCTCCTGCACCAAAGACATGCCAGCGGATGAGCCAGCAACGTCCCAGGCACAAGCAACGTCCCAGGCACAAGCACCGTCCCAGGGTCTGTTGGCCGGGCCTGTTCAGCGCAGCGAGCAGCACCAAGGACTAGGTAGGTTGGCAGCACCACGCGCCGGGGGGCTGGCTGGTCCTGGGCCACCCCTCCCCGGGGAAAGGCCTTGGAGGGGGGGAAAGGCTTGCCCAGCACGCGCTCAGGCCCTAACCTACACCTCTCTGTCCCCCACAGGCATCCTTGACCTCGCACAAGCCCCAGCGTGCCAGCCACGGCCCTCCCGCGTCAGAAGAGAGGCGCTTCGGGCTCTGCACAGCGCTTTCTGCTGCAGCTGCATCGCAGGACAGCGAGAGTAGCGGCGCCCGGCTGCCAGCACCAGGACGGCGCTCGGAGGTGGCAGCTGGCCCTCAGGAAGCTTTGCAGTGCCCACAGAAGCATCACTGGGAGGCACAGGACAGCGCCCCAGGAATTCAGATGCCCCACCACATCCTGCCCCCAGCCTCAGCTCAGCTGCGGCTGCTTTCTGCTGTGAATAAAAGCTCAGGCAGACTTTTGCCTCCAATGCTCCTCTCTGTGTCGTTGATCTCAGGAGAAGGAGTGATGCAGGCCATGCCAACCCGGCACCCTGGGCCTCTCACAGTCATGGAATTATAGGATCATGGAATCGCTTAGGTTGGAAAACACCTCAGAGATCATCACGTCCAACCGTTATCCTAGCACCGCCGAGTCTACCACTGAACCATGTCCCTAGGCACCAGATTCACATGGCTTTCGAATACCTCCAGGGATAGTGACTCAACTACTTGCCTGGGCAGCCTGTTCGAATGCTTCACAACCCTGTCATTGAAGAAATTTTGCCTAGTATCCACCTAAACCTCCCCCGGTGCCACTTTTTCCTCTTCTCCTATCGCCTGCTGCCTGGGAGAAGGGACTGACCCCCGTCGCACCACAACCTTCTCTGAGGTCCTTGTACAGAGCGATAAGGTCTTCCCCCAGCCTCCTTTCCTCTAGGCTACATAACCCCAGCTCCCTCAACACTCCTCACACGACTTGCTCCCTAGGCCCTTCAGCTGCTTCTTTGCCCTTCTTTGGACAGGCCCCAGGACCTCCCCGTCCTTCTTGGAGTGACGGCCCCAAAGCTGAGCAGGGTATTCACAGTGCGGCCTCACCAGAGCTGAGTACAGGGGGAGAATTAGGTTCACAAACTACGTGATGCTTACTACTATACCATATATGTACAATTTTATTTGACCAACCTTTCATTTCTCCTGATCCTTTTTTTTTTTTTTTTCATCTCTCATGAATAGAGGGCCTGTGATTTTTGTTTTTACTGATTTTGCACTGCTTGTCCTGTTTTTCTTAGCTATCCTCCTCATTTTGTGACTGTGGGACATTCCCCTTATCTGTTTAACGTACTTCACCTGCTATGCTACTGCCATGCCTGCACAATCACTTTTGAAAATGCAAGGTTAGTGGAATTTTCCACTGCAAAAACCTGACGTGCTGTCAGCAGCCTGTAAGCTCTCCTGACGTGCTGTCAGCAGCCTGCAAGCACACAAGAGGAGGAAGTGCTGCAACAGCTGTTGCTCACCAACCAGCTGCCCGGCAAGGAAAAGGCAGTCAGTAGGACATGTGTCAGGACACTTTTCCTGCCGATGTGGCCAAATTCACATAAGAAAGAATCAGGAAAAGTTTCTTTCTTATGTGGGACTCCGTGAAGACAGGCAAAGTTCTCCGAGAGCTGAAAGGTGGGCTTCTTTCCATGGAGGAGCTCAAAGCCCCCCATGGGCAGCCCCAGTTTAATAAGGAAGGAGGCACCCAGCCCAGGTACTAAGACACGCTGAAAAGCAAGAAAGGAGGAACAGTATTTAAGCATTTCTGGGACTGGAAATCCCGTGTGGGACTTCTCCAATAAAGAAGATGGGCCCTTGTGCTTTGGCCACTGCTCATGGGAAGGTGCCAGGTGGCGTCACTCTGGAGAGCCCTGGAGATGGCCTCAATGTCTGGGAGTTTCCCAGCTCCCTTCTTGTTGCCATCTAAAGAAGATCTGGGCTAGTAAGAGCAGAGCCAACACCCTCAGCCCAGGAAAATCCCTCCACGGGGTTCCCAACTAATAGGGAAAGCCTTGAGAACCGGCTCCGACTACATGCTGGCTTGCCCAATCAGGCCATAGGCAACGCACAAGCGCCAGGAGGTACGGATCCCGTCCTTCTGCTGGAGCTGGGCTTTTTTGTGCATAATGCCAGAGCAGCAACGGGCCCCTGGCACATCTGCAGTTTGCAGGCTACCGCTGGGGTGTTACTTCTGCTTGAGGAGGCGTTCTGTGGGGTGGCAGCTCCTGGAAGGAGCAGGGTATGAGGGAAGGACGGGGCTGCAAAGCCCATCTTGTTCAGTGCGAACTGCCTGTGCATGTGGTGGGATATTGCATCCCCAACTGGCCCAGTGCCTGGAAAGCAAATCCCCCAAATCCCCCTTCAGCTGTGGCCTGGGGACGGCAACAAGGCCGCCAATGCCATGCTGCAGGCTGGCACGGCCCGCAGATCCCAGGCTGCCAAGCCCAACGTGCAGCCGCCAAGCAGGCGCCAGCTGCCAGAGGCTGCAGGAAGGTTCCAGAAGCAGCGGCAGCGCCCCGGGCAGAGGCAGCCACGAGTGCAGGAGCTGCTCGTGGGATGTGGGCTCAGGGACAGATGCCTGCCCCTGCAGGGGACAAGGCCCACCCTGAGCCTGCCCACCGGCTTGGGCCTGCCCAGACATCCTGGGGGGAAGCCCTGGCGACAACCAGTGATCGGGGGGGTGCAGAAGCCCCTCACAAATGGTGATGACAATCAGGCCCCCACAAAGTGAGAGGCCACATCAACTACCATGGAACCGCCAGAACTTGGAGAAAAGGGGCACTGCTCTCTCCAGAGAGCGCGTTTCCTTCAGTACAAAGAAAATGAAAGGCCTCTTGTGTCTAGATGCTGTCAGCGTTCATGAAAACACATAATCCACAAAGTGATTATATGAAGGTGCTTTATTAGGCGCCGGAAGTTAGGGGCATGCCTGCCCAAATCTAACTTTGTCCGACTTGTTCACTCAGTTCTCTTTTATCTCCTAAAATATTACATATGCATTGAGTTTCACAACACATCTCTGCGTATTCATTTCCTAGCTCTGCCTAGCCCGGCTTCGTATGCTAATTATCTTATCAGTCCTTCTGCGCTTGCGTATTACTCTCTGGTGGTCGTCCGGGTGGTCGTTGGGATGAAGTAAGATGTCTTCATCAGAGCTGAACTTTTTAACCTTTTCTTCTTACGCATGCTCTCTGAGCCCTCGGTCTCAGTCCAAACCGCAAGCTTGGTTTGATCCAGTTCCCAGGGTCCAAGAGGCCCCAGTTATCTAGATGGCTTGCAAACTGAGCATTCTTTTAGTCCTCCTTACTCCTCATCATGAACCGGTGCATTCTCCCATGCTATCCTTGCACATATATTTTGTATCTTATCCAAGCGCAGCCCCGGAACAGTACATCGCAAATGTACCACATCAAGCAATATTGTATTATTTCCTCTTCTGTTACTAACAATGCCACCTGCCATCACTGACAGCCAGGCTGGGGACAGCCCAAGGCCTCAGACGTTATTATTCTTCAATAATAGGTACATTTGGAATTATTGTCCCCAGGGTGCAAGCTCCCTTCCAGCCAAGGGGCAACACCTTCCTGGATGTATTGCCGCATAGCCAGTACCACCCCTTGCCATTCGGGACAGGCCATCCGGTTACAGGATTCTCATGTTGTATCTGCTGTACAAAAACTTCTAAACTGTTACTTAGATAACGCTCCTGCCTTCCTCTTTGTCACACTCAAAATGGTTAAGAACAAAATAGGATTACAAGATACGCCACCGGGCCCATGTAGTGGGCACCACCAATCGACACTTGGATAAAACAGCACTTCCTTTTCGATCTGTCATGCGCTTCGTTCATCTCCGGCCGTTCCCCTCACGGAGAATACAGAACCACGGATCGGAACTCCGCGCTCGCTTCGCAGCGATGCTGCGTCTCACTCCCACAGCACAATCACGCGATCACGCAGAGAGGCCCCTTAAACTTCTCGTTCATGCTACAAGGATATATCACTTAGAACAAAAACCAGACTATTTTGTTTTGTCTCTGGCCGAGTTCCTCGAGGAGTCACTCACTTCACAGCAATACTTTGGCTCAAACACATACACATATACTTCTTTGCTGGTGCAGCTACTGCTGCCTCCGGTGCAATATTAGGATTAGAGGGAGCATAACTTGCTTCCTCCTCCAAAAAAGGAGTCTTATTGTTTACATATAAACTTAAAGCCAGAATTTTCATCAGACCTGTATTGCGGCCAAAATAGTCAAGTTCCTTTTAATGGCTTTTCAGGCCAGACAATTGGACAATACCTAACCATTGTTGTTTTTTTGTGTTTTTGGTTTTTTTTTTTCTTTTTCGCTAGTTTTTGGGTTGTTTTTCCAATTCCTTTTCTTTCTCGCCAAAGGACTGCCTTTACGCACAATTCCGAGGATTCTGCTTCTGAAGATCTCCAAGGATGGAGACTCCACAACCTCTCTGGGCAACCTGTTCCAGCAAAGACACCGTTGTGTTACCAACACTGTTTCAGGCACAACTCTGAAGCATAGGACCTGCTTCAGCAGCCAGAGAAGCTGCGGGCTAAACACCAGCATGGCACAGCTGTGGCTCTGCCGCTGAAAGCTTCTCCACGGCTTGTTCTGAAAGCAACGAGCAGGGAATCTTCCCGCGGCTGCCCAGGGTTTTCCTCTCGCAGCCCCGCCAGAGCCCGCCTCAAGCAACCTCTCCGCCAGCTCCACCGGCTCCGCTACCTGGTGCCCGCCTTCTCTGGGAGTCCTTCACAGTGCCTAGAGCCACAGGGCTCTGGCTGCCCGGACAGGGGAGGATTCCCTGCTAATGCTCCTGCTCAAACTGCACTGCCAGGGCTGCCTGACGGGTGTCCAAGCTCGAGCGCGGTCTCTGCTGATGTGTGGGGAGTCAGGCAAAGAGCCAGGAAGCTTACCCAGATGACCGAGCAGAGCATCTCCCGGCAGAGCAGGTAACGCGCAGTTGATGGGAGCAGTTAGGGAGCTAAGCTGACTCCCCTGAGAAATCCTGACCTGGGGCTGTGCCGGGGGCACTGGCTGGAAGGAGCCTGAGGTGCCTGCCAATCCAGACCTTGCTGGGGGCGTGTGAGACGGTGTCCCTGGGGTGTCCGCCGACCACCGGGGCTTTGTGATGCGTGGGCGGTGGCGTACCCAAAGGCCATTGTGACACGGAGGGGTACCCATGGCAACGGTGTCCCTTATAAGGCCCGAGCCCCGGGCTGTCCATTCACTCTCAGGAGAGCAGCTCTGCCAGGAGGCAGCAGCTCCCCTGGGTGCCCGTTGGAGTTCTCGGTCAGAGGACCTGGAGCATACCATGGAGCAGCAGAATAAGGATCACTCCCAGCCCGCTGAAGGGCAGCAGAGCGTACAGGAGCAGCGCCAGGTGAGGCTCAGGGACCAAGACAGGGACAGCAGCGTGACGGGACGGCACGGAGAGCACCAGGATGGGAACGGTGCTGGAGCAAGCTGGCCAGCTGGCCCTGAACACCTCCAGCCCGGACACAGTTATTCCCAAACCTGGAGTTTCTCCATGAAGAGCCGACCCCCAGGACAGCCAAAGCCCACAGGGCCCTGGCATTTCTGTGCCCAGAGGCACAAAGAGCAGCGCGGCCTAATTCAACCTGGCTGTCCGCAACCAGGAGCTGTCTCCATCGTCCCTCCATGCGGACAGGCAGCCAGTGCGGTCGTGCCCAGAGAGCGTGCGTCACACTGGCAGCTGCCACACAGAGTCGGGAGCCCCAGGAGGGTTCGGAAGAACATCTTTGGCAGCCCTGGCAGCCTCCGACGAGCAGGCAGCAATTCAGGAGGAGACAGGCAGGGCATTACCCTGGCAAGCCGAGCCCCGCTGTGCGTGGTCCCCTGCCAGGGCATGAATGGGGCCACTGCAGGGCAGCTCACAGGAGCACCATTAGGGGGACGTGGAGGGGAATGGCAGAAATGACCAAAGTAACCCGGCCTTTCTCCTCAGTTTCTCTTGCAGATGGAGAAGCTGCAAGTCATGAAGACACTGCCACACAGTGGGGTGCGGCAGGAAGAGGCAATCCGTCTGCCAGCCATGCCGCCTTTCCCAAGGCAGGCAGCGACTCAGGCAGCAGCAGCCAAGCAAGTGCCTGCAGCACAGACGTCATCATCTGAAAGGGTCACTTGCAAGCTGCCCCCTCTACAAGCAACAGCCTCTGCATCTTCAGTTGGAGGAAGGGCAAAGGCATTGGGCACAGAGGCCCACAGCCACCAAGAGCTTCTGCCACCTCTTCCGCGCATCTCTGGTGAGAGGGACAAGGCAGTGAGGGCAGAGAGCCGGGAACGTGGCCCACACAGCCCTGTGGCCCCTGACGAGGACATGGAGTACACAGTACGGTCCTTCGTCTCCACAGTCATAAGAAATGCTCTAGCCTGCAACGAGGGAGCCAACAGCAAAGCAAGGCTTTCTCCCTCAGGCAGGCGTCCCGGGACCAAAGGCTACAGAACACCATCTCTCACCACAGCAGTGCCCCAAAATGGGAAGAAGAAGAGTCAGCACTCGTCCAAAAGCAGCCCTGCAGCCCCTGCCGAAGAAATGGAAGACCCAGTAAAGGTCTTTGTCTCCACTGCCATTAGCAACGCCGTAGCCCGGAACCAGGGAGCCATGAGGCAGGCAAGGCTTTCTCCTTTGGACAGACGTCCCAGGAGCAAAGGCCGCATAACACCACCACTCCTCACAGCAGTGCCGCAGAATTGGAAGAAGAGTCAGCACCGTGCCAAAGACAGCCCTGCAGCCTCTGCCGAGGACATGGAACACCCAGTAAAGGCCTTCGTCTCCAGTGTCATTAGCAAGGCTATAGCCTGCAACGAGGGAGCCATGAGGGAGGCAGAGCTTCCTCCCTTGTGCAGAGGTCCTAGGAGCAAAGGCCACGGAACACCACCTCTCCTAACAGCAGTGCCCCAGGATTTGAAGAAGAGTCGGCAGGCTGCCCCACACTGCCCCACAGACTCTTTCACGGCACTGCGGGACACAGCACAGTCCCTTGTGTCTGAAGTCCTGGCAAAGACGATGGCTGAAAGCTGGGAACATGGCCAACGGCCTGCAGAACTGGAGGACCTGGCACACACGGGGTGCACAGCGACATCAACAAGAGCAGTCGAGGTCCAGACAGACATGGACAGCAGGCGGACCACTGCTCTGCCAGGGCGCCATCACCAGGCACCTGCACCAGCAAGCCCAGACAGGGCTGAGAAGCAAAGGCAGCAGAGACAGATACACATCAAACCCAGGCAGTGGAGCGGCAAGGATGAGACAAGCCAGGGCCAGGGCACGAAGGAAAGTGGTCGTGTGGCTTCGGATGAAGAGGAAGAGATTATCATCTTCAACTCCTGGATCAACCCCAGGTTCCCCAGCCTCTTCAAGGAACCACAGCCCTTTCCCCAGGAAGAGGGCAGCTCACCCAGCAGCGCGGACAGGGAGGCTGCAGCACAAGAAGCAGAACCCCCAACAAGTGCCTCTCTTGGCTCTTTGGACACTCATACATCGCCTGCTTGCCTGGAAGAGAGGCACGGCACGCCTCTCACCGCAACACAACCGTCAGAGAGCAGGCCAGCAAGTTGTCCATCAGCCCCTGCTTTTGAAGACGAGGGCTACAGAGCGCCTCCCCAGGCACGTGGGGCTCAAGAGTCAAAGCCACCAGCCTGTCCCACTCCCATCGAGCACAGCACTGCAGTGACGGTTGAGAGCCAGGGACGTGCCCAACATGCCTCCACTGTCTCTGACGAAGATCTGTATGAAAGAGCCCGGATCATCGTGTCTGCAGTCCTACGCCATGCTGTAGCCATGAGCCAGGGAGCCACGAGCAAGGCACCAACTGCTCCCTCGGCCACAGGACCCAGCGTGCCTCCTCCCACAGCAGAGCCTGTAGACTCTACATCCTCGGCCTCTGCCTTGGCTGGAGGTGCTGTAGGGGAAGCCACGGAAGCCCCTCTCACTGCAGCAGCGGCGCCACGAGAAGAAGTGGCTTCTCCTGTGACTGCAGATCTTCTCAGGGAGGACATCACTGATCTCAGTCCAGCAGCAGCTGATGAAGCAGGAGCAGCGGCTACTCCCTTGGCTATGGTTCCGGGGCACCAGGTAAGCACAGCACGCGTGGTGGGCACCGGGCACCGAGGGCAGCCAGAGGCAGAAGTAGCACGTGGGGTGTGCGTGCTGGGGAGCTGTCTGCTGCTCTCCATTTCCAGACGCCCCAGGCACAAGGGCTGACATCCCTCTCATCACCTGCTTGTGCTCTTGCTCTCCCCATGCAGGTTGCTGCCGAGCAGGGAGGCCAAGCGCAGTCCTCCTCCTGCACCAAAGACATGCCAGCGGATGAGCCAGCAACGTCCCAGGCACAAGCAACGTCCCAGGCACAAGCACCGTCCCAGGGTCTGTTGGCCGGGCCTGTTCAGCGCAGCGAGCAGCACCAAGGACTAGGTAGGTTGGCAGCACCACGCGCCGGGGGGCTGGCTGGTCCTGGGCCACCCCTCCCCGGGGAAAGGCCTTGGAGGGGGGGAAAGGCTTGCCCAGCACCCGCTCAGGCCCTAACCTACACCTCTCTGTCCCCCACAGGCATCCTTGACCTCGCACAAGCCCCAGCGTGCCAGCCACGGCCCTCCCGCGTCAGAAGAGAGGCGCTTCGGGCTCTGCACAGCGCTTTCTGCTGCAGCTGCATCGCAGGACAGCGAGAGTAGCGGCGCCCGGCTGCCAGCACCAGGACGGCGCTCGGAGGTGGCAGCTGGCCCTCAGGAAGCTTTGCAGTGCCCACAGAAGCATCACTGGGAGGCACAGGACAGCGCCCCAGGAATTCAGATGCCCCACCACATCCTGCCCCCAGCCTCAGCTCAGCTGCGGCTGCTTTCTGCTGTGAATAAAAGCTCAGGCAGACTTTTGCCTCCAATGCTCCTCTCTGTGTCGTTGATCTCAGGAGAAGGAGTGATGCAGGCCATGCCAACCCGGCACCCTGGGCCTCTCACAGTCATGGAATTATAGGATCATGGAATCGCTTAGGTTGGAAAACACCTCAGAGATCATCACGTCCAACCGTTATCCTAGCACCGCCGAGTCTACCACTGAACCATGTCCCTAGGCACCAGATTCACATGGCTTTCGAATACCTCCAGGGATAGTGACTCAACTACTTGCCTGGGCAGCCTGTTCGAATGCTTCACAACCCTGTCATTGAAGAAATTTTGCCTAGTATCCACCTAAACCTCCCCCGGTGCCACTTTTTCCTCTTCTCCTATCGCCTGCTGCCTGGGAGAAGGGACTGACCCCCGTCGCACCACAACCTTCTCTGAGGTCCTTGTACAGAGCGATAAGGTCTTCCCCCAGCCTCCTTTCCTCTAGGCTACATAACCCCAGCTCCCTCAACACTCCTCACACGACTTGCTCCCTAGGCCCTTCAGCTGCTTCTTTGCCCTTCTTTGGACAGGCCCCAGGACCTCCCCGTCCTTCTTGGAGTGACGGCCCCAAAGCTGAGCAGGGTATTCACAGTGCGGCCTCACCAGAGCTGAGTACAGGGGGAGAATTAGGTTCACAAACTACGTGATGCTTACTACTATACCATATATGTACAATTTTATTTGACCAACCTTTCATTTCTCCTGATCCTTTTTTTTTTTTTTTTTTCATCTCTCATGAATAGAGGGCCTGTGATTTTTGTTTTTACTGATTTTGCACTGCTTGTCCTGTTTTTCTTAGCTATCCTCCTCATTTTGTGACTGTGGGACATTCCCCTTATCTGTTTAACGTACTTCACCTGCTATGCTACTGCCATGCCTGCACAATCACTTTTGAAAATGCAAGGTTAGTGGAATTTTCCACTGCAAAAACCTGACGTGCTGTCAGCAGCCTGTAAGCTCTCCTGACGTGCTGTCAGCAGCCTGCAAGCACACAAGAGGAGGAAGTGCTGCAACAGCTGTTGCTCACCAACCAGCTGCCCGGCAAGGAAAAGGCAGTCAGTAGGACATGTGTCAGGACACTTTTCCTGCCGATGTGGCCAAATTCACATAAGAAAGAATCAGGAAAAGTTTCTTTCTTATGTGGGACTCCGTGAAGACAGGCAAAGTTCTCCGAGAGCTGAAAGGTGGGCTTCTTTCCATGGAGGAGCTCAAAGCCCCCCATGGGCAGCCCCAGTTTAATAAGGAAGGAGGCACCCAGCCCAGGTACTAAGACACGCTGAAAAGCAAGAAAGGAGGAACAGTATTTAAGCATTTCTGGGACTGGAAATCCCGTGTGGGACTTCTCCAATAAAGAAGATGGGCCCTTGTGCTTTGGCCACTGCTCATGGGAAGGTGCCAGGTGGCGTCACTCTGGAGAGCCCTGGAGATGGCCTCAATGTCTGGGAGTTTCCCAGCTCCCTTCTTGTTGCCATCTAAAGAAGATCTGGGCTAGTAAGAGCAGAGCCAACACCCTCAGCCCAGGAAAATCCCTCCACGGGGTTCCCAACTAATAGGGAAAGCCTTGAGAACCGGCTCCGACTACATGCTGGCTTGCCCAATCAGGCCATAGGCAACGCACAAGCGCCAGGAGGTACGGATCCCGTCCTTCTGCTGGAGCTGGGCTTTTTTGTGCATAATGCCAGAGCAGCAACGGGCCCCTGGCACATCTGCAGTTTGCAGGCTACCGCTGGGGTGTTACTTCTGCTTGAGGAGGCGTTCTGTGGGGTGGCAGCTCCTGGAAGGAGCAGGGTATGAGGGAAGGACGGGGCTGCAAAGCCCATCTTGTTCAGTGCGAACTGCCTGTGCATGTGGTGGGATATTGCATCCCCAACTGGCCCAGTGCCTGGAAAGCAAATCCCCCAAATCCCCCTTCAGCTGTGGCCTGGGGACGGCAACAAGGCCGCCAATGCCATGCTGCAGGCTGGCACGGCCCGCAGATCCCAGGCTGCCAAGCCCAACGTGCAGCCGCCAAGCAGGCGCCAGCTGCCAGAGGCTGCAGGAAGGTTCCAGAAGCAGCGGCAGCGCCCCGGGCAGAGGCAGCCACGAGTGCAGGAGCTGCTCGTGGGATGTGGGCTCAGGGACAGATGCCTGCCCCTGCAGGGGACAAGGCCCACCCTGAGCCTGCCCACCGGCTTGGGCCTGCCCAGACATCCTGGGGGGAAGCCCTGGCGACAACCAGTGATCGGGGGGGTGCAGAAGCCCCTCACAAATGGTGATGACAATCAGGCCCCCACAAAGTGAGAGGCCACATCAACTACCATGGAACCGCCAGAACTTGGAGAAAAGGGGCACTGCTCTCTCCAGAGAGCGCGTTTCCTTCAGTACAAAGAAAATGAAAGGCCTCTTGTGTCTAGATGCTGTCAGCGTTCATGAAAACACATAATCCACAAAGTGATTATATGAAGGTGCTTTATTAGGCGCCGGAAGTTAGGGGCATGCCTGCCCAAATCTAACTTTGTCCGACTTGTTCACTCAGTTCTCTTTTATCTCCTAAAATATTACATATGCATTGAGTTTCACAACACATCTCTGCGTATTCATTTCCTAGCTCTGCCTAGCCCGGCTTCGTATGCTAATTATCTTATCAGTCCTTCTGCGCTTGCGTATTACTCTCTGGTGGTCGTCCGGGTGGTCGTTGGGATGAAGTAAGATGTCTTCATCAGAGCTGAACTTTTTAACCTTTTCTTCTTACGCATGCTCTCTGAGCCCTCGGTCTCAGTCCAAACCGCAAGCTTGGTTTGATCCAGTTCCCAGGGTCCAAGAGGCCCCAGTTATCTAGATGGCTTGCAAACTGAGCATTCTTTTAGTCCTCCTTACTCCTCATCATGAACCGGTGCATTCTCCCATGCTATCCTTGCACATATATTTTGTATCTTATCCAAGCGCAGCCCCGGAACAGTACATCGCAAATGTACCACATCAAGCAATATTGTATTATTTCCTCTTCTGTTACTAACAATGCCACCTGCCATCACTGACAGCCAGGCTGGGGACAGCCCAAGGCCTCAGACGTTATTATTCTTCAATAATAGGTACATTTGGAATTATTGTCCCCAGGGTGCAAGCTCCCTTCCAGCCAAGGGGCAACACCTTCCTGGATGTATTGCCGCATAGCCAGTACCACCCCTTGCCATTCGGGACAGGCCATCCGGTTACAGGATTCTCATGTTGTATCTGCTGTACAAAAACTTCTAAACTGTTACTTAGATAACGCTCCTGCCTTCCTCTTTGTCACACTCAAAATGGTTAAGAACAAAATAGGATTACAAGATACGCCACCGGGCCCATGTAGTGGGCACCACCAATCGACACTTGGATAAAACAGCACTTCCTTTTCGATCTGTCATGCGCTTCGTTCATCTCCGGCCGTTCCCCTCACGGAGAATACAGAACCACGGATCGGAACTCCGCGCTCGCTTCGCAGCGATGCTGCGTCTCACTCCCACAGCACAATCACGCGATCACGCAGAGAGGCCCCTTAAACTTCTCGTTCATGCTACAAGGATATATCACTTAGAACAAAAACCAGACTATTTTGTTTTGTCTCTGGCCGAGTTCCTCGAGGAGTCACTCACTTCACAGCAATACTTTGGCTCAAACACATACACATATACTTCTTTGCTGGTGCAGCTACTGCTGCCTCCGGTGCAATATTAGGATTAGAGGGAGCATAACTTGCTTCCTCCTCCAAAAAAGGAGTCTTATTGTTTACATATAAACTTAAAGCCAGAATTTTCATCAGACCTGTATTGCGGCCAAAATAGTCAAGTTCCTTTTAATGGCTTTTCAGGCCAGACAATTGGACAATACCTAACCATTGTTGTTTTTTTGTGTTTTTGGTTTTTTTTTTTCTTTTTCGCTAGTTTTTGGGTTGTTTTTCCAATTCCTTTTCTTTCTCGCCAAAGGACTGCCTTTACGCACAATTCCGAGGATTCTGCTTCTGAAGATCTCCAAGGATGGAGACTCCACAACCTCTCTGGGCAACCTGTTCCAGCAAAGACACCGTTGTGTTACCAACACTGTTTCAGGCACAACTCTGAAGCATAGGACCTGCTTCAGCAGCCAGAGAAGCTGCGGGCTAAACACCAGCATGGCACAGCTGTGGCTCTGCCGCTG
Source organism: Anser brachyrhynchus (assembly GCF_964034855.1). Taxonomy (NCBI): domain Eukaryota; kingdom Metazoa; phylum Chordata; class Aves; order Anseriformes; family Anatidae; genus Anser; species Anser brachyrhynchus. The sequence goes on along the minus strand of NC_137694.1, from coordinate 205,004,663 downwards.
AAAGCTTCTCCACGGCTTGTTCTGAAAGCAACGAGCAGGGAATCTTCCCGCGGCTGCCCAGGGTTTTCCTCTCGCAGCCCCGCCAGAGCCCGCCTCAAGCAACCTCTCCGCCAGCTCCACCGGCTCCGCTACCTGGTGCCCGCCTTCTCTGGGAGTCCTTCACAGTGCCTAGAGCCACAGGGCTCTGGCTGCCCGGACAGGGGAGGATTCCCTGCTAATGCTCCTGCTCAAACTGCACTGCCAGGGCTGCCTGACGGGTGTCCAAGCTCGAGCGCGGTCTCTGCTGATGTGTGGGGAGTCAGGCAAAGAGCCAGGAAGCTTACCCAGATGACCGAGCAGAGCATCTCCCGGCAGAGCAGGTAACGCGCAGTTGATGGGAGCAGTTAGGGAGCTAAGCTGACTCCCCTGAGAAATCCTGACCTGGGGCTGTGCCGGGGGCACTGGCTGGAAGGAGCCTGAGGTGCCTGCCAATCCAGACCTTGCTGGGGGCGTGTGAGACGGTGTCCCTGGGGTGTCCGCCGACCACCGGGGCTTTGTGATGCGTGGGCGGTGGCGTACCCAAAGGCCATTGTGACACGGAGGGGTACCCATGGCAACGGTGTCCCTTATAAGGCCCGAGCCCCGGGCTGTCCATTCACTCTCAGGAGAGCAGCTCTGCCAGGAGGCAGCAGCTCCCCTGGGTGCCCGTTGGAGTTCTCGGTCAGAGGACCTGGAGCATACCATGGAGCAGCAGAATAAGGATCACTCCCAGCCCGCTGAAGGGCAGCAGAGCGTACAGGAGCAGCGCCAGGTGAGGCTCAGGGACCAAGACAGGGACAGCAGCGTGACGGGACGGCACGGAGAGCACCAGGATGGGAACGGTGCTGGAGCAAGCTGGCCAGCTGGCCCTGAACACCTCCAGCCCGGACACAGTTATTCCCAAACCTGGAGTTTCTCCATGAAGAGCCGACCCCCAGGACAGCCAAAGCCCACAGGGCCCTGGCATTTCTGTGCCCAGAGGCACAAAGAGCAGCGCGGCCTAATTCAACCTGGCTGTCCGCAACCAGGAGCTGTCTCCATCGTCCCTCCATGCGGACAGGCAGCCAGTGCGGTCGTGCCCAGAGAGCGTGCGTCACACTGGCAGCTGCCACACAGAGTCGGGAGCCCCAGGAGGGTTCGGAAGAACATCTTTGGCAGCCCTGGCAGCCTCCGACGAGCAGGCAGCAATTCAGGAGGAGACAGGCAGGGCATTACCCTGGCAAGCCGAGCCCCGCTGTGCGTGGTCCCCTGCCAGGGCATGAATGGGGCCACTGCAGGGCAGCTCACAGGAGCACCATTAGGGGGACGTGGAGGGGAATGGCAGAAATGACCAAAGTAACCCGGCCTTTCTCCTCAGTTTCTCTTGCAGATGGAGAAGCTGCAAGTCATGAAGACACTGCCACACAGTGGGGTGCGGCAGGAAGAGGCAATCCGTCTGCCAGCCATGCCGCCTTTCCCAAGGCAGGCAGCGACTCAGGCAGCAGCAGCCAAGCAAGTGCCTGCAGCACAGACGTCATCATCTGAAAGGGTCACTTGCAAGCTGCCCCCTCTACAAGCAACAGCCTCTGCATCTTCAGTTGGAGGAAGGGCAAAGGCATTGGGCACAGAGGCCCACAGCCACCAAGAGCTTCTGCCACCTCTTCCGCGCATCTCTGGTGAGAGGGACAAGGCAGTGAGGGCAGAGAGCCGGGAACGTGGCCCACACAGCCCTGTGGCCCCTGACGAGGACATGGAGTACACAGTACGGTCCTTCGTCTCCACAGTCATAAGAAATGCTCTAGCCTGCAACGAGGGAGCCAACAGCAAAGCAAGGCTTTCTCCCTCAGGCAGGCGTCCCGGGACCAAAGGCTACAGAACACCATCTCTCACCACAGCAGTGCCCCAAAATGGGAAGAAGAAGAGTCAGCACTCGTCCAAAAGCAGCCCTGCAGCCCCTGCCGAAGAAATGGAAGACCCAGTAAAGGTCTTTGTCTCCACTGCCATTAGCAACGCCGTAGCCCGGAACCAGGGAGCCATGAGGCAGGCAAGGCTTTCTCCTTTGGACAGACGTCCCAGGAGCAAAGGCCGCATAACACCACCACTCCTCACAGCAGTGCCGCAGAATTGGAAGAAGAGTCAGCACCGTGCCAAAGACAGCCCTGCAGCCTCTGCCGAGGACATGGAACACCCAGTAAAGGCCTTCGTCTCCAGTGTCATTAGCAAGGCTATAGCCTGCAACGAGGGAGCCATGAGGGAGGCAGAGCTTCCTCCCTTGTGCAGAGGTCCTAGGAGCAAAGGCCACGGAACACCACCTCTCCTAACAGCAGTGCCCCAGGATTTGAAGAAGAGTCGGCAGGCTGCCCCACACTGCCCCACAGACTCTTTCACGGCACTGCGGGACACAGCACAGTCCCTTGTGTCTGAAGTCCTGGCAAAGACGATGGCTGAAAGCTGGGAACATGGCCAACGGCCTGCAGAACTGGAGGACCTGGCACACACGGGGTGCACAGCGACATCAACAAGAGCAGTCGAGGTCCAGACAGACATGGACAGCAGGCGGACCACTGCTCTGCCAGGGCGCCATCACCAGGCACCTGCACCAGCAAGCCCAGACAGGGCTGAGAAGCAAAGGCAGCAGAGACAGATACACATCAAACCCAGGCAGTGGAGCGGCAAGGATGAGACAAGCCAGGGCCAGGGCACGAAGGAAAGTGGTCGTGTGGCTTCGGATGAAGAGGAAGAGATTATCATCTTCAACTCCTGGATCAACCCCAGGTTCCCCAGCCTCTTCAAGGAACCACAGCCCTTTCCCCAGGAAGAGGGCAGCTCACCCAGCAGCGCGGACAGGGAGGCTGCAGCACAAGAAGCAGAACCCCCAACAAGTGCCTCTCTTGGCTCTTTGGACACTCATACATCGCCTGCTTGCCTGGAAGAGAGGCACGGCACGCCTCTCACCGCAACACAACCGTCAGAGAGCAGGCCAGCAAGTTGTCCATCAGCCCCTGCTTTTGAAGACGAGGGCTACAGAGCGCCTCCCCAGGCACGTGGGGCTCAAGAGTCAAAGCCACCAGCCTGTCCCACTCCCATCGAGCACAGCACTGCAGTGACGGTTGAGAGCCAGGGACGTGCCCAACATGCCTCCACTGTCTCTGACGAAGATCTGTATGAAAGAGCCCGGATCATCGTGTCTGCAGTCCTACGCCATGCTGTAGCCATGAGCCAGGGAGCCACGAGCAAGGCACCAACTGCTCCCTCGGCCACAGGACCCAGCGTGCCTCCTCCCACAGCAGAGCCTGTAGACTCTACATCCTCGGCCTCTGCCTTGGCTGGAGGTGCTGTAGGGGAAGCCACGGAAGCCCCTCTCACTGCAGCAGCGGCGCCACGAGAAGAAGTGGCTTCTCCTGTGACTGCAGATCTTCTCAGGGAGGACATCACTGATCTCAGTCCAGCAGCAGCTGATGAAGCAGGAGCAGCGGCTACTCCCTTGGCTATGGTTCCGGGGCACCAGGTAAGCACAGCACGCGTGGTGGGCACCGGGCACCGAGGGCAGCCAGAGGCAGAAGTAGCACGTGGGGTGTGCGTGCTGGGGAGCTGTCTGCTGCTCTCCATTTCCAGACGCCCCAGGCACAAGGGCTGACATCCCTCTCATCACCTGCTTGTGCTCTTGCTCTCCCCATGCAGGTTGCTGCCGAGCAGGGAGGCCAAGCGCAGTCCTCCTCCTGCACCAAAGACATGCCAGCGGATGAGCCAGCAACGTCCCAGGCACAAGCAACGTCCCAGGCACAAGCACCGTCCCAGGGTCTGTTGGCCGGGCCTGTTCAGCGCAGCGAGCAGCACCAAGGACTAGGTAGGTTGGCAGCACCACGCGCCGGGGGGCTGGCTGGTCCTGGGCCACCCCTCCCCGGGGAAAGGCCTTGGAGGGGGGGAAAGGCTTGCCCAGCACCCGCTCAGGCCCTAACCTACACCTCTCTGTCCCCCACAGGCATCCTTGACCTCGCACAAGCCCCAGCGTGCCAGCCACGGCCCTCCCGCGTCAGAAGAGAGGCGCTTCGGGCTCTGCACAGCGCTTTCTGCTGCAGCTGCATCGCAGGACAGCGAGAGTAGCGGCGCCCGGCTGCCAGCACCAGGACGGCGCTCGGAGGTGGCAGCTGGCCCTCAGGAAGCTTTGCAGTGCCCACAGAAGCATCACTGGGAGGCACAGGACAGCGCCCCAGGAATTCAGATGCCCCACCACATCCTGCCCCCAGCCTCAGCTCAGCTGCGGCTGCTTTCTGCTGTGAATAAAAGCTCAGGCAGACTTTTGCCTCCAATGCTCCTCTCTGTGTCGTTGATCTCAGGAGAAGGAGTGATGCAGGCCATGCCAACCCGGCACCCTGGGCCTCTCACAGTCATGGAATTATAGGATCATGGAATCGCTTAGGTTGGAAAACACCTCAGAGATCATCACGTCCAACCGTTATCCTAGCACCGCCGAGTCTACCACTGAACCATGTCCCTAGGCACCAGATTCACATGGCTTTCGAATACCTCCAGGGATAGTGACTCAACTACTTGCCTGGGCAGCCTGTTCGAATGCTTCACAACCCTGTCATTGAAGAAATTTTGCCTAGTATCCACCTAAACCGCCCCCGGTGCCACTTTTTCCTCTTCTCCTATCGCCTGCTGCCTGGGAGAAGGGACTGACCCCCGTCGCACCACAACCTTCTCTGAGGTCCTTGTACAGAGCGATAAGGTCTTCCCCCAGCCTCCTTTCCTCTAGGCTACATAACCCCAGCTCCCTCAACACTCCTCACACGACTTGCTCCCTAGGCCCTTCAGCTGCTTCTTTGCCCTTCTTTGGACAGGCCCCAGGACCTCCCCGTCCTTCTTGGAGTGACGGCCCCAAAGCTGAGCAGGGTATTCACAGTGCGGCCTCACCAGAGCTGAGTACAGGGGGAGAATTAGGTTCACAAACTACGTGATGCTTACTACTATACCATATATGTACAATTTTATTTGACCAACCTTTCATTTCTCCTGATCCTTTTTTTTTTTTTTTTTCATCTCTCATGAATAGAGGGCCTGTGATTTTTGTTTTTACTGATTTTGCACTGCTTGTCCTGTTTTTCTTAGCTATCCTCCTCATTTTGTGACTGTGGGACATTCCCCTTATCTGTTTAACGTACTTCACCTGCTATGCTACTGCCATGCCTGCACAATCACTTTTGAAAATGCAAGGTTAGTGGAATTTTCCACTGCAAAAACCTGACGTGCTGTCAGCAGCCTGTAAGCTCTCCTGACGTGCTGTCAGCAGCCTGCAAGCACACAAGAGGAGGAAGTGCTGCAACAGCTGTTGCTCACCAACCAGCTGCCCGGCAAGGAAAAGGCAGTCAGTAGGACATGTGTCAGGACACTTTTCCTGCCGATGTGGCCAAATTCACATAAGAAAGAATCAGGAAAAGTTTCTTTCTTATGTGGGACTCCGTGAAGACAGGCAAAGTTCTCCGAGAGCTGAAAGGTGGGCTTCTTTCCATGGAGGAGCTCAAAGCCCCCCATGGGCAGCCCCAGTTTAATAAGGAAGGAGGCACCCAGCCCAGGTACTAAGACACGCTGAAAAGCAAGAAAGGAGGAACAGTATTTAAGCATTTCTGGGACTGGAAATCCCGTGTGGGACTTCTCCAATAAAGAAGATGGGCCCTTGTGCTTTGGCCACTGCTCATGGGAAGGTGCCAGGTGGCGTCACTCTGGAGAGCCCTGGAGATGGCCTCAATGTCTGGGAGTTTCCCAGCTCCCTTCTTGTTGCCATCTAAAGAAGATCTGGGCTAGTAAGAGCAGAGCCAACACCCTCAGCCCAGGAAAATCCCTCCACGGGGTTCCCAACTAATAGGGAAAGCCTTGAGAACCGGCTCCGACTACATGCTGGCTTGCCCAATCAGGCCATAGGCAACGCACAAGCGCCAGGAGGTACGGATCCCGTCCTTCTGCTGGAGCTGGGCTTTTTTGTGCATAATGCCAGAGCAGCAACGGGCCCCTGGCACATCTGCAGTTTGCAGGCTACCGCTGGGGTGTTACTTCTGCTTGAGGAGGCGTTCTGTGGGGTGGCAGCTCCTGGAAGGAGCAGGGTATGAGGGAAGGACGGGGCTGCAAAGCCCATCTTGTTCAGTGCGAACTGCCTGTGCATGTGGTGGGATATTGCATCCCCAACTGGCCCAGTGCCTGGAAAGCAAATCCCCCAAATCCCCCTTCAGCTGTGGCCTGGGGACGGCAACAAGGCCGCCAATGCCATGCTGCAGGCTGGCACGGCCCGCAGATCCCAGGCTGCCAAGCCCAACGTGCAGCCGCCAAGCAGGCGCCAGCTGCCAGAGGCTGCAGGAAGGTTCCAGAAGCAGCGGCAGCGCCCCGGGCAGAGGCAGCCACGAGTGCAGGAGCTGCTCGTGGGATGTGGGCTCAGGGACAGATGCCTGCCCCTGCAGGGGACAAGGCCCACCCTGAGCCTGCCCACCGGCTTGGGCCTGCCCAGACATCCTGGGGGGAAGCCCTGGCGACAACCAGTGATCGGGGGGGTGCAGAAGCCCCTCACAAATGGTGATGACAATCAGGCCCCCACAAAGTGAGAGGCCACATCAACTACCATGGAACCGCCAGAACTTGGAGAAAAGGGGCACTGCTCTCTCCAGAGAGCGCGTTTCCTTCAGTACAAAGAAAATGAAAGGCCTCTTGTGTCTAGATGCTGTCAGCGTTCATGAAAACACATAATCCACAAAGTGATTATATGAAGGTGCTTTATTAGGCGCCGGAAGTTAGGGGCATGCCTGCCCAAATCTAACTTTGTCCGACTTGTTCACTCAGTTCTCTTTTATCTCCTAAAATATTACATATGCATTGAGTTTCACAACACATCTCTGCGTATTCATTTCCTAGCTCTGCCTAGCCCGGCTTCGTATGCTAATTATCTTATCAGTCCTTCTGCGCTTGCGTATTACTCTCTGGTGGTCGTCCGGGTGGTCGTTGGGATGAAGTAAGATGTCTTCATCAGAGCTGAACTTTTTAACCTTTTCTTCTTACGCATGCTCTCTGAGCCCTCGGTCTCAGTCCAAACCGCAAGCTTGGTTTGATCCAGTTCCCAGGGTCCAAGAGGCCCCAGTTATCTAGATGGCTTGCAAACTGAGCATTCTTTTAGTCCTCCTTACTCCTCATCATGAACCGGTGCATTCTCCCATGCTATCCTTGCACATATATTTTGTATCTTATCCAAGCGCAGCCCCGGAACAGTACATCGCAAATGTACCACATCAAGCAATATTGTATTATTTCCTCTTCTGTTACTAACAATGCCACCTGCCATCACTGACAGCCAGGCTGGGGACAGCCCAAGGCCTCAGACGTTATTATTCTTCAATAATAGGTACATTTGGAATTATTGTCCCCAGGGTGCAAGCTCCCTTCCAGCCAAGGGGCAACACCTTCCTGGATGTATTGCCGCATAGCCAGTACCACCCCTTGCCATTCGGGACAGGCCATCCGGTTACAGGATTCTCATGTTGTATCTGCTGTACAAAAACTTCTAAACTGTTACTTAGATAACGCTCCTGCCTTCCTCTTTGTCACACTCAAAATGGTTAAGAACAAAATAGGATTACAAGATACGCCACCGGGCCCATGTAGTGGGCACCACCAATCGACACTTGGATAAAACAGCACTTCCTTTTCGATCTGTCATGCGCTTCGTTCATCTCCGGCCGTTCCCCTCACGGAGAATACAGAACCACGGATCGGAACTCCGCGCTCGCTTCGCAGCGATGCTGCGTCTCACTCCCACAGCACAATCACGCGATCACGCAGAGAGGCCCCTTAAACTTCTCGTTCATGCTACAAGGATATATCACTTAGAACAAAAACCAGACTATTTTGTTTTGTCTCTGGCCGAGTTCCTCGAGGAGTCACTCACTTCACAGCAATACTTTGGCTCAAACACATACACATATACTTCTTTGCTGGTGCAGCTACTGCTGCCTCCGGTGCAATATTAGGATTAGAGGGAGCATAACTTGCTTCCTCCTCCAAAAAAGGAGTCTTATTGTTTACATATAAACTTAAAGCCAGAATTTTCATCAGACCTGTATTGCGGCCAAAATAGTCAAGTTCCTTTTAATGGCTTTTCAGGCCAGACAATTGGACAATACCTAACCATTGTTGTTTTTTTGTGTTTTTGGTTTTTTTTTTTCTTTTTCGCTAGTTTTTGGGTTGTTTTTCCAATTCCTTTTCTTTCTCGCCAAAGGACTGCCTTTACGCACAATTCCGAGGATTCTGCTTCTGAAGATCTCCAAGGATGGAGACTCCACAACCTCTCTGGGCAACCTGTTCCAGCAAAGACACCGTTGTGTTACCAACACTGTTTCAGGCACAACTCTGAAGCATAGGACCTGCTTCAGCAGCCAGAGAAGCTGCGGGCTAAACACCAGCATGGCACAGCTGTGGCTCTGCCGCTGAAAGCTTCTCCACGGCTTGTTCTGAAAGCAACGAGCAGGGAATCTTCCCGCGGCTGCCCAGGGTTTTCCTCTCGCAGCCCCGCCAGAGCCCGCCTCAAGCAACCTCTCCGCCAGCTCCACCGGCTCCGCTACCTGGTGCCCGCCTTCTCTGGGAGTCCTTCACAGTGCCTAGAGCCACAGGGCTCTGGCTGCCCGGACAGGGGAGGATTCCCTGCTAATGCTCCTGCTCAAACTGCACTGCCAGGGCTGCCTGACGGGTGTCCAAGCTCGAGCGCGGTCTCTGCTGATGTGTGGGGAGTCAGGCAAAGAGCCAGGAAGCTTACCCAGATGACCGAGCAGAGCATCTCCCGGCAGAGCAGGTAACGCGCAGTTGATGGGAGCAGTTAGGGAGCTAAGCTGACTCCCCTGAGAAATCCTGACCTGGGGCTGTGCCGGGGGCACTGGCTGGAAGGAGCCTGAGGTGCCTGCCAATCCAGACCTTGCTGGGGGCGTGTGAGACGGTGTCCCTGGGGTGTCCGCCGACCACCGGGGCTTTGTGATGCGTGGGCGGTGGCGTACCCAAAGGCCATTGTGACACGGAGGGGTACCCATGGCAACGGTGTCCCTTATAAGGCCCGAGCCCCGGGCTGTCCATTCACTCTCAGGAGAGCAGCTCTGCCAGGAGGCAGCAGCTCCCCTGGGTGCCCGTTGGAGTTCTCGGTCAGAGGACCTGGAGCATACCATGGAGCAGCAGAATAAGGATCACTCCCAGCCCGCTGAAGGGCAGCAGAGCGTACAGGAGCAGCGCCAGGTGAGGCTCAGGGACCAAGACAGGGACAGCAGCGTGACGGGACGGCACGGAGAGCACCAGGATGGGAACGGTGCTGGAGCAAGCTGGCCAGCTGGCCCTGAACACCTCCAGCCCGGACACAGTTATTCCCAAACCTGGAGTTTCTCCATGAAGAGCCGACCCCCAGGACAGCCAAAGCCCACAGGGCCCTGGCATTTCTGTGCCCAGAGGCACAAAGAGCAGCGCGGCCTAATTCAACCTGGCTGTCCGCAACCAGGAGCTGTCTCCATCGTCCCTCCATGCGGACAGGCAGCCAGTGCGGTCGTGCCCAGAGAGCGTGCGTCACACTGGCAGCTGCCACACAGAGTCGGGAGCCCCAGGAGGGTTCGGAAGAACATCTTTGGCAGCCCTGGCAGCCTCCGACGAGCAGGCAGCAATTCAGGAGGAGACAGGCAGGGCATTACCCTGGCAAGCCGAGCCCCGCTGTGCGTGGTCCCCTGCCAGGGCATGAATGGGGCCACTGCAGGGCAGCTCACAGGAGCACCATTAGGGGGACGTGGAGGGGAATGGCAGAAATGACCAAAGTAACCCGGCCTTTCTCCTCAGTTTCTCTTGCAGATGGAGAAGCTGCAAGTCATGAAGACACTGCCACACAGTGGGGTGCGGCAGGAAGAGGCAATCCGTCTGCCAGCCATGCCGCCTTTCCCAAGGCAGGCAGCGACTCAGGCAGCAGCAGCCAAGCAAGTGCCTGCAGCACAGACGTCATCATCTGAAAGGGTCACTTGCAAGCTGCCCCCTCTACAAGCAACAGCCTCTGCATCTTCAGTTGGAGGAAGGGCAAAGGCATTGGGCACAGAGGCCCACAGCCACCAAGAGCTTCTGCCACCTCTTCCGCGCATCTCTGGTGAGAGGGACAAGGCAGTGAGGGCAGAGAGCCGGGAACGTGGCCCACACAGCCCTGTGGCCCCTGACGAGGACATGGAGTACACAGTACGGTCCTTCGTCTCCACAGTCATAAGAAATGCTCTAGCCTGCAACGAGGGAGCCAACAGCAAAGCAAGGCTTTCTCCCTCAGGCAGGCGTCCCGGGACCAAAGGCTACAGAACACCATCTCTCACCACAGCAGTGCCCCAAAATGGGAAGAAGAAGAGTCAGCACTCGTCCAAAAGCAGCCCTGCAGCCCCTGCCGAAGAAATGGAAGACCCAGTAAAGGTCTTTGTCTCCACTGCCATTAGCAACGCCGTAGCCCGGAACCAGGGAGCCATGAGGCAGGCAAGGCTTTCTCCTTTGGACAGACGTCCCAGGAGCAAAGGCCGCATAACACCACCACTCCTCACAGCAGTGCCGCAGAATTGGAAGAAGAGTCAGCACCGTGCCAAAGACAGCCCTGCAGCCTCTGCCGAGGACATGGAACACCCAGTAAAGGCCTTCGTCTCCAGTGTCATTAGCAAGGCTATAGCCTGCAACGAGGGAGCCATGAGGGAGGCAGAGCTTCCTCCCTTGTGCAGAGGTCCTAGGAGCAAAGGCCACGGAACACCACCTCTCCTAACAGCAGTGCCCCAGGATTTGAAGAAGAGTCGGCAGGCTGCCCCACACTGCCCCACAGACTCTTTCACGGCACTGCGGGACACAGCACAGTCCCTTGTGTCTGAAGTCCTGGCAAAGACGATGGCTGAAAGCTGGGAACATGGCCAACGGCCTGCAGAACTGGAGGACCTGGCACACACGGGGTGCACAGCGACATCAACAAGAGCAGTCGAGGTCCAGACAGACATGGACAGCAGGCGGACCACTGCTCTGCCAGGGCGCCATCACCAGGCACCTGCACCAGCAAGCCCAGACAGGGCTGAGAAGCAAAGGCAGCAGAGACAGATACACATCAAACCCAGGCAGTGGAGCGGCAAGGATGAGACAAGCCAGGGCCAGGGCACGAAGGAAAGTGGTCGTGTGGCTTCGGATGAAGAGGAAGAGATTATCATCTTCAACTCCTGGATCAACCCCAGGTTCCCCAGCCTCTTCAAGGAACCACAGCCCTTTCCCCAGGAAGAGGGCAGCTCACCCAGCAGCGCGGACAGGGAGGCTGCAGCACAAGAAGCAGAACCCCCAACAAGTGCCTCTCTTGGCTCTTTGGACACTCATACATCGCCTGCTTGCCTGGAAGAGAGGCACGGCACGCCTCTCACCGCAACACAACCGTCAGAGAGCAGGCCAGCAAGTTGTCCATCAGCCCCTGCTTTTGAAGACGAGGGCTACAGAGCGCCTCCCCAGGCACGTGGGGCTCAAGAGTCAAAGCCACCAGCCTGTCCCACTCCCATCGAGCACAGCACTGCAGTGACGGTTGAGAGCCAGGGACGTGCCCAACATGCCTCCACTGTCTCTGACGAAGATCTGTATGAAAGAGCCCGGATCATCGTGTCTGCAGTCCTACGCCATGCTGTAGCCATGAGCCAGGGAGCCACGAGCAAGGCACCAACTGCTCCCTCGGCCACAGGACCCAGCGTGCCTCCTCCCACAGCAGAGCCTGTAGACTCTACATCCTCGGCCTCTGCCTTGGCTGGAGGTGCTGTAGGGGAAGCCACGGAAGCCCCTCTCACTGCAGCAGCGGCGCCACGAGAAGAAGTGGCTTCTCCTGTGACTGCAGATCTTCTCAGGGAGGACATCACTGATCTCAGTCCAGCAGCAGCTGATGAAGCAGGAGCAGCGGCTACTCCCTTGGCTATGGTTCCGGGGCACCAGGTAAGCACAGCACGCGTGGTGGGCACCGGGCACCGAGGGCAGCCAGAGGCAGAAGTAGCACGTGGGGTGTGCGTGCTGGGGAGCTGTCTGCTGCTCTCCATTTCCAGACGCCCCAGGCACAAGGGCTGACATCCCTCTCATCACCTGCTTGTGCTCTTGCTCTCCCCATGCAGGTTGCTGCCGAGCAGGGAGGCCAAGCGCAGTCCTCCTCCTGCACCAAAGACATGCCAGCGGATGAGCCAGCAACGTCCCAGGCACAAGCAACGTCCCAGGCACAAGCACCGTCCCAGGGTCTGTTGGCCGGGCCTGTTCAGCGCAGCGAGCAGCACCAAGGACTAGGTAGGTTGGCAGCACCACGCGCCGGGGGGCTGGCTGGTCCTGGGCCACCCCTCCCCGGGGAAAGGCCTTGGAGGGGGGGAAAGGCTTGCCCAGCACCCGCTCAGGCCCTAACCTACACCTCTCTGTCCCCCACAGGCATCCTTGACCTCGCACAAGCCCCAGCGTGCCAGCCACGGCCCTCCCGCGTCAGAAGAGAGGCGCTTCGGGCTCTGCACAGCGCTTTCTGCTGCAGCTGCATCGCAGGACAGCGAGAGTAGCGGCGCCCGGCTGCCAGCACCAGGACGGCGCTCGGAGGTGGCAGCTGGCCCTCAGGAAGCTTTGCAGTGCCCACAGAAGCATCACTGGGAGGCACAGGACAGCGCCCCAGGAATTCAGATGCCCCACCACATCCTGCCCCCAGCCTCAGCTCAGCTGCGGCTGCTTTCTGCTGTGAATAAAAGCTCAGGCAGACTTTTGCCTCCAATGCTCCTCTCTGTGTCGTTGATCTCAGGAGAAGGAGTGATGCAGGCCATGCCAACCCGGCACCCTGGGCCTCTCACAGTCATGGAATTATAGGATCATGGAATCGCTTAGGTTGGAAAACACCTCAGAGATCATCACGTCCAACCGTTATCCTAGCACCGCCGAGTCTACCACTGAACCATGTCCCTAGGCACCAGATTCACATGGCTTTCGAATACCTCCAGGGATAGTGACTCAACTACTTGCCTGGGCAGCCTGTTCGAATGCTTCACAACCCTGTCATTGAAGAAATTTTGCCTAGTATCCACCTAAACCGCCCCCGGTGCCACTTTTTCCTCTTCTCCTATCGCCTGCTGCCTGGGAGAAGGGACTGACCCCCGTCGCACCACAACCTTCTCTGAGGTCCTTGTACAGAGCGATAAGGTCTTCCCCCAGCCTCCTTTCCTCTAGGCTACATAACCCCAGCTCCCTCAACACTCCTCACACGACTTGCTCCCTAGGCCCTTCAGCTGCTTCTTTGCCCTTCTTTGGACAGGCCCCAGGACCTCCCCGTCCTTCTTGGAGTGACGGCCCCAAAGCTGAGCAGGGTATTCACAGTGCGGCCTCACCAGAGCTGAGTACAGGGGGAGAATTAGGTTCACAAACTACGTGATGCTTACTACTATACCATATATGTACAATTTTATTTGACCAACCTTTCATTTCTCCTGATCCTTTTTTTTTTTTTTTTTTCATCTCTCATGAATAGAGGGCCTGTGATTTTTGTTTTTACTGATTTTGCACTGCTTGTCCTGTTTTTCTTAGCTATCCTCCTCATTTTGTGACTGTGGGACATTCCCCTTATCTGTTTAACGTACTTCACCTGCTATGCTACTGCCATGCCTGCACAATCACTTTTGAAAATGCAAGGTTAGTGGAATTTTCCACTGCAAAAACCTGACGTGCTGTCAGCAGCCTGTAAGCTCTCCTGACGTGCTGTCAGCAGCCTGCAAGCACACAAGAGGAGGAAGTGCTGCAACAGCTGTTGCTCACCAACCAGCTGCCCGGCAAGGAAAAGGCAGTCAGTAGGACATGTGTCAGGACACTTTTCCTGCCGATGTGGCCAAATTCACATAAGAAAGAATCAGGAAAAGTTTCTTTCTTATGTGGGACTCCGTGAAGACAGGCAAAGTTCTCCGAGAGCTGAAAGGTGGGCTTCTTTCCATGGAGGAGCTCAAAGCCCCCCATGGGCAGCCCCAGTTTAATAAGGAAGGAGGCACCCAGCCCAGGTACTAAGACACGCTGAAAAGCAAGAAAGGAGGAACAGTATTTAAGCATTTCTGGGACTGGAAATCCCGTGTGGGACTTCTCCAATAAAGAAGATGGGCCCTTGTGCTTTGGCCACTGCTCATGGGAAGGTGCCAGGTGGCGTCACTCTGGAGAGCCCTGGAGATGGCCTCAATGTCTGGGAGTTTCCCAGCTCCCTTCTTGTTGCCATCTAAAGAAGATCTGGGCTAGTAAGAGCAGAGCCAACACCCTCAGCCCAGGAAAATCCCTCCACGGGGTTCCCAACTAATAGGGAAAGCCTTGAGAACCGGCTCCGACTACATGCTGGCTTGCCCAATCAGGCCATAGGCAACGCACAAGCGCCAGGAGGTACGGATCCCGTCCTTCTGCTGGAGCTGGGCTTTTTTGTGCATAATGCCAGAGCAGCAACGGGCCCCTGGCACATCTGCAGTTTGCAGGCTACCGCTGGGGTGTTACTTCTGCTTGAGGAGGCGTTCTGTGGGGTGGCAGCTCCTGGAAGGAGCAGGGTATGAGGGAAGGACGGGGCTGCAAAGCCCATCTTGTTCAGTGCGAACTGCCTGTGCATGTGGTGGGATATTGCATCCCCAACTGGCCCAGTGCCTGGAAAGCAAATCCCCCAAATCCCCCTTCAGCTGTGGCCTGGGGACGGCAACAAGGCCGCCAATGCCATGCTGCAGGCTGGCACGGCCCGCAGATCCCAGGCTGCCAAGCCCAACGTGCAGCCGCCAAGCAGGCGCCAGCTGCCAGAGGCTGCAGGAAGGTTCCAGAAGCAGCGGCAGCGCCCCGGGCAGGGGCAGCCACGAGTGCAGGAGCTGCTCGTGGGATGTGGGCTCAGGGACAGACGCCTGCCCCTGCAGGGGACAAGGCCCACCCTGAGCCTGCCCACCGGCTTGGGCCTGCCCAGACATCCTGGGGGGAAGCCCTGGCGACAACCAGTGATCGGGGGGGTGCAGAAGCCCCTCACAAATGGTGATGACAATCAGGCCCCCACAAAGTGAGAGGCCACATCAACTACCATGGAACCGCCAGAACTTGGAGAAAAGGGGCACTGCTCTCTCCAGAGAGCGCGTTTCCTTCAGTACAAAGAAAATGAAAGGCCTCTTGTGTCTAGATGCTGTCAGCGTTCATGAAAACACATAATCCACAAAGTGATTATATGAAGGTGCTTTATTAGGCGCCGGAAGTTAGGGGCATGCCTGCCCAAATCTAACTTTGTCCGACTTGTTCACTCAGTTCTCTTTTATCTCCTAAAATATTACATATGCATTGAGTTTCACAACACATCTCTGCGTATTCATTTCCTAGCTCTGCCTAGCCCGGCTTCGTATGCTAATTATCTTATCAGTCCTTCTGCGCTTGCGTATTACTCTCTGGTGGTCGTCCGGGTGGTCGTTGGGATGAAGTAAGATGTCTTCATCAGAGCTGAACTTTTTAACCTTTTCTTCTTACGCATGCTCTCTGAGCCCTCGGTCTCAGTCCAAACCGCAAGCTTGGTTTGATCCAGTTCCCAGGGTCCAAGAGGCCCCAGTTATCTAGATGGCTTGCAAACTGAGCATTCTTTTAGTCCTCCTTACTCCTCATCATGAACCGGTGCATTCTCCCATGCTATCCTTGCACATATATTTTGTATCTTATCCAAGCGCAGCCCCGGAACAGTACATCGCAAATGTACCACATCAAGCAATATTGTATTATTTCCTCTTCTGTTACTAACAATGCCACCTGCCATCACTGACAGCCAGGCTGGGGACAGCCCAAGGCCTCAGACGTTATTATTCTTCAATAATAGGTACATTTGGAATTATTGTCCCCAGGGTGCAAGCTCCCTTCCAGCCAAGGGGCAACACCTTCCTGGATGTATTGCCGCATAGCCAGTACCACCCCTTGCCATTCGGGACAGGCCATCCGGTTACAGGATTCTCATGTTGTATCTGCTGTACAAAAACTTCTAAACTGTTACTTAGATAACGCTCCTGCCTTCCTCTTTGTCACACTCAAAATGGTTAAGAACAAAATAGGATTACAAGATACGCCACCGGGCCCATGTAGTGGGCACCACCAATCGACACTTGGATAAAACAGCACTTCCTTTTCGATCTGTCATGCGCTTCGTTCATCTCCGGCCGTTCCCCTCACGGAGAATACAGAACCACGGATCGGAACTCCGCGCTCGCTTCGCAGCGATGCTGCGTCTCACTCCCACAGCACAATCACGCGATCACGCAGAGAGGCCCCTTAAACTTCTCGTTCATGCTACAAGGATATATCACTTAGAACAAAAACCAGACTATTTTGTTTTGTCTCTGGCCGAGTTCCTCGAGGAGTCACTCACTTCACAGCAATACTTTGGCTCAAACACATACACATATACTTCTTTGCTGGTGCAGCTACTGCTGCCTCCGGTGCAATATTAGGATTAGAGGGAGCATAACTTGCTTCCTCCTCCAAAAAAGGAGTCTTATTGTTTACATATAAACTTAAAGCCAGAATTTTCATCAGACCTGTATTGCGGCCAAAATAGTCAAGTTCCTTTTAATGGCTTTTCAGGCCAGACAATTGGACAATACCTAACCATTGTTGTTTTTTTGTGTTTTTGGTTTTTTTTTTTCTTTTTCGCTAGTTTTTGGGTTGTTTTTCCAATTCCTTTTCTTTCTCGCCAAAGGACTGCCTTTACGCACAATTCCGAGGATTCTGCTTCTGAAGATCTCCAAGGATGGAGACTCCACAACCTCTCTGGGCAACCTGTTCCAGCAAAGACACCGTTGTGTTACCAACACTGTTTCAGGCACAACTCTGAAGCATAGGACCTGCTTCAGCAGCCAGAGAAGCTGCGGGCTAAACACCAGCATGGCACAGCTGTGGCTCTGCCGCTGAAAGCTTCTCCACGGCTTGTTCTGAAAGCAACGAGCAGGGAATCTTCCCGCGGCTGCCCAGGGTTTTCCTCTCGCAGCCCCGCCAGAGCCCGCCTCAAGCAACCTCTCCGCCAGCTCCACCGGCTCCGCTACCTGGTGCCCGCCTTCTCTGGGAGTCCTTCACAGTGCCTAGAGCCACAGGGCTCTGGCTGCCCGGACAGGGGAGGATTCCCTGCTAATGCTCCTGCTCAAACTGCACTGCCAGGGCTGCCTGACGGGTGTCCAAGCTCGAGCGCGGTCTCTGCTGATGTGTGGGGAGTCAGGCAAAGAGCCAGGAAGCTTACCCAGATGACCGAGCAGAGCATCTCCCGGCAGAGCAGGTAACGCGCAGTTGATGGGAGCAGTTAGGGAGCTAAGCTGACTCCCCTGAGAAATCCTGACCTGGGGCTGTGCCGGGGGCACTGGCTGGAAGGAGCCTGAGGTGCCTGCCAATCCAGACCTTGCTGGGGGCGTGTGAGACGGTGTCCCTGGGGTGTCCGCCGACCACCGGGGCTTTGTGATGCGTGGGCGGTGGCGTACCCAAAGGCCATTGTGACACGGAGGGGTACCCATGGCAACGGTGTCCCTTATAAGGCCCGAGCCCCGGGCTGTCCATTCACTCTCAGGAGAGCAGCTCTGCCAGGAGGCAGCAGCTCCCCTGGGTGCCCGTTGGAGTTCTCGGTCAGAGGACCTGGAGCATACCATGGAGCAGCAGAATAAGGATCACTCCCAGCCCGCTGAAGGGCAGCAGAGCGTACAGGAGCAGCGCCAGGTGAGGCTCAGGGACCAAGACAGGGACAGCAGCGTGACGGGACGGCACGGAGAGCACCAGGATGGGAACGGTGCTGGAGCAAGCTGGCCAGCTGGCCCTGAACACCTCCAGCCCGGACACAGTTATTCCCAAACCTGGAGTTTCTCCATGAAGAGCCGACCCCCAGGACAGCCAAAGCCCACAGGGCCCTGGCATTTCTGTGCCCAGAGGCACAAAGAGCAGCGCGGCCTAATTCAACCTGGCTGTCCGCAACCAGGAGCTGTCTCCATCGTCCCTCCATGCGGACAGGCAGCCAGTGCGGTCGTGCCCAGAGAGCGTGCGTCACACTGGCAGCTGCCACACAGAGTCGGGAGCCCCAGGAGGGTTCGGAAGAACATCTTTGGCAGCCCTGGCAGCCTCCGACGAGCAGGCAGCAATTCAGGAGGAGACAGGCAGGGCATTACCCTGGCAAGCCGAGCCCCGCTGTGCGTGGTCCCCTGCCAGGGCATGAATGGGGCCACTGCAGGGCAGCTCACAGGAGCACCATTAGGGGGACGTGGAGGGGAATGGCAGAAATGACCAAAGTAACCCGGCCTTTCTCCTCAGTTTCTCTTGCAGATGGAGAAGCTGCAAGTCATGAAGACACTGCCACACAGTGGGGTGCGGCAGGAAGAGGCAATCCGTCTGCCAGCCATGCCGCCTTTCCCAAGGCAGGCAGCGACTCAGGCAGCAGCAGCCAAGCAAGTGCCTGCAGCACAGACGTCATCATCTGAAAGGGTCACTTGCAAGCTGCCCCCTCTACAAGCAACAGCCTCTGCATCTTCAGTTGGAGGAAGGGCAAAGGCATTGGGCACAGAGGCCCACAGCCACCAAGAGCTTCTGCCACCTCTTCCGCGCATCTCTGGTGAGAGGGACAAGGCAGTGAGGGCAGAGAGCCGGGAACGTGGCCCACACAGCCCTGTGGCCCCTGACGAGGACATGGAGTACACAGTACGGTCCTTCGTCTCCACAGTCATAAGAAATGCTCTAGCCTGCAACGAGGGAGCCAACAGCAAAGCAAGGCTTTCTCCCTCAGGCAGGCGTCCCGGGACCAAAGGCTACAGAACACCATCTCTCACCACAGCAGTGCCCCAAAATGGGAAGAAGAAGAGTCAGCACTCGTCCAAAAGCAGCCCTGCAGCCCCTGCCGAAGAAATGGAAGACCCAGTAAAGGTCTTTGTCTCCACTGCCATTAGCAACGCCGTAGCCCGGAACCAGGGAGCCATGAGGCAGGCAAGGCTTTCTCCTTTGGACAGACGTCCCAGGAGCAAAGGCCGCATAACACCACCACTCCTCACAGCAGTGCCGCAGAATTGGAAGAAGAGTCAGCACCGTGCCAAAGACAGCCCTGCAGCCTCTGCCGAGGACATGGAACACCCAGTAAAGGCCTTCGTCTCCAGTGTCATTAGCAAGGCTATAGCCTGCAACGAGGGAGCCATGAGGGAGGCAGAGCTTCCTCCCTTGTGCAGAGGTCCTAGGAGCAAAGGCCACGGAACACCACCTCTCCTAACAGCAGTGCCCCAGGATTTGAAGAAGAGTCGGCAGGCTGCCCCACACTGCCCCACAGACTCTTTCACGGCACTGCGGGACACAGCACAGTCCCTTGTGTCTGAAGTCCTGGCAAAGACGATGGCTGAAAGCTGGGAACATGGCCAACGGCCTGCAGAACTGGAGGACCTGGCACACACGGGGTGCACAGCGACATCAACAAGAGCAGTCGAGGTCCAGACAGACATGGACAGCAGGCGGACCACTGCTCTGCCAGGGCGCCATCACCAGGCACCTGCACCAGCAAGCCCAGACAGGGCTGAGAAGCAAGGGCAGCAGGGACAGATACACATCAAACCCAGGCAGTGGAGCGGCAAGGATGAGACAAGCCAGGGCCAGGGCACGAAGGAAAGTGGTCGTGTGGCTTCGGATGAAGAGGAAGAGATTATCATCTTCAACTCCTGGATCAACCCCAGGTTCCCCAGCCTCTTCAAGGAACCACAGCCCTTTCCCCAGGAAGAGGGCAGCTCACCCAGCAGCGCGGACAGGGAGGCTGCAGCACAAGAAGCAGAACCCCCAACAAGTGCCTCTCTTGGCTCTTTGGACACTCATACATCGCCTGCTTGCCTGGAAGAGAGGCACGGCACGCCTCTCACCGCAACACAACCGTCAGAGAGCAGGCCAGCAAGTTGTCCATCAGCCCCTGCTTTTGAAGACGAGGGCTACAGAGCGCCTCCCCAGGCACGTGGGGCTCAAGAGTCAAAGCCACCAGCCTGTCCCACTCCCATCGAGCACAGCACTGCAGTGACGGTTGAGAGCCAGGGACGTGCCCAACATGCCTCCACTGTCTCTGACGAAGATCTGTATGAAAGAGCCCGGATCATCGTGTCTGCAGTCCTACGCCATGCTGTAGCCATGAGCCAGGGAGCCACGAGCAAGGCACCAACTGCTCCCTCGGCCACAGGACCCAGCGTGCCTCCTCCCACAGCAGAGCCTGTAGACTGTACATCCTCGGCCTCTGCCTTGGCTGGAGGTGCTGTAGGGGAAGCCACGGAAGCCCCTCTCACTGCAGCAGCGGCGCCACGAGAAGAAGTGGCTTCTCCTGTGACTGCAGATCTTCTCAGGGAGGACATCACTGATCTCAGTCCAGCAGCAGCTGATGAAGCAGGAGCAGCGGCTACTCCCTTGGCTATGGTTCCGGGGCACCAGGTAAGCACAGCACGCGTGGTGGGCACCGGGCACCGAGGGCAGCCAGAGGCAGAAGTAGCACGTGGGGTGTGCGTGCTGGGGAGCTGTCTGCTGCTCTCCATTTCCAGACGCCCCAGGCACAAGGGCTGACATCCCTCTCATCACCTGCTTGTGCTCTTGCTCTCCCCATGCAGGTTGCTGCCGAGCAGGGAGGCCAAGCGCAGTCCTCCTCCTGCACCAAAGACATGCCAGCGGATGAGCCAGCAACGTCCCAGGCACAAGCAACGTCCCAGGCACAAGCACCGTCCCAGGGTCTGTTGGCCGGGCCTGTTCAGCGCAGCGAGCAGCACCAAGGACTAGGTAGGTTGGCAGCACCACGCGCCGGGGGGCTGGCTGGTCCTGGGCCACCCCTCCCCGGGGAAAGGCCTTGGAGGGGGGGAAAGGCTTGCCCAGCACCCGCTCAGGCCCTAACCTACACCTCTCTGTCCCCCACAGGCATCCTTGACCTCGCACAAGCCCCAGCGTGCCAGCCACGGCCCTCCCGCGTCAGAAGAGAGGCGCTTCGGGCTCTGCACAGCGCTTTCTGCTGCAGCTGCATCGCAGGACAGCGAGAGTAGCGGCGCCCGGCTGCCAGCACCAGGACGGCGCTCGGAGGTGGCAGCTGGCCCTCAGGAAGCTTTGCAGTGCCCACAGAAGCATCACTGGGAGGCACAGGACAGCGCCCCAGGAATTCAGATGCCCCACCACATCCTGCCCCCAGCCTCAGCTCAGCTGCGGCTGCTTTCTGCTGTGAATAAAAGCTCAGGCAGACTTTTGCCTCCAATGCTCCTCTCTGTGTCGTTGATCTCAGGAGAAGGAGTGATGCAGGCCATGCCAACCCGGCACCCTGGGCCTCTCACAGTCATGGAATTATAGGATCATGGAATCGCTTAGGTTGGAAAACACCTCAGAGATCATCACGTCCAACCGTTATCCTAGCACCGCCGAGTCTACCACTGAACCATGTCCCTAGGCACCAGATTCACATGGCTTTCGAATACCTCCAGGGATAGTGACTCAACTACTTGCCTGGGCAGCCTGTTCGAATGCTTCACAACCCTGTCATTGAAGAAATTTTGCCTAGTATCCACCTAAACCGCCCCCGGTGCCACTTTTTCCTCTTCTCCTATCGCCTGCTGCCTGGGAGAAGGGACTGACCCCCGTCGCACCACAACCTTCTCTGAGGTCCTTGTACAGAGCGATAAGGTCTTCCCCCAGCCTCCTTTCCTCTAGGCTACATAACCCCAGCTCCCTCAACACTCCTCACACGACTTGCTCCCTAGGCCCTTCAGCTGCTTCTTTGCCCTTCTTTGGACAGGCCCCAGGACCTCCCCGTCCTTCTTGGAGTGACGGCCCCAAAGCTGAGCAGGGTATTCACAGTGCGGCCTCACCAGAGCTGAGTACAGGGGGAGAATTAGGTTCACAAACTACGTGATGCTTACTACTATACCATATATGTACAATTTTATTTGACCAACCTTTCATTTCTCCTGATCCTTTTTTTTTTTTTTTTTTCATCTCTCATGAATAGAGGGCCTGTGATTTTTGTTTTTACTGATTTTGCACTGCTTGTCCTGTTTTTCTTAGCTATCCTCCTCATTTTGTGACTGTGGGACATTCCCCTTATCTGTTTAACGTACTTCACCTGCTATGCTACTGCCATGCCTGCACAATCACTTTTGAAAATGCAAGGTTAGTGGAATTTTCCACTGCAAAAACCTGACGTGCTGTCAGCAGCCTGTAAGCTCTCCTGACGTGCTGTCAGCAGCCTGCAAGCACACAAGAGGAGGAAGTGCTGCAACAGCTGTTGCTCACCAACCAGCTGCCCGGCAAGGAAAAGGCAGTCAGTAGGACATGTGTCAGGACACTTTTCCTGCCGATGTGGCCAAATTCACATAAGAAAGAATCAGGAAAAGTTTCTTTCTTATGTGGGACTCCGTGAAGACAGGCAAAGTTCTCCGAGAGCTGAAAGGTGGGCTTCTTTCCATGGAGGAGCTCAAAGCCCCCCATGGGCAGCCCCAGTTTAATAAGGAAGGAGGCACCCAGCCCAGGTACTAAGACACGCTGAAAAGCAAGAAAGGAGGAACAGTATTTAAGCATTTCTGGGACTGGAAATCCCGTGTGGGACTTCTCCAATAAAGAAGATGGGCCCTTGTGCTTTGGCCACTGCTCATGGGAAGGTGCCAGGTGGCGTCACTCTGGAGAGCCCTGGAGATGGCCTCAATGTCTGGGAGTTTCCCAGCTCCCTTCTTGTTGCCATCTAAAGAAGATCTGGGCTAGTAAGAGCAGAGCCAACACCCTCAGCCCAGGAAAATCCCTCCACGGGGTTCCCAACTAATAGGGAAAGCCTTGAGAACCGGCTCCGACTACATGCTGGCTTGCCCAATCAGGCCATAGGCAACGCACAAGCGCCAGGAGGTACGGATCCCGTCCTTCTGCTGGAGCTGGGCTTTTTTGTGCATAATGCCAGAGCAGCAACGGGCCCCTGGCACATCTGCAGTTTGCAGGCTACCGCTGGGGTGTTACTTCTGCTTGAGGAGGCGTTCTGTGGGGTGGCAGCTCCTGGAAGGAGCAGGGTATGAGGGAAGGACGGGGCTGCAAAGCCCATCTTGTTCAGTGCGAACTGCCTGTGCATGTGGTGGGATATTGCATCCCCAACTGGCCCAGTGCCTGGAAAGCAAATCCCCCAAATCCCCCTTCAGCTGTGGCCTGGGGACGGCAACAAGGCCGCCAATGCCATGCTGCAGGCTGGCACGGCCCGCAGATCCCAGGCTGCCAAGCCCAACGTGCAGCCGCCAAGCAGGCGCCAGCTGCCAGAGGCTGCAGGAAGGTTCCAGAAGCAGCGGCAGCGCCCCGGGCAGGGGCAGCCACGAGTGCAGGAGCTGCTCGTGGGATGTGGGCTCAGGGACAGACGCCTGCCCCTGCAGGGGACAAGGCCCACCCAGAGCCTGCCCACCGGCTTGGGCCTGCCCAGACATCCTGGGGGGAAGCCCTGGCGACAACCAGTGATCGGGGGGGTGCAGAAGCCCCTCACAAATGGTGATGACAATCAGGCCCCCACAAAGTGAGAGGCCACATCAACTACCATGGAACCGCCAGAACTTGGAGAAAAGGGGCACTGCTCTCTCCAGAGAGCGCGTTTCCTTCAGTACAAAGAAAATGAAAGGCCTCTTGTGTCTAGATGCTGTCAGCGTTCATGAAAACACATAATCCACAAAGTGATTATATGAAGGTGCTTTATTAGGCGCCGGAAGTTAGGGGCATGCCTGCCCAAATCTAACTTTGTCCGACTTGTTCACTCAGTTCTCTTTTATCTCCTAAAATATTACATATGCATTGAGTTTCACAACACATCTCTGCGTATTCATTTCCTAGCTCTGCCTAGCCCGGCTTCGTATGCTAATTATCTTATCAGTCCTTCTGCGCTTGCGTATTACTCTCTGGTGGTCGTCCGGGTGGTCGTTGGGATGAAGTAAGATGTCTTCATCAGAGCTGAACTTTTTAACCTTTTCTTCTTACGCATGCTCTCTGAGCCCTCGGTCTCAGTCCAAAGCAAGCTTGGTTTGATCCAGTTCCCAGGGTCCAAGAGGCCCCAGTTATCTAGATGGCTTGCAAACTGAGCATTCTTTTAGTCCTCCTTACTCCTCATCATGAACCGGTGCATTCTCCCATGCTATCCTTGCACATATATTTTGTATCTTCCAAGCGCAGCCCCGGAACAGTACATCGCAAATGTACCACATCAAGCAATATTGTATTATTTCCTCTTCTGTTACTAACAATGCCACCTGCCATCACTGACAGCCAGGCTGGGGACAGCCCAAGGCCTCAGCCAGCTTGTGGCACAGGGGGAAACCAGAAGTGCAAAATGGCCGCCAGGGCTGTCAGAGGATGGGTCGGGAGCTGCCCAAGGTTAGTGGAATTAGTTGGGATCTTATCAATGTTTATAAATACCTGAAGCGTGGCAGACAGAGGGATTTGGCCAACCTCTTTTCAGTGGGTTGTGGGGACAGGACAAGGGGTAATGGCCACAAGATGGAGCCCAGGAAGTTCCGCACCAACATGCAAAAGGACTTCTTCACGGTGAGGGTGACGGAGCACTGAAACAGGCTGCCCAGGGAGGTTGTGGAGTGTCCTTCTCTGGAGATATTCAAGGCCCGTCTGGACACCTACCTGGGCAGCCTGCTCTAAGGAACCTGCTTTGGCAGGGGGGGTAGGACCCGATGATCTCTCGAGGTCCCTTCCAACCCCAACAATTCTGTGATTCTGTGAAATTTCCACTGCAAAAACACCTGCCACTGCAAAAACACAACTTTGGTTCTCACAATTCCCCCCTCTTCTTTTCTCACTCCTATCGTTGTTTCTGCACTTCTACACATCCTCCATCCTTGAGTTTTTCCAACATTAGGGCACAATATTTTTCTTCCCAAGTCAGGGGGATGACAGATATGCAATGCCTTTATCATTGTAATACCAACAATACCGCCCTGTGGGGGAGGCCAGCGAAGCCCCTCTCACTGCAGCAGCAGCGCCAAAGGAAGAACGAAAAGAAGTGGCTTCTCCTTTGGCTGGAGGCCCTGCGTGCGAAGTCAGCAAAGACCCTCTCACTCCAGGAGCAACGGCACAAGAAGGAGAAGCGGCTTCTCCCTGAGCTGGACAACCTGTGGAGGAAGCCAGTGAAGCCCCTCTTGGTCCAGCAGCAGCACCAGACGAAGAAGAAGTGGCTTCTCCTTTGAGTGCAGAGCCTCTCAGGCAGGACAGCACTGATCTTCTCAGCCCCGCAGCAGCTGAGGAAACAGGAGCAGTGGCTTCTCCCTTGGTTCCTGGGTGCCAGGTAAGCACAGCGTGCGTGGTGGGCACGAGGCTCTCAGGAAGCTTTGCAGCACCCACAGAAGCATCACAGGGAGGCACAGGACAGCGTCCCAGTGTGAGAAAAATCCATGTATTTCTTTCAGTCAGGGTCTTCCGTGAAGCGATTTTATTCACGATTGCAATGGCGGGCCTCCTGCGAGCAGGAGCGCGCACTAAAAGTATACCATAACCTTATATTCCCTATTACCCGACACCTGACTTCTCCCGTTTCCTCATGGGCTGAGTACTACGGGTTTACAACTACTTACCCCTTTCTATACCATATATGTACAATTTTATTTGACCGACCTTTCATTTCTCCTTTTCCTTTCCTTTTCTTCATCTCTCGTGACTAGAGGGCCTGTGATTTATTTTTTTTTCTACTAATTTTTGAGCAGCTCATCCTGTTTGTCTTAGCTATCCTCCTTATTTTGGGACAGCGGGACCTTCCCTTTATCTGCCTAATGTACTTCCCACTGCTTTGCTACTGCCATGCCTGCACAATCACTTTGGAATATGCAAGGTTAGTGGAATTTTCCACTGCAAAAACATCTGCCGCTGCAAAAACACAACTTTGTTTCTCACAATGCCCCCCTCTTCTTTTCTTACTCCTCTTGCTGTTTCTGCACTTCTTCACATCCCCCACTCTTCTCTTTTTCCAACATTACGGCCCAATATTTTTCTTCTGATGTCACGGGGGATGACAGATTCGCAGTGCAATTTTCTTTATAATTCCAACAAATAGCTGTTTGAGCCAATTCCATTCAGGTAACCGCAAAAGTCACTTCCTCCCAAATGTTTCTAAATCCCCAGGAAGTGTCATCTTGGGCCGCTCTGTGTAGGATTTTTTTCTTTCCCAAATATTTTTGAGATCAGTCAAATTCGCCCCTTTTGATCTACAGACATACAGCAACTAGCATTAATTACAGTACACGCTCTCCTGTGAGGCTAAAAATAAATCAAATACCATTTGGTTCTGGAGTACTGTTTTTGGCAAGCTTGTTACCTCCTCTTGTAGTGCCTGCACTGCATGCAGAGTGCTATTTTCTAGTTGCACAATGAGTGAAATTCCCTGTTTCAGTTTACTAGAGGATTATCTGGAGTCCTCTTAATTCTGCGTGCGGTCTCAGGGGGGCTTTGGCATTGTGGGTCTTCAATAATAGGTACATTTGGAATTATTGTCCCCAGGGTGCAAGCTCCCTTCCAGCCAAGGGGCAACACCTTCCTGGATGTATTGCCGCATAGCCAGTACCACCCCTTGCCATTCGGGACAGGCCATCCGGTTACAGGATTCTCATGTTGTATCTGCTGTACAAAAACTTCTAAACTGTTACTTAGATAACGCTCCTGCCTTCCTCTTTGTCACACTCAAAATGGTTAAGAACAAAATAGGATTACAAGATACGCCACCGGGCCCATGTAGTGGGCACCACCAATCGACACTTGGATAAAACAGCACTTCCTTTTCGATCTGTCATGCGCTTCGTTCATCTCCGGCCGTTCCCCTCACGGAGAATACAGAACCACGGATCGGAACTCCGCGCTCGCTTCGCAGCGATGCTGCGTCTCACTCCCACAGCACAATCACGCGATCACGCAGAGAGGCCCCTTAAACTTCTCGTTCATGCTACAAGGATATATCACTTAGAACAAAAACCAGACTATTTTGTTTTGTCTCTGGCCGAGTTCCTCGAGGAGTCACTCACTTCACAGCAATACTTTGGCTCAAACACATACACATATACTTCTTTGCTGGTGCAGCTACTGCTGCCTCCGGTGCAATATTAGGATTAGAGGGAGCATAACTTGCTTCCTCCTCCAAAAAAGGAGTCTTATTGTTTACATATAAACTTAAAGCCAGAATTTTCATCAGACCTGTATTGCGGCCAAAATAGTCAAGTTCCTTTTAATGGCTTTTCAGGCCAGACAATTGGACAATACCTAACCATTGTTGTTTTTTTGTGTTTTTGGTTTTTTTTTTCTTTTTCGCTAGTTTTTGGGTTGTTTTTCCAATTCCTTTTCTTTCTCGCCAAAGGACTGCCTTTACGCACAATTCCGAGGATTCTGCTTCTGAAGATCTCCAAGGATGGAGACTCCACAACCTCTCTGGGCAACCTGTTCCAGCAAAGACACCGTTGTGTTACCAACACTGTTTCAGGCACAACTCTGAAGCATAGGACCTGCTTCAGCAGCCAGAGAAGCTGCGGGCTAAACACCAGCATGGCACAGCTGTGGCTCTGCCGCTGAAAGCTTCTCCACGGCTTGTTCTGAAAGCAACGAGCAGGGAATCTTCCCGCGGCTGCCCAGGGTTTTCCTCTCGCAGCCCCGCCAGAGCCCGCCTCAAGCAACCTCTCCGCCAGCTCCACCGGCTCCGCTACCTGGTGCCCGCCTTCTCTGGGAGTCCTTCACAGTGCCTAGAGCCACAGGGCTCTGGCTGCCCGGACAGGGGAGGATTCCCTGCTAATGCTCCTGCTCAAACTGCACTGCCAGGGCTGCCTGACGGGTGTCCAAGCTCGAGCGCGGTCTCTGCTGATGTGTGGGGAGTCAGGCAAAGAGCCAGGAAGCTTACCCAGATGACCGAGCAGAGCATCTCCCGGCAGAGCAGGTAACGCGCAGTTGATGGGAGCAGTTAGGGAGCTAAGCTGACTCCCCTGAGAAATCCTGACCTGGGGCTGTGCCGGGGGCACTGGCTGGAAGGAGCCTGAGGTGCCTGCCAATCCAGACCTTGCTGGGGGCGTGTGAGACGGTGTCCCTGGGGTGTCCGCCGACCACCGGGGCTTTGTGATGCGTGGGCGGTGGCGTACCCAAAGGCCATTGTGACACGGAGGGGTACCCATGGCAACGGTGTCCCTTATAAGGCCCGAGCCCCGGGCTGTCCATTCACTCTCAGGAGAGCAGCTCTGCCAGGAGGCAGCAGCTCCCCTGGGTGCCCGTTGGAGTTCTCGGTCAGAGGACCTGGAGCATACCATGGAGCAGCAGAATAAGGATCACTCCCAGCCCGCTGAAGGGCAGCAGAGCGTACAGGAGCAGCGCCAGGTGAGGCTCAGGGACCAAGACAGGGACAGCAGCGTGACGGGACGGCACGGAGAGCACCAGGATGGGAACGGTGCTGGAGCAAGCTGGCCAGCTGGCCCTGAACACCTCCAGCCCGGACACAGTTATTCCCAAACCTGGAGTTTCTCCATGAAGAGCCGACCCCCAGGACAGCCAAAGCCCACAGGGCCCTGGCATTTCTGTGCCCAGAGGCACAAAGAGCAGCGTGGCCTAATTCAACCTGGCTGTCCGCAACCAGGAGCTGTCTCCATCGTCCCTCCATGCGGACAGGCAGCCAGTGCGGTCGTGCCCAGAGAGCGTGCGTCACACTGGCAGCTGCCACACAGAGTCGGGAGCCCCAGGAGGGTTCGGAAGAACATCTTTGGCAGCCCTGGCAGCCTCCGACGAGCAGGCAGCAATTCAGGAGGAGACAGGCAGGGCATTACCCTGGCAAGCCGAGCCCCGCTGTGCGTGGTCCCCTGCCAGGGCATGAATGGGGCCACTGCAGGGCAGCTCACAGGAGCACCATTAGGGGGACGTGGAGGGGAATGGCAGAAATGACCAAAGTAACCCGGCCTTTCTCCTCAGTTTCTCTTGCAGATGGAGAAGCTGCAAGTCATGAAGACACTGCCACACAGTGGGGTGCGGCAGGAAGAGGCAATCCGTCTGCCAGCCATGCCGCCTTTCCCAAGGCAGGCAGCGACTCAGGCAGCAGCAGCCAAGCAAGTGCCTGCAGCACAGACGTCATCATCTGAAAGGGTCACTTGCAAGCTGCCCCCTCTACAAGCAACAGCCTCTGCATCTTCAGTTGGAGGAAGGGCAAAGGCATTGGGCACAGAGGCCCACAGCCACCAAGAGCTTCTGCCACCTCTTCCGCGCATCTCTGGTGAGAGGGACAAGGCAGTGAGGGCAGAGAGCCGGGAACGTGGCCCACACAGCCCTGTGGCCCCTGACGAGGACATGGAGTACACAGTACGGTCCTTCGTCTCCACAGTCATAAGAAATGCTCTAGCCTGCAACGAGGGAGCCAACAGCAAAGCAAGGCTTTCTCCCTCAGGCAGACGTCCCGGGACCAAAGGCTACAGAACACCATCTCTCACCACAGCAGTGCCCCAAAATGGGAAGAAGAAGAGTCAGCACTCGTCCAAAAGCAGCCCTGCAGCCCCTGCCGAAGAAATGGAAGACCCAGTAAAGGTCTTTGTCTCCACTGCCATTAGCAACGCCGTAGCCCGGAACCAGGGAGCCATGAGGCAGGCAAGGCTTTCTCCTTTGGACAGACGTCCCAGGAGCAAAGGCCGCATAACACCACCACTCCTCACAGCAGTGCCGCAGAATTGGAAGAAGAGTCAGCACCGTGCCAAAGACAGCCCTGCAGCCTCTGCCGAGGACATGGAACACCCAGTAAAGGCCTTCGTCTCCAGTGTCATTAGCAAGGCTATAGCCTGCAACGAGGGAGCCATGAGGGAGGCAGAGCTTCCTCCCTTGTGCAGAGGTCCTAGGAGCAAAGGCCACGGAACACCACCTCTCCTAACAGCAGTGCCCCAGGATTTGAAGAAGAGTCGGCAGGCTGCCCCACACTGCCCCACAGACTCTTTCACGGCACTGCGGGACACAGCACAGTCCCTTGTGTCTGAAGTCCTGGCAAAGACGATGGCTGAAAGCTGGGAACATGGCCAACGGCCTGCAGAACTGGAGGACCTGGCACACACGGGGTGCACAGCGACATCAACAAGAGCAGTCGAGGTCCAGACAGACATGGACAGCAGGCGGACCACTGCTCTGCCAGGGCGCCATCACCAGGCACCTGCACCAGCAAGCCCAGACAGGGCTGAGAAGCAAAGGCAGCAGAGACAGATACACATCAAACCCAGGCAGTGGAGCGGCAAGGATGAGACAAGCCAGGGCCAGGGCACGAAGGAAAGTGGTCGTGTGGCTTCGGATGAAGAGGAAGAGATTATCATCTTCAACTCCTGGATCAACCCCAGGTTCCCCAGCCTCTTCAAGGAACCACAGCCCTTTCCCCAGGAAGAGGGCAGCTCACCCAGCAGCGCGGACAGGGAGGCTGCAGCACAAGAAGCAGAACCCCCAACAAGTGCCTCTCTTGGCTCTTTGGACACTCATACATCGCCTGCTTGCCTGGAAGAGAGGCACGGCACGCCTCTCACCGCAACACAACCGTCAGAGAGCAGGCCAGCAAGTTGTCCATCAGCCCCTGCTTTTGAAGACGAGGGCTACAGAGCGCCTCCCCAGGCACGTGGGGCTCAAGAGTCAAAGCCACCAGCCTGTCCCACTCCCATCGAGCACAGCACTGCAGTGACGGTTGAGAGCCAGGGACGTGCCCAACATGCCTCCACTGTCTCTGACGAAGATCTGTATGAAAGAGCCCGGATCATCGTGTCTGCAGTCCTACGCCATGCTGTAGCCATGAGCCAGGGAGCCACGAGCAAGGCACCAACTGCTCCCTCGGCCACAGGACCCAGCGTGCCTCCTCCCACAGCAGAGCCTGTAGACTGTACATCCTCGGCCTCTGCCTTGGCTGGAGGTGCTGTAGGGGAAGCCACGGAAGCCCCTCTCACTGCAGCAGCGGCGCCACGAGAAGAAGTGGCTTCTCCTGTGACTGCAGATCTTCTCAGGGAGGACATCACTGATCTCAGTCCAGCAGCAGCTGATGAAGCAGGAGCAGCGGCTACTCCCTTGGCTATGGTTCCGGGGCACCAGGTAAGCACAGCACGCGTGGTGGGCACCGGGCACCGAGGGCAGCCAGAGGCAGAAGTAGCACGTGGGGTGTGCGTGCTGGGGAGCTGTCTGCTGCTCTCCATTTCCAGACGCCCCAGGCACAAGGGCTGACATCCCTCTCATCACCTGCTTGTGCTCTTGCTCTCCCCATGCAGGTTGCTGCCGAGCAGGGAGGCCAAGCGCAGTCCTCCTCCTGCACCAAAGACATGCCAGCGGATGAGCCAGCAACGTCCCAGGCACAAGCAACGTCCCAGGCACAAGCACCGTCCCAGGGTCTGTTGGCCGGGCCTGTTCAGCGCAGCGAGCAGCACCAAGGACTAGGTAGGTTGGCAGCACCACGCGCCGGGGGGCTGGCTGGTCCTGGGCCACCCCTCCCCGGGGAAAGGCCTTGGAGGGGGGGAAAGGCTTGCCCAGCACCCGCTCAGGCCCTAACCTACACCTCTCTGTCCCCCACAGGCATCCTTGACCTCGCACAAGCCCCAGCGTGCCAGCCACGGCCCTCCCGCGTCAGAAGAGAGGCGCTTCGGGCTCTGCACAGCGCTTTCTGCTGCAGCTGCATCGCAGGACAGCGAGAGTAGCGGCGCCCGGCTGCCAGCACCAGGACGGCGCTCGGAGGTGGCAGCTGGCCCTCAGGAAGCTTTGCAGTGCCCACAGAAGCATCACTGGGAGGCACAGGACAGCGCCCCAGGAATTCAGATGCCCCACCACATCCTGCCCCCAGCCTCAGCTCAGCTGCGGCTGCTTTCTGCTGTGAATAAAAGCTCAGGCAGACTTTTGCCTCCAATGCTCCTCTCTGTGTCGTTGATCTCAGGAGAAGGAGTGATGCAGGCCATGCCAACCCGGCACCCTGGGCCTCTCACAGTCATGGAATTATAGGATCATGGAATCGCTTAGGTTGGAAAACACCTCAGAGATCATCACGTCCAACCGTTATCCTAGCACCGCCGAGTCTACCACTGAACCATGTCCCTAGGCACCAGATTCACATGGCTTTCGAATACCTCCAGGGATAGTGACTCAACTACTTGCCTGGGCAGCCTGTTCGAATGCTTCACAACCCTGTCATTGAAGAAATTTTGCCTAGTATCCACCTAAACCTCCCCCGGTGCCACTTTTTCCTCTTCTCCTATCGCCTGCTGCCTGGGAGAAGGGACTGACCCCCGTCGCACCACAACCTTCTCTGAGGTCCTTGTACAGAGCGATAAGGTCTTCCCCCAGCCTCCTTTCCTCTAGGCTACATAACCCCAGCTCCCTCAACACTCCTCACACGACTTGCTCCCTAGGCCCTTCAGCTGCTTCTTTGCCCTTCTTTGGACAGGCCCCAGGACCTCCCCGTCCTTCTTGGAGTGACGGCCCCAAAGCTGAGCAGGGTATTCACAGTGCGGCCTCACCAGAGCTGAGTACAGGGGGAGAATTAGGTTCACAAACTACGTGATGCTTACTACTATACCATATATGTACAATTTTATTTGACCAACCTTTCATTTCTCCTGATCCTTTTTTTTTTTTTTTTTCATCTCTCATGAATAGAGGGCCTGTGATTTTTGTTTTTACTGATTTTGCACTGCTTGTCCTGTTTTTCTTAGCTATCCTCCTCATTTTGTGACTGTGGGACATTCCCCTTATCTGTTTAACGTACTTCACCTGCTATGCTACTGCCATGCCTGCACAATCACTTTTGAAAATGCAAGGTTAGTGGAATTTTCCACTGCAAAAACCTGACGTGCTGTCAGCAGCCTGTAAGCTCTCCTGACGTGCTGTCAGCAGCCTGCAAGCACACAAGAGGAGGAAGTGCTGCAACAGCTGTTGCTCACCAACCAGCTGCCCGGCAAGGAAAAGGCAGTCAGTAGGACATGTGTCAGGACACTTTTCCTGCCGATGTGGCCAAATTCACATAAGAAAGAATCAGGAAAAGTTTCTTTCTTATGTGGGACTCCGTGAAGACAGGCAAAGTTCTCCGAGAGCTGAAAGGTGGGCTTCTTTCCATGGAGGAGCTCAAAGCCCCCCATGGGCAGCCCCAGTTTAATAAGGAAGGAGGCACCCAGCCCAGGTACTAAGACACGCTGAAAAGCAAGAAAGGAGGAACAGTATTTAAGCATTTCTGGGACTGGAAATCCCGTGTGGGACTTCTCCAATAAAGAAGATGGGCCCTTGTGCTTTGGCCACTGCTCATGGGAAGGTGCCAGGTGGCGTCACTCTGGAGAGCCCTGGAGATGGCCTCAATGTCTGGGAGTTTCCCAGCTCCCTTCTTGTTGCCATCTAAAGAAGATCTGGGCTAGTAAGAGCAGAGCCAACACCCTCAGCCCAGGAAAATCCCTCCACGGGGTTCCCAACTAATAGGGAAAGCCTTGAGAACCGGCTCCGACTACATGCTGGCTTGCCCAATCAGGCCATAGGCAACGCACAAGCGCCAGGAGGTACGGATCCCGTCCTTCTGCTGGAGCTGGGCTTTTTTGTGCATAATGCCAGAGCAGCAACGGGCCCCTGGCACATCTGCAGTTTGCAGGCTACCGCTGGGGTGTTACTTCTGCTTGAGGAGGCGTTCTGTGGGGTGGCAGCTCCTGGAAGGAGCAGGGTATGAGGGAAGGACGGGGCTGCAAAGCCCATCTTGTTCAGTGCGAACTGCCTGTGCATGTGGTGGGATATTGCATCCCCAACTGGCCCAGTGCCTGGAAAGCAAATCCCCCAAATCCCCCTTCAGCTGTGGCCTGGGGACGGCAACAAGGCCGCCAATGCCATGCTGCAGGCTGGCACGGCCCGCAGATCCCAGGCTGCCAAGCCCAACGTGCAGCCGCCAAGCAGGCGCCAGCTGCCAGAGGCTGCAGGAAGGTTCCAGAAGCAGCGGCAGCGCCCCGGGCAGAGGCAGCCACGAGTGCAGGAGCTCCTCGTGGGATGTGGGCTCAGGGACAGACGCCTGCCCCTGCAGGGGACAAGGCCCACCCTGAGCCTGCCCACCGGCTTGGGCCTGCCCAGACATCCTGGGGGGAAGCCCTGGCGACAACCAGTGATCGGGGGGGTGCAGAAGCCCCTCACAAATGGTGATGACAATCAGGCCCCCACAAAGTGAGAGGCCACATCAACTACCATGGAACCGCCAGAACTTGGAGAAAAGGGGCACTGCTCTCTCCAGAGAGCGCGTTTCCTTCAGTACAAAGAAAATGAAAGGCCTCTTGTGTCTAGATGCTGTCAGCGTTCATGAAAACACATAATCCACAAAGTGATTATATGAAGGTGCTTTATTAGGCGCCGGAAGTTAGGGGCATGCCTGCCCAAATCTAACTTTGTCCGACTTGTTCACTCAGTTCTCTTTTATCTCCTAAAATATTACATATGCATTGAGTTTCACAACACATCTATGCGTATTCATTTCCTAGCTCTGCCTAGCCCGGCTTCGTATGCTAATTATCTTATCAGTCCTTCTGCGCTTGCGTATTACTCTCTGGTGGTCGTCCGGGTGGTCGTTGGGATGAAGTAAGATGTCTTCATCAGAGCTGAACTTTTTAACCTTTTCTTCTTACGCATGCTCTCTGAGCCCTCGGTCTCAGTCCAAAGCAAGCTTGGTTTGATCCAGTTCCCAGGGTCCAAGAGGCCCCAGTTATCTAGATGGCTTGCAAACTGAGCATTCTTTTAGTCCTCCTTACTCCTCATCATGAACCGGTGCATTCTCCCATGCTATCCTTGCACATATATTTTGTATCTTCCAAGCGCAGCCCCGGAACAGTACATCGCAAATGTACCACATCAAGCAATATTGTATTATTTCCTCTTCTGTTACTAACAATGCCACCTGCCATCACTGACAGCCAGGCTGGGGACAGCCCAAGGCCTCAGCCAGCTTGTGGCACAGGGGGAAACCAGAAGTGCAAAATGGCCGCCAGGGCTGTCAGAGGATGGGTCGGGAGCTGCCCAAGGTTAGTGGAATTAGTTGGGATCTTATCAATGTTTATAAATACCTGAAGCGTGGCAGACAGAGGGATTTGGCCAACCTCTTTTCAGTGGGTTGTGGGGACAGGACAAGGGGTAATGGCCACAAGATGGAGCCCAGGAAGTTCCGCACCAACATGCAAAAGGACTTCTTCACGGTGAGGGTGACGGAGCACTGAAACAGGCTGCCCAGGGAGGTTGTGGAGTGTCCTTCTCTGGAGATATTCAAGGCCCGTCTGGACACCTACCTGGGCAGCCTGCTCTAAGGAACCTGCTTTGGCAGGGGGGGTAGGACCCGATGATCTCTCGAGGTCCCTTCCAACCCCAACAATTCTGTGATTCTGTGAAATTTCCACTGCAAAAACACCTGCCACTGCAAAAACACAACTTTGGTTCTCACAATTCCCCCCTCTTCTTTTCTCACTCCTATCGTTGTTTCTGCACTTCTACACATCCTCCATCCTTGAGTTTTTCCAACATTAGGGCACAATATTTTTCTTCCCAAGTCAGGGGGATGACAGATATGCAATGCCTTTATCATTGTAATACCAACAATACCGCCCTGTGGGGGAGGCCAGCGAAGCCCCTCTCACTGCAGCAGCAGCGCCAAAGGAAGAACGAAAAGAAGTGGCTTCTCCTTTGGCTGGAGGCCCTGCGTGCGAAGTCAGCAAAGACCCTCTCACTCCAGGAGCAACGGCACAAGAAGGAGAAGCGGCTTCTCCCTGAGCTGGACAACCTGTGGAGGAAGCCAGTGAAGCCCCTCTTGGTCCAGCAGCAGCACCAGACGAAGAAGAAGTGGCTTCTCCTTTGAGTGCAGAGCCTCTCAGGCAGGACAGCACTGATCTTCTCAGCCCCGCAGCAGCTGAGGAAACAGGAGCAGTGGCTTCTCCCTTGGTTCCTGGGTGCCAGGTAAGCACAGCGTGCGTGGTGGGCACGAGGCTCTCAGGAAGCTTTGCAGCACCCACAGAAGCATCACAGGGAGGCACAGGACAGCGTCCCAGTGTGAGAAAAATCCATGTATTTCTTTCAGTCAGGGTCTTCCGTGAAGCTATTTTATTCACGATTGCAATGGCGGGCCTCCTGCGAGCAGGAGCGCGCACTAAAAGTATACCATAACCTTATATTCCCTATTACCCGACACCTGACTTCTCCCGTTTCCTCATGGGCTGAGTACTACGGGTTTACAACTACTTACCCCTTTCTATACCATATATGTACAATTTTATTTGACCGACCTTTCATTTCTCCTTTTCCTTTCCTTTTCTTCATCTCTCGTGACTAGAGGGCCTGTGATTTATTTTTTTTTCTACTAATTTTTGAGCAGCTCATCCTGTTTGTCTTAGCTATCCTCCTTATTTTGGGACAGCGGGACCTTCCCTTTATCTGCCTAATGTACTTCCCACTGCTTTGCTACTGCCATGCCTGCACAATCACTTTGGAATATGCAAGGTTAGTGGAATTTTCCACTGCAAAAACATCTGCCGCTGCAAAAACACAACTTTGTTTCTCACAATGCCCCCCTCTTCTTTTCTTACTCCTCTTGCTGTTTCTGCACTTCTTCACATCCCCCACTCTTCTCTTTTTCCAACATTACGGCCCAATATTTTTCTTCTGATGTCACGGGGGATGACAGATTCGCAGTGCAATTTTCTTTATAATTCCAACAAATAGCTGTTTGAGCCAATTCCATTCAGGTAACCGCAAAAGTCACTTCCTCCCAAATGTTTCTAAATCCCCAGGAAGTGTCATCTTGGGCCGCTCTGTGTAGGATTTTTTTCTTTCCCAAATATTTTTGAGATCAGTCAAATTCGCCCCTTTTGATCTACAGACATACAGCAACTAGCATTAATTACAGTACACGCTCTCCTGTGAGGCTAAAAATAAATCAAATACCATTTGGTTCTGGAGTACTGTTTTTGGCAAGCTTGTTACCTCCTCTTGTAGTGCCTGCACTGCATGCAGAGTGCTATTTTCTAGTTGCACAATGAGTGAAATTCCCTGTTTCAGTTTACTAGAGGATTATCTGGAGTCCTCTTAATTCTGCGTGCGGTCTCAGGGGGGCTTTGGCATTGTGGGTCTTCAATAATAGGTACATTTGGAATTATTGTCCCCAGGGTGCAAGCTCCCTTCCAGCCAAGGGGCAACACCTTCCTGGATGTATTGCCGCATAGCCAGTACCACCCCTTGCCATTCGGGACAGGCCATCCGGTTACAGGATTCTCATGTTGTATCTGCTGTACAAAAACTTCTAAACTGTTACTTAGATAACGCTCCTGCCTTCCTCTTTGTCACACTCAAAATGGTTAAGAACAAAATAGGATTACAAGATACGCCACCGGGCCCATGTAGTGGGCACCACCAATCGACACTTGGATAAAACAGCACTTCCTTTTCGATCTGTCATGCGCTTCGTTCATCTCCGGCCGTTCCCCTCACGGAGAATACAGAACCACGGATCGGAACTCCGCGCTCGCTTCGCAGCGATGCTGCGTCTCACTCCCACAGCACAATCACGCGATCACGCAGAGAGGCCCCTTAAACTTCTCGTTCATGCTACAAGGATATATCACTTAGAACAAAAACCAGACTATTTTGTTTTGTCTCTGGCCGAGTTCCTCGAGGAGTCACTCACTTCACAGCAATACTTTGGCTCAAACACATACACATATACTTCTTTGCTGGTGCAGCTACTGCTGCCTCCGGTGCAATATTAGGATTAGAGGGAGCATAACTTGCTTCCTCCTCCAAAAAAGGAGTCTTATTGTTTACATATAAACTTAAAGCCAGAATTTTCATCAGACCTGTATTGCGGCCAAAATAGTCAAGTTCCTTTTAATGGCTTTTCAGGCCAGACAATTGGACAATACCTAACCATTGTTGTTTTTTTGTGTTTTTGGTTTTTTTTTTCTTTTTCGCTAGTTTTTGGGTTGTTTTTCCAATTCCTTTTCTTTCTCGCCAAAGGACTGCCTTTACGCACAATTCCGAGGATTCTGCTTCTGAAGATCTCCAAGGATGGAGACTCCACAACCTCTCTGGGCAACCTGTTCCAGCAAAGACACCGTTGTGTTACCAACACTGTTTCAGGCACAACTCTGAAGCATAGGACCTGCTTCAGCAGCCAGAGAAGCTGCGGGCTAAACACCAGCATGGCACAGCTGTGGCTCTGCCGCTGAAAGCTTCTCCACGGCTTGTTCTGAAAGCAACGAGCAGGGAATCTTCCCGCGGCTGCCCAGGGTTTTCCTCTCGCAGCCCCGCCAGAGCCCGCCTCAAGCAACCTCTCCGCCAGCTCCACCGGCTCCGCTACCTGGTGCCCGCCTTCTCTGGGAGTCCTTCACAGTGCCTAGAGCCACAGGGCTCTGGCTGCCCGGACAGGGGAGGATTCCCTGCTAATGCTCCTGCTCAAACTGCACTGCCAGGGCTGCCTGACGGGTGTCCAAGCTCGAGCGCGGTCTCTGCTGATGTGTGGGGAGTCAGGCAAAGAGCCAGGAAGCTTACCCAGATGACCGAGCAGAGCATCTCCCGGCAGAGCAGGTAACGCGCAGTTGATGGGAGCAGTTAGGGAGCTAAGCTGACTCCCCTGAGAAATCCTGACCTGGGGCTGTGCCGGGGGCACTGGCTGGAAGGAGCCTGAGGTGCCTGCCAATCCAGACCTTGCTGGGGGCGTGTGAGACGGTGTCCCTGGGGTGTCCGCCGACCACCGGGGCTTTGTGATGCGTGGGCGGTGGCGTACCCAAAGGCCATTGTGACACGGAGGGGTACCCATGGCAACGGTGTCCCTTATAAGGCCCGAGCCCCGGGCTGTCCATTCACTCTCAGGAGAGCAGCTCTGCCAGGAGGCAGCAGCTCCCCTGGGTGCCCGTTGGAGTTCTCGGTCAGAGGACCTGGAGCATACCATGGAGCAGCAGAATAAGGATCACTCCCAGCCCGCTGAAGGGCAGCAGAGCGTACAGGAGCAGCGCCAGGTGAGGCTCAGGGACCAAGACAGGGACAGCAGCGTGACGGGACGGCACGGAGAGCACCAGGATGGGAACGGTGCTGGAGCAAGCTGGCCAGCTGGCCCTGAACACCTCCAGCCCGGACACAGTTATTCCCAAACCTGGAGTTTCTCCATGAAGAGCCGACCCCCAGGACAGCCAAAGCCCACAGGGCCCTGGCATTTCTGTGCCCAGAGGCACAAAGAGCAGCGTGGCCTAATTCAACCTGGCTGTCCGCAACCAGGAGCTGTCTCCATCGTCCCTCCATGCGGACAGGCAGCCAGTGCGGTCGTGCCCAGAGAGCGTGCGTCACACTGGCAGCTGCCACACAGAGTCGGGAGCCCCAGGAGGGTTCGGAAGAACATCTTTGGCAGCCCTGGCAGCCTCCGACGAGCAGGCAGCAATTCAGGAGGAGACAGGCAGGGCATTACCCTGGCAAGCCGAGCCCCGCTGTGCGTGGTCCCCTGCCAGGGCATGAATGGGGCCACTGCAGGGCAGCTCACAGGAGCACCATTAGGGGGACGTGGAGGGGAATGGCAGAAATGACCAAAGTAACCCGGCCTTTCTCCTCAGTTTCTCTTGCAGATGGAGAAGCTGCAAGTCATGAAGACACTGCCACACAGTGGGGTGCGGCAGGAAGAGGCAATCCGTCTGCCAGCCATGCCGCCTTTCCCAAGGCAGGCAGCGACTCAGGCAGCAGCAGCCAAGCAAGTGCCTGCAGCACAGACGTCATCATCTGAAAGGGTCACTTGCAAGCTGCCCCCTCTACAAGCAACAGCCTCTGCATCTTCAGTTGGAGGAAGGGCAAAGGCATTGGGCACAGAGGCCCACAGCCACCAAGAGCTTCTGCCACCTCTTCCGCGCATCTCTGGTGAGAGGGACAAGGCAGTGAGGGCAGAGAGCCGGGAACGTGGCCCACACAGCCCTGTGGCCCCTGACGAGGACATGGAGTACACAGTACGGTCCTTCGTCTCCACAGTCATAAGAAATGCTCTAGCCTGCAACGAGGGAGCCAACAGCAAAGCAAGGCTTTCTCCCTCAGGCAGACGTCCCGGGACCAAAGGCTACAGAACACCATCTCTCACCACAGCAGTGCCCCAAAATGGGAAGAAGAAGAGTCAGCACTCGTCCAAAAGCAGCCCTGCAGCCCCTGCCGAAGAAATGGAAGACCCAGTAAAGGTCTTTGTCTCCACTGCCATTAGCAACGCCGTAGCCCGGAACCAGGGAGCCATGAGGCAGGCAAGGCTTTCTCCTTTGGACAGACGTCCCAGGAGCAAAGGCCGCATAACACCACCACTCCTCACAGCAGTGCCGCAGAATTGGAAGAAGAGTCAGCACCGTGCCAAAGACAGCCCTGCAGCCTCTGCCGAGGACATGGAACACCCAGTAAAGGCCTTCGTCTCCAGTGTCATTAGCAAGGCTATAGCCTGCAACGAGGGAGCCATGAGGGAGGCAGAGCTTCCTCCCTTGTGCAGAGGTCCTAGGAGCAAAGGCCACGGAACACCACCTCTCCTAACAGCAGTGCCCCAGGATTTGAAGAAGAGTCGGCAGGCTGCCCCACACTGCCCCACAGACTCTTTCACGGCACTGCGGGACACAGCACAGTCCCTTGTGTCTGAAGTCCTGGCAAAGACGATGGCTGAAAGCTGGGAACATGGCCAACGGCCTGCAGAACTGGAGGACCTGGCACACACGGGGTGCACAGCGACATCAACAAGAGCAGTCGAGGTCCAGACAGACATGGACAGCAGGCGGACCACTGCTCTGCCAGGGCGCCATCACCAGGCACCTGCACCAGCAAGCCCAGACAGGGCTGAGAAGCAAAGGCAGCAGAGACAGATACACATCAAACCCAGGCAGTGGAGCGGCAAGGATGAGACAAGCCAGGGCCAGGGCACGAAGGAAAGTGGTCGTGTGGCTTCGGATGAAGAGGAAGAGATTATCATCTTCAACTCCTGGATCAACCCCAGGTTCCCCAGCCTCTTCAAGGAACCACAGCCCTTTCCCCAGGAAGAGGGCAGCTCACCCAGCAGCGCGGACAGGGAGGCTGCAGCACAAGAAGCAGAACCCCCAACAAGTGCCTCTCTTGGCTCTTTGGACACTCATACATCGCCTGCTTGCCTGGAAGAGAGGCACGGCACGCCTCTCACCGCAACACAACCGTCAGAGAGCAGGCCAGCAAGTTGTCCATCAGCCCCTGCTTTTGAAGACGAGGGCTACAGAGCGCCTCCCCAGGCACGTGGGGCTCAAGAGTCAAAGCCACCAGCCTGTCCCACTCCCATCGAGCACAGCACTGCAGTGACGGTTGAGAGCCAGGGACGTGCCCAACATGCCTCCACTGTCTCTGACGAAGATCTGTATGAAAGAGCCCGGATCATCGTGTCTGCAGTCCTACGCCATGCTGTAGCCATGAGCCAGGGAGCCACGAGCAAGGCACCAACTGCTCCCTCGGCCACAGGACCCAGCGTGCCTCCTCCCACAGCAGAGCCTGTAGACTGTACATCCTCGGCCTCTGCCTTGGCTGGAGGTGCTGTAGGGGAAGCCACGGAAGCCCCTCTCACTGCAGCAGCGGCGCCACGAGAAGAAGTGGCTTCTCCTGTGACTGCAGATCTTCTCAGGGAGGACATCACTGATCTCAGTCCAGCAGCAGCTGATGAAGCAGGAGCAGCGGCTACTCCCTTGGCTATGGTTCCGGGGCACCAGGTAAGCACAGCACGCGTGGTGGGCACCGGGCACCGAGGGCAGCCAGAGGCAGAAGTAGCACGTGGGGTGTGCGTGCTGGGGAGCTGTCTGCTGCTCTCCATTTCCAGACGCCCCAGGCACAAGGGCTGACATCCCTCTCATCACCTGCTTGTGCTCTTGCTCTCCCCATGCAGGTTGCTGCCGAGCAGGGAGGCCAAGCGCAGTCCTCCTCCTGCACCAAAGACATGCCAGCGGATGAGCCAGCAACGTCCCAGGCACAAGCAACGTCCCAGGCACAAGCACCGTCCCAGGGTCTGTTGGCCGGGCCTGTTCAGCGCAGCGAGCAGCACCAAGGACTAGGTAGGTTGGCAGCACCACGCGCCGGGGGGCTGGCTGGTCCTGGGCCACCCCTCCCCGGGGAAAGGCCTTGGAGGGGGGGAAAGGCTTGCCCAGCACCCGCTCAGGCCCTAACCTACACCTCTCTGTCCCCCACAGGCATCCTTGACCTCGCACAAGCCCCAGCGTGCCAGCCACGGCCCTCCCGCGTCAGAAGAGAGGCGCTTCGGGCTCTGCACAGCGCTTTCTGCTGCAGCTGCATCGCAGGACAGCGAGAGTAGCGGCGCCCGGCTGCCAGCACCAGGACGGCGCTCGGAGGTGGCAGCTGGCCCTCAGGAAGCTTTGCAGTGCCCACAGAAGCATCACTGGGAGGCACAGGACAGCGCCCCAGGAATTCAGATGCCCCACCACATCCTGCCCCCAGCCTCAGCTCAGCTGCGGCTGCTTTCTGCTGTGAATAAAAGCTCAGGCAGACTTTTGCCTCCAATGCTCCTCTCTGTGTCGTTGATCTCAGGAGAAGGAGTGATGCAGGCCATGCCAACCCGGCACCCTGGGCCTCTCACAGTCATGGAATTATAGGATCATGGAATCGCTTAGGTTGGAAAACACCTCAGAGATCATCACGTCCAACCGTTATCCTAGCACCGCCGAGTCTACCACTGAACCATGTCCCTAGGCACCAGATTCACATGGCTTTCGAATACCTCCAGGGATAGTGACTCAACTACTTGCCTGGGCAGCCTGTTCGAATGCTTCACAACCCTGTCATTGAAGAAATTTTGCCTAGTATCCACCTAAACCTCCCCCGGTGCCACTTTTTCCTCTTCTCCTATCGCCTGCTGCCTGGGAGAAGGGACTGACCCCCGTCGCACCACAACCTTCTCTGAGGTCCTTGTACAGAGCGATAAGGTCTTCCCCCAGCCTCCTTTCCTCTAGGCTACATAACCCCAGCTCCCTCAACACTCCTCACACGACTTGCTCCCTAGGCCCTTCAGCTGCTTCTTTGCCCTTCTTTGGACAGGCCCCAGGACCTCCCCGTCCTTCTTGGAGTGACGGCCCCAAAGCTGAGCAGGGTATTCACAGTGCGGCCTCACCAGAGCTGAGTACAGGGGGAGAATTAGGTTCACAAACTACGTGATGCTTACTACTATACCATATATGTACAATTTTATTTGACCAACCTTTCATTTCTCCTGATCCTTTTTTTTTTTTTTTTTTCATCTCTCATGAATAGAGGGCCTGTGATTTTTGTTTTTACTGATTTTGCACTGCTTGTCCTGTTTTTCTTAGCTATCCTCCTCATTTTGTGACTGTGGGACATTCCCCTTATCTGTTTAACGTACTTCACCTGCTATGCTACTGCCATGCCTGCACAATCACTTTTGAAAATGCAAGGTTAGTGGAATTTTCCACTGCAAAAACCTGACGTGCTGTCAGCAGCCTGTAAGCTCTCCTGACGTGCTGTCAGCAGCCTGCAAGCACACAAGAGGAGGAAGTGCTGCAACAGCTGTTGCTCACCAACCAGCTGCCCGGCAAGGAAAAGGCAGTCAGTAGGACATGTGTCAGGACACTTTTCCTGCCGATGTGGCCAAATTCACATAAGAAAGAATCAGGAAAAGTTTCTTTCTTATGTGGGACTCCGTGAAGACAGGCAAAGTTCTCCGAGAGCTGAAAGGTGGGCTTCTTTCCATGGAGGAG
Organism: Anser brachyrhynchus; assembly: GCF_964034855.1. Lineage (NCBI taxonomy): Eukaryota > Metazoa > Chordata > Aves > Anseriformes > Anatidae > Anser > Anser brachyrhynchus. Next base: position 204,960,975 of record NC_137694.1, on the reverse strand, counting down.
CTCAAAGCCCCCCATGGGCAGCCCCAGTTTAATAAGGAAGGAGGCACCCAGCCCAGGTACTAAGACACGCTGAAAAGCAAGAAAGGAGGAACAGTATTTAAGCATTTCTGGGACTGGAAATCCCGTGTGGGACTTCTCCAATAAAGAAGATGGGCCCTTGTGCTTTGGCCACTGCTCATGGGAAGGTGCCAGGTGGCGTCACTCTGGAGAGCCCTGGAGATGGCCTCAATGTCTGGGAGTTTCCCAGCTCCCTTCTTGTTGCCATCTAAAGAAGATCTGGGCTAGTAAGAGCAGAGCCAACACCCTCAGCCCAGGAAAATCCCTCCACGGGGTTCCCAACTAATAGGGAAAGCCTTGAGAACCGGCTCCGACTACATGCTGGCTTGCCCAATCAGGCCATAGGCAACGCACAAGCGCCAGGAGGTACGGATCCCGTCCTTCTGCTGGAGCTGGGCTTTTTTGTGCATAATGCCAGAGCAGCAACGGGCCCCTGGCACATCTGCAGTTTGCAGGCTACCGCTGGGGTGTTACTTCTGCTTGAGGAGGCGTTCTGTGGGGTGGCAGCTCCTGGAAGGAGCAGGGTATGAGGGAAGGACGGGGCTGCAAAGCCCATCTTGTTCAGTGCGAACTGCCTGTGCATGTGGTGGGATATTGCATCCCCAACTGGCCCAGTGCCTGGAAAGCAAATCCCCCAAATCCCCCTTCAGCTGTGGCCTGGGGACGGCAACAAGGCCGCCAATGCCATGCTGCAGGCTGGCACGGCCCGCAGATCCCAGGCTGCCAAGCCCAACGTGCAGCCGCCAAGCAGGCGCCAGCTGCCAGAGGCTGCAGGAAGGTTCCAGAAGCAGCGGCAGCGCCCCGGGCAGGGGCAGCCACGAGTGCAGGAGCTGCTCGTGGGATGTGGGCTCAGGGACAGACGCCTGCCCCTGCAGGGGACAAGGCCCACCCAGAGCCTGCCCACCGGCTTGGGCCTGCCCAGACATCCTGGGGGGAAGCCCTGGCGACAACCAGTGATCGGGGGGGTGCAGAAGCCCCTCACAAATGGTGATGACAATCAGGCCCCCACAAAGTGAGAGGCCACATCAACTACCATGGAACCGCCAGAACTTGGAGAAAAGGGGCACTGCTCTCTCCAGAGAGCGCGTTTCCTTCAGTACAAAGAAAATGAAAGGCCTCTTGTGTCTAGATGCTGTTAGCGTTCATGAAAACACATAATCCACAAAGTGATTATATGAAGGTGCTTTATTAGGCGCCGGAAGTTAGGGGCATGCCTGCCCAAATCTAACTTTGTCCGACTTGTTCACTCAGTTCTCTTTTATCTCCTAAAATATTACATATGCATTAAGTTTCACAACACATCTCTGCGTACTCATTTCCTAGCTCTGCCTAGCCCGGCTTCGTATGCTAATTATCTTATCAGTCCTTCTGCGCTTGCGTATTACTCTCTGGTGGTCGTCCGGGTGGTCGTTGGGATGAAGTAAGATGTCTTCATCAGAGCTGAACTTTTTAACCTTTTCTTCTTAAGCATGTTCTCTGAGCCCTCGGTCTCAGTCCAAACCGCAAGCTTGGTTTGATCCAGTTCCCAGGGTCCAAGAGGCCCCAGTTATCTAGATGGCTTGCAAACTGAGCATTCTTTTAGTCCTCCTTACTCCTCATCATGAACCGGTGCATTCTCCCATGCTATCCTTGCACATATATTTTGTATCTTCCAAGCGCAGCCCCGGAACAGTACATCGCAAATGTACCACATCAAGCAATATTGTATTATTTCCTCTTCTGTTACTAACAATGCCACCTGCCATCACTGACAGCCAGGCTGGGGACAGCCCAAGGCCTC